>NC_139146.1:139674087-140874087 GCF_964270905.1 Leucopleurus acutus
CAAGGGAAAGCTCTTGGGCCATTGTTTGAGTTGTGATCTGAAATAGCTGCTCTTTGCATGGAAATCTTTTTTACTTGAAAGACCAACTAACAATCCTGATTGTGATTATTCAGACTTGGGTGTTGGCAGATACTTTCCCAAAAACGAACAATGTAAGCCTCTTACTTTAAGGAAAACAACTAATTGTATCTGTTGCCAGTGACTGATTTTAAGCTTTCAACAAAAATTAGCAGTTGGAAAACTCATACCCAGCACTGAGGTTGACAGTTTCAAAATACTGAAAGGCTTTTTTATGGGATCTGTGGTGATATTAATGAATGTGATTTCATCATATTGAATAATAAAATATGTTAACATTTGGAAAATATGCATAGCTCAGTGAACCAATATTTTCCAACTAACCAATGCATGATGTTATAAAACCAAACATGGTTAAAACATTGTCACATTGCAAGATAGACAAAAGGATTCAAATGCAATAGCACACAGAAAGTTCACTGATACAGCTTCAGATTCCACATTGCAACTAACCTTTAAGAATTACCACTTGCCTAGTTGTGGTGTAATATCAAAAAAGATTACTCATAATGACCTTTTTAAGGCTGTTAAAACAGCCTTCCCAAACAAATATCCATACATACTTCAACCAAAGTAACATATTGCAACAGATTGAATTGAGGAGATATGAAAACCCAACTGTCATGTACTAAGTACAAGAAATTTCAAAAATGTGAAACAATGCCACTTTTCTCACTGATTTTTTTATTTTAAAAAAGATGAATAGGGCTTCCCTGGTGGCGCAGTGGTTGAGAGTCTGCCTGCCGATGCAGGGGACACGGGTTCGTGCCCAGGTCCGGGAAGATCCCATATGCCTCGGAATGGCTGGGCCCGTGAGCCATGGCCACTGAGCCTGCGCGTCCGGAGCCTGTGCTCCGCAACGGGAGAGGCCACAACAGTGAGAGGCCCGTGTACCGCAAAAAAAAAAATTAAATTAAAAAAAATTTTTTTTAAATAAAAAAGATGAATAATTTCAGTAAAAGTGTTATTTACATTACACGTAACTGGTTTATTATTTTAGAATCTTAAATGAGTCCAGTTTCTCAGCTTTGATTTCTAAATGGTAATACTAATAGATATAAGCCATGTAAGCAACAACTCTTCAAAAATCTAAATAATTTTTAGAAGAGTAAAGTAGCCCTGAGACCAAAAAGTTTGAAACTACTCACCTAGGTGTCACCAAATATTCAGATATTTAAATATAAAATATTCACAAAATAAACTATTCACTCCAGATACGTAAAGTGGCCACGTTTGAAATTTGCACACTCCCTTCACTGATCCTTGATGGAGTTCCTCCCACGCCAAGAGGCTCTTTCGGTCCTTTTGCTGTGATCCTTCTCTAAAGGCACAATTACAACTGTCAGGACTACAAAGACCCTTCAAAACACATCATATCACCTCAACATCCTCTACCATACAAAATTAGAAATAGAAGTAAATTTGGGAGGTAGACTGAAGAAAAAGGAGAAATCAAACTCACAAGCCAAAATAGTGGGTCTCTCAAATTAATTTGCTTCACATAAATTCTCCTTAAAATTATTTATGGATACAAATACAATATAATAACTTGCAATCTAATATACTGGAAGTTGTATCCACATTGAAAAAGAAAGGAAGCAAAGAGCTTCCCTCCACAGCCTGTCCCTTGATCTCTGGAAACACTGGCCACCCAGAGATGATTGATCCCAAAGGACTCAGCAAATTCCTGCAGTTCATTCTCAGGCCCTCCCCAGCTTCGGAGGATGGCCTTCTGCGCTGCAGAGCTAATGCATGTCACACCTAAAGCTGCAGCATGCAGAGCTCCAGAATTAAGCCACAATAATTATTCAGTGGTGTTTTCTGGCATTCTTTCAAAACAGACAACTTGGAAAACCAGTCTTTTACTGCAGGCCAGAATATATACCTAAAGTAATCATTTCAGACCTTTGCAGTGATACGTATACTTCCCTCTCTTAGGTAAATAGATGTTCACCGATAGTGCAATTGCAAAACAATCCAGGCCAAAATAATCCATATGCACCTGAAATAGTCAGATAATTGCGACAGTAGGGAATGGTTCTAGGGGTTTTATTTGTTTGGGGAACTAGGATTGGGAGATAACTTGAAACATCTGGAAAGTGGCCTAATTCTGTGATTTTTTTTCTGTAAGCTGAGATTGTGAGATGCTGTCCTTTCTACCCAGATGATCAATGAAAGGGAAATTATCAAAATTTTTTGAGATTTGGGGGAGAAACATAAAAAAATAGAGAGATGAAAAGAAGCCTCAGCAGCTTCTGAGCAGCAGATTCTCTCTCATTTAGCCACAGATTCTCTCTCATTTAGTTTATAAAGTGTTAAAGCCACCTTAAATGAAATACAACATAAATGTTCCCTCTCCCTTTCCCTTACATTAGGTTACATAACTAGCCAACTGAACTTTGTGATGGTTGGGTGTTTGGGGCTATCTCAAACAGCAAAACTGTTCAGTCTTATGACCCAATTCAGTTATCAGGCGAGCTCTAAGCTCCAAACTGACTGCGGCATTACATCTATTATTAAAGAGGATTTTTCTAAAAACAGATTCCATTGTTAGAAGCTTTGTTACCAGAAGTTAAAATCAAAGAAGGATTCTGGATCATGGGGTGCAAACATAATTAAATACTAATTTAATTTATGTTAAAAACATACCAACTGGTTATGAAGACCATGCCAGGATGTATAAAAAGCATAAACAAGAATAAGTAAAACAAGCAAGACTAAAAATAAATTAAAATTATTTTATATTTGTTGACATTTTTTAAAACTATGCTTAGGGAGAAAACAGAAAGGAATTATTTTTTTTTTGAGCATTTATCTTTACTTTTTAATTACTCTGCACAAGAATTTTATCTATTAAGGACAGTAATCCTTTACCAGACATTTGTTAATAATTAATAAATTGGTAAAATATTTAATAAGCAGAATAGAAAATAATCAGTTTCAGAAAGGAATTACTATATACACAAAACGGACATTTTTTTAATTAGGATGGTGAACATCTGTTTTTAAATCTTTTCTCTGTTTTTCAAGTTTTTTGTTATTGTGTTGGTATTAGTTTCAAATTTTAAAAAAGTAATTGCAATAAGTCTGAAAAAATATGCCTTTGGAATAAGAGTTATTGAGGTTAAGAGATAAGATTGACTTGCATTTAGGTCAGGGAAGAAGGAAAAGGGCATCTGTCAGGACAGTAGCTGGTGGTGGCAGAGACGGAGCAGCTCTGGGTTGAACTCCAGGTCTCAAAGAAGCAGGTGACAATGACCCCTTACTCCTCCATCCTTGAAGCTCCTGGAAACAACCCTCCCTTGGACTCTGTTTGGGTGCCTCCTGATTCATTCTATCCAAGGACCCAAGGAATCTTTGGAGAGAAAAAGGGACAGGGGTCACCACTCATACTGAAACCTCACCTTTTAAAAGCCTGAACTCGGGATGTCCCTGGGACTGATTTCAATCCTACGCAGCCTCTGCCAACATTAACCAATGTCTCTCTTTCCACTAACTGGAACCATCAACAGACAGTTTATGTTACAATGTGGCACCATCCAGAGGGGAAATAAGTGGATACAAGAAGGGAAAGGTGGAGCCTATAAAGACAATTTTCTCAGCATTCACAATTATACCTGAGGGCAGTCCCGTTCCCCCACTTGTGTAGGGTGTTTGAATGGAAGTTGCGTGCTGCGGCCATTCTGGCTAGCCCTGTTCAGCCAGACATCCACAACGGGGCAGTCCAAGGCTGAATTACGTGTATTTTAAGATTCAGACATTTCCAGGCATGTCTAGAGGACACACCACAGCAGGATTTGCATGAAGCACACAGGAACAAATGGAAAGAACTCATCCTAAAGGAAGAGTTGTTCTGGAACACAAACTTGACCCAGTCTGGATGCCGTAATCTCAGAAGGAAAAGGAATTATTAGCAGCAGAACATGATATTGGGGTCTGAGACTGCCTGCCCTGTAGCAGTGAACTCATGATTTGAGTCCTGGGGAAAAGGAACTTCAGGTGATGCTGAAATATATAAAACCTCCAAAAGAACAAAACAACAACAGAAAAGAACCCTCTAAGAGCACAGAGCAGCTCTGCTGTAGGGCCTTTGACCTGGGAGGAGGGGAAGCTTCTCCCTTTTTATTTTTATTTATTTATTTTTCCTTTAGAAGTCTTTATTAGATCATAAATGTACAACAGCTTCTGAAGTCTACACAGGCACTTCAGTTTTTAAAAGGAATACATGTAACATTATGTCTCATTACACCATGAACCTGGATAACAGCTTTTCAAAACTTTGTGAGAAAAATCTTGAAAAAGGTTTCACATGTCACCCGACACTTACACGTTTTAACATTATCAAAGAAGGTATGTTTCTACACTCTTACAAAGACCACTAGAAAGAAACAGAAAGCTAAGAAACTGTCTCAAAAGCATTTTTTTTCATAATCTTTCCTCCATAGTAAGGTAATGTTCTTAAATAATTCAATCCATTCACAAATGGCTCTCTGCATCTGCTCTGATGTCTTCTGCTCTGCCTATTTCTGTATGACTGAGAGTTTCCACGACCTGAAGATGTTCTGTTACCTCTGGGCTCTCATTCTCTCCTATTCATACATCCTCTCCTACTTGCCCATGGCCAACAGAAAGAAACTCAGTATCGGCTGGTCCCTTCATAACCCCCACTTCCTCCACTGACACCTGGACCATAGTTTCCTCCACCGTATAATTCTTGTGCCTGCTACCGACGTTTCCACTTTTCGCTAAGCTTAGTTAGAAGGCTGCTGGTTACGATTTCCGAAAATCATTGTCATTTCCACTTGCACACTTTCCTCCTCCATAGATGCCATACCACCCCCGGGGCTCCCACCCTGGTGGCCAGATCCAGGTACTCCCCCACACCTACTAGAGCCATGACCAAGCCCACCGACCACTCCTGAATCCATCAGATCGTCCTCCAAGTTTCCTTCCTCGTCCTGCTCCAACATTTCCACCGCCGCCAGGAGAATCTCCAGCACCGACGTTGCCTCCTCTGCCACCTCTAGAACTGTGGATTTCCTGCCTTTGAGGTCGAGACAGGGCCTTTCTTACTTCTGCATGATGACCACTGACAGTATGGTATTTCTGCAGCACAAGCTTATCCACCGGATCACAGCCATCAAAAGTGACAAACCCAAAGCCTCTTTCCTTTCCAGACTCCCTATCAGTAATCATCTCAATGACATCGATTTTTCCGTATTTCTCAAAGTAATCTCTAAGATGGTGCTTCTCAGTAGCTTCTTCAATTCCACCAACAAAACAGCTTCTTCACAGTTAGGAAAGCGCCCCGCTGTCCAGAATCCTCTCTTGGGACAGCACGTTTGGGGGCAACCGTTTCCTATCAGTGGAATGAGGTGTGGCAGCCTCCACCTCAGCCGTGGATGAGAAAGTTACAAAACCGAATCCTCTTGATCTTTTCCTGGCAGGATCCCTTATGACCACACAGCCTGTAAGTTTTCCCCGTTGCTGGTAGTAGTTCCTCAGATTTTCTTCTGTGGTTTCAGAGCTCAAGCCACCAATAAAGAGTTTATGGAATTCTTCTTGTTCCTTCTTCTTCCTCCAGAAAGTAACAGTTTTGAAACTTTCCTCCATCTTGGAGTCCATCGCTTCAGCCATTTTCCTGAAGCTGAGGGAGATGAGGGAGATCTCAGGGGAAGATCACGAACCTGCAACCTGACCCGCCCCGGATCTGAGGTAAGAACGAACCTCCGATGCTCCAGCAACAACACCTTCTAGGAGCACCTCCATGCAGGGCCCGGCACGCTTGCATAATTCTTGAGCACCTTTCGATTTTCTCCTGAGATGCAGACAGCCTGTAGCTTGCTGGGAAAAGCTACTTCTCCTCTTTTAAACAGATGATGCCTCGTGGTCTACGTGAATAACAGCACAACCACCTGTCACACACCGTTATTCTCCAGGTGCCAGTGACTACCATGGAAGAGTAGCCCCAGCACAGAGACCACAGCATCAGCCATAGGAAAGGAATTCTCTTTACCTCATTGAAGCACAGAACACAGAAGAGACTACCGCAAGATCCTTCAGCGTTAGAGAGCAGCCTGACATTGGAAGAGTGGAATACCTTCAGTTTGGGTCAGCGTGGTCGCTCCGGGCATCAGTGGGAAATGACAGTGATGGGAGTGCGTAGGAAACCCTTTCTTTGCACCCATTCTTCTCCCGAGTTTTTGATCATCTTTACCATCACTACCCTGAGCTCGGGTAGGTGGCCTATCTCCACTTCACTTAGTTCTTCTTCTGGGGTTTTATCTTGTACCTTTGTCTGGAACATGTTCCTCCGCTGCCTCATTTTGCCTAAGTTGCTGTTTTTATTTTTACGTATCTGGTAGGTTGGTCACATTTCTCAACCTTGGAGAAGCAGCCTTTTGCAAGAGACTTCCTGTGAGTTCCAGCAGGGCACTCCTCTCTCACTACCGGACTTACATGCTCTAGGGGTGCCCCCTATGAGGGCTGACTACTGTGGGTGGTCTGGTGTCACTGGCCCTTAGTCCTATCGGTCACCAGGCCCTGCCTTCTGTGGAGGCTGCTGGCCACTACTTGGCAGGACCAGTTCACCAAGGGGCTGACTGCAGAACCCCAGGGCATCCCGGGGCTTAAGGTGGATCACTAGTGGGTGGAGTCAGGGTCCAGAAAGCTCCGGGGTTACTTCCTGCCCACTGGTGGGTGGAGCCAGGTCCTGTGGTTAGTACTGGCCTATCCCAGAGCTGTTGTCAGATCACTGGGGTGGGGTGGGTTGTGAAGGCTGGCTCCTGACACAGTTGGATATGGGGTCCCGGGTGTCTCGAAGCTTGCGTTGACCTGCTAGCGGGCAGGGCCAAGGCCCAGCTGGTCCTAGGGCAGGGTCCGCAGGCTGCAGGATTGTGGTGTTCTTGAGTCCAGTGTCTAGCCCCTGGTGGGTGAGGCTGGTCCAGGGGCTAGAGCCAGCTTCTTGAGGGCAAGGCGGGCAGTAGGGGATTCTGGGGGTGGTGCCTGCCCACTGGTGGGTGGAGCTGGGTCCTGGCCCTCTGGTGGGTGGCACCGTGTCTAGAAACGGCTGCGGGCTTACGAGATATCTAGGCAGCCTCTCTGGTGATGGGCGGGCCTGCGTCCCAGCACTTGGCCTGAGGCGTCCCAGCACTGGTGGATGGGGCCAGATCTTGGCGCTAATGAACTAGAGGGAGGTCCCCGCTCTGCCACCTGCCAGTGTCCACGCTGTGGAACGAGCTCCCAGGAATGGCTGCCGCCAGTGTCTATGTCCCCAGCGTGAGCTGCAGCTGCCCCCTGCTTCTCCGGGAGACTCTCCAAGACCGGCAGGGAGGTCTGGCCCAGACTCCTATCAGATTACTGCTTTTGCCCTAGGTCCTGGAGCATGTGAGATTTTGTATGCGCCCTTTAAGTGTGAGTTTCTATTTCTAAGCCCAGGACTCCTTGAAAGTAAGCCCTACTGGCCTTCAAAACCAAATTCTCTGTGGGCTCATCTTCCTGGTGCAGGATCCTTGGGCTGGGGAGCCCGACGTGGGCCTCTGAGTACTCTCAACACTCTCAATAATTACTCTCCTGTGGAATTATTCTCCAGTTTGTGGGTCAGCCCCCCCAGCCCACCTCCCCCCTGCCCCCAGGGGCGTGGGACTTGACTGTATAGCAACTCTGCCCCTCCTACCCCCCTGGTTGTGATGTCTTCCTTAGGTCTTTCATTGTAGAAGAGCTTTTCTGGCAGGTTTCAGCCTTTTCGTCCATGGTTGTTCTGCTGATAGTTGTGACTTTGGTGTGCTTGTAAGAGGAGTAAGCTCAGGGTTTCTCTACTCTTCCGTCTGGGCTGATCTCCTGTCAGGGAAACCCTTTCTTTTCCCTACTGCCCACCACCCCTTGCTACACGCGCACACACCGCTCATGCATGCACGCACGTGTGCACACACATAATCCGTTCATTCTGCAATTTTTAAAATACCTACCAGGAAGGAGGTCTATGCTAAGCGCCCTGGATTTGGCGTGAGGAAGGCTGACGTGACTTCTGAGCACATGTCGCTCGGCAGCCGCGTTACCACGACAGCTCGCTCCCTGACCACCAGTGATGACCCACGAGTGGGGCCCTGACCCATGCTGAGCCCATTATCGCGTTATTCCTTCACAGCCACAGTTGATCGATCCAGAGGACAGCCCCCGACCCACACTGAGCCAGCAAGGCCCTCGTTTGGTAATTCCAGAACTGAGAGGGTTGGCAGACTCTTTGGGGTGCCTGGATTACAAAATACAAAGATTAGAAACTATAAGCATGTGACGTGGAGAAGAATAGAAAGCTAGCCTGAAGGTAAGAATAAAGCAAAGGGAAAACTGTGAAAAGCTAGAGGGAGACTCCCCTTGCTCCTGAGACGGCTGCAATCCTGCCATTGGATTTCATCAGCTAATCAAGGTAAAACTAGACTGGGTTTCCACCACTTACAACGAAGAAAGTCCCAGTATATTGACCCACACACACACTGTAAATGGTGGCAGCAATTGAAAGGCACTCTCACAAGACTTAAGAACTGAAGGAACCGCAGGAAATTAAGAGAAAGAGCAAAAAAGGAAGAAGTGTTAAAGCTAAAAAGGGCTGTCTTGGTGAACTTAGACAAAGTATACCTTGGACGTTTCCAGAAACACTGGGATGCAGGGAGATTCTGCAAAGACCTGAGCTAGAGAAATAATCTGTTATTGTTGCCAATATTCAAGGTTTAGCTCCTGACTCATATGGCCTGAAGAATCAGAAGTTACAAGGGTAGGAAACATAGCAACATTGATTTATACAATTTATGAAATTTCTATTTGTTACTTATTATAGCACATACAGTTTTATTATAAAGAATCTTTATTCACCAAAGAGCCATTCAGAAAAGCACTGTATTTTTCTAACCAAAATTTTGAGTCAACTAGATAGCCTCATCCTCCCTCTTCCCATCCTCTAAGGGACGTCTCTCTCCAGTTTAATTCCCTTGTCATTTTTCACTTCCAACTCAATGTCACAATTTGATGAAGGCTGGTGGCTAGAAGCTCTTGGAAATGGTCAACAACCCACAACCACAATGGTGTCTGTATCAGACAATCAAGCGTTCTTTCTCTCCATTTCCAGTTTAATGTTTTCCCATCTCTTAGACCTCTAAACCAGATCCAGCTGCTTTTCTTGACACCTGTCGTGTTTATTTAGAACCTGTTTTTACCAGAATCGTTTCAACATAGTAAAAATACCAGATCTGGTTTCCATGGGCTTTTCAGAGAAGGCAGTAAACAAAACAGGAGAAATAAAAGAGAGAGAGGCTGCCAGGTATACAAAGCAATACGAGTCGATTATCAGACTGCATATACGATGTTTTCTGACAGTAAGAAAGTACAAAACATTGTTTTATTAATTTTGGCTTGATTTCCCACCCTCCTTTTTCAAGGACAGTTCTATGAAATTAAAAGTAACTCCTATTTTTGTGTGAAAGCCAGTGTTTGCAACTAAGTAACACACTATGGACCTTGTCAGATAACGAAAAGTAAAGACATGTTGTTTGTGTGTGTAAAGCATAATTATTCACGCACACACACACATTTTCCTTTCTCACAGTGAAGAGCATGCTAATTTATATATGCTTACTGTGCACAGGGAGTTTGCTGATATCTTACATATTTGTTTCCATTTAACTCTCTTAGTCAACCAAAAAGGGGTTACTAATAATTTGAGATTACAGTTCAGTAGTCTCTTTAATTTTGGTTAGAAATACAACAGTGGAAATAGCAATCAGATTGAAAGAAACAACATTTTCCACTTAATTTCTTTGTTGGAAGGGAAAAACAAACACTGCTTCATAACCAAACAGAGTTAAGGTTTTAATGAGCCAAGTGCAAGTTTCAATACCTTGTCCATCCTAACAGAAATGCATCTGTTCGGAAAGTGATTAAAATCCAAGAAAGCTCAAGGGCTTCTGTGGTATAAACACAGCTTGGGCCGCAGAGCTCTTGGCTCTGGGACTGAGCCAAACCTTCCAGAATGCTGGCAGAAACCCCACTCAGTATCTCCCTCCAGACCAAAGGAAGAAGTAGTAAACAAACCCATCAATCACCAGCAACTGGGAAGTGCTGAGAACCCTAAGTTTCAGCCACCAATATAGAAAGGAACTGATAAATTGCCATCCATCACTCCTGCTAAGCATGCATACAGGTTCTCACTTAGCTATGGACTTACTAAAAGTATGCAATACAGAATACTCAGCAGAAAGAAGACGAAGGCCTAAACCCACCTAGGGAAGGATGTCATTAACAGGATTTATTTTGCTTTTTAATACAGCTTATGGTACTTTCTTTTATTTTTGTACTTAAAATTCTTAAGTACAAAACTTAAGAATTTTAACTTAACTTTCCTAAGAATTTTAACTTAACTTTCCTAAGACATTTATAATTCTATGGAGATACAATTAATATTGTCACCTGATACAAGGATCAATTGTTCATTCATTGATTTATTCATTCTTTTAAAAATATTTCTCGAACACCTACTAGCTTCCTGGCACCATCTGTATTCTGAGGGAATATAAAAGGTAAAAGTAATCATAAAAATATAGTCCCTGCTTTTAAAAGCTTGTCATCTGAGTACATTTATAGGGGATTTTTATATGTCAAAAAAATTTTAATAGTGCAAGTTAATACATAGAATCGAATAAAAAAGACAAGCGAGTGTATAATAAGTTCTTCTGCTAGTGGTTAAAAAGTAGGTACTAGTGGTTATTAGTTTAATAGTAACACTTGTGGGGGGGGTTTCTTATCTGAAACCCAATGAGGTTTTATTGAATGATTTTTAGTAATGTTTTTCGAGGTCAACTTCTGATGGGTACTGATTGGTCATGAGTTCAAGGGTCCATTCCCTAACAAGTACCTAGGTGTGACTAATGTGTGCTTTTGTTTCTGGTTAAATGTGAAAATTGGGAAAAGAGATGGGACAGATAAGAACACATGGGGTCTGCTCCTGTGTGAAGATACTCGAAGGTCAAGGCACCCCATGTGTAAGCCACAGAACAGTAATCCTCTACTTGGGCCACACACTGGAATCACTCAGGAAGCTTTTTTGAAAAAAATTTAATTGCCTAGGCTCCACCTCAGACCAATTCAGAACATGTGGAGGTGGGGCAGACTTTTTTAAGCTCCTCAGGTGACTTAGCAATATGAAGGTAGGTTTGTAAAACACCACCACAGAACATACCCGCAATCATTAAACCCCCAGCTCATCTTTAACCTCAAGCAACATAACTTCCTGATGTGTCCTCTGAGGTTTACTGATTACAAATAATACACTAGGTAATTAACGAAGTTACTTGCTATATGCTGGATTACTGTCCAAGTCCTACTAAAACTTGAGGAACGTCAATCAAAAATTATTATCTCCTGTCCTTTTTGAAATTTTGGTCCATTTCTTGTCTACTAAGGCACTGCAGTTGTGACAATAAAGCCATGTCACATATATGGGTGATCACCTTTTATTCTCTATTTCATGGGTTCACATACAGCTCATCTAAGAGACGAATCATTGTGTATCCAGTGCAGAGAGTTAGAAGAACAAATCACATCACAGTCGTGCCCAATGATAAATTGCTACCCGATCCATCAAAACACCTGCCTGATTTGACCTCAAAGTAATACTGAAGTACTGAATACTTGGTAACTTAGGCTTTATACTGAGGTCATGAAACTGCTTCTCACCTTTTCCTTCCTGCAGAGACTAAGGATGAGGAAAGGTCAACAAAAGCTACAAACCACCTTATGCTTGCTCCTAACAGATTTCTCCATGTGCTGATAATAAAGAGAATGACCGTGCCTAACGCCCTTTTTATACCTTATGTAGCTTCAGTGATTCCCATCCTGGCAGCACAACCAGTTATCCAGGGTGCTCACTCAAAGGCACACAAGCTCAGGCCTGATCCCTCAAGATTAAGGTTTAAGGAACCTTGGGTGGGACCCAGGAATCTGTATTTTAAATAAGGGCCTCCAAGAAATTCCAATGCTGCCATGCTGGGTAATCTCTCATAGAACCATTATCCTGAAGAAAAAAGAAGACAAGGCTTTCCGTTTATCAACATGATGGCTGGAACATCTTTTAAGTGGAATGTCACACTGGTACTCACACAGCTGAAGAGCAAAAGTTTGTCTCTCTTTAATAATGAGGTCAGTTACCCACTGAGTTCTTAGTTTTATTTTTCCCTGTAGCAGTTTTCACAAACTGACATTATTTTATATGTCTATTTGCTTATTTTTAAAATATTGGTTCCCCTTAATAAAATGAACACTCCACAGTGCAAGAATGTGTCTATTTTGTTTGCTGACCTATCCTCAGATCTTAGAACAGTTCTTAACACATAGAAGTTACCCAGCAAATAATGAATGAATAAGTGGATAAACAAGTGAGTGAATATTTAGGAAGTGCTCAAAAATGTTGACAAATTGGCGAGGAAGAGAACCTACCTATCCAAGCAGGGGCAGGAAATCCTCCCCAGGTCTTTCATTTAATCTGAGGGTTTTTTGTTATTTTTTTTTTTTTATTCCTGATATACAAGAGAATTACTAACCCAATCAGCAAGTTCCCTAAAATATAAAAATTCAAAAAAATTGAACTGGTTTTGTAGAAGTCAGTTAAACAAGCTTCAGTGTGTGGCAGGCTTGAGTTTACATAGCCTTCCTCATTAAATGAATGCTCTCAGTAACTGCATCTCAGAACCTGCTCTCATTATTGGATCTGATAACCGAACTTGGACCTTTCCATGCTGAGGTATTACACTGGAGCTTTTTCAGGGTAATAAGTTTATAATAAGATTTAAATGGGATAAAATAAACCACCCCGGTTGCCCTCTTCTGATTTTTATTTCTTTTATTGCTTTATTAATCTGACCAGCGATTATTTGGTGCTTAGATGCCTTTGTCAAGAAAGATATTAAGTGAGTGACACATTTGTCTAGAAAAGTGAGGAACTGGTTTTAGATTATCAGCAACTGGCTTGGGGTTGATGACATGAGAAAATACTCCATGATTTTATGCATGTGAGGCAATTTTGAAAGATCATCATATTGGACATGTCACCAACTGAGTATGAATGCACTGCAGACTTTTATTGTTTGCAGCTGCCTGACATTCCCCATTCAGCCGTGAGTGCAGATGGTCCTTGGACAGCAATGTTAAGGATTACAATGAGGGAGAAATGACAGTCTTGGTCCCAGCTTAGGAAAACTGCTGTGAAAATGATTTTAAGAGAGGAGTTCCACTATAATATGACTCATAGTGAATGGGTGAGTTACCCCCAGAATTCTACCTTGTACTGTCATTCAATACCAGGATCCATTCAAAATGAGCTGAGTGAAGAGCGTTCCACTCAGATCAACCCTTTAGGGCTGCCATATGCTCATCTACTAGCAACTTGACATAAGGCTCCCATCTCTGCCCATCCTGGCTCCTTGTACACAAATGATATTTGAACTTGACAAAAGCAAATGAGGACAGCCCACAGATTACAGCCTTTTCCTTTACCCCACAGCTGGCCAGGCCCCAGGAGAAGACTCTTATTCAAGAGGCTAACTTCAAGAAAAATACCTGGTCTAAAGAATTGCAGCTGTTGATGTTTCTGTGTAGCTTAGCCACTGCTAAACCACTGTTCCCATGGAGCAATTCGATCTGAATTCGGCAAATCAGCAATGAAACAGGAGATAGCACTATGCATAAAAGTTAATAAATAAAAAGAGGCATGAAGACAGAGTTGTCTACTGTAAAGAAAACAGGCAGCATAATATGGAAATCAGATAAGCGGCACATTAATTGGAATGAAGAATATTTGTAAATTATAAAATTTACAATCCACAAAGAGGATACAACAATGTTCCTATGCCAGTGTCAAAAGTAATTCATGCATATAGTCATTCAACAAATGTCTATTAAACAATCTGCTAAGCCCACAACCAAAGAAATATATAACAAAGCAGAATAAGAGACTAGAGGAAGGTACTGAAGATTATTTAGGAAATGATTATCAAGGAGGGTCTCTCTTAAAATGTGCTATTTAAGCAAAGAGCTGAATGAAGCTAGAAAGCAACACGGGGCTCTGGAGGAAGCACGCTAGAGGAAATGTGAGGAACTGGTGTTAGATTATCAGCAACTGGCTTGGGGTTGATGACATGAGAAAATACTCCATGATTTTATGCATGTGAGGCAATTTTGAAAGATCATCATATTGGACATGTCACCAACTGAGTGTGAATACACTGCAGACTTTTATTGTTTGCAGCTGCCTGACATTCCCTTCAGCCGTGCGTGCTGAATGGAGCAACGTGAGGAGCAAAGCACGAAGACCCTAAAGCAAGAGCAAGCCTGCAGTGTTCAAAGAGCAGTGAGGGCTTCCCTGGTAGCGCAGTGGTTGAGAGTCCGCCTGCCGATGCAGGGGACGCGGGTTCGTGCCCCGGTCCGGGAAGATCCCACATGCCATGGAGCGGCTGGGCCCGTGAGCCATGGCCGCTGAGCCTGCGCGTCTGGAGTCTGTGCTCTGCAACGGGAGAGGCCACAGCAGTGAGGGGCCCGCGTACAGGAAAAAAAAAAAAGAGCAGTGAGAAAAGTAGCAGTGGCTGGAGCTGATGGAGCAAAGGCAGAGCAGGAGATACCCGGAGGGGCAGTCAGGGCCAGGTCACGTAGGCCTTGTGAGCCGCTGCAGGGAAGTTTTATTTTATTAAAAGAATTGAATATTACTGGAAGATTTTAAGCAGTTTTCATTGGTAAAACATCACTCCCATTGCTGTCCTAGAGAACTGACTGAAGGGAGACACAAGGTAAAGCAAGGAAGAGAAGTTGAGAGGTTGGTAGGAATCAAAAAGAGAGATGGTGGTGTCTTGGACCAGGGTGATAGCAGTGAATGTGCTGAGAAATGACTGAATCTGGGTTATATTTTAAAGATGATAGATTGATTTTGCCATTTGCAGCAACATGGATGGACTTGGAGGGCATCATGCTAAATGAAATAAGTCAGACAGAGAAAGACAAATACTGTATGAGATCACTTATATGTGGAATCTAAAAAAATACAACAAACTAGTGAATATAACAAAAAAGAAGCAAACTCACAGATACAGAGACCAAACTAGTGGGAGAGGGAAGAGGGGAGGGGAGTGTAGGAGTGGGAGAGTGAGAGGCACAAACTACTGGAAGTAAGACAGGCTCAAGGATATTTTGTACGACACGGGGAATATAGCCAACATTTTGTAATAATTGTAAAGGGAAAGGAACCTTTAAAAATTGTATACAAAATTTAAAAAATTTTAAGAGCAGATTGAAAATGAAAAAAAAAGATGATAGATTGATGTGTGGTATGAGGCAAAGAGAGGATCAAAGATAACCCCTAGATTTCTGGCATAGATAACTAGTTGTGACAGTGTCACAGAGATGGAAAGACTAAGAGAGCAGCAGATGTGAACAGCAAAAACCAAGAGTTCTGTTTGAAATGCCTATTAGGCACCTAAAGGGTAGGAAGCTGGATTTACAAGCCTACAGCTCAGGGGAGAAGCTGAGACTGGAGAGGCTAATTTAGGAGCCTTCAATATATAAAGCATTATAATACCCTTGGTTGAGAAAATCAGAAAAATCTTGTATATGGAGATGAGAAATAGTCCTAAGCCCTGGGGCGCTCCATCATTTGGACATGACAAAGAGGAGGGGAGCTCTGAAGGAGACAAATAGGAACAGAGAGGGAGGCAAAGGAAAACAAAGGGAGTGAGGTGTCCCAGAAGCTAAGTGAAGTATTTCAAGGAAGGAACAATTCTTTGTATAAAAATGCTGCCAGGGAGTTGAAGGTGGGGACTAAGGACTGATCGCTGGATTTGGCAACACGGAGGTCATCAGTAATTTTAAAAGAATAGTTCTGGTGAACTGGAAAGACAAAGCCTGAGAGGAGTGGGTTCTAGAGTGAATGTAGAGTGAGAACTGGACACGATGAATAGTTCAAGAAAGAAGAGAAATGGTGCAGTATCTGGGGGGAAGGTATGGGATCTGAAAAAGTTTTGTGTTTTTATGGGTGTTTTACAGTCTGTTTATATGCTGATGGGAATGACTGATAGAAAGTAAAAGATTAGTGATGCTGGAGGGAAGGAAAGAGAAAGAATAATTGCTGGAATAGAGCAAACAAATCCATGAGTAGAAAAGTAGACAAAAGTAGGCAAAAGGGAAAGGCTGGTCCCAAAAGAAGCAGGGATCCATCATCATAAGAAAAGGTGAGAAAGAATACATAGATACAGTGCTGGCGAGTGGGTAGATCTGGTGGTAAGAAGAGCTGGGAGCTGTCTTCTGAGAGCTTCTATTTTCTCAGCGAAATAAAAGTGATATTATTAGCTGAGAACAAGGAAGTGGGAAGGAAGAATAAAGACACTGCTAACGGGAAACAACAAAGAGGAATTGCAAAATAGTTTCCTAGGTGAGTGAGGAATGTAGTAAAGGTGACAGTGTTCCTTTTGTGGCGATAAATGAAAAGTGAAACCAGCCAACCTGACTTATTTTCTCCAGCCATGTTTCAGTGCTCACTGGTAAGCGTGGAGTAGGTAAAGTTGGGTGTAACCAGAGTTTTCAAGCAGCATATAATGGGGGTAGAGTCGAGCAAAGGAATTGAAGGTTTATACAAAGGACTGATTACAGTGAGGGACCACGAACTTTAAGCTGGGTAAGTAGACAAAAATAAAACGTGAGGTAGATGATGGGCAATAAAAGAATGGTGGGATTAACAGGTTGGATATGGTAGTTGAAGAACTGTGACAATGGGAAATGGGCTGAAAAAAGATGGGAAAAGATGATGGACAGAATGTGGAATGCTTGAAATTGAAACCATTTTGGTTACTGGTAATGACAATTTTGAAAATTATTGATAATGGCTGAGAGGGTAGCTGAGGAAAGGTGGAATAAAAAATAATTGATAATAAGAGAAAAGAGTGTTGAATGGTTGGTTCATCTACAGGAATGCTGAAATCATCAAGAAAAAGGACTGGAGTAGTGAACTGTGCTGAAATCTTCAATGGAGGAATAGGATTGAACAGAATATTGATAACTAATTTTGACAACAATCATGATCATAGTGAAGGATTTTAATATGTCTCTTTCAGAGCTTAATAAATCAAGCAGAGAAAACATAATTAAGGCTCTAAAGAAATGAATTCACAATGAATAAGCCTACTTTGATAGAAATGTCTATAACCATGTACCATCTTAACCAAGAATATATATTGTTATATTGAATCTATTAAATGTTTATAACTGAATCATGTACTTAACCACAAAATTTTTAAAAATTCCATTTAATGAAAGGAGAAAAAAATTATATCACTTTTACAGAGAATGTAAGGAAATTACAAGGAAGGTAAGGACATTTGTCAGAATATTCAAAGTAGGGTTGAAAACAGATGCTTCATCTTATATCTGACATCACTTACCTGCTCTGTTCCACTATAAAGTTGAACATTCTATTGTCCCCAAATAGTATACTATATATTATAATTTATAATAGAAATTATTTTAAATGTAGTTGGTCACTGATACTTTGCCTATGTAATTTCAAATACCCAGGTATTTTATTGCCCAGAACCATCTTTCACTAGCTTCTATATTTCCACCTTGCAAACACTGTGCAATAATTATAGGTACCTCACTCCTTGTGGAAGAATTGTAGCAACCAGTGAGACACTGTCTAAAGAGTTCTTTGACTGCCTTAGACTGAAGAAGCTATAGAAATGAAAAGTCAGAGTGTTATCATCATTTCACCTACTCCAAATAAATTATTACAGTTCAAGTGCCACAAATATATGTTGTACTTTGCAACAGCAGTAGAGAAAGACAACAGACCCTTGTCCCCCAAGGGTCCTCTATTACAAATCCCTCAAAGATATAAACCAAAAGGGCCCCAAATTTAGAATATCAATTTACCAATTCTGATATTTACTGACTTTACATCATATATGATAATAAGGACATTTAAGTTTGACTAATGTACCAAAGTGCTTTTCTGGCACCACAAATTTCCCTAGACCACTTAGACCAGGTCCTTAAGGGGTAGAAAGAGGACTGTACCAAGCTATACTGTATGTGTCAACTTTTGTTGCAGGTAAAAACAGCCCCAATCACTCAGCAGCTTACAACAAGCACCTGCTTCTTCCTCCCGTTACTTGAAGGCTGGCCCCTGCTGAGCTCAGCTGGACTCAGCAGGCCTCATGTGTCTTCCCATTCCCAAATCCAGATGCCACTATCTGATACCGCTATTCTCACAGTAAAGGGCAGGAGGAAAGGGCTCAAGGCAAAGCACCCAACTGCATTTAAGCTTCTATTGGGTGAGACAACTATCATACCCACTCACATCTCATTGACCAAAGCACATGACAGAGAGCAAACAACTGAGAATAATCCCACCTGTCACAACACTATGCTGCAGTGATATCTCCCATCCACCACTCCAATTCTTCACACCATAGGAGCTAAAGCTAGATCTTACACTTTCCTACAGCTTCCTCTTATAGAATTGTGTGCAGCTATTTATAATACTCTGTGTTTTGGTCCTACTGTGGGAAACTCAGATCTCCTTCCTCCGAATATCCTTCTTATTGGTTTTCTTAGGGACTTTAGGGAAGCTTGTGCTATTCAAATTCAGATGGATTGTTGTGACATCCTATGACCGGTACAAAGAGTCAACAGCACCAAGACCCAAGCATACATTACTTTCAAGCCACTTCATTGTTTAATCCTATATGCAAATTAAAACATAGATTTTTAAATTAATTTTCGTTTCTTCTTCAGACCACATAATATCCAAGTTAGAGTAATAAGTATTCACATAGTAAGTGCCCATGTATAAAGTATATGCTCTTAATACCAAACTGTCAAGGCTATTTGTTTAAAAATTGATTTTTCTCTTCTCAAAATTTACTTAATAAGTATTTCCATAGAATGCATTATAGGCTGGATACTAAGCATTTTACACATATTTTATCCTTAAAACCACACTAGGTAAGCCCCATTATTATCATCCCTGTTTCACAGATGATGAAACCGGGGAACAGAAATGTAACACTCCAGGTAAGTGGCAGACCTGAGATTCAAACCCAGACATTCTGGGCCCAGGGTTTAGGCTCTTATCCATTACATTATGCTGCCTTGTCCCCTTCATTCAGAATTTTCTCTATTCTGTGAGACTATGCTTAATTTCTCCAAGCAAAGGTCTCATTTACTGTGCTGTTTTGAACTTTCAACCCCTGCATTTTCTCAGACTCCTCATTAGAAGAATCTATATAAACATGATAGAGTTTATATTTGAACCACACCTCACAGTTAACCATGCTGAGAGTCAAAGATATTTAAAAGGGACTTGTTCAAAGTCATGCACTTAGCAGATGGCATTTTGAATTTCTTGAAGACATGAATCTATATCAAACCGTGCATTAATTGCACAGTTCTCCTTCCACTGTATCCAAGGCAGTGAATGCCCTTATAAGTCAGCTTTTCTCTGAACGAACAGCTCCTCCCTAATTGATGGCCATTTCTATCTTACAACCTAGCATTTGCTAAACTTTTTCTTTTACTCTTTTTCAATACACTGCATGAAGCTGGATATGTTTTAAAATAAAAATACACTCTGCTATTTTTAAGGATAATAGTCTCAAATAAATGAAATTCACATATTTAAATACGCTGTTAAAAACTGTAGTTTCAAATTTCTCCTCTTTCAAATATTTTATATGAGTGGCTATCAGAGGTGAAATAGTGAAACTTCGGTTGTAGAAGGGGACTAACTCCATGGATGAAGAATTTACCAAGCAGTGAGATTGTAAAAGGATTATGTAGCAGAGAAAGAAGTAAACGAGAATAAACAACAATATAGCCAGATAAGGGATAAACTATGCAATTCATTCCAGTGTAATCAAGAATCAGCTTTAGGTGGATACTTTAGTTAGTAACTTTCTTGGCATATGAAATGGTTTGGTGAAATTAACAAGAACATGTGTATATTCTGTTTTCAGAATTATGCCAGTTTGGATGCAAATCGTGTTCTCTGATCCATAATGCCTATCCTGGTACAGCAGGACAAAGCTCTGTGACCTTGAGACCCACTGACTATGAGCTGGGCCTCTGCTGCTCTGCTTTTAGAGGCGCTCACGTGGTGTTTTGACAGACCTTCCTCTGCTGGACTCTGACAAAACTCTACATGACTAGTGCAAACTTGTCTTCCTATTTTTATCAAGAACCTTTTGTTTTCTTTCTCATGTGGGAAATTGTTGTTTTCTTAAAAGAGACCATTATGCCTGTAGGGAAATCAAGTTACCAATTTTATTTTAGACATATACTCTGTGTGAATCGATTGCCACTTCCCTAATTGAGTAACTAAATAATCACTTCCTACACCAATTGCCTAGGGATATATTTGCATGCTAACATACATGGGCAAGGTGCGTAGCACAGGAAAATTATTTGTGGCGTATTGTTAAAATAATTATATGTTATCTTATATAATGGCTTAGGTCTATCATAAAGATTATTTTCTAAAAGTATTGAATAAGATAATCTTGCTTACAAGGCTTATGAACTTCACAGGCACTCATGAAATTCAAAGATAATATCTTTTATCATATTTGTAATAATCAATCATGGCTACCAACTACTGGGTATTTATGATATGCCAAACACAATGCTAAGTACATTCCTCACAGCAACCCTATGAAGTGAGTACTATTATACCCATTTCACACGTGAGAAAACTTCAGCAAAGAGGTTCAGAATGGTTGAGTAAGTAGCCCAAAGTCACAGAAAGTTGTGATGCCTAAATTTAGACCCATATCTGTCTGATTCAAAGTCCATGCTGTTACTCACTGTACTGTAGAGATTCTGCGCCCCAGAAACAGAGGCTATCTCTGTTTTATTGTATTTTGCAATAAAAATATAAACAAGCTCCTGTTAAATTTACTAATAGAGTTTTTGTCTTCATAAACACTAGTACAATTCCCCCAAATCAAATGAGATTTAATAAGGAACATGAATACAGATTAGATGTTTCTGGTCTTCTGTCTCCCATTAAAACATTCATGAAGATAAAAGAAGAAGACAAAAACTGACAATAGCAAAAGAAAAAAAAATAATGTACCAAATTTTCCATGCAATTTCCCCTAAATACTTTGTCAGTAAGGGTAGATTGAAAAGCAAATTATTGGACTCTGTATCATAATCATCTAACCCAAAAGCAAAAGCTGTTCACCAAAGAAGAGAAAAGGAAAAACCTCTGACTCATTTCCCCTTGGTATAACAAACTCCAGAATATAATGGCTAGATTTTGTAGGAAAACAAGCAAGTAATTATTTTCAGAAGTGACCATGTGCTGTCCTCCTTTTCTGTCACTTCCATCAGCTCTCTTCTCTTTTTATTTTTCCACTCTATTAGTAGGAATAGAGAGGAGCATTAAGATAGTCTCCAAGCATGTTTTGTATTTAAAACACACACACACACACACACACACAAATTAAACGAGACAAAAGAGCTGGGAGTGCTGAGATGGGTGTACTGCTTCGTACATGACATGGTTCAAAGAACTTCAGCTGGTTCCCCAGCACAGCCAGAGCACAAGCTTCACTTCAGTCCTAGCATGGTCATTTGTGATGAATACCCATCAGGCATTACAAACAGAATAAGAGTAAAACGCTACATTCTGACCTTCAGGTTTAGATTGAGAAAAGTTGCCTGAGCTCAAGTGAACAATAAAGGAGACAAAGGAAACTGAACTTGGTTGAAAAATGCCATCCTGGATAGCTCTTCCCTGAGTCAGTGAGCTCATCCAGGAAATAAACAATGGAGCCTACTAAAACATAAGAGAAAGAAAACATTTGGAGGGAGGGAAAGATTTCCCTAAAGACTAAGGGAGGACTTCCCTGGTGGTGCAGTGGTTAAGAATCCGCCTGCCAATGCAGGGGACACGGGTTCGAGCCCTGGTCTGGGAAGATCCCACATGCTGCAGAGCAACTAAGCCCGGGCGCCACAACTACTGAGCCTGCACCCTAGCACCCGTGATTCACAACTACTGAGCCTGCACTCTAGAGCCCGTGCTCCACAACAAGAGAAGCCACCACAATGAGAAGCCCGCACCGCAACGAAGAGTAGCCCCCGCTCACCGCAACCAGAGAAAAGCCCGCGCATGGCAAAGAAGACCCAACTCAGCCAAAAATAAACTAAGTAGTTAATTTAAAAAAAAAAAATAGTAATAGAAAAGAATTTTTAAAAATAAAGAGATAATCCTTTGAGAATCTAGGCAGAAAGAACAAATGACTTATTAGCAGAAGAAAAATAGGGGTTTCTTTCAAAAGCAACACTTTATGCCAGAAAAAAATGGAAGAACATATTTAAGATTATCAAGGAAAGAAAATGTAAGGTACAGATCTTATATCCAGAGAAAATGGATTTTTTAAAAAAGGATACAGAGGAATTATCAACATTCAAGAACTCAGAGACTATTATTCTCATGGGTCTTTCCTGAGGAATCTACTAGAGAACAGTCTTCAAAAAACTAAAATAACTATAGAGATATCAACATAAGAACTAGTGGATAAGGTTAAACGTAACTATTTATAGAATTAAGGCAAAAATGAAGGTAAACAGAGAGAGAATATTGGATGCAATGGCCATATGATCTGAAAATGCGAAAATAGTACAACTAGTAAAGGGAGTGATATGGAAAAAACACGTTCCAGGGCTGTTTTGAGAAATAGCAGATTCCAGATACAAAGCAAGACAGGCACACTATGAGCCTAAAATAGCTTACACTGAAGAGCTCTCGGAAGACATCTGGTCAAAGAGGAGAAAAATGTAAAGATTTATCTTGTTACCTGATCTTAGATTTCTTCTACATTTCTCCCTAGACTAAAAGACATCCAGCCTCCATCTATACCCTGGCGCTAGATCCATTCCAGTTTTCCACGCTACTTTACACTGACAAGTGGTAAGTAACTGGATGCTTAAATTAGTTCTGATTTATATGAGGTTACCTCCAGCACGAGTTTCTTATCAAGCTACCAGTCCAAAGGTTAAGCTATTTTTTAGTCCTGGAAGATTACTGCTATGGTCTAAATGTTTGTGTCCCCTCAAAATTCACATAGTGAAACCCTCATCTTCAATATGATGGTATTAAGAGGTGGTGCCTTTGGGTGGTGATTAAGCCATGAGGGTGGGCCACTCATGACTGGGATTGGTGCTCTTATAATCGAGGCCCCACAGAACTCGCTAGCTCCCCTACCATGTGAGGATATGAGAAGTTGGCAGTCTGCAGCCCAGAAGAGGGCTTTCACAAGAACCCTACCATGTGGACACCTTAATCTTGAATTTCCAGCCTCCAGACTGTGAGAAATAAAGTCATCAGTCTACGGTATTTTGTTATACAAGCCCCAATGGGCTGAGGCAATTACCAATTTTTAATAGCTTTTATTCATCTCTCAAGGTGATTAGTTCCTCTTCGTCACCTTAATCATATCCGGAAAACAGCTGATCCTTACCTTACCTTTAAGAACTAATTACTACATTTCTAGCTTCCACTTAGGATGTAGAAAGCTGGAAGGAGCATCACTCCCAACTTTACATCAAAAAACTTACCAGATAATCTGCAAAACCACAACTTTTCTTGAACTTACCAAACAACTAAAGTCACATGGCAACCAAATAACCTGAAATCTAAAGTAGGACACTGACTCCAAGGACAGATGGGAAACCAGTACAAGTCACAGTGGCAGAGCATGAGAAGAAGCCACCATAAGGGACAGTAAGAAGAATTCAGCTACATTTTTTATTTAACTACTTAAGGCCAAGTATAGGCTAGGGTGAGAATAATATAACCCTGGGAGCTGCAGACGTATGAAAAATTACTGGCTTTTCTCACAGACTTAACTGTTTGCTCACCAGAAAGATGGGTGGCAGAAAGAGAGAGATCTGTGAAATCCTCCCTTGGGTGCACACCTGGGAGAGGAAGAAGCAGGGGCTGCAGGAAAGGCACACAAGGCAATCTGAGTCCTTCTCCCCTGACTCATCACTGAGACAAAAGCCTTGATGGTGCCACACAGTGCCCAGATATTTGATCAAATATTATTCTGGATAAGTTTCTGTAAGGGTGAATTTTGGGTGAGATTAACACTTAAATCAGTAGACTGAGGAAAGCAGGTTGCTCTTTCTAATGTGGGTAGGCTTTATCCGATCAGTGGAATGCCTGCCCCTACCCCAGGTAAAGAGAAGTCTCTGGCTTGACGGCCTTCAAACTGGGGGATCAGTACTTCCTGGTTCCACAGGAGCCTGCCAGCCTTCAGACTCAAACTGGGACATCAGCTCTGCCGATTTTAAAGTTGCTAGCCACCTTAATCACATGAGCCAATTCCTTACAATAAATAAATAAATATTACAATTAAAAAAAATGAATCCTATTGGTTAGATAGATAGGTGATTCATACATACATACACAGAGAGATAGATACCCTTCTGTGTCTGTTTCTCTAGAGAACCCTAACTAACACCCAGGAACTTGAGTGAACCAACTTTTAAGTAAAAGTTTGCAGGGGCATTCTTCCAGTTAATATTAGTTTTCATCCACACTAATAAGAACACTCTTCTTCCTTTTAATATCCTAGTCACAAACTCTTTTGAAATAATGTAATAAATGTAAAAAGAAGATACTTAATAAAAACCTACTTTCATTCTAAGTGATTTGAAACTGCTTAGTGTAACACAAATCAAAAAAGCACTTATGGGCTTCCCTGGTGGTGCAGTGGTTGAGAGTCCGCCTGCCGATGCAGGGGACATGGGTTCGTGCCCCGGTCCGGGAAGATCCCACATGCCGTGGAGCGGCTGGGCCCGTGAGCCATGGCCGCTGAGCCTGCGCGTCCGGAGCCTGTGCTCCGCAATGGGAGAGGCCACAACAGTGAGAGGCCCACATACAGCAAAAAAAAAAAAAAAAAAAAGCGCTTATTTTTAATAGGAAATTCTCAAAAGGTCACTTTTATTGAAGAATTATGCAGTGTTTTGGTGGAATTGATAATGATGATGGTGATAAAGATGATGCTGATGTGGGTGGCTAAAAATTTAACTATGGTGTTTTTTTCTTGAGATATTGCTTATTAGTATCTGAAAAAAAAAGGGCTGATAAGCTAAAGAATGAATAAAACAAATAAACCTAAGTAAGAATGACCCCATTATTAGTTTTATACAAAATATTCTTAGATGGAATATGACCGATTTTGTAAAATGTTGGTCAGTGAATTTAACTTGAACTCTCACTTCAGGATAAGGATTAGTTAGGGGATTTAGCTTGATAAATTTGTATAATTGGCTGTGTAATTTTTATTGTCGATTATTTTAATATTTCATGGCAAGATTCCCAGCCTTAGGTTTTTACCAGTGTGGAAATACAATTGTCCACTGAAAAGAAGAAACAGTACCTGATTTGTGACTGTGCTTTGTTTCATGTAGAGCCTTTAATCTGAATCAGCAAGAGTGGGTCAGAATATAAATCTGCATAATTACCTTTTGCTTTGTTTTTAAGGAGAAAATTGCTATGAATGCATGAACATTTTGTTAAGTATCTCAGTCATTTTCAGAAGATTCACAGGAGCTTAACGAGATTCTAACCCTGAATGTAGAGATAATGGTCAACAAAATTATGTCTATTAGTTACACCAATTATCCTTTCCCACTTTCATATGAAAGAATAAACACTGCAGGGTTAGTTTTTAAAAACTGAATTCAATCACCAAACTTTTATTTAACAACAACAAAAGAAAACGCACAAAGAAATAATTACAAGCTTAAAAAACGTAATTTAGGGGGCTTCCCTGGTGGAACAGTGGTTGAGAATCTGCCTGCCAATGCAGGGGACACAGGTTCGAGCCCTGGTCTGGGAAGATCCCACATGCCGCAGAGCAACTAGGCCCATGAGCCACAACTACTGAGCCTGCGCGTCTGGAGCCTGTGCTCCGCAACAAGAGAGGCCACGATAGCGAGAGGCCCGCGCACCGCGATGAAGAGTGGCCCCCGTTTGCCACAACTAGAGAAAGCCCTCGCACAGAAACGAAGACCCAACACAGCCCAAAATTAATTAATTAATTAATTTAAAAATATATACTGCTGAGGAGGTCCATTAGTTTTAAAAAAATGTAATTTAGTTTCTATGGTTAACTACTCACTAAGTCTTGAGGAGAAAAATCTGGAAAAAAATGTAGCATTCCTATTCTATCCACTTGGTTTCATTCATTTCTTTCCCATTAGATCTTTTTTTTTTTTAAATAGCCAGGGAAGTTATTTCTTCAGCACATCTGAAATAATGTGGCCTTACTTCTCAAAATGTGGGAATTGTATCACTGAGAGAAATCATCTTACCAATTTTCTTAATCTTCCCCCACTTACGGGCCCAGCCGCTCCACGGCATGTGGGATCTTTCCGGACCGGGGCACGTACCCGTGTCCCCTGCATCGGCAGGCGGACTCTCAACCACTGCACCACCAGGGAAGCCCCCCCCCCACACACACACACACTTTTTAAGACTGATCTTAGCACAAAGTTACTTGCTCAATTTCATTTTATAACTGAGATCCGAAAGCAAATCATATTTATCTAGGAGAGATGCCAAGCAAATAGGAGTCAAGAAAGCTATTTTAAAGTCTGTGTTCATTCAGGAAAAACACCCCTGGAAGTAATCTGAGACAGAGTATTTTAGATTGTATCTAAATGGTGATAGAAAGTGCTGGAGAAGGGAATAGTCATCAGACAGTTGCCTATTTCACCTGCACAATGCTAAGCAATTACTTTTAGCTTGTTTACTTACTATTTCTTGTTTAGTTTTACCAAAAGTGGAGCCCACAGATAGGATGCAAACTTTTCTGGGCACGTCTGAAAGACTAATTCTTAAAGAATGCAGTCAGAAATCTATATCCACATGCGACTAAGGCACTTCTTAAAGGGAGCAACTCACCGTACAAGTAGAGTCAGTCAACCTGGCCCAATGACAAAGCCTCAGTGATGACGGGAGACATAAAAATTTAAGTATGGCCAAGAGGCAGCCACTTAGAATATAAGACCTATGAGAAAGGGATTTTTGTTCCCTGTAGTGCTTTCAGCACCTAGAACAATGCCCGTTGCAATAGAAGACACTCATTAAATATAAATAATGAATTAATGAATGAGTCCTCAGTCCATCTCTTCATAGAATCATATTTGAATCATGGTGCTTTAACTGTGGGAATCTGTAAGTGGATGGATGCAGAAGGAAAGGATTGTGAGGGGAAACAGAATTATTTTCATTTAAAAAAAAAACATAAGATAATTAGGGCAAAGGGCAGGAGTGCACTAGTACCCTTCTGTGGTAGATCCTGTGGTGCATCACCCAGGTGCATCCTTCAGGATAAGGTACTCACCCCTCCAACTGCTGAGAATGTTTGCTGGTGACTTACAGAGGAATCCTTCCTTGAGAATTGCCCTCAGTCAAAGGGAGGTGTCTCGCACAAGGTTATGTTCCCGGTGGGGCAGCCCCCATCCAATGACTAGTCAAGACCAGAGTACATCACAGATATAGAGGACAAACTAGTGGTTACCAGTGGTGGTGGTGGGTGGGTAATAAGAGCGGGGGAGTGGGAAGCACACACTATTGGGTGAAAGATAGGCTACAAGGATGTATTGTACAACACAGGGAATAGAGCCAATATTTTGTAATAACTGTAAATGGAAAGTAACCTTTAAAACTGTATAAAAAATTTAAAAATAAAATATAAAGTACAAAAAAGAAGACCAGAGAACAAAGCCTTGCCCTTGCCTCAATACAGGACGTATCTGAATGGCTATCTCAGCTTCCAAGCTCCTCAGAGGATTGACGGAGGCCTCTGTGGCAACTGCATTGCAGTTCAAACTCTGCCTCTGCTCAGCCCTGCTCCCTTCACTCCATACAAGGGTATAGAAGGGAGAGCACTCCTCAGTCAACCTTGGCAGCCAAACTCCATTTCAGAGTCTGTTTCCAGGGAACCCAACCTCAGACACAATCAATGGGGTAAAAAATAAAGAGGAAGAGGTATTGACTCCACCTTACAGAACATAGAGAGGTTTTGGCTAGAACAATACAGTTATTCCAAGTAGTAACTCTGATGCAGATCTGACGATTTGTTAAAACATTTGTGTCAAACTAGAGAGGAACTTCCTGTGTTATGCCACGAGGATAACTGTGATTCACTCAAACTTTTCCCCCCAAAATCCAAAATTGAATTTCTTCTAATTATAAAACTAAGGCTTGTTCATTTTAGAAAATTTACATAATAGAGAAAAGTATAACCAAGAATGTCAAAATTACCTGCAATTCTACCACCAATATATAATTGTTATTAAACTGGCCTTCCAGATATTTCACTATGGACTCATCACACACATGCATGTTTATCTTTTTACAAAAAAAAAAAATATATATATATATATATACACATATATATATATATATAGTTGTTTTCTCATTTAACCAAATAAAAATATCATTTTTACTGGCTGTTTAATATTCCATTTTATGGTTTACATAGAATTTAACTCAATGTTCTACTGACACATTTAGATTTCCCTAATTTTTCAGTATTCTAAATTATGTTGAAATAAATGTCCTATTCTCTCTGATCAGATTAATTCCTTTGCATTCTTTCTGAGAAATTATACTTCCAAAATAATGTGCATTCTTTGACATTTTGCTACCTATTGTCAAATTGTTTTCCAGGATATTTGCATCAGTCTATACTCCTACTAATAGTTTATGAAAGTGGCTCTTCCCCCCATACCTGTCTCATTCTTTTACTTCTTTTCTAACTTAACGTGTAAAATGCAACCTCATTACTTCAACTGACATTTCTATTTAGCACAGAAGGCATGTTTATCATATCAGCCTATGCCCCAATTGTAAGAAAGAAAATATGCTTTTGATGGCAAAAATTAAGATTCAAAAAGCTTAGACCATGCTGGAACAGTAAGCTGAACAAATAAAATGAGTTTTAACAGGGGTCAGAATAAGGTTTCAAGATAATACTTTTCAATTAACCACAGAAGAATAGGATGAAGGAGATTTTCTTAACAAAGTCAGCATGAAAAAGACCTAGGTATTTAACTGAATGAAAGTTCAGATTGAGCAGATGATGAGATGAGGCCACCAGAGACTTTAAGGGAAAGTTAGTTTCCATTCATTAGAAGCACAGCATCCAAGACAAGGTTGGTCTCTCACTTCTGAAATGGCTACCCTAAGCCTGTAATATTTTGTTCAGGGCAACGTTTCCCACTAGATAGCTAGTGGGAAGCTGCTGCATAGCACAGGGAGATCAGCTAGATGCTCTGTGACGACCTAGAGGGGTGGGATAGGGAGGGTGGGAGGGAGGCTCAAGAGGAAGGGGATATGGGCATATATGTATACATGTAGCTGATTCACTTTGTTGTACAGCAGAAACTAACACAACATTGTAAAGCAATTATAATCTAATAAAGATTTAAAAAAAAAAAGAAAAGAAGGGAAAAAAAAAAGTTACAGGAATCCAAATGTGGTACAAGACAACTGGCCTGGATTCTTCCAAAACAAAAAAAATTAATGTCATGGGGGAAGAAAAGGTGGAAGGATTGTTCTGGGTTAAAAGAAAACTAATAAAACATAATAAAAACAATAGATGAATGTTAAAAAAAAAAAAGTCTATTGACTAACTGTAATGCCTCCAGAAGCCAGGAGAATAAAGTATCTATAAAACAGATCATACAAAGAATAGTTGAAGAAATCAGTAATATTTAACCCAATAAATAAAATTAAAGATGGCTTGGGATGGGTAAGCATGGACTGGAAGCTACAGGGATATAACTTGGCTGTCTTTAAATATTTGAAGAGTTGTCATTCAGAGGAAGCATATGATTTCTTCTCTATCGCATCAGAAGGCAGAACTAGAAGCAGTGAATAAAGGTTCACAAAGGCAGGTTTTATTTCAATATTAGGAGGAGATGCCGAATGATTAACGCTGCTCAAATGTGAAATAAAATTGACAGGTCAATTTTTCTTCTCATTAAACCACCACTGAGCCCTTTTTCAGTCCTCAATCACTCAGGTATCATCTAAGTCTCTACTGTGTTCTCAGCCTGCACTAGGCCCTGTCTGGGGGTGGGGGGCAGTGGGGTGCCAGTACAGTCAGCTTCTTTCCCTGTATCCTCTACTCACTTTTACTAGAAGTAACTATTTCTCTCAGGCCCTAGGAAGTGCAATTCAATTTCTGCCTTCCTACCTTTTCTTAAGTATCTTGTTTTTTAAACACTTTTCTGAATTCTGAATAGTTTCCAGCTTTAATCAAACCTTTAAAAAACAGAAAGAGTTCAGATAATTCCATCTGGTTCTACTTAACTGTATTGCTTCCAACACCAAACCTTTATGGAATCTGCACTGAGTCACACCTGATTTTCTCTCCCAGCACAGTGAGCAAAGGGGTTCTCCGCGAATTATGCTCACTGTCACTTCTCTTCCAGGAACCTGCTTGCCATCCTATCCCCAGGCTAGTTGCCACACACACAGATGTGGACTCTAACACTTTTCTGTGTGTCAGAAAAAGAAACATCTTGGTTGATCCTGTGGATCTTTATATCTTTGGACGTATAGGTAGAGCAAATCATGCCTTCTGGGCAAAATTATATCCCAATAGGGAACATCCATCCAGTGAAACAAGATGATGAAAAACGGCCATAATCACTGGGCCTCTTTTTTCCCTTTCTTTAAGATGTTACTATTAAAACAGTCTATCATTCAAAAGTACCTTCTCAAAAAGAGTCTCCAAAACTGCTCAAGGGTCTTCAAGTGTGTTTTGGGTTTTCAGCACACTCATCAGGGCCCCTTCCTTGATTCCTTCAAGGCCTCAGTCCACACCCCTCGTGGCCAAGCCGGCGGATGCCAAGTACACACACACATGGAGAGAGTGCACTTGGGTTATAGCTACAGGGCAAATGAATAAGAGATTGGCCACCCTATCCTTGTGATCTACATAAAGAGACAAACCAAATAATCTGCTTAGTGTATACGTACAGAAGTACAGAGTACCCTTCTGAAAGCAGATTCACGTGGGTAGTAAAATCTGCAACATGATTCAGGATATTTCAGTCATTATAGCCAATTAAAGAGATATTAAGGAGGAAAGAAAGAGAGAGAGAGAAGGGGCAGATCTAATTTACAAACAGATGACGTTCCAAATTCATTCAGAAATCAGAGTGTTTTCCCATATATACAACCTTATATAATACACATTGATTTCTAGGCAAATCCAAAGGCAAATCCAAATCTAGGCAAATAAAAAGGCTTTTATTTTAGCCTATTTGGAACTTGGATGGGTGGCGAGTGTATCCTAAAAGTGAAACTAATAGCAAACATGTTTTAAACGCGTAACATATGCCAGTTATTACCCCCATTTAATCTTTACCACAACACGATGAGTTAGGTATTTATTATTATTATTGTTATTATTATTAGCAGCAGCAGCTCGAATAGGTGGGAAGACTGAAGCTTGAGCTACTAATTGCTAGCAAAAGTTCTCAAGACAGGTCTTTCAGTTGCAGAAACCCATCACTTTAACCACTATTCAGTACTGCCTCCAACCTACCCACTGCATCTCATGTTTCTAAGACAAGGTATCCTGAGTTCCAACTGGAGACACCAAGAACCCAACACCTCTGCAGCCCTAAAGCAGAATGTGGATTCTACCTGTGCCCAGTCAGTTCCCTACTGAGTAAAACAAATGGCTATTCCTCTGTTCTCAGCCCATTAATTTGGGGGGAAATGAGAGGGAAAAGTGCAAAGAGGAGAGAAGCGTCTCATGCTGCCAGGAGGGAAACCCCAAAGAGACTGCCAAGACAGGCCCAACTGCGGCCAGGAGCCCTCCCAGATGTCCATTCAAAAGGAAACTTCACCCCATTGGTGAACTTAAGTTAGACACCGTGGTATTAAATACCCTTTAGGTCTACTGAATGGTTCCAGTTAGACTGGCCCCTGACTTCATGAAGATTATACTCCATGCTGTAGCTAGTAGAGAACGCAAGGACCCTGAGTGTTTGGTCCAGCTCTGACACTCGCTAGAGTGTACTGTTGGTCAATTCTCTTCTTTGAGTCTCCACTTATATAGAGGAAGTTTGGACAAGATAATGATTTCTAAGACATATTCTTTTTTTTTTTTTAACTGAAGTATAGTTGATTTACAATGTTGTGTTAGTTTCTGGTATATAGCAAAGTGACTCAGTTATACTTATATATATATATTCTTTTTTCATACTCTTTTCCATTATGGTTTATTACAGGATATTGAATATATCAATAGTTCCCTGTGCTATACAGTAGTACCTTGTTGTCGATCCATTCTATATATAATAGTTTGCATCTGCTAATCCCAAACTCCCAATCCAACACTTCCCCACCCCACCTTCCTCTTGGCAACCACTAGTCTGTTCTCTATGTCTGTGAGTCTGTTTCTGTTTCGTAGATAAATTCGTTTGTGTCATATTTTGGATTCCACATATAAGTGATATCATATGGTATTTGTCTTTCTCTGTCTGGCTTATTTCACTTAGTATGATAATCTCTAGGTCCATCCATGTAACTGCAAATGGCATTATTTTATTCTTTTGTACAGCTGAGTAATATTCCATTATATATATATGCATATATATATATATATATATATATATACACACATACCATATATTCTTTACTCATCTGTCGATAGACATTTAGGTTGTTTCCATGTCCTGGCTATTGTGAATAGTGCTGCTATGAACATTGGGCTGCATGTATCTTTTTGAATTATAGTTTTCTCTGGATATATACCCAGGAGTGGGATTGCTGGATCATATGGTAACTTTATTTTTAGTTTTTTTGAAGAACCTCCATACTGTTCTCCATAGTGACTGATCCAGTTGACATTCCCACCAACGGTGTAGGAGGGTTCCCTTTTCTACACATCCTTTCCAGTATTTGTGAGGTGGTACCTCATTATAGTTTTGATTTGCATTTCTCAAATAGTTAGCAACGTTGAGCATCTTTTCAAGTGCCTAGTGGCCATCTGTATGTCTTCTTTGGAGAAATGTCTATTTAGGTTCTAAGACCTATTCTAAAAGGCTTTTAATTCTAGTCACCTTTTTCACTGGCACTGCTAAGATCCAGGAAACATAAACCACAAGCACAGGATGAACTAGTAAAATTAAGAGTGAGGGAGGGAACTTCACTGGTGGTGCAGTGGTTAAGAATCCACCTGCCAATGCAGGGGACACGGGTTTGAGCCCTGGTCAGGGAAGATCTCACATGCTGGGGAGCAACAAAGTCCATGTACCGCAACTACCGAGTCTGAGCTCTAGATCTCGAGAGCCACAACTACTGAGCTCACACGCCACAACTACTGAAGCCCACAAGCCTAGAGCCCATACTCCACAACAAGAGAAGCCACCACGATGAGAAGCCTGCGCACCGCAACCAAGAGCAGCCCCTGCTCACCGCAACTAGAGAAAACCCGCACAGAAACGAAGACCCAACGCAGCCAAAAATAAATAAATTTATTTATTTAAAAAAAAAAAAAAAAAGAGTGAGGGAGAAAATTTTAAAAGTTTCTTCTCCAGTCATGCCTGCACCGACCCTAGAGTAATCTGGAGGTAATTTTAAGGCTTGTTAAACTGTCACGGTTGTCTTTGTTTCACCTACTACTGTAAAGCTTCTATTCACATTGAAGCAGTCTTGTCTTTAGAAAGTCCTAAATTCAAATAGCTGTAAGTGAAATATTTAAAAGATAAGTTTAGAGGAAATAATGGTTAATATTTGAAATCAATTAGCATTCCTGTCTACCCACCAGTAATGGAGATTTCACCTGCTGCTAACCTTCCTGTGGTTTTGAGGGAGAATGATCTGTTAAGAGAAATTCACACAGAGAAAACACAACTGGGGGGAAGGGGCGGCTCATGAATATGAATGAGCAAAGTCAGAGGTGTCTGAACAATCCAAATGAGACACCTCTCTCCTTAAACTTTGCAAAATGGAAGGCAGCCAAAAAGGATTCTTCTGCAGCCTGATAAGTAGGCAATCCTTAATTAAATAAGCAGGATAAAATAAACAGCAATTGCAAAATGGAAAAATATAGAGCATAGAGAATTAGTATGCCCACTTCTGTGATCTACTACAGTTCCACATGAATGAGAAATGAGACAGACTTAATGACATTTGGCTTGCTTTGTTAATGCTTTACCACAGGGATATCCTCTGTATGGGCATATTTTCCAAATAAAACATGGGAAGGAATCAACAGACAAGAAATGGTTGAAATACTCATTTTTCTCCCAATTCAGTTAAAAGAACATTCTCTATTCAAAAATATTATTTCCTCAGATCAAAATCTAAATTTTGTGGAATAAATAATATATTTTCTGAATAATAATCCTTAATGCTTAGATATGGGTGGTTCTTATGCACTCATTTACCCAACAGTCATTTGCTGAGTATCCCTGATGAGCCAGGCATTGGGTAAGTAAAGGTCCCATCAAATAAACACATGCTATGCACTCATTGTATTCATTACATTATTTAATTATCATGACAGCTTGCAAGTGAGACATAACAGCTCCTGTTTATAGATGAGAAAAGTGAGGCTCAGAGAGGTTTAACTTCTCCACGTTCTCATGCTTATGGTTAACGGAGCCAGGGGTTAAAAGATAAAATGAGGCATATTAAAAATTGTAAGTGTTTATTTGAGTAAAAACTGATTTTAACAGGGCAGCCCCAGACTGGAAGTGGTTAGGTGTGCTCCACCAACATGAGCTTGGGGAGAGGCTTATCTAGAGAAGTTGTGGAAGCAAAGAAAGGAAATTATACGATTTGCTATAGCTTAAAGCCTAGTTTACTGTGATCGATTGTCCTTAGATTTCAATTTTATAACCTTGAGGTATTTACGGGCTTAGATTTTGGGCTGCTTACACAGGCTGCCACAGCATTAGAGTCACCTCATTCTAATGACCAGGATGTTTAATTAATTTAACACAGACTTAAAACCCAAGTTTGATTCCAAAGTCCGTGATCATTTCGTGGTACCAAAACGCTTCCCAGAGACTATGAAGTCAAACAGTTCTTGAATAGCCCTGCTGGTACTCAGACCCTGCTCAAGGAGTTTATTGCCCTAGTGGAGCTGGCAAATATGTAATTATAATGGAGCTTGGCTTGATAGCTTTGAAACCACAGCGCTGATCTCTTTAGGCCTCAGTTTCCTCATCTACAAAACAGGGATAATAATAAGTCTGTTGCCATGTGGTAGTTGTAGATTAAATGAGATAACTGGAGTAGAATTCTTATTTCATAGTTCAGTAGTGACAAGCATTCAGTAAATGTTAGCTATTACTCTATTCTTTGACATATGGAGACTGCCTCTGCTCCCTGCAGGGTTTTATGTGAGAGTGCCCATCCCAGGCTGTTACGTGTGTGTGTTGAAAAAGGAAATATGTTATTTTTATTTCTTTGTACCTCCCTTCCGAATTGCTATGTTTTCTTATGGCTTGGTAGTCTGGATACGATTTTCATAGGTTATAAACTCAGAGAGGAAAATGGAGTTCTTTCTTTTACACTGACTAAATTTTTCTATAGGTGGACTTTATTTCTTTCTCAGTCCCCAATTTTCCCCCGATGGCAGAAAATTAATTCACTCACTTCTGGATAAAACTCAGACAAATTCATTGATGTCTTAGTCAAACAGAGGTCTTGGCAAATCTTAGTCCTTCAAGGTTTCCTCCTTCCTCCTGTCCCTCTCTGTGGCCCAGGCATCAAGGGATCTCGGCCCTTGATCCCTGAGAAGTCTTTTCTCAATGCGTGGCAGTGATTATCTCTTCCAAGCATTTGCGAAAGTCTACTTGAAAAGCTCAAATGCTAAGACTTGAACGTTTTTTCAAGTGAAAACCCTAGCCTAGGGATATGGAAGGTGGAAGGCCCTCCCTGCTGCCCAAATAGGGAGAAAGTACAGGACGTCCTGAGTGAAAACAGCACTTCAGTGACTATGTCAAAATATTACCCGGCTACACAAGCACAAAAACCTACTCAAATTAACAAGTAAACGGGGAAAAAGGAGGCTTACTTTTAGGGTACAGGGATTTCATAGACTTCAATATCAAGAAGCAAAAGAAAGCTGAGCTTCTGGAAACACCAACACCAAAAATACTCAAGGTCCAAGCTCACTCTCTCTGTGCTCTGCTTTCATGCTCCAGAACTTGTGGTTTCTCTCTTCTGCCTCTTTCTGTGAATCTGCACCATTCTCTCTCTGCTTCCTTTGTTTAAGCATCTTGCATGTAGCCTCAAAACAACTTCCCTAACCCCGACTTTATGTGACTTTTCAGCTCAAACCCTGTAGCTGGTTTCTGCTGTCACCAAGTTTCTTAGCACAGAAGTCTCACCAGGGAGACCCTGCCTGGTAGGGCTCCTGTGTTAGAGCTAGACCTCACAGAATGCTGACCAGTTTGTGGTTCAATGGCTTTTAGGTCATTTATCCATTTCTAGTCCAATAAACTATTGCTATGGCACGCATCCTGAAACACATCTCTTAACATTTTCTGATTATAGAAGAAAAGGTATTACAGATACCACATGCTAAAAGTAAAAAGAAGAATAAATGAGTCTTATTCAGAAAAAACTGCTCTTATCCAAGGCTGTGGAGGAAACTACCTTTGACTGACCCAGCCGCAGTTCTGGAAGTTTCCTAGGTCATGAATCTATCCACATTATTTCTATCTGCCAGTGTCTTCTAGTGTTGGAATATCTAAGAGGAAGGTAATATATATGTAAATATGTTTACTATTTTATTATAGATTCCTTCTTAGAGATTAGAGGTAAGGATATTTATTTTTCCCTTGAGTAATATTTTCTGCACAAAGATATTAGCTGGATGTCCTGGAAGAGCGGCAACTGTCAGGATGTCACTGGAGGATGAGAGAGGAGGCATCGGGGGAGTTAGGGGAGGCTAAGAGGCTCTCAAGTGACTGTAAAATATTATTTCGTATTGACTCAGCCTGAGAGCAAGGGCTCTCAAAAGCCTTTCATGGGAGTTCCCTGGCTGTCCAGTGGTTAGGACTCTGCTCTGTCACCGCCGAGGGCACGGGTTCCATTCCTGGTCGGGCAGGGAACTAGGATCCCACAAGCTGTGCAGCGCAGCCAAAGAAGTAAAAATAAAAGAGAATTTTAAAAAAAACAAGCTTTTCATGGTTGTATTTGGGGCCTCTGTAAAAGTATACTTGACAGGGTTTCTGTTATTTGAGAAGTAACTTGAAAGCAAGGATAACTGATTTAGATGAAGTGAAAAGGAAATAAAGTTTCTAGAAGAAAATTTTCTTAGAATTTGCATAACTTCTTACTGGGTAGTGTTTGTGATAAAATTATTTTTGCTGTTTTATGAAATTGATGGGATTTGTACTTAATGGAGATCATGCCAGAACTTTCTCTAAAAATTCAACCTATAACTATATGGTAGCAATATTTTATTTTAGCAAGAAAGACTTAGGAAAGGTAGAAGGGAGACTAAATGGAATCAGGTTCTAGTGAATCTTATCTTCATTATTTTTTAAGGTACTTTATTTAACAGAGCAAACCACAGGCGGCAAATGGATAAAATCTTAAAACAGGATTCTTAAAATGCTGGGTAAGCATTTTCTTATATAGGACAGTCTGAGAATCTTCCAAGGTGGCTACACTTAGAACCTTGATGGCTAATTGTATCAGGAGAGAAGAGAGGGAAAAAGAAGCATATGGAACAGGCAAGCATTGGCTACAAGCTGTTGAATCATCTTCACGTTAATTCTCATAAGCAGTTCATTAAGGAAGTTTCTATTTGTGTGATTTCTTGACTAGTCATTGAAATACCTAAGGAGAATTGCCAAAATCAGAAAAGAAATGTAGTGGGCATGGAAAGAGACATGGAAAACTTAAAAATCAAATCCTGCCTTGAAGGGAGAATAAAAGAATACATGGCAAGATCTGACGACAAAGTTGGTCAAGTTTACATTTTGGGGAAGATAGATATTTGAACGTATCTCCTATGCTTTAGAAACCAATCCTCTACTCTTTTGTTACAGCATGTTTCATCTGTAAAAATGACTGTAGAGGGCTTCCCTGGTGGCGCTGTGGTTGAGAGTCTGCCTGCCGATGCAGGGGACACGGGTTCGTGCCCCGGTCCGGGAAGATCCCACATGTCGCGGAGCGGCTGGGCCCGTGAGCCATGGCTGCTGAGCCTGCGCGTCCGGAGCCTGTGCTCCGCAACGGGAGAGGCCACAACAGTGAGAGGCCCGCGTAACGCAAAAAAAAAAGATTGTAGAAATATATTTCCAATACTGCCATAACCTGTCATCTGTATATAACTTCTACATTTCAAAAACATGCACCAACATTAGGCAAGCCTTAAACAGAGCAAGGACTCTTACCTGTTAGAAAGCATGCTGCTGCACAAGTGTGCACCATCTGGAGTGCACACTTGGAGTGATGGATCGGTGAGTACAGCAAAATGAGAGACGTGACCTTGTGATATGAAGGAAATTGACTTAGAAGTTGTACAATCTGGAATGCTTTGAAACCTAAGTGAAGTTTGAGTCTGTGGAGTCCTATGTGAACAATAAATCTTTAATGTGTGTGCCTACGCTCGTATGGAAGGAAAATTTATTAAAAAGTATCCTTTTCCTTCCAAAAGAACTATCCATAATTAGCAGAGAAAATTAAATGTTAAATATATATATTTATTCCTCCATGGAAAGTGGTGGTTCCAGATGCTACCACGTGATTCTTTTGCTACAAGGTAACTTCTGGAAGGTAATCTGAGAGGTTAAACCAGCGGTCCCCAACCTTTTTGGCACCAGGGACTGGTTTCGTGGAGACAATTTTTCTCCCGGGGGGGAATGATGGTTCAGGCGGTAATGTGAGCGCGGCAGATGAAGCTTCGCTCACTTGCCTGTCGCTCACCTCCTGCTGTGCGGCCCGGTTCCCAACAGGGGAGATATTATACAGAGTGGAATCTTGGAGCAAACTAAGAACAAGACCAAAGAACAGTCAAGCCTCCTGGGATCTAGAACTGGGAAACCATAAGGAACTGAGGCTACTCTCTCTGTCGGTTTCTGGGGAGACCACTATGACCTCCCTGTACACCAGCTTCAAGTTTTCCTCCTAGCAGCCAGGCTTTGCATGCACAATTTACATATGGCCATTATGGCCACACTGCGCGTAGATTTACCTGCTATGCTCAACACCAACTTCCTTCTGTTCACTCAATATTAAGAATCAATTGGCTAGCTCATGTCCTGGGGACAGGCCATACCTGTAGTAGCTCACTGGCCAGCCTACACGAAGATCTTACTGGGACAAGGTGCGATTCCTCCTCCCATTAGACTCGACCTTTGGGACAGTGGCCTACCATAAGACATGATCATAAACTGCAGGGTTTATACAGGGTAAATTTCCCCAGACAACTGTGCAGGCTAGTGGGTACCCTGAAATGTAGTTAGTACTTCAAAATATTAATATTTGCTTTTTTGACAGTCACATTGCATGATTACGGGAATTTGCTTACCTTTTTTGATGACTGATTTTTTCCCAGTAGATGGTCATTTTCCCCATGAATTTTGATTGGAAAGCATCTGCTCAGCTATAGGACTCCACTTATAGCTGAAATCTGTCCACTGCCGTTTCCTTCCTTCAGACAATTTTGTCATCTTCCCAAACCTCTAAATACTACCCTCAAAACATGTATCTTACTTCAAGAAATGAAATCCATTAGACTTGACATCTTCCGTGCAGACCCACATGGCAGCCTTGCAAGTGTGTAGCAGACACAAGGCTTACCCTAAGCCCTGGTTATTGTTACTTCAATGGAAAATCCCTTTGAAGTGGATCAAAATATGATTTGTCAGCGGAAGGATGATAAAACCCCTAAACTGGAAAAATATCAAAAAGCAAGGCCTGAAATTGACTGTAACATTCTTTGCATGTAACATTTGTGTTTTATTTTCACCTTAGGGCAAGAAGCTGATGGATATTACTTGTCGGGTCTTGTGTGCTCTCATCAGCCCTTCCCTTCCGGACCTCAGCAGCAGCACCTGAAAAGGCTGCTTCTCCCTCAAGGAAAGATGCTAACACAGGATCAGTTGGGTCAGATATTGTCTTGGAGCACAGCCTTCTCCACTGGACCACACAGGAAGCACATAGTTGGAGGCTGCAACTCACCTCCTGTCTTTCTCTGGACTCCTCTACACATCAAACACCTCCTGCTGCCGTTCCTTTTTTTTTTTTTTTTTTTTTTTTTTTTTTTTTTTTTTTTTTTTTTTGCGGTACGCGGGCCTCTCACTGTTGTGGCCTCTCCCGTTGCGGAGCACAGGCTCCAGACGTGCAGGCCAAGCAGCCATGGCCCAGAGGCCCAGCTGCTCCGCGGCATGTGGGATCTTCCCAGACCGGGGCACGAACCCGTGTCCCCTGCATCGGCAGGCGGACTCTCAACCACTGCGCCACCAGGGAAGCCCTGCTGTTCCTATTTTATGGGCAAAGCAAAGTTCAATGGTCTACACAGCCTGCTTGATTAAGTTCACAATGAATATAATCACAGGACTTAATAACTGCACGGTGCTTTATAGAGCATTTTTACAGGCATTGTTATTGTTATTATCATTACAGTGAACACCATTTTATTCAGCAGTTGCTCGGTGCCAGACATCATGTTACTGGTTTATATATGAAATTTCACTTACAGATTTGGTATCCACAATGAGCTGTGAGATATATAGATGAATATCATGACCTGATTTATGTGGAAATTCAGGTTAAAAGAGGTTTTGTGAATTGCCCAAAGTCACAGAATCAACACATAACCAATTATAATTAGACTTCATTTGTAACATTGATTGAGTTCCTACAATGTTCCAAACACACGCTAGGTGCCAAGGCTACAGAGATGAACACCAAGGACCTGTATTTGTTTAGGAACTACAGCCTGGTTCATTAGTTTTCTTAAGAAATAGAGTGCTTAATGAATATCAGGTCCCCTAGAAATAGCAATGAATAAGACAGTCCTTCCCTGCAAAAAGCTAAATAAAGTGGGTCTTAAATCTTACTGTGCATAAAAATACCTAGGGAACTTGTTTAAAATGCAGATTACTGGGTCCAACCCCCAAAGCCAAGAAAGCACCTTTTAAACCAGTATCCCAAGTGCTTTCCATACAGGTTCTCTGCAGACCAGACATAGAGAAGCCCAGCTCTGGTGAATGAGACAAAGGAAGAGGCCATCTGAGGAGAGTGGGAAAGATGCTACAATGAGAATAAGTCCCAGCGCGCTGAATGCTGGCCTAGCTCAGAGCAGGGCTTCCGGCCCAGCTGGGGCGAAGGTAAGATGAACAAAGGACTTGAGGCTGCAGCTAAAACCCAGCCTGTCAGTTTCAAGCTCTAATCCCATTTACTGGCAGAGTGAGTCCCAAGGAATAATGGTTGTCCTCTTTTGAAGGCTGACTCACATAGAAGAGGGATTTTGGAATTAGGCTCAATTAAGTCCAAGTGGCAGCTCTCCCATAAACTTCTCCCACAAAATTGACTGGAGACAATTTACTTAAATTCTTTGATTCTTAGTTTCTTCATCTGTTGAATGGACATAGTGATATTTTTTAGAAGATCATTATCGGAATTAGAAATAAAACAGACGCAATAAATGCTAGCTATTGTTAATATTATTTCCTTATAAAATGACTGTTTTTCTCTTTAAAAAAAGCTTTTAAGACAATGTTAATATTTCCCCCATTTTGGCTTAGAATAGGCAGTGTAATAATGATAAGGCTGGACTTGTAATTCAAAACCATGAGACGACCCCACAGAAGACTAGAGTGATTTTCCTGTGTTCAGTAGCTGAATGTTTCCATGTACATGGAAGATGACAGTACAAGTTAGGAATTTCACTGCCAAGGATTTACAGCGCACAGCATGGATATGCAACACAACTGGTGAGCAAGGATATTCATCAAAGAGTTAAATATATTATGGTATGTCCACAGAGGATGGAGGCAAATACTGAAGAGCTGTTAAAATGTTAGGTAGACTTATAGTTCTAACATGGAAGAATATTTGAGACATATTAAATTTAAAACATGTTTCAGAAGAGTAGTTAAAATTGAATCCTGTTTGTATAAAGGAAAAAGGTTAGACCTGTTAAGCAGGAACAGCTAACTTCTCACTAAAATGCTTATTCACTTCTTCCTGGAGCTGTTCAAAAGGCTTTATATGTATTATACAATTTAGTTAACACAAAAGCCCTAGGAGCAGATACTCATTATCTGCATTTTGTGCATGAAGAACCTGAGGCACAGAGATGTTAAGTAAATTTCCCAAGGTCATACAGGTAGTAAATGGTGTGCTGAGGTCAACAGAGTTCTAGCCAATGAAATGTGAACGGAGGTGTGGTGCTCTACTCCCAAGCTACGCCCATAAAAACCCTCCCCTGTGCTCCATGGGAAGACATGATGTAAATGTAAAACCTGTAGGTGCCTATTATGTGAAGTTTAGCATTAAAAGAAAGGTCGCCAAGATGACTGACATTTTATTTGTTCATATTTCTATGGTCATATCTACTGAACATCAAGATAACTATCTGAAAGCTGAAAAAGCCCATGTGGTTTTTGGCATAGTGCCAATTAGATTGGTATCCTTTTGGATTTTTGTATTCTTCTGTATTGATAAGCATTTTGGTCATGTAGAGACACAACTGATAGTAAAATAGTTGCTCTGTGGAACTAAGAAATTGGTTTATTTTCACAACTATTGCATTGAAACAAGTGCTGGAATATGAACCTGAAGAGTAAATACCTGCCACTTACGAACTGTATGACCTTTGGACAGGAGTCACCTGAAACCCCTGCTTAGCCTTAAGGGAAGCCTTCAATCTCCCCTTAGTCTTCTTTGCATCTGTAAATATGTTGTGACAGTGATTAAATAATAAGAAAAATCTTTGAACATTTTAAAATGCTATAAAAATATATTATTACCAATCCTCAGGCTGATTGAAAATTAAAAACATCATGTGTTACTCCTTCTGTATTATAATAATAATATCCTCAACTAGACTTTAAGCTCTGTAAAGAAGGTCAGTACTTCTCTGGCTCACCAATTTTTTTTTTTTTTTTTGCGGTACGCGGGCCTCTCACTGTTGTGGCCTCTCCCGTTGCGGAGCACAGGCTCCGGACGCGCAGGCTCAGCGGCCATGGCTCACGGGCCCAGCCGCTCCGCGGCATGTGGGATCCCCCAGACCGGGGCACGAACCCGTGTCCCCTGCATCGGCAGGCAGACTCTCAACCACTGCGCCACCAGGGAAGCCCTGGCTCACCATTTTTATCCCTAAAGTCCAGCACAGTGTCTGGTATATGCAGGTTGTATTGGTCATGGGTCGACCAGAGAAGCAGAACCATGATGAGTGTTGTAAAATAAAGGAGCTTGTTGTCTGCCTCTGATGGGTGGCCTGAAGCCGCAATAGGTAAGCTGGAACAGTACTTGAGAAGGACAACTGGATAGAAAGCAGGGGAGAGTAAGGAGAAACAGGAACCCACATCTGTCCCTCACCACCTCCAGCCTCAATGACGCAAGTGATCTGCAGGAAAAGCTAATGCCGTTGACACAGAGCAACACATGCGCCCACCTAGGGAACAGAGAAGCTGCAGCAGACGATCCAGCAAAAGTCGGAGAAGCTGCAGGCCCAGGTGTGGCCCACCTGGCCGCCAAGGTAAGCCAGCAGATCAGAGACAACATTCACAGGCCGCCGCAGTGCCTGGCACCTTGCACCAAATTTCCGAGCATGAAAAAATGGCTGTGCTTTTTTGTCTTCCAAATACCATGCAAATTCCTCTTGTGGACACGTCTAACCCTGAAACACACATGCAAGAGAATTCTGGAAACCAGTTTCAGTTTAGTAAAGCTGACATAGTACCAAGCCACCACATAGGCACTTAATAACTTCCTCTTAAATAAATTAATATATTTCAACATATAAGCATAGCTATTTTAAAGTGAAAAATGAATATGCATGAGATTCATCCGGATATCTGGAGCAGAAGCTCAAGACAATGGTACAGTTGTAACCAGCACTAGAGATTCTGCCCCTGAGACCAGGAGCCTTTTCCTGTTATTCTGCCTTGCTGGCATCTTCTGGACTGGAGAGAAGAGCCACTGAGGAGGAATTAAGTCTGTGTGGCAGTTGGCAAAGATGGTCAGATGGACACAGAATGGAGATGATGGAAGCTTTGGTAAGTTTCAAAATACTCCCCAAACTAAAAATAGAGGGCAAAGAGGGTTTCCATTTACTGTCTTAGCAGGGAGTTGACATGTATAGACCTGGGTATAAAGATCCTGGTGTTAAGAACTCTACCATGTCCCAAGTTTCATCAACTCCCCCATGCTGTTATTGTTTACTTCTTCCTCTCTTTCTGTACAGATTAGCAGTAAATTCCTCAAAATGAAAACAATGCAATTGGCTTTATTTGAAGAAGGAAAAGAGGGCTGGGAGCCATCAATCAACAAACTGATCAATCTTTCATTCAATCTAGTATTTCTTATTCCTTTTCATCACATTTTATTGTTGGATTTACGTACAATTTGTGGCAGATAAATTTTTACTTATTCTTTCATGACTTTTCATTCCATGTTGTGTAGTCAAGCAAGAAAGGCAGTTAGTAGGAAATACAAGATAAATATACTTCCTTAACGCATCGAAGTGGGTCACCATCATAAATTAAATTCTATGCTTACTTTAAGCATTCATAACATTTTTATCACAATTAATTGATTTTGATTTTTAAAAGTACTTTTAACTTACTACATACGTGAAAATGGTATCAGAATAGAAAGTGAAATATCCAATTTATTGAACAAACATTATTGAGTCCACTGCGTTCAGGCATGTTCTCGATGTTGTTACATCATCTCATCCTCACAGTAGCCCTGCGAGGTAGCTATTTCTATTTCCATTGTTTAAATGAGAAACCCTGATAGATTCCCAATGCTTTGCCCAGGAACACTGAAGTGGGAAAATTAGAATTTGTACCTATCTCTGTCTGATTCTAAAATGCATATTTCTTCCACTAAACCACATCGCTTTAGTGAAAAAAAAAATTTATAAATATACAAGCACAGTATGTGACATTTATCTACATAATACACTGTTTTGTTAAGATTCAGTATCCATGATTCTATTACATGTGAGAATCATCACAGTTTCCAAAACCAAGATTTCCGAATTGCTTCTTCCCAAATCCCATACAAGTCTGTCTGTGGGATATGTGAATAAACCTTCCTTGGCAAACAATTATTTTTCTAATGTCTTTAGAGAAAATAGCCTCCTCTCTCTGTGAACGTGAGTTGCTTATAGAAAAAATTTAAAAAGACACGAAAGAACCCTCTCAAGACCTGTTGTAAGTTTGTAAAAATGACATTTTCCTCCTTTGTAATTTCTGTTTCATGTCTGCAGCAAGACATGCTGGGCAACAGGGCTTCGACACCACTCTGCCTCTTGCTTTGTCCCTGACAGCAACCAGGTTTGCAGTAATCCCTCGGAAACATGCAGCCTGTGGAGTCTAATTCTCTAGCTAAACTAGTCCCAGGAGGAGCTCAGGCACCAGCCCGAAAGGGCTCTCCATATGCTTATTACTTTCCTTCCTCTTCTCAGCTCCTCTACAGCCTAAGAAATATCACAAAGCTTATCTTAAACAAAAACAGATTATTGAAAGGCATTTGATTTTGGAATCCTATTTAAAAATCAGAATTGCACCTGAAACCTAAAAGACGCTTTTTACAACAAGCTGATCTTCCTGATGAACCTAATGTAATAGATATAATATTCGGGGTAGCCACATGCTGGTGACTAAGTCATCTTCGGGTGTTACTGAGATGTCTGTAAGCTTCTTTTGTCCAGAAAGGCAGTTATCACCTGCCAAGGAGTCGACACGTGAAGGCATTCTTACCATTTGCAAGCTTAGACAGTGACAGAAGCAGTCCCCAGTGTACAAATGGGTTGGACTCCAGATTAGTAAGTCAAACTCTAATGGATTTTCTACTAAAAGCCATTGCCAATGTCAGTCTTTTTCTCAGACCAGCCCACGGAATTGATACAAAGTGTAACGTTTGTTTCTATAACCAAGGTCATGCAGAGACTCAACTGGAACTTGAAAATACATCTCATCCCTACTGCCTCTGACCTGGCAGGGGGAGCTGACCGCCAACCCCACTCTCACCACCCCACAAAACTCTGAGGCAAGGAGAGTGGGTTCACTCCATTTCCAAGATGAGCTCCCCTAATCTGGGTTAAGAACACCAGAGGGTTAAGAGGTAGGGAGCTCAAGCGGGCTGCGCTGAAAATGGGATAACGTGTGCACAGAGCAAGAGATGGGAAGAGTGGGAAGACAGGGGCTTGGTTGAGGGGAATGGTCTTATTCAGCAACAGGTAGAATTTACCCTCCCCTTCCACCCACGTCAGTCTTGCCCTCTCTCCTGGTCTCTGATGCGATCAGCTTGTGGATAATGATAAGGAAACAGTAGGGTGAGAAAGGAGTAGCAGCATCTGGGCAAAGTTTGGGGGCCCAGGAAATGCCAGGCCAGTCATCTTAAGTGTTAGTGTCCAAAGGGGTCCCCTAGGGTGCTTGTTAGAAGTGCACTCCCAGGTAGGGTCCAATTCATCAGCTCTGGAGAGCGAGCAGCCCAGGTGATTTTGAAGCAGACCAGGCTTTGAGAAACAGCTATTCTAAACATAGAAAGGAAGGAAATAAACCAGCCTTACATAAATGCCTGGTGCCTAGTATTCTGCACAAGCCCAACATGAACTCTCTCACAGCATGAGGGCTGTAAATAAATTTCTGCTTTACTTTTATCTCCAACTTTGCCTCTACTATGTGTTCAGTGAAGAAGCCTTTCCTCAGTGAAAATGAACCACTTGATGGTTCATGTTTCTCATTCCCAGAAAGCTTACACACACACTCACGCACACACACACCTACAGATTTGTGAACCCCAGCCTGGCTTACCCTGCTTCTCAAACTCCAATGTGTCTGCACATCAGAGATCTTGTTAAAATGTGGGTCATTCAGTAGGTCAGGGTGGGGTCTGAGTTTTATCACTTCTAACAGGCTCCCAAGTGATGCCGATGCTACTGGTCCCAGGACCACCTCTGAGCAGCAAGGGGCTGGAGGACAGAGAGAGCAGATGAACAAAGATAAGAAATTTGTTACTGGGATCAGCACGATCTTGAGTTGGCTTTGGGCCTCCTGGGGCTGGCAAATGTTTAAAGCAAACTATCTTATGGGGGTGCTCAGGAGCTCCCCAGAGATTTGTATCCCTGGGGGTCTCCAACTTGCAGTGATCTTGACCTGGTTTATAAATCTCTCTTCTGGGTTCTCACTTGCTTTTTCTTCACCAGCCCTTAGGAATCTAGATCTACCTCTATTTTCTTGCTGCTAGGCTCTCTTTGGCTCTCTGGATGCCCTACTGGCCAAGACTAAAAAGATCTCTCTCTCTCTCTCTCTCTCTCTCTCTCTCTCTCCCCCCGCTCTCTCTCTCCCCTCTCTCTCTCTCTCTCTCTCTCTCTCTCCCCCGCTCTCTCTCTCCCCTCTCTCTCTCTCTCTCTCTCTCTCTCTCCCCCGCTCTCTCTCTCCCCTCTCTCTCTCTCTCTCTCTCTGTCTATCTCTCTCTGCCCCTATCTCTCTGTGTGTGTCTATGTCTCTTACTCTCACTCTCTGTCTCTCAGTGTCCCTGGTGCATGGAAAACCCTTGTACAACCTCTGCCTTGATAAATCTGGGGATTGCAGGCTGATTCCAAAGCAACAGACACTCCCCTGTCTGTGCCACCAAAGCACATCTGAGATGAGCTGAGTTAGTTAGCTTATCTCTCATCCTCTAGATCTCCCTAGTGAGAGACAGACTTCTGTCCACTAAAACCCCAGCAGCAGGGGTCACATGCTGAGCTTTCTGAGTCTTCTACTTAAAGTCTCCCTCTCTGGTCTTGAAGTTAAGGAGATATAATCTCCATCCACCCTCCCTTTCAGAGGTTATAAAAGAGATAGGGCTCAGAACACAGCTTTCTCCAAATATGCCCATCTCACTAAAATGTTATGTTATTTGGTAACAGATAAATGATAATGCTATTTTTTTTTTTTTTTTTTTTTTTTGCGGTACGCGGGCCTCTCACTGTTGCGGCCTCTCCCGTTGCGGAGCACAGGCTCTGGACGCACAGGCTCAGCGGCCATGGTTCATGGGCCCAGCCGCTCCGCGGCATGTGGGATCTTCCCGGACCGGGGCACGAACCCGTGTCCCCTGCATCGGCAGGCGGACTCTCAACCACTGCGCCACCAGGGAAGCCCAATTATGCTATTTCTTTAAAGCAAAGAGATAATCAATACAGAATTGAGGATAGTGATTACTTCTCACTGGGTCACAGATTTAGTTTCAATGATTTTGAAAATATTCTAGCTGTTATGTGGCAGGTTCACATAAGTGCTTGTTTTATTATTGTGCATTTGAAGGGGTTCAAAACACATCCCCCCAAAATATGCTGCTTTGGCATATTGATTATTTTGAGTTAAAGGCACTTGAAAAAACAGCATATGCAAGAAGGGCGCTCTGACCTTCCTTTTTCCCTTCTGGTAGCAGAAGATGAAATCCCATGTGAAGGATGCCTTCCCTAAACCAGAAGGAAAGAAAACTTCTTATCACCAGAGATGAGGAATCAAGGCCAAGAGAAGTTGGTACAAACAGACCTTGTTAAAATAACTCTTACCTTCTTTTAGTCTCCCCATATTTTGTATTTACTTTTCCACAATTGCCACCCTTTGTTCAACCTAGTATATAAGCACTAGCCACTTCTTTTGAGTCTTCATTTTCCTGTGGGGACTCCATGTACACATAAAATGTTATAAAATGTGTATGCTTTTCTCCTGTTAATATGTCTTATGTCAGACCCAGCCAGAAACCCAAAGCATGTAGAGGAGAAACTTTCCCTCCCCTACGCATTATGACCTATATTTTTATGTTTATCTTTATCTATTTATGTTACATGATAAAAAGGAATTTCAAGCGTGTAAATACATAAGCTATCAATCACTGTGTAACAAATCACGCAAACACTTAGTGGCTTAAACAATGACTTATTCTTGCTCTCAATTTTGTCAGTTTACTAGGAAGTCCCTCTGCTCCCTGTGGTACTAGCTGGAGTCTCTCATGAAGCTGTACCAGCAGGTGGAGAGGCTGGGCTGGAAGATCCAAGATCTTACTCTTGTATCTAGGGGTTGTGGTGCTGGCTCTTAGCTGGGGCATTTTGGTTCTCCTTCACATGTCTTTTCTTTCTACGTGGTTTCTGATCATCAGCGGCCTTTCCTCAAGACCTTCCTCTTTAGCAGGATAGCCTAGAGTTCCTTACAGCAAAAGCAGAAGTTGCCTGGCTGCGAAGGGTTAGGCCCAGAACTGGCAGTGCATCGCTTCTGCCACTAAACCTATTGGTTGAAGCCTGCCACAAAACCAGTCAAGATTCAGGGGAAGGGAAATAGAATCCACCTCTTGATGGAAAAAGTGGCATGTGCATAGATAAAGGGGAATATTTACTGACAGCTGTCTTTGAAGAATACCTGCCAATTAAGCCATGGAATATTTTTCCCATAGAGGAAAGGACGGTGATCTGAGTTATAAAAACTGATCTATAGACATGAATCGACCCTAAGGGAATTTGACCAATTCCGCCTGTTCAAACTGTCATTACTCTCAGGTATTTCTATTAGGTATAAGCTCTCACATGTTAATATCAACAAAGAAAGATTACATGGGAAATAAAACGGTCTTGGTTCACAGAGGAAGAAACATGTGCAAAGATGGGTTTTGATGCCATAAAACTGTCTGTACCTAGCAAACTAAACAACCCCCAAACTAAATATTTGTAAGGGGGAATCCTTGATTCCAAAACTATTTGCAGAAATGAAAATTAAACAGTAGTTAATACTAACTGATGCCAAATTAGGAAGGTAAGTGAAAACTCATCATTTCTTTGCCCTAAATGAGTGTCTTCGTTCTCCTACCCTATTTCTGTTACTAGAATCACTCTTCCTCAATCAGTGAAGGTCAGATTCTCTAAGTATAGTGGTAACTTTTTCTTTCTTCCTCCTATCAATTCTTCCTTCAAAGTATTTCTCACTTTCACCCTTCCTCTTTAGGCCTCTATCCACAACATAGCCCAGATTTGTATAGCATTAAAACAAGCTGACTATAATTTCCTTCTGTCTCTGATTTCACACCCACCCCGACCCAGGACACTTAAACAATGTCATTCCAAAAATGCTTCTTCATCTATCCCTGTTCCCATTCAAATATTTCATTGACTCTTCGCTCTCTTCACTGCCTCTGGTGGTGGCTGGGAAAATGGTTTTCGCTATTCGCTAAGAGATTTTTTTCCCCAAATGCCTCTCTTGGGAGATTCTAACTACATGACTGCTCTGCTTGCCTCCTTAGCCCACCCACATGCAGTCAAGAAGAGAATAAGAATTACTGGTAGGAGTGGATCACATCCTTTACGTGCTAGTGTAGGGGCCGAAGTTGAGAACCATCAGACTGTAAGATAAAGTCCAAATTCCTTGTCAGGTCCTTGAACTCATACCCAACTTATTTATCCTCTTAATATTTTCCCCACTACTTTTGACTGAAAACCAATTATTTCTAGAAAGAATTAAAACAGGAAACTTGGTCCCCATTATCATAAAGTTTACTGTGTCATGGATGAGGAAAACACTCAATAAATAAACTCATATGTAAAGGGAAGAAGCAGGGTGCTAAAGGCAGTGAGAGAAGGCAAGCTTATGGCTGCAGAGCTAAGGAGAGAGCGTTGGTACCCTCAGTCATCCTGGATTAAGAAGGAGAGCTTCTCGGGCTTCCCTGGTGGCGCAGTGGTTGAGAGTCCACCTGCTGATGCAGGGGACACGGGTTCGTGCCCTGGTCCGGGAAGATCCCACATGTTGTGGAGTGGCTGGGCCCGTGAGCCATGGCTGCTGAGTCTGCACGTCCGGAGCCTGTGCTCCGCAACGGAAGAGGCCACAACAGTGAGAGGCCCGCGAATCGCAAAAAAAAAAAAAAAAAAAGAAGGAGAGCTTCTCCATTCGGGTGACATATAAAAACTTCCTCTCTATGGAAATATCGTACAAGCAACTGTTTATTCTCTTATTCCTGGGCTCACCTCATGCCAAACAAGGGTGTGGGCTAAAAAGCAGGCTCGAGATCCAGGACAACATAACAATTTTCTGACAGATCCTGAAACCAGTAAGATATATTCTGGTAGATTCTGTCAACCACCCAGTGTGTCTAAAATGGGAAACAAAACAAAACAAAAAAAGGAAAGGCTGTGAGGATGTGTTGTTCATTCATATTTTGTGGGTTGTCCTACTGTTTGTTTTGTCAGCTATTTTTATTAATAATGAGCAAAACAGAAAAACAGAGTGCGTCCCAAATAGGAGATGCAAATTTAGGGTCTCTGGCTAAGGATCGGATGATGACAAAAATAAAATAGTAAGAAGCAGGACTGAGGGCGCTCTCTTGAAACCAGGAAGAAGGCTTCGGTTTCATACAACGGCATTGATGGTGTACCTCTCACTTCCACCAGGGGGAGTTTGTCCCGTGCAAACAGGTCAGTGTTAGGGATGATTCTCATGAGGAACTTGGCCCTGGAACGTGGAAGGAAAAGGTTTTGAGGCCAGACAAAGCTAGGTTTGACTCCTGGTTCCAGCACTTTCTGGCAGTATAAGCCTCAGTTTCCCCCGCTGTGAAAAGGAAAAGATAGAACCTTTCTGGCAGATATTTTGGTGAAAATTAACAGATGATATAGGTGAAGAGACTGATTCACAGTAGACTTTCAATAAATTGTAGCTGTTATTTTTGTCAACACTAGGCCAAGGTCACCTTTATTTAACATAACCGTGTACCCTAATGAAAAAGCACAGTGAGACCACCTGGGTTAGCAAATCTTCCCAACAGCTCAAGGAACCATCAAACCTTGCTGGCTGTCAGATGATAGGCAAAGATACTTGACTGCTCTAAATTTGTTCCTCAAACTCATGGGGTTAATACTTCTAAGGATTAAGAGAAATTGTTATTTTAGCGTTTAGGTCAGATCAGTGCCTGGCACACAGTAAGCACCCAATAAATGGTGAACGTTTTACTGTTATTCCCCTTTTATAAATTGAAAAGATTGATACTGTTATTTTTTTAAATTTTTGTCATGCTTTATTTTTTTAATTGCTTTATATTTATTTTTTTATTGGAGTATAATTGCTTTATGTTGTTGCTTTAGTTTCTGCTGTACAGTGAAGTGAATCAGCTGTATGTACACCTATATCCCCTCCCTCCTACCCCCCACCATCCTACTCATCTAGGTCATCACAGAGCACCTAGCTGAGCTTCCTGTGCATTATAGCAGGTTCCCACTAGCTATCTATTTTACACACGGTGGTGTATATATGTCAACCATAATTATTATTTTTAAGATTCTGAATTTCCAAGCATCTTATTTACCAAATGCTCACTTCCTATCACTCATGAGCCCAGATGAAATTAAGACCCTGACTTTGAATTTTCCTCTCCAGATCTTCTTTTTCCTTTCTGCACTTTGTTTTCTTTCAAAAAGGAGGCACCAATGTTTCTACAAAGACTTCTACTGGCTTATCTATTTTATAGGCACTACTTTTTTTTTTTTGGCCGCGCCTTGCAGGGTACGGGATCTTAGTTCCCCAAACAGGGATCAAACCCACGCCCCCTGCAGTGGAAGCTCAGAGTCTTAACTGGACTGCCAGGGAAGTCTCTGTAGACACAATGGAAAGTTAGTTTTAAGGCCTTTGGTGGGGAGATGGTAGCATAAGCACAAATAAATTTCATCGTGACCATTTTCTCTTAAGACGACAGTGATTCAGTTTTCAATCATGTGCAAGTGACTAAAAATTATATAGCATGTATTTTGGCCATCAGCGCTTCCTGCTCTAGTTCAGCTCCTTCAAATTCCAGAACAGATGGGCTATTTAAGATGCCTCATCTGACGGACTTTGGAGTCATTTCACCTCCACAAATCTTTGGGGTTTCTGCATGATAAAACTAGAGGATGTAGCGAGTGTAATACTTGGGGATGAGGCATATTTCCTGTAAATATATAAGCGCTGGGTGGCTATTAGTAGCCAAATACATTCCTCTGCGAATAACTTGGGAGGAATCTGAGAAGAGGGTGCTGTGGTGTTTGAAGTGTTTAGGTTTGGTTTCTCATTTTAAGCTTTCCTTTGGAGGGCAGGCTGAATGGAGTACATATGAGTGTGACGTCTGCTGAAGGGAGTGTGGACGCACACTGCGGGCCCATCAACACTTTTAAAAGCGTCATTGAACACTGGGTCCGCATTTCAGCAGGCCCTGGGCTGGGTCCTGTGACAGAGCTGATTAAAAGAGACCCTTATGTTTTTTCCCTGTTGCTAAATTTTCTGAGTATCGACTGGCGCTTCTCTCGGTGCTCTGAGGCTGGTCATTCTTCTTTATTTGTCAAGTTACCCTTCGTTTGACGGTGTAGTAAAGAATCACGTGTTTCTCTTCTGCAGCAATTCATCACAACGTTGTCCTCTTCCCTTTACTGATTTCATGCAAACACAGCCAATCTATGTCATTCCGGTCAAAATAACACGTTTCCCCCAAGAGTAGTGCTTTTTTTCTCATCCTGATGTAGCACAGGAGGCCCTCAACTGAACCCGCAGCAGACATAACACCTGGTGGATAAACAGTACTTCATCAGCATTTGCTTGATTAAATTTAGACTTGAATTTTATTATCCGAAAAAGTGCTACTTCACCTTTTGGATTTGGTTATGTACTTTGAAGGCTTCAGGTAGAACTCTGAATAGAGGCCTTTGCAAAAGCCCTCCCAGTAAAACCAGAAGGCTGAGGGATATGGTACAAAGAGCATAGCCCACACTGTGCATCCAAATGGACCAGGAGGACAGCTCTACTAGGTCACTGTAGACAAGTAGACAAGTTAATCTCTCTGGATGTTTCCTCCCTAATCCGGACATTTGGAACAATAACTCCAACCTCATAAGGTTATTTTGAAGGTGAACTAATATAATGAATGTAAACTGCATGATACATGTTAGACATTTCATAAATATTTGTTTCCTTTTTTCTTCTCCCCTAGCAAAAATTTAACTTTGCCATGAAAAAAAAGGAGCCCGAAGTTGCTTGTCACGGCGAGGATTATGGACTCTTTCTCATTCCCCCAAGTATTCAAGAAGTGTCAGGCACACTGCAAACTCCAAAGCAAATTAAACGCTGTTCCCCTGCCAGCCCCTCTACCCACCAGGGCCCCAAAGCCCATTAAAATAACATTAGGGCAATGATTTAAGCTGAAAACTGGGCTGGCAGGGAAAGCACAAGGCCCCAGTACTCGGAGGCTTAGCTGTACCTATGGACACAACTGCAGCGCGGCTCCCCGGCTGGCTGACGTCACCGCTTAACGTTGTTTTTGCCGCCGGGCGTCCGGGCATACGTGGAAAGGGACGGGAGGGGTGAGGGATGAGGTGCCTCTGGTGCCTTGGAAAAGCCCGCTGGGGACCCCCAGTGGTCATCAGGAGTCATAGGTTTCTCCGTTAAAAAATAAAGCTTGTGGCCTTGGGGAAAATACCTGAGCTTCAGTTGTATTCGTCTTCTCCTCCCAATGATCAGGGTTCTTTTCCGGGGAAATTAGTGGTGAGAAAGCAACCGCTTTGTAACCTCCTGAACAGGCCTTAGGTTTAGAAATTGGAGTGCTATGTGGCATGGGCATCAAAAAAGGTGGCTTCGAATCGGGAGAGAGATCTAAACCATTCTTTGTTATCCTCAGCCAGGAAAGCAGGAGGCAGGGCAAGCAGGTGCGGGATGAAGGAAGCCAGCAGAGCAGAGCATGTCCTGTCTCAGCCCTCCCTTCCTGAGGACCGCATCGCTGGGACCGCAGGCCAGGCCCCTCCTTAGAGACGTTCCCGCAGACACCGGGGAAGAAACAGACAAAGGTCGAACTGTCCTGCTCGTAAACAAACTGCTGTAGCTCGTGCATTTCTGCTTCCTGAATCTTTATTCCTCTAGCTCTGGTGCAAATAAGCAGTAAAGCTTTATAATGCTGGAGAATAAATAATACATGATTCAGCCTACACTCCAGGGGTGTCTGGAGAACAAAGATGGACCAACAGGGATTTATTTACACGAGGTACCAAGACACTCCTGGGTAGGAACTTCTCCTTTTGGGGAAAGACTGGGGAAATAAATACAAGCCTGTTTCAAAGAGGGGTGGGAGGGGTGATTTTATTTTATTTACTTACTTTTTTGAATTTTCGAATTTTATTTTATTTATTTTTTATACAGCAGGTTATTAGTTATCCATTTTATACATATTAATGTATATATGTCAATCCCAATCACCCAATTCATCCCACCACCACCCCCTCCCCCACGGCTTTCCCCCCTTGGTGTCCATATGTTTGTTCTCTAAATCTGTGTCTCAACTTCTGCCCTGCATACCGGTTCATCTGTACCATTTTTCTAGGTTCCTCGTATATGCGTTAATATACGATATTTGTTTTTCTCTGACTTACTTCACTATGTATGACAGTCTCTAGATCCATCCACGATCTCTACAAATGACCCAGTTTCATTCCTTTTTATGGCTGAGTAATATTCCATTGTATATATGGAATGAGGCAACAAAGAGGCCCCAAAGTAACTCCTCCCACAGCAGTTAGAGGAGATAAAGAGTCACCAGGTGTGGCATCTGCTAGGAGACAAGTCACCACATCTTCAGCGGCGCCTGGAGACAGCAGCCTGGGCACAGCTGCTAAGGGCCACGTCTTTAGAAACGTGTAACCTGAGTGTCTCTGGCTGCCCTGCCGACATCCCTGACCTAATCACTGGAGTTAGAACTGTCACTTTGGGCATCAACGGTGACAGGAAACATGACCCCAGACAGCCAGAGCAGAAGAGGAAAATGGCAGACAACACAGGCAGCCACAGGGCTAGTTAATTTGTTCATTCACGCCTCTTTCAAGTGCGCTTGAAGTGGGTCGAATGGTGGCCCCCAAAATACTTGTCGGTGTCCAACCCCCTGAACCTGTGAACGTGACCTTATTTGGGAAAAGGTCTTTGCAGGTGTAGTTAAATTAAAGATCTTAAAATGAGATCATCCTGGATTATCTGAGTAGGCCCTAAATCCAATGACAAGTGTCCTTATAAGAGACCCAGGAAAAACACAGAGAGAGAGGAGAAGGCCATGTGAAGACAGAGACAGAGATTGGAGTTACGCAACCACGAGGCAAGGAATGCCTAGGGCTGCCAGAGGCTGTAGGAGGTAAGGAAGGATCCTCCCCCAGACCATTCTGAGGGAGCACAACTCTGCAAACGTTTTATTTCAGACTTGTGGCCTCCAGAACTGTGAAAGAATACATTTCTGCCACAAATTACCCAATTTGTGGTAATTTTTAAAGGCAATTCCAAGAATTAATACATTTGCAAAAAATATATTTACTGAGCACATTCGCTATGCCAAACACCATGCCAGGTACTGGGAATATGTAATAGCAGTAAAGAAGAAGACATCACTCTCACAGAGTTTAGCTTACAAGGAAGAAAGAGATAATACACTGGTGAATAAAACAAGAAAATTTGTGAGAGCGAAAAGCCATACGGATAAATGTCAAACATGGTGATGTGGTAAAGAGTGACTGAGGGGTGCTATTCTTTACCAGACTGCGTAATCAGGGAAGGCCTCTTTGAGGAGGTGACATTTTAGCTGATAACATTCAGAAATGCCCAGAAAAAATTAGAAAGAATCAGAATGGGGCTGGACTCTTTCCAGAGAAAGTCAGGTGGAGCCAGAAAAATGCTATTTTGTAACAGTTACTGTGCCACTTTTTCCCCCAAATTGCTCTTCAAACATCGTTCCTTGGAGTCCTAAGGTGTTCTGTTAAAACCCCTCTTGGAGCCACTACTGGAGGGAGATTTGGAGGGGATTCAGGAAGGATTCCATATCCCTGATGTCCCTGCCAATCAGAACAGCTGTGTGAGGCCAGCTTGATATACATATGACTTCCAAGTAAGCTTTTATTTAATAAAGTGTTCCACAAATGACTGGATAAAGAAGATGTGGTCCATATATACAATGGAATATTACTCAGCCATTAAAAAAAGAATGAAATAAGGCCATCTGCAGCAACATGGGTGGACCTGGAGATTATCAGACTAAGTGAAGTAACAGAAAGACAAATATCATAGGATACCACTTATACGTGGAGTCTAAGAAAATGATACAAGTGAACTTATTTACAAAATAGAAACAGACTCACAGACATGGAAAACAAACATAGTTATCAAAGGGGGGAAGGGGAGGGATAAATTGGGAGTTAGGGATTAACAGATACAGACTACTATAGATAAATAGGTAAACAACAAGGTCCTACTGTATAGCACAGGAAACTATATTCAATACTTTGTAATAAACTATAATGGAAAAGAATCTGAAAAAGAATATACATATATGTGTATAACTGAATATACATATATATGTATAACTTTGCTGTACACCTGAATCATTGTAAATCAACTATAATTCAATAAAAAAATAATAATAATAATAAAGTGTTCCATGGCTTACAGAAAAATCTGAAAAACACTGCCTCAAGTTGGTATAGCCTAGAGAATATGAAATTATGCTGTGTAGCATATGTTTTGTCCAGGGATTTCTACCTTTTAAAGTACACTCAGTAGTTCACCAGGATCTATCTACACTTAGCAAAGGGCATGGAACTTTCTATCCTTTCTTCCGGTTCTGTCTCCCCTTTGATTGACAACCACTCCTCCAAAATATCCTGTTTCCTTCTCAGGAAAGGAGGCTTCACTTAACTGAAAGACATACATCAATTATGTGAAATATTTTTAAACATCATCATACCATGGTTCAGTTTTCACACTTTGCCTAAATATTTTCTAAGGATCTTACCCTGGTGAGATGCTTCAGTTGCTTCACAGTAGTGCTAAAATAAAACCAAGGGCAACCAACCAGATGAATTTCCTGTTAGCTAGAAACCTCTTCCCTCTCTAACTATTCACAGAGAAGTGAGTGGCAGCAGAGTACACTAAAATTGAAGAACTCTATGGATTTAGCTATGCCAGTTCTAGACTTCTGAAACCCTGTAGTTATCTTTAGGATTAGATCATCTGTGAATAACAGGAAAAAACTGAATAACAGTGGCTTACACAAGAGAAAAGGATATTTTTATTTCTCTCTCCAAGAAGTCTAGGTAATCAAGCTGAGTCTAGTATGACACTCAAAAGTGTTAGGGACCCAGGTTCCTTCCATATTGTTGCTCTGCTGTACATGGGACTATCGCAAGGTCACTTCATGTCTCAAAATGGCTACTTTATCCAAATTTCTATCCACAGGAAGGACAAAATGGGTGGAAAGAACATGTCTTTTCATTTTAAAGAAACTTCTTAGAAGTTGCAGTCAGTACTTCTACTTATATCCCCTTGGCCAAAACTTAGCCACCTGGCCAAACTTAGCCACAAGAGAGCTGAAATATAGTCTTTTTCCCAAGTAGCGATGTACCAGCTTACAACGTGGGGCTTTATTACTGCCCTTTTCCTATCTCTGTAGCCTCCCCTTGCTCTGTGCTCACTACCGCCCACCCCCACCCCCACCCCCCCACCCCCCCAAGCTCTGCCACACAGACCTGCTCCTGGTCCTTGAACAGATTCCAGTCCCTTCCAGCAGAAGGTCTTTGCATGCGCTCTTCTCCTCTGGATCACTCTCCACCTGCACAGCCCACCCTTCCTAACTATTCAATTATCATTTATCCTTCGGGTTTGACTTGAACCAACACTCCCAGTCCCAAGCAGAGTCGAATGTCCCACTACATGATCTCATTTGTAGCACTTATCACAGTTACATTCTGACATTTAGTTCTGTGGCTATTTGACTCGTGATTAACCTCCTCCTTTAGACAGTAAGTCAGCTTGTCTGTTGTTCACTGCTGCATCCCCAGCATCCCCTGTGTCTCTTGCTTAATATCTGGTACTTAGAAGATGCCCAATAAATATGAATTAATGCCATTTAAATTTTCTGCTTTACAAACATGGTGCAAGTTTCCTTGAAAAAATTCTGTTTATGCTAAATACAACATATATGACTAATTACAAATTTTTTCCTCCATTACACCTGCCTAAATGATGGTTTCATACAAAATGAAAATAAAACCTAAATTTTTCTTTCTGCATAATTGGGAAAGTCCAAATTATTTGCAGAGGGTGTGGCGGTGGTAGTGTTTGTATTGGTGAATTTAGGGGTAGGAGAGTGAGGGGATTGTTTTATTTCTATCTTTCAGTCTTCCTAACAGCTCAAGGCCCAGGTGTTTTCTCAGTCACTCCTAAGCTCATGCGTAGCTAGCTTTACATTTTCACATTGATTCATCCTTGAATATATTTCTTGAATATGCTCCTATCAGCATAGCAGCCTTGCTTTAATATTTGAGCCAATCGGATCTAATTCTAACAATATAGACAATAGTTTTGGTCCTCCACCTTGAACAGTCACCTATCTGCAGTTTTACTGAAAAATCCCCTGGTGTGCAATCCACCAACACTCACTGCTTAAGGGTCAGGGTGGAATTGGTTCAGGGAATCAAAACTGCACAACTCCCAACACTGATCTGTCACTAGAATTCAGTCACATCTTTCTGTATCCCCTTTGTATAGAAACAGCCATGAATAATAAAAATGGCTATGGGAGAGAGAGAGAAGAATCAAGAGTCAACTATATTTGCAGTGTTTTCCAACTGTCACCCTCTACATGGCTCCACTGTTAAATTACTTTGAATTTTATATTATTCTTATAATGATGAAATGATAATGGTACCTAATATTTATTGAGTGTTTACTGTATGGCAGGCAAAGCCATCACAATAAAGCAGTAGGGAACAGTAGGTTAATCTAGTAACATAAAACCAAATACACTAGGGTACCCTGTGTTTGAAATTCACTGTGTCTGGCAGTATATGTGTGTATATAAACAGTATACAGAATCCTCTGCCCACGAACCGGTTGAGGATTCAACTCATAAGCCTTTTGCTTGAGCTCTTTCCTTCAACATTCAAATCTTGACATGTATCATCACTTAGTTTTCAGATTATTAACTAAGCTACCTCCTTAGCTTTTCGGTAATTTATTTCTTAAGTGTATTTCCCCTACCAAAGGTTGATTAGGTAAGAATCTAATACATTGGTAAGCAACCCACAGCCACTAGTTTTATGCAGCCTGCCTGGCTTTGTGACACTGTCCGTAATATAATTTCAGGAATAAAAGTGAAAATATTAGTATTGATAAATGATATCCCCACAAATATATACATATTAGTAAAACCCTCCCCTTGTTTTCTCTTGCCCCCAGGCTCCTGCACAGTCTGTTTCTTCTGTCAGAGGAAACCCATAGCCTCCTTCTGCCTAGAAAATTCTGAACAATCCATCAGATCTCAGTTTTCACATCTCTCTAAATCCAGGTATCCAATAGGTGCTCCTATTGTATAGCATTAATCATACTACATTATAAAAATGCAATTCATTTGTCTGTATTGCCCAATGGACTACAAGCTTCAAATCAGTAAGGATCAGTCTTCTATTTGTTTTATTTTTTTGCATAAAATGCAAATAAAATAAGTATCTGTTGAATATATATATGTATATATTTTAAATAAACACATTGACTATGTATCACAGCTCCAGGCAATGACCAAGGAGGTATGTCTACAACACAGCTTAATGACCAGCTATAAGTTGCCCAATTCTCAAACATAAACTGCATCACAGATTCTTCAGCTTTTGTTGCAAAAACAACAGCTCCCCAAACAAGCAAGTGAATATAAACAAACCCATTCACGTACGCAAATCCCCAAATAAATTAACACTTCAAGATTCCTTTCCATCAAGCGCATCTTCAGTGAGTAACTTGTGGAGAGGTTGGTAAAATTACGGTAGACTTTTTAATGTGAGAATTTATCTAAAGCTGTGGATAGATTAATCACGCTTAACTGCTCAAAACTTTCAGTGGTGCCCTAATATCTGTAAGAATAAATCTGTAAGAATCCGTGTGTCTGAGACTGGCATTCAAGGCTATCCACAACCTTGCTCTCTCCTACCTTCCCAGCCCTTTCTTCCCACTCATCCACATTCTATACGCTAGGCAGGTCAGGTTGTTATTTTCCATATTAGCCCACTATGTGCAATCTTTTGGGTCGTGATGATAATACCGAATCCTCAGAAAGTCTTTATTACGTGCTAGGCCCTCTTCTAAGTGCTTTGCATGTGTTAACCCGTTTAATCCTCACAACTACACTATTGGGTGGATGTTATTATGATCCCCGTGTTAGAGTGAGGAAGTTGACGCACCTTGCTCAAGGTTGAACAGTTAGTAGGCAGCAAAGCCTAGCAACGATGCCTTAACCCCAGGCCATGTACTTGGTAGTTTTGTTCATACTAGACATTTAACGCATATTTTTGGAAATTGGAAGGAGAAAGAGGCAATCAATGAAAAAAAGTAAGTGACATATGGGTTATCCTGTGATATTTTATATTTCTCTTTTTTAATATCATGTTCAAAGCCAAGGAAGACATGTGTCTAGGTAAAAGAAAATCGAATAAACTGAGAAAACTCTCTTAAGACTATTTCTCCATGACTCAGTGCCATTTCCTCCCCACTCACCCCTCAGCCTTTCAGGCAAACAGGTACTCCTTCTTCAGGACTAAGTAGAAATGTCACTTCCTAGCAAAGCTTTCCCTGAAGCTCCCCATCTAACAACCCCAGGTATGATTAAGATCTTTTCTTCTGAACCCCCAGGGCACTCCTGCCTGACTGTTACAGAGCGCATCTCATTGTGTGGATGGTTGATGCTTGACTTCTCTTTAGGCTGGGACTGGGGACCATGTCCTTCATTTCTATGTGGCTGGAGGCACTGTCAGTCTCCCTCTCCCCACACCGCAGCCCCCAATCAGAGGAAATCCCGCTGCTGATGCCGCCATCCCTCAGAGACAAAAAAGTTGCCATTCGGCATCCCTCTATTGGTTATGGACTCCCAGGGCCAGTCAGGGCACGCTTCTCACTAATGGACAAATGTTCTTCCCTCAATATCCTTCCAAACTTTACTGTCCCTGAGAACAAAATTAATGTCTGTCCTTGAAAGGTGTTGTTGACTTTGCAGGTTGGCCAGTAAAGGAACCAGCAGGCCTGTAGTTTCCCTGGGAATGTTAAAAAGGAAACTCAGGTTGCTAGGCTGTTCCCCACCAGGGAACTGGAGCCCCACCTCTCCCCACACCCACACTCACCACCTTCCCCCAAAGGGTAAGCTTTCCCTGAGATTTTGCACCGGCAGGGGCCACGGGGGGAGTGGATTGCAGATTTTTCAGACTGAGAAGCTTGTTTTAAAAAGGGTAGTTTTTGTGGAGCAATGACCAAAGGATAAAAAGTAAAACACTTCGAGGGTAGGAGAGCCAGCCTCTGGCAGCTCAGGTTGCCCAGGGAGTGCTGGCCTGTTGGGTGCCTTCCTTCTGAGAGTCAAGGCAAAGCACGACTGAGCTAAACTGGCTCTTTTACTTTGTAATTCCCTCTGCCTTCACCCTCTGATACAGAAATTCCCAATCTCACTGCACTCCCACCTCCAATGCAGCATTATTCACAATAGTCAAGACATGGAAATAACCTCAGTGTCCATCGACAGATGAATGGATAAAGAAGATGTGGTGTGTATATATGCAATGGAATATTATTCAGCCATAAAAAATGAGGAAATCTTTCCATTTGAGACAACATGGATGGAACTTGAGGGCATTATGCTAAGTGAAACAAGTCAGACTGAGAAAGACAGATATTGCATGGTATCACTTATATGTGGAATCTAAAATAAATTGGAATTCCCTGGTGGTCCAGTGGTTAGGACTTGGTGCTTCCACTGCTGGGGGCCCAGGGTTTTATCCCTGGTCAAGGGAGTAATATCCTACAAGCCTCATCCCACAAGCCTTTATTTTTTTGGTGCAGCCAAAAAAATAAAAATAAGAAAAATTTTTTAAAAACATTTTTTAATTTAAAAAATAAAATAAATAAATAAGTTAAACGCATAAAACAGAAAGTAGAAGAGTAGTTGCCAGGGACTGGTGGTGGGAGGGAGGAGGGAAAAATAGAGAGAGGTTGGCAAAAGAGTACAAACTCAACTGTAAGATGAATAAGGCCTGAAGATCTAATGGGAAGCAGCGTGACTGAGGTTGATAACACTGTATTGTATAACTGAAATTTGCTAAGAGAATAAAACTTAAATGTTCTCACCAAAAATAAAAAAGATAAATATGTGTGGTGATGGATGTGTTAATTCACTGGATGGGGGGGGGAATCCTTTCACAGTATATACATGTATTTCAAATGACCTCGAGGTACACTTTAGGTATCTTACAATTTTATGTATCAATTAAAACTCAATGAAGCTGATATAAAAATAAAATAAATAAGTAAATAATAAGACAAACTGTTTTTTAAAAAAGAGATTGGATGTGATGGTTTTTAGAAGGCTTTTTAGCCTCAAATTCTGATATCTAAATATAAACTAACTAACCTCTAAGTTTAACAGGAATAGAAAGAAAAAAAATGAAATTCCCAGTCTCAAGTCGTGCTTTAAGAATGCCAAGCGAAGAGAGTTGTTAGGGGAAATGAGCTTGTCCTCCTCGACACCGGGCTCCAGCGGAGAAGGGGTATGTTTACTACGCGGTGCTGCACCTTGGGTAGTATCAAGGGGTGTCTGGGAGCAAAGCTTGGGAAGCACATGACCCATAACACAGGAGGAGCATTCTAAGGCAGATGTCTAAACAATCGAGTGATACCAAGATTTCGGATTTCCCCAAAGGAAAGGAAAACACCACCCCCTGAGAGGGAAAGGTGGGGTGTAGAAAAATCCCATGAGGCATTTATTCAATAAATGTTTGGTACCTATGCAAAACCCTAAAGAAGTATTTCTATCATTCTTCTGAGAGTCAAAGTCTAAAAACTTAGACCCTTTCCTTATATTTAAGGAAAATATAGTGAGACGGAGGCTGTATAGTCACATGGTTAAGAACCGGGCTCTAGGCAGTGTTACCCGATACAGCCTTCTGCGATTACAGAAGGTTATGGATTATATCATATATCTGTGCAATCCAGTATGCTAGCCGCTAGCCACACATGGCTATTGGGCACTTGAAATGTGGCTATTTTGATTAATAAACTGATTTTAAATTTTAATTAATTTAAGTTTAAACAGCCACATGTGCCTAGTGGCTACCATGTTGGACACCCAACTCCAGAGTCATGTTGACTTATACTTAAATCCCAGTTGTGCCTTTTATAATCCATGTAACCTGAGAGAAAACAAGAAATCTTTCTAAGCTTTCTAAGCTTTCAGTCTTCATGTAGAAAATGCAGATATTAATAACACCCACTCTTTGGGGAGTGTTGAGGATTAACTGAGATAATTCATGTAACTGCTTAACAGAGTGCCTAGCACAAATTGCATGCTCAATAGACATTATCAAATTATTATTGAACATCAAGACAGGCGATAACAATATGAGATATAAGTCTTTCCAACTGAAATAAAAGGAAACTAGTTACCTTAATAATGGAAGAATTCTTCTCTGTCCCATTGCCATATTTTATTTTCTTTATAGCACTACCACTCTCTAGAAATCATATTATTGATTTGTTCATTTACATGGTTTTTATCTGTTTACCCTGCAAGAACATAATGTACATGAAGGTGGTTTGTTTATCATTGTTGTTTTTAATAAGTCCAGTATCTTGACAAGCACCTAGCCCACGATCCGTACTTTATAAGCTATTTTGCATAAATAAATGAATGACTTAACAAACTAACCTAATATTGTACTGCTTCCTGGAACCTGCTTAACAAAAGAGAAAAGAAAAGACCCTTTTTTCCCCTATTGATAGTTTACAGTGGAAGATTAATAATGGATAAGTATATGGTGATTTTTATCAAATAGTACGGATCAATTAAGCCAAAAGTAAATGCTATTTTTTTTTAAGATTTGGAACTTCAACTCTCCGGATTGTTTTATTACATAGTTACTCAAGAACTACGGAGTGCTTTAAATTACTATACATAAAATTTGTGAATAAAAATGATATTCCATCAGAATGAATTGCCTTTTATTTTTGCTAAACCTGTTTTTAAAGAGTTCAATCAAAATATGAAAATGTTTTCCAGAAAATAAACTTCAATTAACATAAACGAAATGGAGATAGCTACACTTTTATTCACTGATGTGCTTCAAATGCATTTTGCATGCTTTTAGTACTCAGCAAAAGTAGAGCATAATAAAATTTTTAAAAACATTTAAATCATCTCTAATTTGCGGTATGACCACAGTCATAATATATTAAGTTAATAAAGTTACGATTTACATAATGACACTGACACTAAAGTATACTTAATATAAACTGAACTAGATTATAATTAACTGGGAAGAAAACTCTACTAGTTGCCAGAGTAGTGTTCTGAACAGCGATTGACATCTGCAGCGCTCAGAAATACAGTCAGGATTTACAGAGGATCTATACTCTAACGCTTCAAATCCAGGTACGAAGAGAATGAGAAAACATACTCTACTGCAGTTAGGAAAACTGGTGTTTTTTGGTTTGCTTACTTTGCTTCCTCTTTTAAATCATTGGATATGACCATCATGTCTAAGGATGGAGACGTGAATAGGTTTACATCAGATATTTAAATCCAAAATAATATTCTTAGCGTAGCTAAAAATTATACAATCTTTACCATCTGTTCAACACTGTTATAAGACGTTATATAAAAATCATCCAATCCATCCATCCCCTGGTCAGATAATACAAAGCCAACATTTCCAAACTAACCTCACTGCCGTTCCCACAACCCTGCAATTCCTTAGCGCATGTTCTTAACTATTATTTACTGTTATAAATGTACCCTCTTTAAGAAAACCTGAAAAAATCAAAATATGGAAATGCAGATGGATTATTTTAATACGGGGTATGTCGAAAATGCAAGCATGAAACATGACATAATTAAAATGCAACTTTACTTTTGGTTCCCCATCCTCTCTTTAAATACATACAGTTGGGCAATCTCCACACCAGGAGGAAAACTGCGGCAGGTTCAAGGCCTTTTTTTTTTTTTTCTTTTTGTGGTACACGGGCCTCTCACTGCTGTGGCCTCTCCCGTTGCGGAGCACAGGCTCCGGACGCGCAGGCTCAGCAGCCACGGCTCACGGGCCCAGCCGCTCCGCGGCATGTGGGATCTTCCTGGACCGGGGCACAAACCCGTGTCCCCTGCATCAGCAGGCAGATTCTCAACCACTGCACCACCAGGGAAGCCCCAAGGCCCTTTTTAATTCACTCTTCAGTAACGTACAATGAGTTTAAATCACACCAAAAAAGACTCAATACAGATGTTAAATGTCCACAGTCTCACATAATAATTAAAACTCCAAACTGGCCTTCTGGCTCCTGCTCTCCCCCCCCCACCCCCACCCCCAGCTCTGGCTTCAGGCTGGACGTCTGCAGAGAGCAAGGTGCGTGTGGTCGCTTCATTTCAATTTGCTCCTGTAGTTTCCACCCGCCGCCAGCGCAACGGGCTCCTGGTCCTCTGGGGTTGGTTCAGAGGAGGGATGAAGGGAGAGGGGAAAGAAGGGACTATTTAGCCATGAGACAGCCTCATACTCCCTGGTCCCGGTGGGCGACCGAGAGGACCCCTCTGGTGGTGGGGCTGCAGTGGGTTGCTCAGTGCTTTACCATCGTGCCCCTCCCTCCTGTTGTCCCCTTGACCCAGAAGGCTGCACTTCTCCTCCAGGGGGTCACGACTCCTTTCTCAGGCGCACCTCCAGGCTCCTTCTGCCGAGGACTCCTCCACACACCAGGAGGCCTTTCAGACAGATGTGGAGCTCCCATTGGATTGCTCCCGTGCAGCCCACACCTGGGGAGACACGCAGGCACCTCCAACCCAACAATGTCCTGAAGGCAGGCCAATCCCCACCAAAGTATCTCTCCCTCGAGACTTTATGGACAAGAATCAGACCCCTGGGCACAGTTCCCTCCAGCTTCTAGGATAGGAGAGAGGCACCTTCCGCTGCGTCTCACAACTTAAGGCAACCCATTTCAAAGTCTTCCAGGCACCCCCTCTTTCATTAAGCTTGGATTAGGGTGGAAAATCCCCTGCCACCTTCTTTCAAAGGCAGGTGATGCAGCCTCAGACCATGAAAATACTTCTCTCTAAATACATTTCTTTGGCACTCTTCTTTCTCTCCATACTCTCAATACTTTTGATGTCCTTGATCCACTAAGTCAGGTTCTCAGAGGTTTCCCTTACCAAACTCTTCATTTACAGATTTACCACACACCCAATTTTTCTATCAGTACCTATTACATTTGTGCCTCAGTTGAAGCTGAAGCATGAAGAGTCCCGTTCTAGTATGACTGTTATAATTAGCTGAAGGCTAAGTGTCTGTAACAGAGACGCCTAAAACAGAACAGATTAAGTAAGACTGAAGCTTGACTTTTCTGGACTAGAGAGGCTACTTTGCTTGATTAACTAGTTTAGGACTAAAGTTCCTGCCATCTTCATGCTTGGGACTGTCCAGGGTAGTGGTTCTCAAACCTGTTGTCTCAGAATCCCTTCATACTCTTAAAAATTACCGAGAACCCATGAAAATCCAAAACACTGACGACACCAAATGCTGGCCTAGATGTGAAGCATCTGTGCATCCCAGGAGGCAATATTCCTTTATCTTAAAAATCCCAGGGCCAGGTGCCGGCCAATGAGGGGCCACCCCTGTAGACTCAACCTCCCCAAAGTCATTCAAACTAGCCAAGTCTGATCTGTTTCTCCTGCCCTACCAGTATAGTGAACTGCCTAAATCTATGCTAAAGTAACAGCAGCTTTATCCACTGTTGGCTTTGCACCATCAGTGTCAATGTCAACATAGTGAAAAAGACAAATGACAACTTAATACTACAATTAAAATTGTTTTGACCTCTCAGACCCTCAAGAGTGTCTTGGAGACTTGCAGGAGTCTGTAGACCACACTTTGAGATCAGCTGCCCTGGAGTCCTGTCCACATCTGCATGGTCCAGGTTAGGTGCCTCCATAAGGGGAAAAGCTAGTGAAGCCAAACATGTAGGTGTCACTTCTGCTCATATCATACTGGTGAGAACTTGGTCACCTGGTATTCATTGGTTATTTCTGAGTAACAATCTACCCCCAAAACTCACTGGCTTAAAGCAAAAGCTGTTTTATCCAGCTCATTATTCCATGCGTTGACAATTTAGACTAGACTCAGTTGGGTAGCTCTTCTGGTCTCCGTTGGAATTTCTCATGCATCTTTGGTCAGTTTCAGGTCAGCCAGACAGTTTTGCTACTGAGGATTGGCTGACTGCCAAATGAAGAAAAGAGGTGACTAACCATGTGTCTCTCACCATCCAGCAGGCTAGCCCAGGCTTGTTCACAGAGAGCAGCAAAATTCTAAGACAGAGTGAGGACCTACTGAGACCTAGGCTCTGACCTGATACAACAGCATACTCACTGCATTAGGCAAAGCAAGTCATAAGGCCAGCTCATATTCAAAGGGTAAAGAAATCGACTGTACCTATTGAAAGGAGAGGCAGCAAAGTCACATTGCAAAGAGTATGGATACAGCAAAGGGAACACTTGCAGCCAGTTTGTAAGAACTCTACCACACATGGCTAAAACTAGCAGATGAGAAGGGTGAGAGTCTTCAAATTGCAGCCATAAGCTTATGAGTAGGAAGAACAGATTGAGTAGGAACAAATTAGCAAATCTGTAAAGATTTCAATTGTCCCCCACTTCTCATCAAAATCACTACAGAGTTTTGGGGGGAACTTGACAATTTGATTCTAAAATATATGCCAAAAAAAAAGTGGCTTTTCTATATGAGAAGAGTGAGACAATGCTAAAGAAAAACAAGCTGGGGACACTTGCCCTTGCAGGTGTCAAGACCAACGGGAGAGACTAGAAGCCAGAAACAAACCTACAGACATACTGAAACTCAATTATAAATGAGTATGTATCATATTATCTGCGGAAAATTAAGGACTACAGACTTCACTGTGAAAGGCAAAAGCAAAACAATTCTAGAAGGCAACAGAGAATATCCTTATGATCTGGAAGAAAGGAAAGATCCCTTACGTAAGACCCAAAGTTACCATAAGGGGAGAAAAGAGGCCACATTTGACTATACTAAAATGTGGGCCTTCTGTTCGTCAAAAGACACTATAAAGAGCACATAAAGGCGAGACAGCATGGAAATGGGAGAGGGATCAGGAAATAGATGACTGGAATAGAACAGCAAGGCAGAAGTGGCTCAAACTGGTCACGAGCCACAAACTGGAATAGCCTTTTTGCAATACAAGTAACTAATAAAAAATTGGTATCTAGAATTCATGAACAACCTCTGTAAAGAAAAAAATGACAAGACATAAACAAGCATTTCAGAGAAGAGGAAATACTTGTGATGAATAAATATATAAAAAGATGTCCAGACTCATTCATAATTAGGGGAAATAACTGAAATCAGAATCAGATGGCATTTTATGCCTCCCTGATTTTGCAAATATTAAAGTATCTGACATGCCAAATGTCTTCATAATGGAGATATGTAGCATCAGAAACAGTTATACACTATCAGTGGGAGCACAACCCTTGTGGAAAACAATTTAGCAAAATATAATAAAGTTGCACATGGTACATTCTCTACCCCAGCAATTTCCCTCTAGGTGTATATACTAGAGAAAGTCATGAGGAGACATACATAATATTTATAGAAATATTGCTCAGAAGAGCAAAATCTGAGGAAAGAAATAAATATCTAATGATATTTAAGTGGATAAATAAATTATACTTTCATACTTTGGAACTCTATATACAGTAGTTAAAGGTGAATGACTCATCAGAAAGGAATCTCAAAAAATGATATTAACACAGTAACAACAAAAAAAGACGAAGCAGGTCATAGAAAATATATGGCATGACTTCTATGATGATAAACTAAACAGCATATTGTCTTAGGGGACAGTGCTGGTTTATTCTGTTGCCAACTTGACTAAGCTAGAAACTACAAATCTCAGAATTCCCTTTTTTTTTTTTTTTTTAATGGTTTGAGGTTAGACTTGAGGAACTTGAGCAAAATATTGGAGGCAGAAGGGAAGCAGCAGCCCATTTTCTTGAAAGGTGTGGGCCATCAAATGCAGTGGTGGACAGAGCGGAGGTGCTAAGCAGTCCCAGTTGAACTTCCTCCCCTCCGCTCAGCCCCCAGCCCTTCTTTCCCGCAGCTGGCGCTGGACCAAGGGCAGACAGTCGGCAGCGGTCCCGCAGAGGGGCGGCTGTGCAGAGGCAATCACGTCCACAGTCGGCTCCAGCTCCCTCTTTACGGCCCCACTCCTTGGCTGGAGGATGTGCTTGGATCCTTAGACTTTCCTGGAGGTCTGGCTTGCCCAAGCCCACCGTGCCTCAGGAGGCTGCTTAATGGTTTTCCCTCCATTTCTCCCTTGGCCCTTTGCAGATCTTCACTGAAAGGTCTAAGGTGTAATTCCTATAAGAAATCCCTTACCCCACATCACTCACAGTGGCTCTGCTTTCCTGATTAAACCCTGATAGAGCAACAAAACTATACAGACAAGCAAGGGGATGTCCTACACAAAATTCAAGATACTGGTGTCCTCTGGTGGGTGGGGGGAGGACAGCATTAAGCAGGGGCACACAGGGGACTTCTGAGGCACTGGAATGTTCTTTTTCTCAAATGGGTGGTGGGTACACAAGTAGTCATCTTTTAAATATTATTAAATTGTACAAAATACATACTTCTCTATGTGATAAATTGTATAATTCAAAGTTAGAAATAAACAAAAAAGGGCTTCCCTGGTGGCGCAGTGGTTGAGAGTCCGCCTGCCGATGCAGGGGATACGGGTTCGTGCCCCGGTCCGGGAAGATCCCACATGCCGCGGAGCGGCTGGGCCCGTGAACCATGGCCGCTTGGCCTGCGCGTCCGGAGCCTGTGCTCCGCAACGGGAGAGGCCACAACAGTGAGAGGCCCGCGTACCGCAAAAAAAAAAGAAAAAAAAAAAAAGAAATAAACAAAAAAATTACAGTGAGCGGTTTCATGCCAGAGAGTCCAAATCTTTAGGGAAGGTCGAGGTGCTCTAAAGGAGAAAATGAATCTCATGGCTCAAAGAGAAAGGTGGTGTTAGCTCCTGGGACAGGATCTCTGTGCAGAGAGAGGCAGAAAAGACGATCAGGTCCAGAGACCCGGAAGATGAGATGAGAGACTCAGAAGGCAATTAATATTTATCACCTATATGCTGCTTCTGCTAAATCCTGACTCAAACTATATGACTTTGAGAAAATTGATTCAGGGCACTGGGACTTAGTACAATCCTAGAAGATCAGAAGATGGGACATCCAAGAAAGGAAATCCAAACCCGGATTCCCGAAGAATGTATCTGCATTTCAAATAGAGAGAGACAACCCAGGGAGTGTGTCCTTGAGACTACAATAAACTGCTACTGCCTAAGCATCCACCGAAAAGCCAGGGCAGGGAGGGGGGATGAAAAGAAACAAGGAGATGTTTGAAGAGAGCCCTTTTGAAAAATATTGCACGGACGCTCACTCGGTATTAAAATAATGTAATGATTGTATATTATACTACTGTGTGATGTAACATCTTAAAATAGCAAAATGCTACTAAATATGTGTATTGCAGTTTACCTCTGTTAATTGAGGACTGATAAAATCTGAAACCATAATCCGTGATAAAGATAGAAAATAAGGTTTTGCAAATGGATTTTTACCTAGAAAATGAAATGGCCACATGATGGCAGTAAAAAGTAAGAGATAAGGCTAGGCCATGTATTTTACTAACCCTTAAAAGCCCTTTAAAGTGTTTTAAAGATATACAAAACTTCAAGTGTCTGAATATAACCTGTAAACTATTCTTAAAATTAGATATAGAAACAAACAAAAAATCCTGAATATTGGAGTCTTTTGACTAAAATTGGTTTCCTCAAGTAACATTTTATTTGCCCAATTTATTTATTTTATTTTATTTTATTATTAATTTCTTTTTGCGGTACGCGGGCCTCTCACTGCTGTGGCCTCTCCCGTTGCAGAGCACAGGCTCCGGACGCACAGGCCAAGCGGCCATGGTTCACGGGCCCAGCCGCTCCGCGGCATGTGGGATCCTCCCGGACCGGGGCACGAACCCCGCGGCATGTGGGATCCTCCCGGACCGGGGCACGAACCCGTGTCCCCTGCATCGGCAGGCAGACTCTGAACCACTGCGCCACCAGGGAAGCCCTATTTGCCCAATTTATGATCATGACATCTTACAGATTCTGTGCTTCCTATACCTCTATCTTCAAGTTTGAACCAATATTATTATAAGTAACTTATAAAATAACTCAGTTGTAGTTTAGAGGACATTCAGAAGCATAAGGCAAGCTTTCCATCTCGGTTTCCCTTGAGTTCTCAGTGCTTGATGCTCCTTCTCTGCCCTCATCCATTTCATTAATCATAACATTTTTAAAGGTCCTCTGTTCACTTTGAAAATGATCCTTGGATTTAAAATCTTGTTTTCAATGACCTGCTTGGTGAATTCTTCACACTCATAAATGTAAATGAAACTCACTAATATACTTCCAATTTTAACTCCTCTGAAACGATCACTTCAGAGTTGATGGGCAAATAGCCAGTGAAGGAGCTTTAATACAAGTAAAATCTTATCAAAGGAATATCAAGTATACGCTATATGTGTAAACACGCACACTGGACTTCGAAGGTTTAGTATGGAAAAAATGAAAGTAAAGTGTCTTGATGTTTTGCAAATTGAAATAGAAATTATATTTTATATATACCAGATTAAATAAAAACATTATTTAAAAAATTTTTAAAGGCATATCAAGGATAACTTTGATCAGGAGAACCATGCATTATGGGACAAATGTTGGGGGCATCATGCATGTTCATTAATTTGTTCTACATAAATTTGTTCATGTATGCAAGGTAGCAGGCAGTATAATGTGTGCTGGAGATCACAGCGGGAAGTAGTATTTGCCCTCAAGGAGCTTACAATCTATTTGGGGCAATAGACAGGCAAATAGGCAAATACTATGCAGGTGACAACTTAAGGTAGGAAGTCAGTACACAGTAAGCACTAGAATGTGAGCTCTATGAAGGTAAGGTTTTGGGTCCATTTTGTCCATTACCTCAGTGCAGGAACGGCAACGTAACTTATGAGAGCCAGTACAAAATGAAAATGTGAGGCTCCTTATTTTAAAAAAAAAATTAAAAATTGTTAAGAATTTCAAACAGCAACAGCAGGGCATCCAGCCAAATGTGGGACTCTACTGAGCTCAGAGCTTGTGAAGCCGCCCTGCCCTGTGCCTAAAACAGTGCCTGGCATCCAGTAGGCTTTCATTAAATATCTGTGAAACGGAAGAAGGGAAGGAAAGGAGGAAAGAAGAACAGGCAGACAGGGTGCCATGAGGGGTCTAAGAAAGAGTCCCTGGGGACTTTCCTGGTGGTCCAGTGGTTAAGAATCCATCTTGCCACGCAGGGGATGCCTGTTTGATCCCTGGTCAGGGAACTAAGATCCCACATGCCGCAGGGCAACTAAGCCCATGCCCCACAACTACAGAGAACCACGCGCTCTGGAGCCCATGTGCTACAACTAGAGAGAAGCCCGCCCGCCGCAACAGAAGATCCCCTGTGCTGCAACAAAGACCTGACGCAGCCAACAGATAAATAAATAAATATTTAAAAAGAAATAGTTCCTGAGCTGGACTTGCTAAGTCAGCCAAGATTCTCTAAGCCCTTCTAGTTAGGTTGAGATGGGAAGGTCAAGTAGGACTTGCCCAGGGAACAGAGTAGGAGGGAAAGCACAGGTGTGAAGTCCCATAAGAAGAGGGAGAACCGGGGTCATAAAATTAACTGGGTATTAACCCACATTGTTAAGGAAGAAAAGAAAAAAGGAGGGGAAATATTAGTATGTATCTTCCATTTTTTCCATAATAAAACTTTTCTCTGTTCTATTCTGTGTATGTGTGCATGTCTCCATAATGGATCACAGTGTAAAAAGCTGAAAACGATTTACTGGGTTAAGGTCCCGAAGGCATGAAAGGCCCTAGGCTGGAGCAAGGGAGAAGTGTGGGGTAAGCAGGAGTGCCGAGAGCAGAGCTGGGGGCAGGGAATCTAAGACGAGCCTGGAAAGGTAGCAGGGATTCGTTCAAGTGGGGCCTTGCACACCTCACTGAAAATTTAGATGTCATTCTGATGGCATTAAGGACTAATTTTTTTTTTTTTGCAGTACGCGGGCCTCTCACTGCCGTGGCCTCTCCCGTTGCGGAGCACAGGCTCCGCGGCCATGGCTCACGGGATCTTCCCGGACCAGGGCACGAACCCGCGTCCCCTGCATTGGCAGGCAGACTCTCAACCACTGCATCACCAGGGAAGCCCAAGGAGTCACTGACATTTTTAAAACAAGAGTGGCATAATCAGATTGCACTCAAAAAAGATTAGCTGCCATTTGGAATGAATTCCCCACTCTACGGCCAATCTTATCACTGCCAGGTTAAAAACCTTAATTGCCTTCCCACAGCCCTTAGAATAAAAAACCAAATCTTTCCCTGGATTACAGGGCTATTCTAGATCTGAGACTGAGGCCAGACCTCCTCAGTGGGGCTGATCCCCAGCTAACTCAGCCCCGAAATGCAGGTCCTCTGCTTTCTCCTGGGTACCGTTCAGTCTCTCCCGGGGTGGTGCTGGGAACATTCTTGTCCCACTGCTCTAGGCTGGCCCTCTCTGGACATCTCAGGCTGCCTTCCTCTGAGCTCCTACTTTCCCTTCCCCTGTAATGAGATCCCGGAAGCCCTCTCACGCTCAGCATTTGAAATTATTTCTCATTTAAGGTCTCTGTCCCCGCTAGGTCGTAACCTGCAGAGGCAGAGACTGTCTGAGGGGCCTCACTGCAGCATCTAACACATGATGAGTAGCCCATAGGGATGTTGATGAGATACAGCATGTTCCAAGAGTGAACACAAATACGTGGAGGAAAACACACCTCCTGGAAAACACGGGTTCCTATTAAAAACTCCTGCAACAATGCAGATGCGATCGGAGAGAGTGCAGATGGAGAGGAACGGGCAGCTGCAAGAGCTCTTCGGGATGTACAGCTGACAGGATGCTAATTACATTTTATATGCTGAGCTACCTGCATTTTACCTGGCCGTTAGTTGCCTTCTCTGACGTAGGTTTCTTGCTACAGATAAGCACTACCGTAAAACTCCATTTAGCTAATGCAGTGGGAGAACTGTGACCCTAAAGAATTTATGAACCTGGAGCTACTCAAGACAGCTGTATCCCTCCTTATTATTCTGGTAAGCCCCCCAGGCAAAGCAAGAAAGAAATCAAATGCTAATTCCCCTACTTCAGAAAATAATAGCAGCTCAGACTCTGGATTGGGGCTGGGTGCCTTTTTACAGGAGAGGCTGTTTCCTCTATCAATACCTCCCTTGAAATGGAATGTCTGTCCTTCAGAAATTTCCTTCTTAACTTAATTGGTTCACCGTTAGAGGAACCAGCATATCAGCAGTCTACAGCAATGGGAATATCCAAAGAACCAACCCTGAGGATTCCCTCCTGTCTTTAAGCTTCTACAGGTCTACTTCCTCACAGTTCTGAAAAAGGAATTCCAGCCTTTACCTGTGACTCCAGGAAAGACACTAAGAGCATCGTATTTGTAACCCCCAGAAATGTTTCTCAGGTTGGCTTTGCTCCCAAACTCTCCAGCCTCCTTAAACGCTCTACACTTCCTTTCTTGACACTGAGAGGGCCCTGTGGCGCTCCTGGGCACAAAGCCGTTCTGTGCCCCCCCCCCCCCCCCCCCCGTTTCTTTGATTACAGGAAATAGCCTTCATTCAGCCTCCACGACCTTTCCAGAGTTCCAAGGAGCAGATTCAAGCAGTTGTTAATTAGGGAAGGGAGGGGATGCAAGGCCAGGGAGAAAGTCAAGAGAAACAATAATGCAGTGCAAGCCTTGGGGGCAGGATCCTGGTTCCCCATCAAAGGATACACACAACAATATCTTTGAGCTGTTTTGCAGATACGGAAACCCCTTCCAGGTGGGAGAAGTTAATGATTAACAATGATATGCTTCCCACAGCATGTGGACCCCAGACCAGCTGGAACCTGCAGGTTGATGATACTGACGCCTACTTACCACCAACCTATCAGAAGAATGTCCACGAGCTGATCACGCCCTCACTGAACCATTACTATAAAACTTCTCACTATCCTCTCCAAGTTGGGACACATAGTTTTTCGAGGCAGGAGACCATCGTGTCCCCCTTTGCCTGGAAAAGTAATAAAGCTATCCCTTTCCACTGCACCCAAAACTCTGTCTCCAAGATTTGATTCAGCACTGGTGTACAGAGAAGCTGAGCTTTCAGCATCATTCTTACCCAAATTCCCCCAAACTCTCAACTCCCCTAAACTTGGTGACTTTTTTTTTCTTTCTCTGCTCTTTGATATACTTTGCTTCTCTCACTAAGCATCTGACCCCTCTCTTTGTAATTCGGGGGTCCTGTTGAAGGTCCCCAGCGTGGCTGAGGAGTCTGTACACTACACAAAAGCACCAGCTCAAGGGCTAAAGCAGGCACTGATTTCAAACTTGGGCTTCACTCACACCCACGTGCCTGCTGGTGTCCCCCAAGTCAGCTGGGCTTCACCTACCATGGGGTTCTTTCCCAATTATCTGCTCAGAAGCAGCCCCTCCTCTGGAGTGGGAGGGAGCAGAGGTAAGCTAGGTGAGGAAACAGTTCTCCCTTTTGGGGACTGGGACAGGAGAACGGCTGAGAATACTCACACGTGAATCGTATTGTACATAAAACTGAGTATAGACTCCTTACGCTTTTAGATTTATGCAAATTAGCAAATCGAACTTATAAATCAAGCCAAATCAAACTTACAAATTCTATTTTAAACACTAAAAAGCAATATGTCCAAATTTACCACATTCATTTAATGTGAAAATTAAAATTGTTTTGCTGAATCTGCCATGTCACACCTATCAGTACACGATGGCTTTGAATTTGTGATATATATAATCCTGTACTAGGTGATGATTCAATTTTGTCATGACTATTCTCTAATCAAACTACTGTTCTGCAAAATAATTATTTCTGCAGTACACAAATGATGCTGACTTGGCCTTCACTTGACAAGAATTCTTCATTTGACAAGAATTGACAAGAATTCTTCACTTGACAAGAATTCTTCATTTGACAAGAATTCTTCAATATGACTGCTTATCATGACTGATAAGCAGTCATATTAAGACTGCTTCTGTTTTTTCTCATCACCTTGTGATGAGAAAAGTGGTACTATTTGGGGCCAACATAATTATGAACATAAATACAAAAGGAGGCAAAGAAATTGAGAGGTAGCCTCAATTAGAAGATGATTCAGGGGATCGCAAATACCATATTTTTATACTAGCACTGAAACTGCCAAAACCCAGATTCAGACTTGAACACAGTCTTTTAACTGAGATCACACACCTGGTCTCAGGACTTAATGAAGCTCAGGTTCTTTATGTCTCGTCGCAGAAAGAATTCAGGGAGAGACAAAGCGATAGGTAAAAAGTGGATTCATTTAGCGAGAAACACACTCCACAGACAGAGCGTGGGCCATCTCAGAGGCAAGAATGGCTGCAGGGTACGGGGGTTGTCAGTTTTTATAGGTGTGGGTATTTTCATAAGCTAATGAGTGGAAAGAGTATTCCAGCTATTTTGGAGAAGGGGTGGGGATTTCCGGGAATTGGGCCACCGCCCACTTTCTGACCTTTATGGTCAGCCTTGGAACTGTCATGGCACCTGTGGGTGTGTCCTTTAGCTTGCTGATGTGTTATATGATGAGCATATACTGAGGCTCAGGGTCCAGAGGAAGTCGACTCGTCTGCCATCTTGGACCTATTTGGTTCTAATCAGTTTATGTCCTGTTCTCAGGCGATGTCATTCTTTTAAAGGTTGTCCCTGCCCCCTTCCCTGTTGTTTCAGCATCAAAATGAAAACATAGTATTTTTCAGTCTTATGATTCCTCATGGAAATACAGCTCTAAAATAATGCTTGGTAACTACCTGCCCTAATATTCATATAACCCCTCTCTTTCAGCCTCCTCCATTACATTGAGGTGAAAGTAACCAACCCTTGTCCAGTTGTGATATCCAGCTTTCAGAAAGAAGGTTTATCCTAAAATGTTCCCCCAAAGTTCTAAAGTCCCAGGTGTCTCTCCTTCCTCTCTCTGAACTCAGAACATTTATTGACCGTAACAACTGGCAATACATCATTGAAACTTTTTCTGTTTATTGTATTATCTATTGTTATTATTTAATGAGTTAATGCCAAGCCTGTACTAGATTTGAGCTCTGCTACCACTTCCAAAGAGCGGTAACCAGCATCTTGTTCTAAAACGTATTTTAGAGGATCTCTAGATCCTCACAGTATCTAGAGACATATTACCCATGCCGATTGATAGGAAACTCTGTCCTTTTTGATCATTTTGTGCCCTTTATTAAGGCACCCACACGGTCCTTCTCAGGTTCTCATGTGACACTGCACTATAATTCCTCTTGACTATGCCAATAATAATTAGTCATGTACAATGTGTCATTTTGGATCCTCTGGGAAGCAGATGTGGAAACAAGATAGAAGTGCAAGGGATTTATTGGAGGAAATGGCTCTGAAGAGAAAAAAGCAAGAGAAGGCAGGGAGAGCCTTCAGACTCTGACATAGGTCTGACATTTGCATAGAGAAAGGGAAGGAGGGATGGGGCAGGAAGAGCCTCAGATGGTCACAGCTAGCCAATGGGGTGTCCCCACGCTGAATCTGAGCTGGCTCTGGTCCCCACACCACGATCGGTGATTGGTGAGCAGCAGCCTGGGGAAAGTGTAGCCATGGTGGATCCAAAGGTGCAACAACTGGGCTGTCAGTTCACTATGTTCCCCACTGTAGCTTCCCTTAAAGGGACATTGGAGTGGTGCACCTCCATGGCCACCACATAGAGCTTAATGTGAATGAATATAACTCAAACTGTTTATGCTTCCAAGGATGTTTGCATATAAACTCCTGCACAAATGTCTGCACTTTCAGCTTTATTGCAAATTATAAAATAACAATTGTATTTCAGAAATCATTGAACATGTAAGAAATTTGGACAGAGAAAATTAGAGGGCTTTGATCAACTCCTAAGACTCTAAAGTCTTTCAAGGAAGAAAGAATGCATTCTCCATATTTCCCCTCCCAGTCCTGACGCATCGCCAGACTTTGCCCAATGCTTTCACTCTTCTCAAACTCCTCGTCATGCAACAGGGCCAAGTAAACCTCTTGCCTAAACAGTGTCTCTCCTGTGGAGGATGGGGTTTGGGAATAGATTATTCAACTTTTTTTCACACCAATTAAATTTATAGACTAAGTTCCATTCCTCAACTCAGATTTGCTGCATTGCTCAGCTACAACTAAAATACCTTCCCAACTGAGGTGATACTCAACAACTTGAGAAAACTCGGTCAATTCAAGTCAGCCTCAAGTAAAAGCAGAATTTCTCTGGCACATTTATGTATGTGTGTGGTATGTATGTATGTATTTGTGCTACAAATGTAAATAAGAAGTCTTTGAATGAATGCTTGAAGGGAAATGTATTAGAAATACATATGTTATGTTTCTTTGGTTTGTTTGTTTTCTGATAATATCCCAAGGGGAGAATGGGGGCAGTGTGTTAATCAATTAGGGCTTCGGTAACAGAATACCATAGACTGGACGGCTTAAACGATAAACACTGATTTCTCACAGTTCTGGAGGCTGGGAGCCTGAGATCAGGGTAGAGTTCTTGGTGAGGGCCTTCTTCTTGGTTTATAGACACAGCCACCTTCTTGCTGTATCCTCATATGAAAGAGAGAGGGAAAGAGCTCTCTGGTCTCTTCTTACAAGGACACTAATCCCATAAGAGGGCCTCACCCTCATCTCCACCTAATTACCTCCCAAAGATCCCTATCTCCAAACACCATCACAGTTAGCGGTTAGGATTTCAACTTACGAATTTGGGAGGGACACAACACTTAGTCCATAGCAAGCAGGAACAACACAAGAGAAGAGACATGAAAAAGTCTTACAGATCTCTTAGAGATGAAGGCAATCCTGGGCCAACCATGAAGCAGATGCTTTATTGTCAACCCCAAAATTGTCACAGTTACTGAGGCTACTCTGTATTCTTTACCAACAGGAGCCAGGAGTGTAAGGAAATGAGTGAGGAAGGCCTAAAGAATTGTATCGAATATAAGTTGGGAGGAGTGAAGGCTGTGACAACGTAGAGAAAATCTGGTTTCCTTAAATAGGACAACAGCTATTGGACTCCAACATCCTTAGAATTTAGTCTTGCCACATCTCCTGTTGTTTAACGGTAATATAGTTTTTTTCTGTGAAGTCCCTTTCTGATTAAATGTTGATTCAAAACAATATATGAAACACTCCTCAGGCCAAGCAAATATGGCTACAAACCAGTTTTATGTCACAGACCACTAAATTTCAGCTTCTCCCTTACTGTGATGGCTTTCCCAGAAATACGTATATTATAATGGCTTGTAAACCTTTAAAGGGAAATATGCTGGCAAGTTAGATTTTCAGACTAAAGACAAAGGAGGAGATTGAACACTGTACCTTCCTGGTGGCCCCTAAATCTCAGATGCAGGCAGCTGCCCATTCTAGCAAGGTCTAAGACTAATCTTGTTGGATAACATAGTCTAATTAAACACGTTGATTTTATACAAGAATCACATCCATCTTCCATAATAGTTTTACTTCATCACACGTAAAAGAGCACACAGTCATTATTTTGGTAAGTACTCCAATTCTGTTTAAAAAGTACATCCGGGGCTTCCCTGGTGGCGCAGTGGTTGAGAGTCTGCCTGCCAATGCAGGGGACACGGGTTCGAGCCCTGGTCTGGGAAGATCCCACATGCCGCGGAGCAACTGGGCCCGTGAGCCACAACTACTGAGCCTGCACGTCTGGAGCCTGTGCTCCGCAACAAGAGAGGCCGCGACAGTGAGAGGCCCGCGCACCGCGATGAAGAGTGGCCCCCGCTTGCCACTAGAGAAAGCCCTCGCACAGAAACAAAGACCCAACACAGCCATAAATAAATAAATAAATTAATTAAAAAAAAAAAAAAAAAGTACATCCCTTGGCTTAAAGGAGGTTTTTCCCAACTGGTGTACTGTAAGAATGACAAGCCTCCCAGGTCTGCCCTAGACCTCACATTTACCAGGTCATGGACTGTATGTGCTACCCATCACCACCCCTAATTTAAAAGGTATCTAGTATAGAGGAAAAAGTAATTATCAGTTCAAGGCCTGATCCTATAGCTTAAATGCTTGAATGGCTTCCAAAAATTCCACTGGGAACCACAGGCACAGAAGTGCTAGAGTATCTCAACTCTTCTGTTGAAAAGTTAAAATAGGGCATCTTATCACCATGGTTACAGAGTTCTGTGGGTAGTCTTGGTCCCTTACCGACCAAAAAGATCAGCTGAGTGACCAACAGGGAATCTGAACTACAGTTGCACTGACACGCTGATCACAGCAGAGGAACTCAGGCAACCTGAGGCATTTGGGAGCTGACATATGCCTTCAAATAACAGGTCCACACAAGGAAAAAAAAATGTTTAATGCGTTTTCCAATACTCATAATTGTAAAAATCAATGTGAACTTGGGCTTATTTTGAAAATTAATTAGAAGATACAAGTATTCATTGCATTAATATTCATTACATGTATATAAGATCAACAAAATTAAATTGAACCCGATACAAGCAAAATGCATGGTGTTCCGTAAAACATATGTGTGCACGAATGTGTCCATGAATAGCTACCTTGTATTGGATATTTCCTTCATGACAGCCATTGTGTGGACTGTTGTGGGTGATACAAATAAAAGAGGCAACATCTCCACCTTCAAATAGCCCATAAGCTAATCAGAGATTTATAAATGGAAAAATTATTAGCCAGCATAATAAGTGCTATGTAAATGTCATCTATGAATTGTTATGGGACCCAAGAGGAAAGAATAATTGTTTGGGGAATTCCAAGGAAGCATCCGGGTGGAAAGGGCATTTGGGCTGGTTCTTGACAATAAACAGGAAGACAGAGCCTGTGCAGAGGCCCATCTGGGAAAGAGCCCCACCACCTATAGGCAGTGGGCGTAAGAAGGCCTTTGCAGCTGGAGCTCCCGGAGCACAAGCTCCAGGGGCAGAAGCTAGGGCAGGGAGGTGATTTGGAGCCAGAATAAGCAAAGGCCTTCATCCTGGATTTAATACTGTAGGCAGTAGGGAGCCAGTGGGACTTTAATCAGAAAGCAAGATGATCAGAAGGTCTCCTCAACTGTCATATGGAGAATGAACTAGAATAGTTAGAGGCCTATAGCAAATGTATAATGAGCACACTATTCTGATGCACCAGCCTTCTTGTTGATCAAAGAACTCTTCTTTTATTCGTTATATATTCGTAAGAAAAAATTCTGAAAATATACAGATCAACTTCATAGTAGAATATATCCATATCCCCAAGCATTTTCTGGATAGAAAAAGCATCTCATGTAACTTTGTATAGTTTCTTATAAGAGAATGGTTTTAATTAATCTCTTTTTCAGAATTCTGAGACTCAAAGATTTGTTTGTTTGACTCTCATGCATTTTGCATTTCAGAACCTTGAAAATATGCCCCTGCATAGAGCTCAAGGAGGCTGGAGATTGTTTTAAAGGAAAACAAAAAACTCAGTACTCCCTTGGAAATAAATTAGCTCTGATATCTATAACATATTCTTAGGAAGAGAAATGCAAAAAAGAGAAATAACACTACAGAATAAAAAGAGGGGAAATAAAGAAAAACAACAAAAGGGAATCCAAGGAGAGTTTGAAATTGTGTTTTGAAGCAATCCCTGGGTAACAGTAGATATTTCCTACCTTCCTCCTGTACCACCCCTGACAAATCATGAAACTTAGACGTGAAAGCTAGACCATACTGAATCACAGCTACATTCATGACAAATCATCACCAGACACAACTCCAGCAGCTTCTGTCATCTGTGGGAGCCTGAGGCAAAAAGAATCCTCAAGAGTTATAGGAATAGGGCTTCACTCATAACCCCATAATAACTTCCTGCTGATTCCACAAGAGAAGATTACTGAATTTAATTTGGGGGAGAAAATAGGCACAATTATGACAGTATATCCAGGTAATATACCAATCAACCAATACATTATCTGTCGTAGCGATATAACACCCAATTTTCCCCATTTTACAGATGAGATGACAGTCCTAGAGAAACTGAGTAATGTTTCTAAAGTCACACAGCTGCTAAGTGGCCCAGATAGGATTGAACCTGTGACTTCTTGATTCCAAAATTTGTGCTGTCAGTCAAGGAGAGTGACCAACACAAGGAGGAGTGGCAAGTGCTAGCTGGGTAAGACAGGCAGTCCATTCCGTAGTCTTGGGAAGGGAGAGCTCCCCTGTGCAGGCTGAAGGGTCAAGGAAGTCCTCCCAGCAAGGGTGGCACTTGATTTGCGTCTTGTGTACTGGACAAGTCAAAAGATGAAGAAAGCCCATTCCAGGTTTGAGTTTAATAGCAAACGTGAAGAGATTAAGTCTGTAAGTGATGTAAGATGTAAATTTGTACATAATTATCCACTCAATATCTGTCTTATACACCTACTATGTGTAAGGTACCATGCTGGAGATACAGTGGTGACAAAAAGGTAATGCGAGGGAAATATTCCTTGAAAATTGTTTTAAGCATCCCTGCCTTACAAGGTCACCAGGTTAACCAGTGTAACGATAGCAAGAAGTTGGTAGAGAAAAAAAAGTAAGACAAGGCTGTCAACATAATTTGGAGTGGAAGTTGTGGACTAATAAATTTGTAATTGTGATGATTATTTTTATGTCATACCTCAATTTAAAATGATTTTGAAGTGGCTTACAAAGATGCCATGGTGAACAGGATAAAATGTAGAAATCTGAGGAAATTGGAGGAAAGAAAAATAAATATAAAAAATAAGATGAAGCTGGGGTGAGGTCAATCAAAAAGTCAAATACCTGCTGGAAAGGGCTGTAAATTTGGCTCTATACTTCCTAGCAGTCAAACCCTCACCCCATCAAAAAAAAAAAAAAAAAAAAAAACATCAGTTATATGGTCCCATAAGACAAAATAAACCATTCAATTAAAAAAGTAAAAATTAACTTCTGATAGTAGGAGTAACAGTAACGATGGCTAGCATTTATTGGTTATCATGTACTACCATAATATGGGGCTTGATTAATTTATAAATTTATTTGTTTGGTGGTCACACTAAGCCCATGAGATGAGGACTATTATAGTCTCCATTTTACAGAGAAGGAAACCGGGTCTTAAAGAAGTTAAGTGGATTTCCTAAAAGCACCTCACCAGTAAGGGCTGGCAAGCTCCAATCAGGTAAACTCCTTGCCTTCCTCAAGCCCAGGAAGTTAACCACTAGATTATATCTGAAATAAATTTTCCCCGTAAGTCCTCAAGAAAATAGACCAAGCATTGAAGAACAGTGCATTTCAAACTTCAACGTGCATATAGACCACCTGGGGTTCTTAAAATGCAGATTCTGATTCAGCAGATCCCCCCAGCTCCCAGGAGATATTCACGCTGCTGGCCCAGACCACACTGTGACTAGCATAGCTGTAGGGCACAATATCCCAACAATTTAGAGAGGTTCTATTTTACACAATCCCTTTAAGGAAGGGGATGGCCTAAAACAAAGTATTTCAGTAAGAGCATCTCTTTCTAAAAACAAAACTATACAAGGAATGTGGCAGTGGAGTGGTTTATCCTAATGCAGGAATTTAAAGTATCTAGAGAAAAAAATAGGCATTCTACTAATAATATACATGTTCATACTAGTTTTCTTTAACTGCAACAAAATTGTAACTAATCACTTCAGCTAGAGACAGGTACTGATGACAAGATCTCAATGAGGTTGTGGTAAGTGCTAATTACACACATGGTTCTAATTGACTGCAAGAAAGTTAAAAAGGCCAAAGCAGAGGGAGAATGGGGGGAAAGGGAAACGGCCTCCTATTATTATGCCTAGAAGACAGATTTTTCGAAAATAACTGCTACATAACAACATCCAAAAAAAAGAACTTCTCTTTCAATTAACAAAGGATGGGAAAGAGCTGCTGAGACTGTTGCTTCAGAGCCCACAATTTTTTAACAAAAGTGCATATGTTCAATCACTATTTTGCTTTTAACTTAGAATCTGTTGCCAAGGAAACGTCAATACCTAAGTACATTCAAGGTAAATCTTTCCTCCTCCTGTTTTTGAAGTGAATCGTTTAGCAACGGTAGCAAGGAGTTATAGAGCTTAGTTAATCCAACCGTTAATTGGGTTTAATTCCGATCACTGTGTCCGTGGTTAATCAGGTGGACCTCCTTAGGTCTCAGTTTCTTTACCCATAAGGCAACTGTAATTATATTGATGTATTTTCTCCAATTTAATTCTGGGGCATGGTCCCTTTATTTGATGCATAGTTTGCCATTTTGTTATGTACGGTCAGGAATCTATAGCTTCAAAGTCTTCCGTGTGATTACACAGGGAAAGAAGGGGACTAAGAACCCCCAATTTCTCCCTCAGCAATGCAAAGCCAACACTTGGCTTGCCAAAAGGAATTGAAGCCATATGAGAGCAGAATGGAACTTTTTAAAAATCTCATCCCTACAAATACAGTTGCCCCTCCAGTATCCACTGGGGATTGGTACAAGGACTCCCACCCCAGCAGATACCACAATCCATGGATGCTCACGTTCCTTATATAGAATGGCCCAGTCGGCCCTGCCCTCCTTATCAAAGGATGCAGAACCCATGGATACAGAACCCATGGATGCAGAAGCTGCGGATGCAGAGTGCTGACTATTATATTCAGGTTTCTCAGTTTCATGGTGCTTCAGGACTCACAGACAAGGAAAGCCACAAACTGAGGTGTGTTTATCAAGGTCCTTTGGGGCCATTGGGTAGACAATCACAAAGAGGGTCAGATTCAAGTAGTGTGCCCCAGAAGCTGGTACAATTTGAGGCCTCCCTTTAGAAAAAGAATTACAAACTTGCGAATACAAAAACGAGTACAAATGTATCAGGGAATAAAAAAAGAAATCACAATGAATAACAAACTAAAAACTGACATATACTATAAACATCCAGAAAAAAATAATAATGGTATTAACTTCCTGACATAATTCTATTAGCCTTTTTCCCCTATTTTTTAGGCTTCATGCTCTTGGAGCACCTTTTCATATGACAATTACTTCATAATTTCTATAGAGAGAACAGAAGAACTTCAGTATCTCTGTAAGCAGGGTTTTCAAATTTTATTTTATTGATAATTTAGAAAAACTTTCAGCTTCACAACTCATTATTGGTAACTTCCTATGAATTTTTAGGGTTATGGTCAATATTGGGAAGGCTTTTACCAAGTTTCTATAATGTGAACTCTAGGGTTTAGAAGAATTTTCTATCAGTTGCATCTAGTTTAGTACATATCAAACCATGTCCTCCTCCACCACTCACATATTTCTGAGGCCAGATACCGTACACACACTTAACAGCTTGACCACACCTCTGGTCTTGCACCTGCACAAATCACAGTGGGCAGCTGGAGGTTTTCTAGAAGCCATTCCAACACCAAGACGTCTAGCAGTAACTCAACTATACGTGGAAGTGTGAGTCACATATATCCCAAAAAACCCAAACTAAACATATTCCCAGCTCAACTTTCCCACAACTGAAACCCAGAAATGCCTGCATCCCTCCAATGCTGGTTTATGCAAAGGCAAACGTGATAGAGAGGAAGTCAAAATGAGAAGAGAAAGTGACCCCAGCCAACAGTGGTTAAAATACCTTTTCTGAGTACATTTGTGAGGGGTTCCTGCTAGTGAGGCCCTGAGGCTTAGCTTCATTTGCTTCATTGTGAGAACACCTCTGACAGAAAATGACTACTCTCTCACTGTCTCATACCAGACAATTTTATACCCATCTTCCATTCGACTGATTGCTTCATGCAAAGCATTGTGCTTTGTGGTTTTTAAACATTAGCTCATTTAATCCTCACAATGACACTATGGAGTAGTTATTACTGCACAGCTGAGGAAACATTGACTTTGAAAGGTAAAGCTACATGTTCAAGATTGCAAAACTAGTGCAATTGTTTCCAAAGCCGGCACACACACAAGTTTGGTCTCCCGCTTCCTTGAGAGAATAGAATGAATTTAGGGTGGAAAAAGAACAAGAGAAGAGCTTACTATGCATACTTCGGCACAAAAATAACATGCATAGATATCAACGTCTTTTTAAGAATTTTAAATGCATTAATAGGGACTTCCCTGGTGGTCCAGTGGGTAAGACTCCACGTTCCCAATACAGGGGGCCCAGGTTCAATCTCTGGTCGGGGACCTAGATCCCGTATGCATGCCACAACTAAGAGTCCACATGCCGCAACTAAGACCCAGCGCAGCCAAATAAATAAGCAGACTTCCCCAATTCTCTCACCACGTAAATATTTTTTTTTAATAAAAAAAAAATAAAACAAAATGCATCAATACCTCTTAGCAGTAAGTTGGATCCTAGCCTAAAAAGTTTACTCAGATATTAGTACTGCCTTTGCATTACTTGGATGAGCCTTCCCCAACAGTTTAACTCAGTTTTTAAGATACGCCAAATAACATTTTCTAATAAAATTAAAAATATATTGTTTCCATTTTTAAATCAAGATTCAATGGACCTTGAGGGAGGAGATATGGGGATATGTGTATATGTATAGCTGATTCACTTTGTTATAAAGCAGAAACTAACACTCCATTGTAAAGCAATTATACTCCAATAAAGATGTTAAAAAAAAAAAGATACAGGGCTTCCCTGGTGGCGCAGTGGTTAAGAATCCGCCTGCAAATGCAGGGGACACGGGTTCGTGCCCCGGTCCGGGAAGATCCCACATGTCACGGAGCGGCTGGGCCCGTGAGCCACAACTACTGAGCCTGCGCTCTGGAGCCTGTGCTCTGCAACAGGAGAGGCCGCGACAGTGAGAGGCCTGCTCGCCGCAACTGGAGAAAGCCCTCGCACAGAAACGAAGACCCAACACAGCCAAAAATAAATAAATAAAAATTTAAAAATAAATAAAAATAATTTTAAAAAAATTCAATGGACCTTACTAAATAACATATATGGGGCCTGATTTGATATTTCTTACTAGAATAGTATGTCCAGATTGTACCCTAGAAGAGTCTGTGTAATAAAGCATGAGTATATTGAAATTATTCCATTTGAATCCAAGGAACTGCTAATATAATTTTCTTTGGTTTCCTGGCTAAGTTTATATCCATTATTACCAGAAAAATTTGCAGGGTGACAACCTACCACCAAAACCCTAGCTCTGTTCAGATCATTGAAAGTCACCAATTTACTGTTTAGGTTTGTGCTATTTGTCTATCCTAAATCCCTCTGAGAATATGGCCACATGCGGAAGTTCACCTCCAGGAAATCATAGCCAGGCTCTTTTGGGCATCTTAAATGCACTACATGCTGCATTATGTACCCAACCCCCTTTCACAAACACTTCCAAATAGATGTGCTCCCCATTATTACTCATCAGAGAAATGCAAAGTAAAACTACAATAAGATACCACTCTAACAATGACTAGAAGAGCTTAAATTTTTAAACTGACAAAACCAAGTGTTGGCAAGGACGTGGAGAAGTTGGAACTCTCAAAAATTGATGGTGAGAATGTAAAATGGCACAACTTTACAGAAGTATTTGGCAGAACTCACTAACGCTAAATGTATGTATTCTCTATAACCCAGCAATTCCATTCCTGGCTATATATCCAAAAGAAATGAGTGTTTATATCCATAAAAGACATGTACAAGAATGTTCATGGGCACTTTTTTCATAATAGTCAGAAACTGAAAAGAACCTAAATACCCATCGAAAGTAGAAAGGGTATATTGTGGTATAATTACACAATAGAATACTATATAGAAATGAGAATGAACTAACTGCAGGCAAAACAGGGTAAATCTCACAAACAAGCATGATGAAAGAATGCAGATATAACACACCGTGTAGTATAATATTTACAACTAAGTTTCCAAACAAATATGACAGCATTCACAAGTAGGCAAAACTAATCTGTAGTGGTAGCTAACAGGATAGTAGTTACCTAGGGGTATTGACTAGGAAGGAATATTGGAAAACTACATCTTCATCTGAGTGGTAGCTATGCAGGTGATATACATGTAAAATTCTGATTGTAGACTTAAGATTTGTGTACCATAAAATATACTTTAAAATATTTTTTATATTGACATCAAGGCAGACTGAAACAGCATGAAAAACACTGACCAGCTTAAACTGGTTTTGCCTCCTTAAATAGGCTGACAGATTAATCAGACTCAATTATTTTACACAGACAGCACGATGCACGTGCAAGACAGGTTCCCACGTCTCCAGGATGATCCCGGAACCAAGAATCTTCAAGTCTACGGAACTTAAAGAAATGTGGCCACTCTTTACAAAGTGAGAAGGCCTTCAGTAAGGAAAATCTGGCTGCCTGCAGCACGAGTAGCTTATATGGACTGATTCAAGACTAGCCAATCATCTTCCAAGTTTGAAATTCCCCTAACACCTTAAATTTCACCCCAACCCTGGATCAGGGAGACAGATTTGAGAGTTTTGCCTCCTGTCTCCTTGCTGGTCAATCTCACAAAAGCTCTTTCTTTTCTCAAAAGCTGGTGACATAGTATTGGCTTCTATGCTCTTTGGGCAACAAACTCTTGCACTGTAACAAGACCTGCCTTGAAAAGAAAAAGGATCAAGATATCAAAACAACCAAACAGGAACCTGGGAACATCTAGAAGGCAGCAAAGAATCTCAACCGCTGTGATTTGAAAGGAGCATAGAGGAAGAAGGAAGGAGGCCAGCAAAATCTGGGGTATCTCTGAGCAAACAAACAGGTAGAGGTTCTCTCTTTCTCTTCCTCTTTATCTCTTGCATTTCCCACTTGACTCTTTCTCCAACTACAGTAAGGAAACGTAGAGGCATTGCTTTGGCTTCTGGGGGTACCTGATCCTTCTCACTCTCTGGTTTTGCATGAAGGGTTCAGCTTCAACCCTAATGGATTTGCAGGTCATGCCCTATTTAACACTCTAGAATAAAAATCAAAATTAAAGGGGTTTTATAGTGAGTCCTTATATAGCCTTTCTAATTGTTACACCTTTTCAATTTGTTCATTACTTTATTTCAGCAGCAATGGACTATAAAAAGACATTACCTGGGCTTCCCTGGTGGCGCAGTGGTCGGGAGTCCACCTGCCGATGCAGGGGACACGGGTTCGTGCCCCGGTCCGGGAGGACCCCACATGCCGCGGAGCGGCTGGGCCCATGAGCCATGGCCACTGAGCCTGCGCGTCCGGAGCCTGTGCTCTGCAACGGGAGAGGCCGCAACAGTGAGAAGCCCGCGTACCGCAAAAAAAAAAAAAAAAAAGACATTACCTGCACCCTAACGCAAACAAAATCAGTATCAGTTGGAGATGCTTATAGGAGTCACCTGAAAGAATTTTTAATAATAAATAAATTTTAATAATAAATAAATTTAACACCACTTAGCGATTATTTCTACGGTATATCTTCACAGTGGCCAGTTTCAGTTGTCACTATAAGAAGGCTTTGAAATACTACTTTAAAAGTAGAGTGGGTATCATTGTGAAGGTAAAAAATGCACATTTACATGATGGTTGAAATTATTGTCCTAGTATTATCCAAATAAGTATTCATGGCTCAGGATAAAATTTTCAGAGTTATATCTCAAACAACATAGATTGAAATGAAGACTCTGTCCTCTGGGAAAATGTAAGGAAAACTTGAAGTGGTTCTAGGGATGACAGAAATACTTACCAAAGGTTCAAGTGAAGAATTTAGTTTATGGATTTTGGATATTCTACATTGAAGAGTTTTAAAGTGCTTCATAAAATAATGAATCAGGAAAAAAAAAACCTTTGACCATTTTTACCCACATCCTTTAAAAGCTTATGTGTTCAAGTTTGGACAAAGAGATTGAATCTCAGGCAGTCATCTTGCAAGTGCATATAGTGTAAACTTGACACTTGAACTTAGAAGTGAAACAAGTATCTTATACACAGCTTAGTCATTTTATTGAATTCTAGTTTCACCCTTTTGTCATCCTCACATCATGTTTCTGAATTTATAGTCCCAGGAGAAATTGTGCTTTAAGCTAAATGCAATAAATACAGGTAACTATATTTAAGATTAAAAATACCACTTTAAAAGAATAGGAATATGTGGCTTGTGCTCAAATAATAATACAGTTAGAAAATGTGGCTGAGTTATTGGGTAAGGTAAGTTCTCACTGCGTACTAGTAATAAACCCATGTACCTGCTCTCAGAGCATCTTTGAATTTCTTAGGAAGGAGATAATAATTCGGGGGAGAAATGTTAGTTAAACTAGTTAAGAAGTTTAAACCTATTTTACCACTCATTCTATGACTGCACATATTACTTCTCTACATCTGTTTCCACATCTGCAAAATGGGAATCATAATACTACCCACCTCATAAGGCTTTTATCACAAGTGAATGCTAACATACTTGTAAAGCAGTTAGGAAAATACCGTACACGTGGCAGGAGCTCAATAACTGTGAGCTCTTATACTTTAACCTTTTCCCTCCCATTGACAATATTCACAGCCTTTTTATTTTTCCCCATAAAGGACTTTTTGTAATATAAAAAGTGGACACAATAAAATACCATAGAAACCTAATAGAGCAGAAAATTGAAATGTAGAGAGATGAAAACAAGTTTATTTTAAGCAGAATACCACATGTCATAGATTAGGTTGATGATGAGTTTAGCTCCATCACAGTGGATCTGTAGGTGCCAACTCACACATCCAAGAAGCCAAATCGCTAGTGTGACAGGTTGCTTCCTTCTTTCCCTCCCACCACTGCATACAATGCTCACTGACTTGAAACTTAGCTGAGGTGAGCAGTCATGCAATCCAAAGAAATTACTCGTCCATCCAGAAGAGATCAAACTCACATCCCAGGAAAACATATAAGCAACACTTTGCTTTCAAGGACTTGGAACGGCAGATTGAAGCTGCAGCAGCATACAAAACTGTAACTAAAAGCCAACTCTACTGACAAAGCATTGCAAAGCCACAGTGAACGAGATTCACATTCCCTGTTCCGGAAAGAACATGGAGGACATGCATTAATGTTTATAAAAAACTTCCCATTCGTTTAGTTGGCAGGGGCTTGCTTTTAGTCCAAATAACATTCTCCAGAAGTTCCTGGGCTTCTTGTATCCCCTGTCTCACAGCAACACGAAGGAGCATCTCTATATCCCTAGGAGAGGCAGTTACTTAGCATAAAGAAAGAGTAAGCCGAAAGAACCTGCATGTCCAAGTATTTAGGCTAAGAGCCAGGTTAACACCTGTTTAGACTCATTCTAAGAAACCGAGGGAAACACATGCCGTTTCATCTGGGTTTCATCATGAGTGTCTTCATAATAAAGTCAAAGCTACCCAAAGAAGCAGTCTTACAACATCAGAATCCAGCTGGATACTTTTGCCCTATTTAGAAAAGTTTTTCTAGCCAAGGCTCTTAGGTAATGTCTGAGACACCCCTCTCTTGCAAGCAAATTCTGTATTTTGGTCTGTGAGTGGTAACTGGAGTGAGGCTCCATTCAACCTGCTCATAAGTCAGTTGTAAAACTGCCAACAAGCCGTTGTAAAAGAGAACATGTTGACTGCACCATTTTGACTCGGCTGCTTCCAACTGGTCATTTCAAATTTCGTTACCAAGTAACGCGTGCAACAAATATCCCTGAGCATTATACCAATTCCCAAGACTCACCCCATCCTTCAGCCTCTCACTGAGACTCCCCCTTTCTGAACCTTGTCTACTCCTCAGCCTGAGGTAGATTAAGGGCCAGAGTTGGGGGGAGAGGTTATACACATGAATTGATAATGGAATATATGTCAGTTACATTACTTAAAACAAGCTGAAAGTTCAACGGTTTATTTGGGGGGCCCTATCAAAATGTTTCTGACTCCAAATCGCTGCATAAAAATGTCACAGACTATGAACTATTCAAAAACATTAAGAAAAACTTCTCCAGAGAAAATAGTAGTATTTCTCTTGATGACTGTGAGTAATCAAAAGAGGATTAGTCCAATAAACACAAGGAGAATTTGTGCCCCAAAAGAGCTTTCCACCTTATATTCATATATGTTCCATTCTGTTTATTAGAAAATGCTATAAGGCTGTAAAGATGGTGCGCCAAGAAGCCTTAGAAATTCACAGGAGACTCTTAGGATCATGAAATAACCTGGTCTTTCATCTTGGACTCATGGGCTACCTTAAGAACTTATTCTGTGGGCTCTATGCACGTGTATGAATCTTAGATTCCTTTACTTTGTGACTTTTATCATAACTCATAGCCATGTAAGTATAATAGATAAAAAGGCAAGAGTGGGAAGTGAACTATATATAAAATGCTTTTGTCTGTCAATTGCAGGTAATATATGGGGGCAGGTTTAGAAGGAATGACATCTCAGCTGGAAGAGAAAAGATAGCTAATTTCATTACCCTACTGCCATGGATCCAGTCATGTTTTTCACTTTTCCTACTGCAAGGTTAAAGGAAGCCTGAGGATGGTCCTGCTGGGAGGCTTGTCTGAAAAAGAAAGGAAAAGAAAAGGGGAGTGGAGATGGGGTTGCCGAGGAGTGTGCAACAAAAAACAAGGCAACAATCCTGTGAAAATGCATCCCCTTGATCAAACCAAAGGCAGTGCCAACACACATAGGTAACCATTACCGGAAACCATTACTTCCATCTTATACATCTGGACAAATGTTAATAAGCCTCTTTCATTAAAAAAAAAATGTCTCTTATTTGAAACAAGTACAGCACTTTTTAAAGCACAGATGTTGTAAGAATATTTAAATCACTTATCTGTTCCAAACCCATTCATCAGCTTTTCCAAATATTAGAATAATTACAATCTTCTCTCCAAAATATATAGGAAATCAAAATATAGGAAGGGACTATCTGGGAATGTTAGGAATTCAGTAACATGTGACCTGATCCTTAAGCACTATTTCCAATTGCCGAAATATAAATGTAATATGCCGGTACTTTCCAATAGAACTTTCTACAAAGATGGAAATGTTCTATGTCTACACCATTGACTACAGTAGCCATTAGCCATACGTGGCTATTGAATACTTGAAACGTAGATAGTACAACTGAGGAACTGAATTTTTATTTTTAATTCATTTAAATTTAAATGACCACATGTGGCTAGTGGCCATCACATTGGACAGTATAAATTATATAACTGTCTTGTTACTTTGCAGTTCTTTTCATGTTAATTAAAATTAGGAAAAAAAGTCCAAAATACAAGGGAAATGTACAAAAGTTTGCTATCTTTAATGCATAAAAATTTTGAAAAATGAGCAGGAAAATAACAAAATCCAGTGGAAAAGTGGGCAGACTACATGAATAGGCATTTTGCTGGAAAAAAATATTAAAATTACAATAGACATTTAGAAAGGAAATCTTCACAACTGACAAAAAAGAGGAAAATGTAATGATACACTTTATGTTGTTATTCAAGTTGGCAAAGATTAACAAATGATTAAAAACAATATTCATAAGCCGATGAGCACTTATACTAGAGGGAACCCAGACGATTTTTCAGGATAGTTTGGTAATACATATCAAAAACTTTAGAAATGAGGATTGTCTGACCTGATAATTCCATTTTTATTTCTTTACCAAAAAAAAAAGAGAAAAATCACTAGTCAGATGCACAAAAAGATGTACATGAAAGGCTCTTCCCAACAGCAGTTAATGATAGTAAGAAAATAGAAAAAAGGACTAAACATAAAATAGTGAAATATTCAAGTAAATTAAGGTATATTATGTACATATTAATTGGAAAAAAGTCTAGAGGAATACTCGCCAAAATGTCAAAAGTAGTTTTTACTGTGCTATGGGATACAGGTGATTTGGGGTTTTTTCAATGTTTTCCTCATTAGGCCTAAATTATTTTGTAAGTCGTAAACCATAAAATATATTTTTAAAATATGCTGGGGGAAATCTTGCCTTTGTAATGCTTTTCCCATCCCATTCCTGACAGTGGACTCCATCACTGAAAAATGTAAAGACTTTTCAAATTGGCTTTTAATTGTATGGTCCCATGTAAGGAAGGTCGGGCTTACAAAATGCTGTTTAGGACAACACTTCTAAAACTTTAATGCACATACTAGTCACCCCAGAATCTTGTTATAATGAAGACTCTGCTTCAGTAGGGCTGGGTTATGACGTCAGATGCTGCATTTCTAACAAGTGCCCACCTAGTGATGCCAGTGGTGTGTGTGTGAGGTCTTAGTTTCAGTAGCAAGGGTTTCAGCCAGATACAGTTAAGCACCAAACACGCTTAGCCACTCTAGAACCATGTCATTCCCTTCCTGATTCTCCAAGGTATTTCTTCCGTTGGCAGGTGAACTTGGTCAGAATATCCACTTCAAACTTCGTGTTGAAATGTGTTACTGAAATGGCTTCCTCTACTGGTTTGTGTTTAATGAGGGGTTGGATGGGGAGGGTGGGAGGGAGGGAGACACAAGAGGGAAGAGATATGGGAACATATGTATACGTATAGCTGATTCACTTTGTTATAAAGCAGAAAATAACACACCGTTGTAAAGCAATTATACTCCAATAAAGATGTTAAAAAAAAAAACAAACCCCAATGCAGACTTCTAGCGTAGCGGTTTGACCTGGCTACACGTTACAGCTACCTGGGGAGCTTTTCTGCACAGTTCAGTGGATCTGGAGCTAGGCATTAGTATGTTTCAAAAGCTCCCCAGGGGACTTAAATACGTAGCCAAGTTTGTCACTCACTATTCTAGTGGGAAGAAAGAAAGCATCTAAGAAGGATGATCTCATCAATACACGGGCAATGGCAAATCCATAGCTGTGTTCACTTCTCTCTCAGACAACCAAACACTTCTCACGATCATAAGAAACTCAGTACTTTAGCATTACCCTATAGAAACACAGTGCAAGCCATGTGTAATTTTAAATGTCCTGATAGCCACATTGAAAGTTTTCAGAGAAATAAGTAAAATTAACTTAAATAATATATTTTATTTAACCCTATATATCCAACACATTATCATTCAATGTGTAATCAATATAAAGAATTGTTAGTGAGATATCTTACATTCCTTTCTTCATATGAATCTTGGAAATCCAGTGTGTATTTTTCAAGTACAGCACACCTCCATTCAGACTAACCACATTTCAAGTGCTCAGTGGCCTATGTGGTTAGTCACTGCCATATTGGACCATATCCCTTTAAAGAGTACTATGGCAAAATTCTACTTTTAAATAAATTGAGACTACATGAACCCAAAGCCAGTTCTCTGTACTAAGAGACTTTGGACCTAACTTGTCCTGATTTTCTCCCACCATCTCCATGTAGAATGGAGTTTCTAACATCTCAGAGCCTATTTATTTCCATTCTCTAACCTTTAGAGTGTCAGGTGGAGTGTTCAAGTCTATGTTTCCAAAGTTATTCTTACTTTCTCAAACTGTAAATATAATATGAAATATTTTTCTTTGAGAACTCATCAGGCCAATGTTATACAATCAGAATTATGAAAGCTGCCTGTGGAAAAATTTGCACACTGGATATGAACAAGTTGAATGAAATTTAGGCCAAAAATGGAATAAACAATAGGTAAGATGTATTTCTACTTTTAAATTTCAAATGAATGTGTCTCTTATGATCAAGAGCTCAAATTTTTAATAAACAGGTAATGCTAATACAGAGCACTGTTAATAAAATTATTGATGTTCTAAATCTTGACCTAGAATGGTACATATTCTCCAAGTTAGCTCTTTTAAAGCTAATCTATTGTTTGCTTACATTGTGTAGACTGTTTTTAAACGTACCAAACACATCACCTCCATCACTACTCTTACTTCACCACCAAGCTGAAAAGGAAGAGACGGTACCAAGACTTTAAGAGAGTTTACCTTATTTTTATTCTAGGGAAAAAGCACCGAAATCATAAGGTTTTGTATTTCCATACTTCCTGAAATGACAGGTCTAGAATTTTGCTTTTGGTAGGTGTTGTCTTTCTTACCTAAACCAATGCATTGCCATCTTTCATCCTTCACCACACCAGCTCCTGGGTAAACCCAAAAGGTAGCACAGAAAAAAAGGGACTCAGTTAACTGCTTGATGCTAAAATCTTCTATGTACCTAGAGATACATAAATCTAACCAGCAAACCCCTCTCCAACCCCATCCCCCAGTAGAATAAGCATCAGAGGAACAAAGACGTTACCTTTCAGGTATCTCTGGCCAACAATATGCTGAGCACTGGGGTACCCAAAGTGAGCGTAAAGATGTGCCACGTGGGAATGGAAGCCCTGGGAATACAGCCAGATGTAAAGCAGAGAGATCATGCTTCCCATTAAGACCAGGAGCTGGAAAAAAAAAAAGAAACAAGAAAAGAAGTGTGGGGATATACTTCAGATATGGTTCGTATGTGGGAGGAATGAGTATATGCTATGAGAGAGGCACTTCAGAATGAGATGTAATTTACTGTCACTAGTCTTTTGTTTTTAGTCATTCTGAAATGTACTTTTTCTGGGTGATGTAATATAACTAGATTAATTAACTAGGATTAGATGCTGACCAATAGGATCTTGCTGTTTATAAAAGGGAAAAAATGGAGGCAAAATCAAAAGAGGAAGTAGAAAAGAGAATTAGTATGTGTGCTATTTGGGCAGAAATATCGTGGCGGTGGCTAAGATAAGAGGGAGGTTCCTGCCCGGCTCTGCCACAGTCTGGAGAACCCACAGCCCTGTCTGTTCTTCGGACACTTTCAGCTGCTTCTACAGGAGTAAAAGACCTACGGATGGCACTTTCAGCTTCCCCTCTGAAGAGGTCCAGGGGAGCCGGTGGGCCTCCAGAAGATGAAGGAAGATGAGAACTCACAGTTTGCTAGGGCTGCCATAGCAAAATATGACAAACTGGATGGCTTACACAACAGAAATTAATTTCCTCACAGCCTACAGCTAGATTTTGCAGATCAAGGTGTCAGCAGGGTTGGTTTTTTCTAGGCCTTTCTCCTTGACTTATAAATAACTGTCTTCTCCCTATAACTTCACATCATCTTTCCTTTGTACATCTCTGTGTCCAAATTTCCTCTTCTTATAAGGACACGAGTCATTTTGGATTCGGGCCCACCTTAATGACCTTATTTTAACTTAATTACCTCTGTTAAGACCCTGACTCCAAATAGTCACATTCTGAGGTGCTGGGGGTTAAGACATCAACATATGAATTTGATGGGGAGCAAAATCTAGCCCATACCAGTACCCTAGGCTGACAGTCAGAGGATACTTCCTAAAAGAGCTGGTGGATTAGCAGAAGCTTTGACATCAATCTTTCTTTTTTTTTTTCCACCGCGCTTCTTGCGGGATCTCAGTAGTTCCCCAACCAGGGATTGAACCCAGGCCACGGCAGTGAAAGCCCGGAATCCTAACAACTAGGCCACCAGGGAACTCCCAACATCCATCTTCTCTAGCAGCTTGAACATGCTGCTCAGTTCTCTTCAAGAAGCCCTTCTAAGTGAGGTCCTTTCCCATCAGAAGCTTGTACTTCAGCAATGCGTTGATGCCCAAACAAGTTTACGTTGTCCAACAACCGAATCAGAATGGCCATTACTGTTTCCAGAAATATGGCAAACACCTTCTGAGATGTCAGTTCATGCAGGTGTCAGTGGCACAGAGGGAACTCAGTCACGTGTGGCAGCCTTGAAATGCAGCAAGACCACAAAATGCTCCACAAGCACGGTCAGCTCGGGGGCCCCAGGCTCATCTCTTGGCCACACTCAGCTGGCTTCTAAGGAGGAGCTCAGACTCTGCAAAAAATACAGTGGGACTGACATCTTCCCCTTCAGGTGTGATTCTACTTCTAGGAGAAGATAAAAATGCAGCTTCAAACCTAAAAACCCTATTCTCAAGTGCTGCCATGAAAGGTAAAGATCTATTACTTATTCCAAGACCAAGAACTGCACTTAAAAGTAGACTTTGAGGGCTTCCCTGGTGGCGCAGTGGTTGAGAGTCTGCCTGCCAATGCAGGGGACACGGGTTCGTGCCCTGGTCCGAAAAGATCCCACATGCCGCGGAGCGGCTGGGCCCGTGAGCCACGGCCGCTGAGCCTGCGCGTCCGGAGCCTGTGCTCCGCAACGGGAGAGGCCACAGCAGTGAGAGGTCCGCGTACCGCAAAAAAAAAAAAAATTTCCATAATCTGATTTCAGCTTTGACAACATATCTCTTCCCTCATTAGGGAGTTGTTGGTTATTCATAGCAATATATGGCAAAGTTTGTTTCAATCTTTGTGCAAGTGTGTGTGAATGTGTATATGTGTGTGATGGTAGTGGTGTTCTTTGTTACTGAAAATCTGGGGGGAGTTGGCGTGTATGTTGGGAGATATTTTAATTATTTATCCTCTTTTTAGGGCATTCAAAATCATCTCTATTGCTTCTGCTTTGTGAACAGATGATCTTTCACATATTTCTATATGTTACAAGCCTTCACAGAAGATGAATGTCTGTATTGAAACTCCTCCAATCCTTTTTGAAATTATTTCATTTATTCAGTATTTATTTGAATGTGTCTGACACTGCTCTAATCACTGTGGATAAAACAGTGAACAAAACAAGCAAAATTCACTGGCCTATGTTATAATTGGGGTGGAAAATGAGGGAACAGACAATAAACTAAATAAGTAAAACATGATGTGTTGGAAGGTAATAAGTGCAATAGAGAAAGAACAGCAGGAGGATAGGAAATGATGAGGCAAGGGCTACACATTTCAAAAGGGTGGATGAAAATGGCGGGCAAAGAAAAGTAGAAAAGGAATGTGTGGCTGTGGCTCTGTTTAATGAAGTGAAGCCCAGTGACCGTCACAGGATGCCTGGGAAGATGTGAGAGAGCTGTATCAGCAAAAACACTCCCAGGGACAGAGATGGTACAAAATGAAAAGAGGTCATTGGCCCCCCAATTTTCTACTTTCAGGAGCAGGCTAAGAAAACTACTCATCTGCAAATACATGCTACCTGTCATGAAGAAAGGAAGGATGAATCAGAGAGTGAAACCAAGAGCTAAGAGGGTGGAGCCAGAAGCCTCAGAGGGTGGTTCCAAGCAGACCTTGGAACCCAATCAAGGAACTTCCCATTTTGCCTGGCTGCACCTCAGAACTGCTGTGGACTGAGAACTCCTTTGTGGCTCCCATTTTCCCCCCTTTTTGAACTGAAATGTCCACGGCAGTTTTCCTGTGCCGGTCCCACCATTGTATGTTGGGTGTATGGAGTCAGCTGACTTGTCGCACACAGGTAGAGAGAAACCATATTTAGGGAGTTGTACTTGAGGAGCAGTATGTAGAGAGCCTCATTCACACCTAGGATTTCCAGAGCCGCTGGAAGCTGGGAGAAAAGCATGGAATGGATTCTCCTTCAGAGCCTCCAGAAATAACCAAACCTGCCGATAACTTGATCTCAGACCTCTGGCCTCCAGAGCTGTTGACAGAGTAAGTTTCTGTTGTTTTCAGTCACTCTGTTTGTGGTACTTTGTTACGTAGGAAATAAATACTCCCTCCAAAGCAAAGGTCAGGCAGGCTTACTGTCTGTTATAAAAGCTCTGAATTCCCCCAAATCTGAATTCCTCCAAATCCTCAGCTGTAATTCAACCTGCTGCGTGTGGCGGTGTCACCTGACTCTCCTGACCTCACCCTCTGGGAATTGGGACTCCATAAACTGGTGCAAATACTGATACGCTGGCTACTGCTGTTTCTGTAATAAACGGTCCTTTATCTCTGACCCAGCAGTCTAGAGGCTCTGGCCAGCACCCATGAAACTGTGGCAGGCTGATTTGTTAGCTTGTATGCAGGTAAAATCTCAGACTCTATAGTTCTCAACAAGGCTGACAGAACTTACCAATGAATTGGACACGAAGAGTGAGATAAACAGAAGAATCAAGGATAACCTCAAGGCTCATGACCTGAGCCAAAGGGTGAACAGTAGTTCTATTTCCTGAGATGGGACAGACTGTGAAGGAAAGATGCACTTCATTCATTGTATTCTGTGTCCTGATTATACCCTGAACTTACTGAAACCTCCATATAGTTAAATCAGCACCAGTTAAATTAGTTCACTTACCTGTTCTAACACTCAGCTTACATTTCTTTATTTTGTCTTCCAAACATCATGTTTGGACATTTGTTTGTTAAAATTCAAAAACAATTTATCTACATTATACTGATTAATAGCTATATCGAAGCTATTAATTCCATTTAAAAAAACAAGGTTTGTCAGCTGTAATTTTCGGGAGCATCGCTGGCTCATAATGATCACTAATTCCTTGTCCTAAGCATTCACAACTCATGTCTTAATACCCCTCTTTCTGATCACTAAATATCACAATCAATAAATCAGAAATTCACTTAAAGTTGCTGTGGGCAAGTGGCTTTGGCTTTTTTACCTTCTTCAGGGTTGTTAGCTGCCAATGAGTTGTGCTGGTTTGAGATCCAGTAAAGACAGATCATGTTACATTCAAAAACTGGGCTGTTAAGACTCCAGCTGTAGGAATTCTGTGAATTTTCAAATACCTTGTTGGGATCTCCCTTTCCCGTTCTCACCTTTCCTTCATCTTCCCACCTTTTCTTCCCTGCCTTCCCATCCTTTCCCACCATGGAGAAGTCAGTGAGTCCAGAGTCCAAGCAGGTCCAGGGGTAAGGGGGCAGATAGAAGGAGGCTACTGACTGGTTGGAAAATTGATTACAATGAGAAAACACTGTAGCATTGAGCATATAGGGAAATATATTAAAGATAATGAAAACTACATTTCTTACTTTCCAAGAAGGAATTTAAAACATATAAAGAGCCTGCTGGAAGAATTCCAAGGCATAGGATTAAACTGAAAATTTCAACTTGAATTCAAGTTTAAACACACACACACAGTTAGTTATAATTGTATGCATGTGTATACACACATGTGTATGCATATATACACATAAACTTCTAGCTCTCTTCACTGAAAAGGCCTGGATGCAATGACACCTCAGTAGCAACGATCACACTGAGCACCCAAATTTTTATTTCTAAATATTATTGTCCAAAAGAAACCAGAGGTCCTTTAAGAAATGGCTAATTCCAGGGCTGAAATATGGAATGAACAAAATGTGGCTGGAGCATACTGTCATCCCTAAAAGTAATGTTCAGCAAATGACGGGGACATGTCAAAAGGATAAAGAAGACAGCTTGAGGGAGCTTCCACTGGCCAAATCTGGGACAATTTCTGCATCATAACAACAAAATAAAATTGGAATCCATACCGAAACAAACAAACAAAAGACAGAAAGGAAAGCTCTTCCTTACAGTAGAATGTCAACTAATAAATGTAAAAGGAATGATGCAAATAAGGAATCACCATTTGGCAGCCCTCAGTATGATGGTTGATTGAGGTAGGAGTTATGGATGAATACTAAGGCTGATGTGGGAAACTTGATGAGGAACAGGGTATTAGTGTAAAATCTTAGAATCCCTGCATACAAGTGTAAATTGGTTATTAAAGGAAAATTGAGGACATTACAATGGAAATCTGATAGACACAAACATAAGATCCAAAGGTGGAACAGATAAACATTGTGTGACCCTTGATACGAGGCAGTAAGAACACATCATCATTTCTGTGATATTCCTGACAAGGAAGCATGTCTTGTGTCTGGTTATGAAGGAACATCAGACATACTCAGGTTTAGGGTCATCCTGTAGAATAAAAGTCACATATTCTTTACAACTCAGGGTCTTGAGAGATAGTGCAAAACTAAAACTATCCCTAGATTGAAGGAATCTGAAGAGACCTGACCACTAAATGTAATGCAATATCCAGGAAAAAATACTAGACCAAAAAGTGAAAAGAAACATTGCTGGGATGGTTGGCAAAATGTGAATGAAGTCTGTGGACTCCCTGGTCATGTTCTATCAATGCTGATTTTCTCACTGGCTGAATTATGTTGTTACAGTAGCAGAATATTCCAGTTTGGGGGAGGTATAACTGGAGTATTTAGGGGGTGATGAATTTAAGGGGCATCAATTCAAGGGGGGGAGAAAGAAAGAGAATAAATGTAGTGAAAAGTTAACTGATCACCCACCCAGATGATGAGAATACAAGAGTTTTCAGTCTATTCTGATGACATTTCTGTAGATTTGAAACTAGTTCAAAAAATATTTTTAACATAAAAACAGTACCACGACTCTTCATATATATATGTGTATATATATGGTTTATATATTAATAAACTACATATATATATATAGTTTATTAATCTCATCTGTAAGCTTTTTCTGTTATTAGGTGTGTAATTCATTTGGACCCAAAAGATATATAGGCTAACCTATTAAGAACATCTAGGTCATTTCCCACAATCCGCATAACCAAATGGCAATACTGATAAAGAAATAAAAGTCAAATTTATCACTGTCATCTGTAATGTTATGCCATCAGCTCAAAGCAGTGAGCCTACGCCTTTCCCCCAAATAAACCTACAACCATCTTTATTCCTTTCCAATTTTAAGGAACCTCCATTTTCTTCTTCTAGGCACATTGATGTTATTTTCTTATATTTGCCCTTTACTGATTGATGCTTAAAATTTTCACATGCTCTTCTTTTATCTGTGTTCACAGGCAGAGGCACTATGTAAATATCAATCTTCTGAGAGAATGCTTTATCTTCTTTCTCTTTTGGACCATTTGTTCGTTAAAAAAAATGAGCCAGGGGAGGCTTCCGGGAAGATGGCGGAAGAGTAAGACGCGGAGATCACCTTCCTCCCCACAGATACACCAGAAATACATCTACACGTGGAACAACTCCTAGAGAACACCTACTGAACGCTGGCAGAAGACCTCAGACCTCCCAAAAGGCAAGAAACCCCCCACATACCTGGGTAGGGCAAAGAAAAAATAGTAAACAGAGACAAAAGGACAGGGACGGGACCTGCACCAGTGGGAGGGAGCTGTGAAGGAGGAAAGGTCTCCACACACTAGGAAGCCCCTTCGCGGGCGGAGACTGCGGGTGGCGAAGGGGGAAAGCTTCGGAGCCGCGGAGGAGAGCGCAGCCACAGGGGTGCGGAGGGCAAAGCAGAGAGATTCCCACACAGAGGATCAGGGCCGACCGGCACTCACCAGCCCGAGAGCTTGTCTGCTCACCCGCCGGCGCGGGCGGGGCTGGGAGCTGAGGCTCGGGCTTCGGTCTGAGCACCGGGAGAGGACTGGGGTTGGCGGCGTGAACACAGCCTGCAGGGGGTTAGTGCGCCACGGCTAGCCGGGAGGGAGTCCGGGAAAAAGTCTGGAGCTGCCGAAGAGGCAAGAGACTTTTTCTTCCCTCTTTGTTTCCTGGTGCGCGAGGAGAGGGGATTAAGAGCGCCGCTTAAAGGAGCTCCAGAGACGGGCGCGAGCCGCGGCTAAAAGCGCGGACCCCAGAGACGGGCATGAGACGCTAAGGCTGCTGCTGCCACCAACAAGAAGCCTGTGTGCGAGCACAGGTCACTCTCACACCACCCTTCAGGGGAGCCTGTGCAGCCCGCCACTGCCAGGGTCCCGGGATCCAGGGACAACTCACCCGGGAGAACGCACGGCGCGCCTCAGGCTACTGCAACGTCACGCCGGCCTCTGCCGCTGCAGGCCCGCCCCGCACTCCGTGCCCCTCCCCCCCCCCCCCCCCCCCCCCCGCCCCGGCCTGAGTGAGCCAGAGCTCCCGAATCAGCGGCTCCTTTAACCCCTTCCTGTCTGAGCGAAGAAAAGACGCCCTCCGGCGACCTACACGCAGAGGCGGGGCCAAATCCAAAGCTGAGCCCCTGGGAGCTGTGAGAACAAAGAAGAGAAAGGGAAATCTCTCCCAGCAGCCTCAGCAGCAGCGGATTAAAGCTTCACAATCAACTTGAAGTACCCTGCATCTGTGGAATACCTGAATAGACAACGAATCATCCCAAACTGAGGAGGTGGACTTTGATAGCAAGATTTATGATTTTTTCCCCTTTTCCTCTTTTTGTGAGTGTGTATGTTTATGCTCCTGTGTGAGATTTTGTTGTATAGCTTTGCTTCCACTATTTGTCCTAGGGTTGTATCCATCCGGTTTTTTTTTTTAATTTTTTTCCTCTTAATTATTTTTTATTTTAATAACTTTATTATATTTTATCTTACTTTATTTTATTTTACTTTATCTTCTTTCTTTTTTCCTTCCTTCCCTCCTTCCTTCCTTCCTCCCTCCGTCCCTCCCTCCCTCCTTTCTTTCTTTCTTTCTTTCTTTCTACTTTTTCTCCCTTTTATTCTGAGCCGTGTGGACAAAAGGCTCTTGGTGCTGCAGCCAGGAGTCAGTGCTGGGCCTCTGAGGTGGGAGAACCAACTTCAGGACACTGGTCCACAAGAGACCTCCCAGCTCCACATAATATCAAACGGCGAAAACCTCCCAGAGATCTCCATCTCAACACCAGCACCCAGCTTCACTCAACGACCAGCAAGCTACAGTGTTGGACATCCTATGCCAAACAACTAGCAAGACAGGAACACAGCCCCACCCATTAGCACAAAGGCTGCCTAAAATCATAATTAACCCACAGACACCCCAGAACACACCACCAGACGTGGACCTGCCCACCAGAAAGACAAAATCCAGCCTCATCCACCAGAACACAGGCACTAGTCCCCCCCACCAGGAAGCCTACACAACCCACTGAAACAACCTTAGCCACTGGGGACAGATACTGAAAACAACGGGAACTACAAACCTGCAGCCTGCAAAAAGGAGACCCCAAACACAGTAAGATAAGCAAAATGAGAAGACAGAAAAACATACAGCAGATGAAGGAGCAAGATAAAAACCCACCAGACCTAACAAATGAAGAGGAAATAGGCAGTCTGCCTGAAAAAGAATTCAGAATAATGATAGTGAAGATGATCCAAAATCTTGGAAATAGAATAGACAAAATGCAAGAAACATTTAACAAGGACCTAGAAGAACTAAAGATGAAACAAACAACGATGAACAACCCAATAAATGAAAGTAAAAATACTCTAGATGGGATCAATAGCAGAATAACTGAGGCAGAAGAATGGATAAGTGACCTGGAAGATAAAATAGTGGAAATAACTACTGCAGAGCAGAGTAAAGAAAAAAGAATGAAAAGAACTGAGGACAGTCTCAGAGACCTCTGGGACAACATTAAATGCACCAACATTCGAATTATAGGGGTTCCAGAAGAAGAAGAGAAAAAGAAAGGGACTGAGAAAATATTTGAAGAGATTATAGTTGAAAACTTCCCTAATATGGGAAAGGAAATAGTTAATCAAGTCCAGGAAGCACAGAGATTCCCATACAGGATAAATCCAAGGAGAAATACGCCAAGACACATATAAATCAAACTGTCAAAAATTAAATACAAAGAAAACATATTAAAAACAGCAAGGGAATAACAACAAATAACACACAAGGGAATCCCCATAAGGTTAACAGCTGATCTTTCAGCAGAAACTCTGCAAGCCAGAAGGGAGTGGCAGGACATATTTAAAGTGATGAAGGAGAAAAACCTGCAACCAAGATTACTCTACCCAGCAAGGATCTCATTCAGATTTGATGGAGAAATTGAAACCTTTACAGACAAGCAAAAGCTGAAAGAGTTCAGCACCACCAAACCAGCTTTACAACAACTGCTAAAGGAACTGCTCTAAGCAAGAAACACAAGAGAAGGAAAAGACCTACAATAACGAACCCAAAACAATTAAGAAAATGGGAATAGGAACATACATGTCGATAATTACCTTAAATGTAAATGGACTAAATGCTCCCACCAAAAGACACAGATTGGCTGAAAGGATACAAAAACAAGACCCATATATTTGCTGTCTACAAGAGACCCACTTCAAACCTAGAGACACATACAGACTGAAAGTAAGGGGATGGAAAAAGATATTTCATGCAAATGGAAACCAAAAGAAAGCTGGAATAGCAATTCGCATATCAGACAAAATAGACTTTAAAATAAAGACTATTACACGAGACAAAGAAGGACACTACATAATGATCAAGGGATCGATCCAAGAAGAAGATATAACAATTATAAAGATTTATGTACCCAACATAGGAGCACCTCAATACATAAGGCAAACACTAACAGCCATAAAAGGGGAAATCGACAGTTAACACATTCGTAGTAGGGGACTTTAACACTCCACTTTCCCCAATGGACAGATCATCCAAAATGAAAATAAATAAGGAAACACAAGCTTTAAATGATACATTAAACAAGATGGACTTAATTGATATTTATAGGACATTCCATCCAAAAACAACAGAATACACATTTTTCTCTAGTGCTCATGGAACATTCTCCAGGATAGATCATATCTTGGGTCACAAATCAAGCCTTGGTAAATTTAAGAAAATTGAAATTGTATCAAGTATTTTTTCCGACCACAATGCTATGAGACTAGATATCAATTACAGGAAAAGATCTGTAAAAAATACAAACACATGGAGGCTAAACAATACACTACTTAATAACGAAGTGATCACTGAAGAAATCAAAGAGGAAATTTAAAAATACCTAGAAACAAATGACAATGGAGACACGATGACCCAAAACCTATGGGATGCAGCAAAACCAGGTCCAAGAGGGAAGTTTATAGCAATACAATCCTACCTTAAGAAACAGGAAACATCTCGAATAAACAACCTAACCTTGCACCTAAAGCAATTAGAGAAAGAAGAACAAAAAAACCCCAAAGTTAGCAGAAGGAAAGAAATCATAAAAATCAGATCAGAAATAAATGAAAAAAGAAATGAAGGAAATGATAGGAAAGATCAATAAAAACTAAAAGCTGGTTCTTTGAGAAGATAAACAAAATTGATAAACCATTAGCCAGATTCATCAAGAAAAAGAGGGAGAAGACTCAAATCAATAGAATCAGAAATGAAAAAGGAGAAGTAACAACTGACACTGCAGAAATACAAAAGATCATGAGAGATTACTACAAGCAACTCTACGCTAATAAAATGGACAACCTGGAAGAAATGGACAAATTCTTAGAAATGCACAACTGCCAAGACTGAATCAGGAAGAAATAGAAAATATGAACAGAGCAATCACAAGCACTGAAATTGAAACTGTGATTAAAAATCTTCCAACAAACAAAAGCCCAGGACCAGATGGCTTCACAGGCGAATTCTATCAAACATTTAGAGAAGAGCTAACACCTATCCTTCTCAAACTCTTCCAAAATATAGCAGAGGGAGGAACACTCCCAAACTCATTCTGTGAGGCCACCATCACCCTGATACCAAAACCAGACAAAGATGTCACAAAGAAAGAAAACTACAGGCAAATATCACTGACGAACATACATGCAAAAATCCTCAACAAAATACTAGCACACAGAATCCAACAGCATATTAAAAGGATCATGCATGGGCTTCCCTGGTGGCGCAGTGGTTGAGAGCCCGCCTGCCGATGCAGGGGACATGGGTTCCTGCCCCGGTCTGGGAAGATCCCACATGCCACGGAGCGGCTGGGCCCGTGAGCCATGGCCTCTGAGCCTGCGCGTCCGGAGCCTGTGCTCTGCAACAGGAGAGGCCACAGCAGTGAAAGGCCCGCGTACGGCAAAAAAAAAAAAAAAAAAAAAAAAAGTTTAAATGATACACCTTGTGAAAAACTTGACTTTTTAAATTACTCCTGTTTATAGCTTTAAAAATAAAATTAATTTAAAAGGTAGAAAAAAATGACTGTTTTACCTTCAGAGACTCAAATTTAATTTATAAGTAATGACAATTGAACATTTCTTCAACCTGGGAAAATAAGTATTGAGCAAGTTCAGACACTTGTGACTTCCTGCTGGCACATACTAAGGGCGTAATGGTTCATAACAAGCAATACCATTAGAATACTTTCTGAGATATGACATTCTCATCTTGAACACCATCAGTATGTAACTGTTCCTTCAAATTTGAATGATGTTGCTACAGAGTCCTGTTTACACCCAGCAGCCCACCTGTCGTGCTGCTGTGTGGCCCAGTTTAGATGGAAGCAGGGAATAAAAGAAAGTGTTTCCATCATTTATTGTCATCATAGCTTGCTTGACACAATCATTCCAATTTAATCTCACACTTAGAGCAATGACAACTAACACTGCTGGGATTTCGTTAACTATGCTATAAATATCAAAACAAAACTTTGGTATTATAAGAACCACGGATATTTTGATGAGGACTTTCTGCTGTACCATCCTGGGAAGTTTTAAATGGTTGCAAATTATAGATATTTTGGTGACATCATCAATTTTGAAGAGCTTAGAACTCAAAAGAACTATTGCTGAATCATTAATAATTGGTATTTTATACAGACAACATAGTCATATAAATTTATCAGCACTCTACAAAGAGGAAGATGTGTAGCTTCTCTTTGTCTTTTTTTTTTTTTTTTTTTTTTTTCTGCGGTACGCGGGCCTCTCACTGTCGTGGCCTCTCCCGTTGCGGAGCACAGGCTCCGGACGCGCAGGCTCAGCGGCCATGGCTCATGGGCCCAGCCGCCCCGCGGCACGTGGGATCTTCCCGGACCGGGGCACGAACCCGTGTCCCCTGCATCGGCAGGGGGACCCTCAACCACTGTGCCACCAGGGAAACCCTGTCTTTTTTTATCAGTGTATTTTCAGGTGGCTGGTAATAACTCGCCCAAAGCAGATAAGAAAGCTTGGATATAACAACAAAAAACAGAGTAATCTGTTTCTTTTCAAGTCATATCATTCAACCTATCATTCAACCTATCATTCAACCTATATCATTCAACCTATACAAGTAAATCACATTCGTTTTACATTTTCATTTGGAATCGCCTGTAGTTTCTCAGCAATGAAATAATGAAATAGGGCCCAGTAAGGGAGGACTGTTTCCTAAGAGTCACCTGTTTATCTCATTGCCAGAGGAAAGAACTCTCTCCCGAGGCAGAATCAGGACTACCCCTGGCATATCAGGCAAGTTCTCAGTTATCTGGACTGATAACAGAATTCGTTTTCAGGTCAGAATCAAAGACTTGAGTTTTGTTGTTTCTAGTCAGTGAAAAACTCAGCTTCTTAAGTTTCAACTAAGGGACAGAAAAGAGAGTTTAAAATCTTCCACATAATGTCTCTGGACAATACACAAGATATTTTAACAGTGGTAGCCTCTAGGGAGGAGACTCTGGTGGGTGGAGGTTAGGAGTGATGGGGTAGGAACTTGTGATAATGGGTTAGGGGGCTTCTTCTTACTACATAATTCTTGAATTTTGTACATATTCATATGGTGCAAAAGTTTTTTTAAGCTGATTTTTTTAAATGCTATATGTAAGGGGGTATCTATAGTCTTATAACATTCATATAATTGCTCTTACTCAGACATCAGTATTGCCTAATAACATAGCAATTACAGTAGTTTCTGTTCAAGAATATTCTGTAAAACTGAGTTCTACATTAATATATTCAGACACTTTTTTTCTTATGAATACATCACAGCTTCTCCCTAACGTCCTTTGGTTTCTGGGGTGTGTGTGTGTGTGTGTGTGTGTGTGTGTGTGTGCGCGCGCGCTCACAGCTCAGAGCTGAATTTTTATGCTCCCTAAAGGTCTTCTAGTTTCATTTCTTTGGGGGAATATCAGGTGTGCAATGTCTATTAGCCATCAACTAAGAGAAAAAAAACGCAGAGAGATAGAGTGGTAGACTTAAAGGGAGCTGTAAGGAGTGATACAAATCGAGACCGGCACATTAATGGGCCTGAAGTTGGATTTCTAGCTGCAATAGATGTCTAAAAATTTGCATGTTTTCATCTATTCATAAATACATTTTCTTTAGTTTGCCATCACAAAACTGCTGGCATTTCCCTCTTCCACCACCTCTGCAGCCCCCATCACCTTTATTTACCTGCATTTAAATAATCCACTTTCTAATACCTTAGGGTAAGAGTATGTTAAAATATGAATAAGCTGAGAACACCAATAGCAAGCAAGTTTCATAGTAGATTTTTATTCTTCTTACACAGACTTTCAATTTTTTAAAAACTCTAAATGTTTGATACCAAACAAATTTTTAAAAGATAAGAACATTAACAGAAATTGATACTAATCCTCCAATTCTCCATCTAAGTTTGTATCAATTAAACTGTGTTTATATGATTTCTAGCTGCTAACTAAAAAATGGAAAAAAGCAAAGCTAGCTAGCCGGTATCAAATAATTGACTAAATTTTAATGAGTTTGTGTGTGTGTGTGTGTGTGTGTGTGTGTGTGTGTGTGTGTGTGTGTGAGGAGGGGGGGGGTTCTTTATTTGTTTACTGGTTTTTAAATAAATTAACTGGTTAAGTCAGGAAGTCCAAATTTGTGTGCACATTTCAATTTTGAAATTGTTCTGATGCATGTAATCTTGAATCAATCTATCTTCAATATATTTTCCAAGAAAACAAGTATTTCCTCTATAAACTCTTAACTCTGGAGCATTGTGGAAAAACACAGTGTGGTCCCTATTTGATGCAACTATGATTTACAATTAACAGCATTTCTCCCTTTTTTCCTGTTGGGTCTCATGTCCTGGAATTGAGCCCTTACCTCCCATGTATTCCATGAATCCAGAGTGTGCGCCTTGTACTTCTGGGGCAGATTGGCTCCCAAGGCATGTATGTCACTTGCCTGGGATCTTCTTTTTTGCTTTTGAGGCATCAAAGGCTTCATCTTTTTCTTCCCTAGTTGGCGCCTCTGTTCTGTCTGTGCTCACCGGAATGGTTGGTTAGAGGCCTTCTGTTTGTTGTGTTTGGCCCAGTGGACTCTCCAGGGGTCCTTTATTCTTCCCTCCTCCTTCTCTCGATGCCTATTCTCTTTCATCCTCCCATCGGCCCAGCTTCACTGGGTAGCTGGTTTTTCTCTTCTGATTTACGCCTGGGGTAAAGCAGCTGTCTTTTAAAGATAAGAAGCGGAGAACAGAGATATCAAACAGACATGAAGAATAAGCTAGGAAAGACAAAAAGTCTCTTTCCCTAAAAATAGCTTTGTCATTAGCCCTTTTTTATGCTGAGCAGCCAGATTTCTTTCCTCTGGTCCCTCTGTCTGAACAAACCAAGTCAATCGAACTACCTCACCTGAAGAAAAATAAAACAGAGAAAAGGCTGTTTTTACCAAAGTAATACAATATAAAAGGTGACTAACTTGAATCTTCTTCATTTTTAGTAACTGTTAAAATTATAGCAGTATAGTAAAAAGGAAGTGGTTTTGCTCAAAAAGAAACTATAGGATGAAAAGACGAATCAGAAGAAAATGAACCGTAGGAACTCCAAGGAAAATGGAAAGCAAAGTAAGGTAAGTTAGAAATCATGAAGCAAATGTAATACATGGTCATATTATATTGATAAAGTTAACCTGTACATCCGGACCCACAAAGTGGAGGCCACCGCAGGGGCCAGGCCAACATCACAAATCTAAACCTAAGCCAGATTGCATTTAACGGAAAACCTCTGTCAAGAAAACCTAACATAACGCCAATCACCATCTCCCAACTCAGCTTAACTAGCTCACCTTAGAAAACAGGACCCGCTGGCCTTACCAGGAAACCCCTGACCTCCTGTTTCCCAGTTGCTTCTTTCAATCTATGCATGCCCCAGCTTCCTCATTTATAACATGGGAATACTAGTACTTACTCCTACCACTGTGGACATACAATGAGGAATACATGCATAGGAATAGCAAATGTCCAATAACTATTAATAAAGACAAGTCATAAAATATGGTTCAGGATTCTGAAATTGAATTCTATGCTCTAGTGCGCGCACAAGTAAATGTAACTAAAGCTGGGTTTTAATTCTAAATGCTAACTGACTTTTATGACGATTTCCCCAAATGAAATAGTCATTTTAAAATGAGTAATTTCAAAAGGGCCATCGTACTAATTGCCTAGCTAAGCAACTCACTTTAATTTTCTGGAAATCGGTTTCCTCATCTGAGCCTAAGAGCCGTTCAGCTAAGTTCCTTTCTAATTCTAAATTTTTATTTTATGGTATTTACTATGAAAACTGATACTCTTATTCACTGATTAATTTGGAATGTCACAAATTAGATGGCATGATGGCATAATTTTAGCCTTTCTAATTTATGAGTATTTTAACTTAGAGGGAAGAGAAAAGAACAAAAAGGCACGTATGACCAGATTAAGAGGCAAAACCTAAAGGAGGGACTGAGCGGAATCCTGTAGATCTCTGATTCCATTTCTATAAATACAAGATCTCTAAGGCTGCATGCAATTAAATATAAGTCAGAGATTCTAAAACATCATGGTGCATAAAAACCATGTGAGCCTCTTGTATAAAAATACTGATTTCTAGCACCCCATCTCTGGAGACTCTGATTCAGGAAGTCTGAAGGATGAAGCCCTAGAATTTGTATTTATAACAAACACCCCAGGAAATTACTCTGTGGGTAGATCACAATTTGAGAAACACTGTGCTAGATGATATTTCTTATGTCAAAACACAGCTTGATTATTGCATATTAGATCATATAATATAAACTTATTTTTTACCCACTCACAAATAAATACTCATAAGCATTCCACGCTGTTGTAATAGGTAGAACTACTGTCATCTGGGAAATATAAATATGAGTTTCAACTTTGATGTAAGTTCTATATTGGGCATGATAAGCAGCAGTTAAAAATAATTTAATGTTTATGCTTCTCTTTGTCCTTAATTACAAAGTAGGACTGACCTGACACTCTTCTTTTTTTTTTTTTTTTTACGCGGTCCTCTCACTGTTGTGGCCTCTCCCGTTGCGGAGCACAGGCTCCGGACGCACAGGCTCAGCAGCCATGGCTCACGGGCCCAGCCGCTCCGCGGCATGTGGGATCCTCCTGGACCGGGGCACAAACCCGTGTCCCCTGCATCGGCAGGCGGACTCTCAACCACTGCACCACCAGGGAAGTCCTGACACTCGTCTTCATGTGGTAAGAGCCACATGAAATAAGTATTTCAAAAACTCTAAAGTGACTTTAAACAAAACGTTGAAGACCATATTTCTTCAGCTCATGATCCTTTTCAAGTTTATAAAGTTCTTGAGGGCAGGAACTGCATCTTTTATTTTCTTTTAATGGTCAGCTGTTGCTTCTGCCTGCCTAACATTCCTTACCCTTATTTTGGTAACAGAATCCTGATTTTCCTTTGGGAAACCTCTGTTCTTGCATTCTCAGTCCATGTTGTTAGTGGGGAGGAAAGTGGCTCAAGTCGGGGTCCAGCTGAGTACCTGTGACCCACCTAGCAAGTCACAGCATCCCATTCCTCCCTGCCACTGTGATTGGTTCAGGAATTTGTAGGTGATCCACGCCCGGCCAATGGGTCCCAGCCCCAGAACTTTTGCTGAAACCATTGGGAAAGACCGTTCTCTTTTTGAAGCTGCTAATACCTCCAGCTAAACACAACCTGGAGCGATGTTCACCATCACGAAAGAAAGCCTGGCTGAAAATGAAACCCATGCAAAAGAAAACAAAGTCAAGAATTTCAAAGAGAAAGACATGTCTGATGACATTGTTCATTACACCTAGACTGTTTCCAGTACAAGAGGCTCTCCCTCACTCTCTCTCTCATTCCTAGGCAATTATCTTACAGTTGGAGGTTTTCAACAAATGTTGACCAATTTGTTTTCTAATGAAATAAAAATCCTTAGTCACAGATGACAAGGCAAGGAGGTTGTTCAAATTCATCATTACAATGTTTTGGCGATTCATTCAAAAACAAGTAACACATAACATGTATATAATAACTGAGAGTTTTTTCAATTTAATCAGCAGAGCAACTCCAAACATCTTGTATAACTACTAGACCGTAAAATTAGGCACAATCTATAAATTATCATTCTTCTTTGTACAATTCACCAAGTAATTCCCTTACTTGTTACCAAAAACCATTCAGTTTGAAGAATGAGTCACAACCTGGTTGTCTGGTTCTAGTTTAAAATCTCAGAACTCAGAGCTCTCTGTTCTCTTGCACCTCGCATTCTTGAGATCTGGAAACCATCATTTACCCTCAGTTCCTGCAGCTGTAAAAATCAGCTAGAATAAGAGGTTCACTAAGTAGGTAGATTTGAGATTTTCCTCTTTGTTCACACAGATTGTTTTAAATTAAAAGGATGGCGTCAAGTGAAGGACTCTATTCTTTTAACATGCTGCCATCATGTGGTTGCTTTGCTCATTGACATTCAAATGTTTCAAAGATAACAATGTTTGTTGTTATTCAGCGGCATGCAAAGGAGGAAGCCCCAAGCGAGTAGAATACATTCTTCCCATGCGCTTAGTGCAGACTACGGCATAAGATAGGTATAATTTGCCAGAGTTGTGTAATATACATGTAGTTTGCCAAAATACAGGATGGAATATGGTAGGAACCTAGAAAGACAAAGTGCAAAGGAGACTCAGGCGAGAGTCAACTGTCTTAGACTACAGTCTATTTTAAAAACCTTAAGCCTGTATTTTAATAAAGCTATTTAATAAAAGTTGACAGTAATTGTTTATACTATTAATTCCTTGCAACATCGCAGCAATCATCTCTTTTAATTCTGAGGTGCTTGAGACCCACAAAGGACTTGCCATATGTCTCAGTAACCTAAAAGCAAAAGTTAGGCTGTGCTCATAGTTTGGTATAAAAATACCTTGGACTTGTAGGGCTTTATGCAGTTTATACTACAGTATTGTTTTTTAGTCCTGTGAGATAGATAAGACAGAAGGGTTAGAGGAGTTTCCCTTAAACTACTTTCTGACTCCAGTACATTTCTTTACTGCCTTTTGCTTTAAATACAGGTGCTCAGAAAAAGTTGGTCTCATCTGATTGGATGAATCCATATGAAAATACTCGTGAGTTTTGTGATTTTGTATATGATTTCGTATAATCAAAGGAAAATTCAGTAAAATGAGTAAGATTAAGTTCTATTGCAATGTTGTCAAATTGTTTCCAGAATAAGTTTTAGCACCTAAAGCAAATTAGAGAAGTCGTGCTTTTTTAAGTCACACACACACAAAATGTTCCTAGTGCTGTATATTTAATTGCCTGGATCCTGCCCGCGAATTATTCTTTTAAAATATCACTGCAGTGGGTTGTATACTGAGAGGTCTCTCAGGCCTGTCCACATTTGGACGTGCCATTATCTCAGACCCATGACCCTTGGCACTACTTTCTCCCCAAGTCAGAAGCTAACACAGCCAAAGGAGTCTTTTACAGTCTCCTTTCCTCCTCTCCTAAACACACATTTTTACTAAGATTAGCAACAAGATTGCTATTGGTTGTATCCCTCTCAAAATTCTTATGTTGCAGTCCTCATCTGTAGTACCTCTGAATGTGACCTTATTTGGAGATAGGATCTTTATAGACATAAATACGTTAAAACGAGATCATCCTGATGGGCCCTAATCCAACATGACTGTTGTCCTTGTAAAAAATGATAAATTTGGATGCAGAGACACGTACAGAGAAAAGATGATGTGTAGACACCAGGAGATGACAGCCATCTACAAGCCAAGGAGAGAAGCCTGGAACAGATCCTTCCCTCACAGCCCGCAGAAGGAACCAACCCTGCTGACACCTTGACCTTGGACTTCCAGTCTCCTGGAGTGTGAGACATTCAATTTCTGTTGTTTAAGCCACCCACCTAGTCTGTGGTACTTGGTTACAGAAGCTCTAACAAACTAATGCAGGTAGCCTGGGGGAAAGGAATTATATTAACTTTTTTTTAGGCCATGTGTATCTACATGGCTAGCTCTAACTTGATTGTTGTAATTCTAGAAAATAGAAAAACAATAAATCGTTATTTTCATCAAGACAATGTTAGTGTGTTAAATCATTTTTGAGGAACTTCCCTGGTGGCGCAGTGGTTAAGAATCTGCCTGCCAATGCAGGGCACACGGGTTCGATCCCTGGTCTGGGAAGATCCCATATGCCGCGGAGCAAGTAAGCCCTTGAGCCACAACTACTGAGCCCACTGCGTTGCATGTATCGAAGCCTGTGCGCCTAGAACCCGTGCTCTGCAACAACGAAGCCACCACAATGGGAAGCCCGCGCACCACAATGAAGAGTAGCCTCTGCTTGCTGCTGCTACTAGAGAAAGCCTGCTCACAGCAATGAAGACCCAACGCGGCCAAAAAATAAATAAAAAATTTTTAAAAATCATTTTGAGAAAAAGTAAGCAGATAGAAAGAGACTGTATAATTTTAAAATCAAAGTATTGTAAAGGATTAAAAATCGGTACTTCCAGGCATAAAGTTTGGCTTTGGCAGCTCTTTCTTCACCTGTGTCCTCCTATTTCCTGTCCCAGCCGAACTCTGATGAGGCTATGTGAAGAGAGGACCAATTATTTTCCTCTTTAGCCCTCAATATTTCAGGCCAAGAGAAGAAACAGAGTATTAGTCTGGATTCTCAAGTGGCAGTCTTTTAAAGACCTCTGCCCGTGGGACTTCCCTGGAGGTCCAGTGGTTAAGACTCCGCGCTTCCACTGCAGGGGCGCCGGTACAATCCCTGGTCCGGGAACTAAGATCCCGCAAGCTGCACGGCATGGCCAAAACAATAAAAAATTAAAAAATAAAGACCTCTGCCCGAAAAAGGAGAAAATTAGTTGAGAACTGCTGATGACCACTGTCAATTGTTTTGGCCATCCGGAACCTAAACACCCTTCGAATTATGGAGCCTCACCATCTTAGGAGCTTGCCTCTGGCTACAGAGGATGAACATGCCTGATACTGGCTTCCATAGCCTCCCTTCAGGTAAGGCATAGACACCACACCCGGGCCGCAGACCACACAGAGCCTAGACTAACTAAATCAGATGCTATGGTTCCAAAGATACAGGAATTGCTCTACATTCATGCTAGAGAAGCCAATATCAGCCACTTCCGTTTTCTGGGGTAAAGGAGCAGCTGTACTAGCAGCAGCCCACGGGGTCTATTCTCCGTAGTGATCAAGCCACAAAGGATAGCACTCAACAACTGTGATAGAGTCATGATTCTATAACATGACTCTAACCCCTATTCACAGATGAGTAGCCTAGTTAAATGCCTGCCACATGTTCTAGAGCTACTCCATCTGTGTTTAAACCATCCATAGTTTCTGCTGCTTCCAACTAAAATCTCTGACACAAAGACCATTTGAATTTTTAATTTTGACATTTGTATTTTTAAAATAATTAGAATCATCTAATTATTTTTCTTTTTAGACAATAAGGCATCACAAAACTGTACTCAGTAAATAGATATACTAAATGTATATTTAAATTCTTATGAATATTTAAGAGAGAGAAGGGACAGAGGTAAATAGGAAAAGGAAGATAGAGAATAAAATGCAGAAGGGAAGATGATCATTAAAAATTTCTTCAGGGCTTCCCTTGTGGCGCAGTGGTTGAGAGTCCGCCTGCCGATGCAGGGGACACGAGTTCATGCCCCGGTCCGGGAAGATCCCACATGCCGCGGAGCGGCTGGGCCCGAGAGCCATGGCCGCTGAGCCTGCGCATCCGGAGCCTGTGATCCACAGCGGGAGAGGCCACAACGGTGAGAGGCCCGCGTATGGCAAAAAAAAAAAAAAAAAAAAAAATTTCAAATTTTTCTTTTTAATTATTTTAAGATTAAAAACCTTCTGTCTTGACTTCAGACCATTACTTGGTCTTTCTCTTACATAATTCAAAAAAACCTATGTCAAGCTTGTCTTTATGATACCTATATAGAAATATTGATTGGCAAATGCTATTAACAGACAATCAATAAAAATGGAAAGACAAATAGTCCTTAAACACATGAAAAGATAGCCAACCTCACTCACAGTAAGAGAATGCAGTTTAAAACAACAATGAGATACTGTCTTTCATCTGTCAAATTAGAAACACCCAACAAGTTTGCTAATTCACTGTGTTGGAATGAGTGTAGGGAAACAGGCCCTTTCATATTGCCCGTGGGAATATAAATTGAGACAACCATTTTTTGCAGGGTGAAATTTAGAAGCATCCATCATACACCTGCCCTTTGACGCAGCAAGTCAGTCTCTAGGAATCAGTCCTGTGGATGGATGCATACATGCACAAAACAACAAAGGTAAAATTATATGACTTGCAACTGCAATAGAGAACTAATTAAGTCAATTCTGATACACCCAAACAATGAAATACTGTAAAGCTGGTTAAATAAACCAGGACGCTCTCCAAATGCTGCTATGGCAATCAGAGCCAAGACTTACTGGTAAGTGGGGGAAAATGCTTTATTACATAGCATGTTACCATTAGGGGAAAAGACAATAATTATAACAATATATTTATGACCATATTTGTGTGTATATGCTTGTGTATGGATAAAAGTATCTCTAGAAGTTCTCATTTTAAAAAAAACTGCTAATATAAATAGCAATTCCTTCTTAAAAGGGAAAATAAATATCCAGGAAACAGGGTGGACGGTAGATGAGATGGTATGTATGCATTTTTGTACCTTTTGAATTTTATATTACGTTTCTGTATTGTCTATTTAAAACTATGTAAAAATACTAAAGCATACACATGAATATGTATATAAAAGTTAGTACATCATTTTTACTTAGCTATAAAGTAAGTATAAAAAGATCTATCAAAACCAAAAAAATAAACAAAAAAATACTAAAATTAAGTACTTTATCAAGAATTGGATTCATGCAATAGATATCCATAAGCATGTTTCTGGTTGAATAACCCAAGTCTGTTGTTTTTTGCTGATATAATGTGGCAGGTAAAGTTCCCTCCATGCATCTTTCCCTCTGACCCTAGATTTCACCTTAGGACTGGGAATATTTGTTAAAGCAGAAATGGACTTGTCCAAAGTCAAAGAACAAAGATGAAGAAGGCCTGTATGTGTTCAGTGAAGAAAAAGAGATTGGATACAGGTTAGAGAGGAAGAGGAAAGGTCTTGAATCCACGAACCATGGTTACACACTGTGACAGTCCTGGCTGTCTCCAGGACTTGGGGAGAAATGTCTTCCAAACACAGAAACCAAAGCATGGATAAGGAGGGCTCCTACAGGCCATGGCAAAGTGGTGCTGGGTGTGCATTGCCAGAGCTACACCAAGAGCTGACATTTCAAGCGGAAAGAGACATTAGATATCATATATAATCCACATAACCACTTAATTTTTACACATGAAGAAACTGAAGCCTGAGAAGGCTGTGACTAGCCCAAAGTCACACACCCTGAATGCAGCGGAATTAGGATAATAATCAGTGTCCCCTGACTTCAAGTCCAGTGGAATTGTTTCCCTGCCTCCCCACCTTCATTCATTCCCTGCCTCCCCATAAATGATCCTTTTACACAGTTGCTTCTTCCATTTTCAGTACAAGAAAGAGAAAATATAAAGGAGTATTCTCTTCTATTCTGGCTGTTGTGTAGTCAAGCCTTCCACAATTCTTGATCTTTCAGTTTGAGACAGCTCCAGAGGCTGGCCTCCAGTCCTGCAGACTAAGGAAGAGTAAAGTAAGCCCTAGTTGGGTTGATGCTGTGTTCTAGCCAAAGGCTGTTTTGAGTGCAAAGCCCAGAAACCCGCTCACATTAGTTCAAGCACGAGAAAAGCCAATACAGTACTGGGGATACAGGAGCACTGTTCTTGGATTTTATATAGTCTGAGGACAGCGAAGAAGTTAGGACAGGTTTCATACGAAATGGAAGGTTGGGAAACAAAAATGTTTTCTATACTTTCACTTTTGCAACTGACAGGACAAAATCTACAAGGAATAGATTAAATTCCTGCAGTTGAAACTTAAAAAGCAATTATAGGAAAACAGAATGGGGAAACCAGCTATTGTAAAAAAAAGAAGAGAGTCAAGATTTTAACTAAAACTTTAATATGAACTAAGGACATATTAATAGAAGTACAGGGCCTAGAATAAGGAAAGTGATTTTTTTCTGTATTATTCATACCATATCTGGAATACTCTGTTCTGTTCTAGACACCATGAGAAAAATAAAAAAACTAAAAATATCCAGTGAGCAGTGGTCAAACTGGAAAAACTTTTGAAAACCTAGCAAGAGGAATTCACTGCTCCCTTCAGATATTTGAGGAGCAGTTAGTTAGGAATATTCTGTGAGGCTTTGACAGACTAGGATGGATTAGTGGAAACTGTGAAAATGGAAAAGTCTCTGGTGGGTGTCATTCAGTGTCACAGAGGTGTTATGTGCAAGCTGGGATGGATAGCCATATGCTTTATTGAGTCCTTTTAGCACATGGCCCAATACAAGGGAAAAAAATCATTGGGTATATTTTTATTTTAAATCTCAAAGTAGCTTTCTTGAATTCCACTGGGGAAATTTTTTTACAACTTAGATTACATTCCTTAACAAACAGCAGAATGTTGGGAAATTTTGACACTTCCTTATAGGCATTAAAATGTTAATAGATGGACATGTTTGCAAAATATGTTTGCAGATTTTTAACCCTGGACACTGGTATAGTGCTTGAGTTCACAAAATGCCCTTACATGAATTATTTTATTTTGGAAACATCTCTGCAAGGTAAATATTACTATCACCAGGAAACAGGCTTAGAGAGACAAAATGACTTGCCAGACATCCTAGCAAATTAGGATAATGTTCAACCAATACTGAGTTCTTTCCATTCAATGCAAACTTAAATGATCAAGATGGGTCATTAAATGAGACACAGGTTCACTAAAAGACTGAGACCCAATCTTAGGGCTATAGAACACACCCCCTACCCCAACACCTTGCCGCCATATTACTAAAGGTCTTTTATAGCAATTCCTTTTGCCCAATATATCATGTCCAGCTAAAAAGAAAAGGCATACTAAATGGCAAAAGACACTGTTTGAAGAGACAGAGCAAGCATCAGAACCAGAAAAAGATATGGCATAGATATTGGAATTATCAGAATTAATAACTATAATTAATATGCTAAGGACTCTAATAGATAAAATAGGCAGCATGCAAGAACAGATGGGCAATGTAATTAGAGAAATGGAAATTTAAAGAAAGAACTGAAAATAAATACTAAAGATAAAAAACACTATAAAAGAAATGAAGAATGCCTCAAATGGGCTTGTTAGTAGACTGGACCTGGCTGAGGAAAGAAACTCTGAGCCTGAAGATATCTCAACACAAATCTCCAAAACTGGAAAGCAAAGAGAAAAAAGTACTGGGAAACAGAACAGGACACAACATTGTAAGTCAATTATACTTCAATTAAAAAAAAAAGAACAGGATATCCAAGAACAACTACAAAATGTGTAATGTATATGTAATAAGAATACCAGACAGAGAAGGAAGAGAGAAAGGAAAAGAAGAAACAGCAATGACTGAGAATTTCCCTAAGTTGATGTCAGATACCAAACCACAGATCCAGAAACCTCAGAGAGCACTAAGGGGGATAAATCCACACCCCCACCCCAAAAAAGGCATTTAGGCATATCACCTTCAAACTACAGAAAATCAAAGATAAAGGCAAAATCCTGACAGAAGCCAGAGGGAAAAAAACACTTACTGATAGAGGAGAAAATATGAGAATTACATCTAACTTTCCCCAGCAACCATGCAAGCAAGAAGAGCATGGAGTGAAACATTTAAAGGGAAGAGAAAAAAAAAAAAAATCCCACCAAGCAAAAATTCTGTACCTTGCATAATTATTCTTCAAAGTGAAGAAGAAATAAAAACTTCTCAGACAAATAAAAATTGAGGGAATTTGTTGCCATTAAAATTGCATTGCAAGAAATTTTAATAGAAGTTCTTTAGAGAGAAGGAAAATGATATAGGTTAGAAACTCTTATTTACATGAGGAAAAGAGGAGCATCACAGAAGGAATAAGTCACGATAAAAACTTTTAGACTTCCCTGGCGGTCCAGTGGTTATGACTCGGTGCTTCCACTGCAGGATGCATAGGTTCAATCCCAGTTCGGGGAAATAAGATCCCACATGCCGTGCAGCATGGCCAAAAAGATAAATAAAAACTTTTATTTTTCTTATTCTAACATGATCTAATGGATAAAAGTTTATTTAAAATAATAATAGCAACAATGTATTATATATATATATGCTTATATATGAGTGAAATGACAGCAATGACACAAGGGATGGGAGGGAGGAATTAGGATTATTCTGCTATTATAAGGTTCACATACACAAAAAGCAGCATAGGGTTGTTCAAAAGTGAACTGAGATCAGTTGTAAATGTATACTGCAAACTCTAGGGTAACCATTCTAAAAAGTTAAAAAAACAAGTACAACTGATATGCAAAAAAAGGAGAGAAAATAGAATCATAAAATGCTCATTTAAAACCACAAAAGACAGAAAAGATGGAAGACAAAATTTGTTATTGCCATGACCCTAGCCTTTTCTGTCCAGCAGGTATCTTTGGTGCATCCCTCCCAGCCTAAGCTTCCTGCTAGGGATTATCTTTTGCTACCTAACTCTCCCCCATTACCTTAGTCTCCTATTGTCATTATATTTCATAGTATTTATATAATATTATTTGGTTTTGGTGCTCTATCATTGCCACAGCCCTAAAATATATCTATTATTTTCATTTTTTAACAGAATTTCTAGACTGTGTTTTAAAGATGTAGAAACAAAATGTACACTCAACATACTATTGTGATCTTAATGTTTACAGTTTTAAACTGACTGTAAATAATAATTTTAGGGAACAAAAGTGCTCTTTTTATCATGCCAGATCCAGGTTTTTCCATGGGTAAGTGAAATTTTTGCTATAGATAGGGGTTGTCAAAAACATTCTATAAAGGGCCAGATAGTACCCTTTAGTACTAGATAAACAGTAAATAGGTAATGGATAGATAGTAAACATTTAAGGTGACATATAGTGTCTGTTGTAACTACTCAACTCTGCCTCTGTAGCCTGTCATAGGCTGAGCTCAAGTAAAACTTTAGTTACGTAAATAGAGAGTGGGTCACAGTTTGCTGAGCCCTGCTATAGACAATAGAACTAATAGCAATTGAAGAACAAAACCCATATATGTAGACTCTACCAGGAAGGGTAGGAAATGGATAAAGTGTCTTCTAGGCAGGGAAAACTGAATGTGGGTAAGACACAGGCATAGAGCTGACCATTAGTAGAACCCCAAAGAGGTCTACATGGAGAAAGAATTCACTTAGCGTTGGGGATAATAAAGTTGGAGGATATTTACATTAATGTTATAAATTGTGGTGGACAGATTATTAATGGCCCTGATAGTCTGTTTGAAGAAGTTGGATATCACAGGTTATAAAATTCTCATTATGCATTTATTTTATTCTAAGCATTATCAAACAGGATATGGCATCTGTTTGAAATGTCTCACTGGACAACCTTTAAATCATAACTGTATCTCAAGAATTTCGACAGCTTCAGAGATGGGAAGTAGTATATGGAAGTACAAGCATGCAGTAATTACATGCAACTGCTTTTGCATACATTCTTATTTGATTTTTACAGCATTTTTGTAAGAATTAAACTGTATGAAATCATGCATCATTGTCCCTTTATAAACTCTAAAACATGATAAGAAATAAAATATTTATTTATGGAGTATTAAAACAACCCTATGAAGTAGGGCAGGGCTTGTGCTTTAACTCCACTTTACAGACCTGGAAACTGAGACTCGGAGAGATTAATTGACTTTTCCAAGGTCACAAGACCAGTGGCAGAGCCAGTACTGTTAGAACAGTGTAGTAGAAAGAGAACCAGTTTAGAGGTCAAAAGAGTGAGGTTCCAAAATACCTGTATAGTAATTAGTCATGTGACCTTTGGAAATTAAGTCATTTACCCTTCTGAGTATTAGTCTTTTAATTTGTAAATTGCAGTTTGTAGTAAGAATATGACACTACCTCACAGGAGCTGTGAAAGTAACTTAAGATAATGAAGGTGTCCTTGCTCTTCCATGCTCATTTCCTTTCTCCTCTCTCCTTAACCTTTTCAATTTATCTGTACCCAATAATCTGAGCAGACATGTGGTCCGTCACTTTCCAGCTCTACCTCTTGGGATGTCCTGGTTTAAGTCTTTCTCAATTCCCCTTGTATCTAAATCAGTATTGATATTTTCTAGATCAGCATCCCAAGTGAGGAAATATGATTTGTCTAAGTTAGCAAAAAATACACTCAAAGTCCTTAAAGCTATGCCCTTGGACAGCCAGACTGAGGAAGTGGACACTAAGAAAGAAGGAGAAATGGGAGTTAGAAGTACTTATAGTGGAAGCACCATACAAATCAAATATTAGTTATTGTTCTGATTTGTAGTCTAGGTGGCTTCTATTGGTCCATACATTGGGAACAACAAGCCGCAGTGGGAAATTACCTTCTGGGAAATTCCAACAGCTGATCTCTAATGTAAGTCATGAATGGTAAATTAGTTACTTATGGATTCCGTATGCCGTTATTCAAATTTTCCACCAGTTGAGAGAAAACAAGATCTTATTCTTAGACTTGTGCGGGTGTTTTGTGAGTGAAGATTTCATTTCTAATCAGTCTCGTTTGCCCCATTGGGCAAGTCCCAACACAAAATAGTTTATCCTTTAATGACTTGTATATACTATAATCTCTTTTTAGGAGATAAAAACTCATTTATTTTTCTGCCTTAAGATACAGAATTTTAGAGTTGGCAATTATCTTTGAGTTAATTTGGACCAACTTCCTATTTTATAGCTGAGAAGCAGAAGGTCCTAAGAGATTCAATGAGTTCTCCAAGACCCAGCAGTAGCTGAAGGCAACGAGTGTAGGACCTTGAGTTTGGCTTGGCTCTAATACAAACAATAGCACTTTATTTTCCAATGATCTTTATAAATAAAATGGAATGTTTTCCACACATACATTTTCCAGATAACTAAAACTTAAGCACTAAATAATTGTCAGCCATTTTTTGAAATCTGTCCTAATGTGTATATTTTATACTTTCCTGCCTTTAAAGACAAAGTAAATGGAACTTCACTTTGCCTTTCATAGATGACTCATTCAGCATCATGAACATTAATTCCTGGATTATTGTAAATGGAAATCTTGAGACTATTGAAGTATGAAAAGCTTGGTCAATAGTGATTCTCTGTGTCTTAGTAGAAACTCTATAAATATTTGTTAGTGGATTGGTTCTGCACTTTGGCTATCATATTGTTTACTTGTTAGTAAACATTATTTTTCAATGGCTCAACTTTTCCTCATCCTCCCTCCCACCCTTATTTCTTCAGATGTGTAGTCTAGGGCTTCCTAGTCACTAAGCTTGACTGTGCATGGAAATGTTATCTCCTGTGGCCTGAGGGTGACTTCAATCCTATTTTTTAGAGCAGGGAATTGAAGTTCATGGCAACTGTTTTCTTCAGGGGCTTTAAAACAAGAGTTGGAGTCTGGTTTAAATTGAAGGCTAATTCCAGATTGGCGTGAATGTTTGTGCCCTTCCAAAATTCTTATGGTGAAATCTTAATCCTCAAGATGATGTTATTAGGAGGTAGAGAATTTGGGAGATGATTAGATCACGAAGACAGAGTCTTGATGAATGGGAGTAGTGCCCTTATAAAAGAAACTCCAAAGAGACCCCCTCGCCCTTTTACCAGGTGGGGAGTACACAGCAAAAAGTCAGCAGTCTGCAACCTGGAAGAGGGTCTTCACCAGAACCTGACCCATGGGCACCCTTATCTCAGACTTCTAGCCTCCACACCTGTAAGATAAATGTTTGTTGTTTATGAGCTACCTAGTCTGTGTTATTTTGTTATAGTAGCCCAAATGGACTAAGCATGGTACCATGACATACACGTATTATTTTTGCTTATAAAAAAAATTGTTCACCTTTCTCTTCTCCATCCTCTTCCTTTTACTTGCCCTTTCCCTTCCAATCCTCTTGCTCTTTCTGAACAATTTAGTCTTAAAGACTCTAGGTGAGCAGATCGAGGCAGGGATCAACAGAAAGGAGCCGACTTGCATGAGATGTCAGAGTCCACGAGGAATAAGGGCATCCACCCAGGGAAAGGAGCCTGGAGGGAGATGTCAGCTCCCAAGTGAAGTGAGGAAGGCCTCCACACAAGGACGGGTCTCCAGCATGGGGCTTTGGAGCCCAAAAGAGTAAGGATGCCACGCTTGAGTGAGAGCAACCTGGCATCAGGTGTCGAAGCCAGAAACTGGGCGAGGAGGGCTTCCAAATGGGATGGGATGGAGGGAGGATGTTAGAGCCCGAGCAAGGTACGGAAGGTATTGCACAAGGGAAATATGTGGGGTGGAGCCTGAGTCCAGCAAGGAGGGCATCAACCTTGGGAGAAGGCCCAGGCAAGGAGTCAGAGCCTGAGGAGGGCGTCCATGCATGGGGACAGCCTGGTACAGGGTTGCAGGGCCTGAGGGCATTGAGGAGGGAGTCCACAGAGGAAGAAGGCCCAGCATGAGGTGTCAGAGTTCAAGAAGGATAAAGAAGCCATCCATGCAAGAAAGGCCCAGTGCAGGGTGTTAGAGCCCAGGAGAGGTGAACAGATTGTCTGTGTAGGGAAAGTGACCCAGCCTGGTGTAGAAGAGCCTGAGTGAGGAAGGTGCATATGCAGTGGGGATGAAGATAGCCCAGTGCAGGGGATCAAAGCCTAAGCATGGGAGTGGGATGGGGGAGCTTCACATGGGCGAGGGGCTGCCGCAGACTGATCAAATAAACATGAAAAGGGAGAAAACTAAAATGAGTTCTGTGTTGTTTGATAGGAATCAAAAGTATCAATTATACTCATAGATTTAGATACTTATAGATGGATGTGGAAAACTAATGCAGTTGTCAATGTATGTGTGTTTATATACAAGTGCGTATGTGTGTGTACATATGTATGTGTACTCACATACATATGTACGTGTACGCACACTATATTCCCTACCTATAACCACTGATAAGACCTCGGGGCAGAGACCACCCCACTCCCATCCCCACCCCCAACAGCAATGAGCACACCAAACACCCAAATCATGGCTTATACATCAGTCTCCAATGAAAGGAACAAGGGCTCCTTGAAGAAATGACTGGGATAGGATTGACAAAGTACAAGGTGAGCCTGAGTATCTTGTGCCCCCCAAACAAGGAAATGCTCCAGAAAGATAGGGGCATGTCAAAAACACACTGGCATCAGCTAAAAAGGGTTCCTACCAGCCAAATGTGGGACCATTAGGCATGGCAGTAAATAATGGTAGTAAAAATTATAATGCATTGAATAAAATAGGAAATCATGGATTCAATGAGATAGATAGATCAATTGAGAGATAAAAAGTTTGATGAGAAGTAGGATGAGGAACAACATTTCAAAGTACCTCTCCACTAAATACTTATTATGAAAAGAAAAGTGATAATTTCAGTGGAGAAACCTGGCCGACTATAACTTAATCATGTGATCCAAGTTAATGGCATCAATAATGGGATGGATTGAAATCATGAGCCACTGGAAAGAATGCAATGAGAAGAACAGAGCATCATTTCTATGATATTCCTGTTAGAGATGCAAAATCTGAATGTAATCATGATGAAACAACAGACAAATTCAAACTGAGACGCAATTTATAAAATAAGTGATCTATAATCTTAAAAAGGGTTAAGGTCATGAAATTCAAAGAAAGGCTGATGGATTATTACAGACTGAGCATGAGAAACACATGGCAACTAAATGCAATCCAACGTTCTGAACTGTATCTTTTTACAATAAAGGATATTTTTGAGGCAAATGCAGGAACATGAATGGGGTCTGTGGACTTGATATGGATTCGACGGTAGTACTGTAGGAAGGGTAATGTCTTGATTTTCATAGTTATGCTTTGATTGCTATGTAGGAGCATGTCCTTGTTTGTAAAAAATACACCCCAGGGCTTCCCTGGTGGCGGAGTGGTTGAGAGTCCGCCTGCCGATGCAGGGGAACACGGGTTCGTGCCCCGGTCCGGGAGAATCCCACATGCCGTGGAGCGGCTGGGCCCGTGAGCCATGGCTGCTGAGCCTGCGCGTCCGGAGCCTGTGCTCCTCCGCAACGGGAGAGGCCACAGCAGTGAGAGGCCCAAGTACCGCAGAAAAAAAAAAAAAAAACACCCCAAAGTATTTTGGGGCGATGGGTATCAGGTCAGCTACTTACTGTCTAATGGCTTAGGGGAAAAAGGGTTCTTTGTATTGTACTTGTAATTTTTCTGTAAGTTTGAGATTTTTTTTTTAAATGTGTGTGTATATTTTAATACTTACCTCCTCCTGACTCAGAAGTCACCTTCTCAGTGAGGTCTTTCATGACAATCCCTTTAAAACTGCAACCTCTGCTCAGCACTCCCCATATCCCTATGTTGACTTGTTTTCTTCACAGTACTTATTCTCAAACATTTTATATAATTTACTTATTTGTTCTCTATCTGTGTCATTACCCCACTCCATCCCATTACTAGAATGTATGTTCCTTGAAATCAGGACTCTTTTTGTTCATTGTTATAAACCAGTGTCTAGAACAATAGCTAGTATATAGTGTGTATTTAATAAATATTTATTAAGTTACTGAATATAGTTTGTTGTTCAGAAACAGATTCCATTTTTGCTCTATAAATTGATGACTTCTTTGGTCATCAAAAACCCAGTAGGCATTTCATTCCATTAATGAAATGGTCTGAGTATGTTAAATAAGGGGGGGATTAAGGGTCCTTAGAACTCAAATAATTTCCTCATCCCAGCTTCTAATTAAAAATAAAATTCCAGAAGTAAACATATGAGTAGATATCAATGAAGCAATAAAATAGATCTCAAAAGTTTGTAATAAAATTCATTGCCCGGGCTTCCCTGGTGGCACAGTGGATAAGAGTCCGCCTGCCGATGCAGGGGACACGGGTTCGTGCCCCGGTCTGGGAGGATCCCACATGCCACGGAGCGGCTGGGCCCGTGAGCCACGCCACTGAGCCTGTGCGTCCGGAGCCTGTGCTCCGCGACGGGAGAGGCCACAACAGTGAGAGGCCCGCGTACCGCAAAAAAAAAAAAAAAAAATTCATTGCCCTATTTCACATATCAACATGTGGTTCATTTAAAATCATCCATATCTTGTACATGGATGGATGAATGGATAAAGAAAATGTGGTGTATACATAGAATGGAACATTAGCCTTGAAAAGGAAGGAAATTCTTTCATCTGCAACAACATGCATGAACCTGAAGGACGTTACGCTGAGTGAAATAAGCCAGTCACAGAGGACAAATATTGCACGATTCACTTACAGACGGTGTCTAACATAGTCAAACTCATAGATGCAGAGATCAGAGCACTGGTCACCGGGGGAGGGGGCAGGGAGAAACGAGGAGTTGCTAATCAACGGGTTTAGAGTTTCAGTTATGCAAGATGAATATCTAGAGATCTGGTGTACGACATGTGCTTACAGTTAACGATATTGTATTGCACACTTAAAAATATGTTAAGAGAGTAGATCTCATGTTAAGAGTTCTTACCATCATAAAATAAAACTAAAAATGTTAAAAAAAAATACATACTTGCTTGTATTCAGATTTTTGTCACACAGTTGTTGATATATACTACTTCCTGAATGTTAATTATTTCTTAGTAGTCCACAGACCAGTCTTCATTAAGTCAAAATTTTGCCTTTTTAATATTTATGGATTTCACTTGTATTGAAATGGCTGTCGTGTATTATATTGAGTCTCAGAAATTTAGCAGCATTATGCATATTTAAGCCTATTTTGAGTAAAGTTGTTCTAAAAATTGTCAATTACAAATTAACATCAATAATTTATGGCAACTTTAAACCTTATTGGTAAGTAGATATGTATTTTTAATTCACTTTTTCAAATATCGGTGACATTGTGAAACATCTGCAACTCCCCCCATCATATAACTCTAACAAAATAGAGATTTGACTTTTTATGCCCTGCAAATAGGCATCTTAGTTTAGAAATAGGGCTACTTGTTGACAACATCGCCTATCTACAAGGCAATTCTGAAATCAGGGCAATGTAATAGCTTCTTGTGTAACAAAATATTTTTTCCCAGTAGTGCTTAATGTACACTTTTTTGCTTTTTTGGTGTTAAGTTCCATTTGTGGTTCCAGAAGTGCTCATAAACTAGTATAATAATCACAACAATTCCACATGGTAGCTGAAGAACAATTTTCAATATTATGCAATTCATATTATAATTGAATATGTAAGACTAGATATAGCATCAGTCAAGTGTGCTGTCAATTCTCTACATTACTCTACAGTTTTAGATATTGCCTTAAGAGATAGCACAAATTGCAATAAAGGTGATGGCAATAAAATTTTAAATATTTTGTAAAATCTTATAGGGTACAATAATTTATCACATGCAAACCCACCACAACACTTGATATGTAAAATTCATAATTCACTACCAAATCTAAGTACTGCATTAATAATTATATTAAAAATCCAAATGTTATTACATCAGCAGTTTTGCCCAATTAAAATTATTTTTTAAAATAAATTTATTTATTTATGGCTGCATTGGGTCTTTGTTGCTGCACGCGGGCTTTCTCTAGTTGCATTGATTGGGAGCTACTCTTCATTGCGGTGCACAGGCTTCTTATTGCAGTGGCTTCTCTTGTTGAGGAGCACGGGCTCTAGGTGAGCGGGTTTCAGTAGTTGTGGCTTGCGGGCTCTAGAGCACAGGCTCAGTAGCTGTGGCGCACGGGCTTAGCTGCTCCGCAGCATGTGGGATCTTCCCGGACCAGGGCTCGACCTCGTGTCCCCTGCATTGGCAGGCAGATTCTTAACCACCACCAGGGCAGTCCCAGCCCAATTTAAATTAATTTTAAAAACTATCAAAAAGTTTTAATGAATCAAGAAACATTGTCTAATTTGACATACTGTCAACATATATTAAATGATAATCTTGATCATAACATAATTAGTGACATTTCTAAAATGAAAGGAAGAATAACAATTATTATGGAATAAATATATAATAATTTATTAGTTCCATATCCCTTTACTATATACTACCCAAATATCACTGGTTCATCAACAAAAGGCCAGACATGCCAACCATAATTAAAATCAGTCATCCTTTACATTTTCTAACTTGGAGTTATATAACAATAACATCGCTCTTCATTTAAAAATTTTTGTCATTATAAATGAAGTTTTTTCAATGTAGGGAGATAAAAGATATTTTATTTAACAACGTTAGCTTAATTTGTAACAAGCAAACATTCAGGAATATAGTATATGAGTCCACACAAATGCTAGGTCTGATTTATTAAAAGTCATTATATAAATGTATAAAGTATTGTTTCATTCCCAAGGAATTGAGGATTTATATCTTATTTACTTGCCTCATTTACAGTTTATCAGCTGTTCTAGTTTGTGATGCTGAAAAGAGATGACTCCCCATATTAAAGAACCCCACTGAAGATTACAAAACAAAGGCAAAATGCAATAATAGGATAATAATAAATTGGTTACTCATTAAGATTTTGACATCTGTATTGTTTTATTTCCTGTCCTATAGAGACAGTATACTTCCTGGTGCTTTATTATAAACTAATAAATGTAACCTATAGATACTAATAGAATTACTACATATATTATATCATGTCAGACATTATTATGAGCTTAAAAGATTCTAACAGAACTATTAGAAGAAAGATTTATTATAAGTATTCTATCAAAATCTTAGGGATGTAAATCTAATAAGAGTTATATGCAGACAATGCTTAGTCCCATTAAATATTTAAATAAATTAGTGATGAAAATGACAGCTTTGATCTTAACCCAGGTGTTTTTGAGACTCCTTGTTTCTAAAGTGTACCAACATGCCTAAATGTGAATAATTCCAGACTCTTAGATAATAAAAACATATTTGAGACAGACTTTATTATTAAAATATATGTATATATTGTTTTATTGCCGCACCTCTTTCTTCCCCAGAGTATCTCTTCTATATCAAGTAAATTTTCTATGGCTTCCTGGCAATGTATATATTCCCTATTTTGAAGACTTCCCTGTTAGGTGAACCCTACCTTCTGAATAATACAGGCAGTTTCAAATCAGCGTACAGAAGCTCATCAACAAGATGTTTCCACTAGAGATGAATGGGGAAGAATGGAAAGGATGGCTGGGGGGAAGGTTAAAGAAAAAGGGAGACCTAGCAGTTGATGGAGGATTTTAGAAAAAACAGGTAGCTGCGATCTGGAGAAATTTAGGGAAAGAAAAGAGGCGTGTAAAGGGTGTTTTATGAAGTGTGTCATGTGCTTTGCTATTTAAACTTACCTCCTTCACTTTATAGCCTTAAAGTGAGTTTGATTTGTAGGCTGTAGTTTTTCTAATATCATTGAAAATAAATACTTATCTATTAAGGTAACATTTTTTTCAAATCATCTGCTATCTGAAATCATCTCGATGCACAAGTTGTGCATGGGAATGTGTGGAGAGAGCAGAGGGCTTTGGATGGAGCCCTGGGAAACTGCCGTCCTGCAGTCAGGTAGTGAAGAGGCGGTGAAAGGGGAAACGGAGGGAGAGAAGGAGCAACCACGTGGATCCTGCAAATCAAGAAAGACGGTGTTTGGAGCCCAGAGTGGTCATGCTGCTGAGAGCTGAGACGGAGGCCGAAAACTGACCCCTGGGTTTGGCAGCATGACAAGTAACACAGACAAGGACATTTCTGGATGGCTGATGGGAATGAAAGTCAGATATAAGTGGGCTGAAGAGAGAGGTGGAGAGGGAAACAATGACAGCCATCTGCATAGCAAAGCCTTTCAAGAAGGTTTGCCAGGAAAGGGAGCCTAGACAACGTGTCTGCTGGAAGGAGGCCTGAGGGAGGAAGAGGAACTCTTTCCTACGGGCAAGCAGAGAAAAGCAGGAAAGATGGGTGTGGGTGAGGCAAGGGCTTGCGCTCGACCTTGGTAGGAAGAGCATGGTTTCCTGAAATGAGCTCAAAGATTGAGACAGAGGGCGAGCAGGTGGGTTAGGGTTACTGATTCTTAAACTTAGCTGCAAATGGATAACTAATAAGAATCTGCTGTATAAAATAAGAAAATAAAAAAAAAAACCTTAGCTGCACGTTGCAGTCAGTCATATGGCAAGTTTTAAATAGTCCTTATGCGTAGAGATTCTGATATGATCAGTATGGGGTGAAGCCAGAGGATTATGCATTTCCACATCTGCCCAGCTGATTCTAATAGCAGCAAATTTTGAGAACCACCAGGTAAGATTTTTGAGGCTAGAGAAGGTATTAGGCATCAACCACTTGCTGAAGTCCAGACTACCTGCTACGTGGAAAACAAAAGAGATAGGAATCATTTCTTACTTTCGAGGAGCCTACAAATCCATAAGCTGTTCAGAAATCTTCTGCTCAGGAAATATGAAAATAATTTAGGAATATTAGCAATTTTAAATATATTAAAGAAAGCAAGGTACAAACCATATTCAATTATGCAGAATAAGGGAAATAAGAGATCAGTTTTAGAGACAATGGTTCAGGGAAAGCTCGTTATAGGAAAGTAGTGACCTACATTCTGAAGAAGTGAAGGGCAAAAACTGAAAGATGTTTAAAGGATAAAAGAAATAATTTCAGATAAAAGAAGTAATGTGAATAAAAGCACGTCATCAAGGAAAGTATGGGGAAAACATACTTCTGGGTAACTGAAGGACAGGGATGGGAGAGAGAATTTTCACTATGTACCTTTTTTTTTAAAAGCCTTTTAAACTGTTGAAGCACGTAAACATTTAACCTTTCAAAAATAGATAATTTGTATCTAAAAAGATCAATCTGGATTGAAAGACAAGAATAGTAAAAAGTGAGGGTCATGAAACATGGAAGAGCCAGCTGATAAAGGTATTAGAAGCACTAAAGTATCCACAGGAATACAGTCTGTTTTCTCTATCATTTCTCTTGAAGAAACAGGATATTAGTTTAACTACATAAGGTCTAACATCACTGTAGTGAAATGAGTCTTGGCAGGCACAAAGTAAAAAGCTAACGTGGAGCTCTGTGTCTGCTGAGCTGATCTAATCCTTCTACTGATAGAAAATCAGATGAAATGTTTCTTACTGCTGTTCATTAGGAAAAAAAATACTTTTGTGTTTCTTTGTTTTAAAGTACTTTGTAGCCCTTAAGTCATTAATTACTTTAAAGAGGTATTCATGTTCTTTCATGTGGCCTCTTTTGTTGAAGAGATGATAGGGAAAAAGGTTTCGTTTTCTTCAATTCTCTTTTCATGATTCACAATTATATTGTAAAACAACTTTTCATTAATGCGAGATGTTTAAGTGCCTTAAACAATTTAGAGAAAAGCTGTGTTCAAGGGCGTAACAACACTGAGTATTGACAGCAAATTGAAATTATAAATTACTGAAAACAAGCTAAGTCACAGTTAATGTTGCCTGTTGCCCCTCAGTATGGTACTAAATTTACCTATGTTTTTGAATAGGTACCGAAGTAAAGCAAACACACAAACTTGATACATTAAAGATAAGGCATGAAACAGTAAAATGGGTAATATTCTGTATTATGAAGTTATCATTTCTTTACTCAGGTATCCTTTAATGGAAAATTTGGGTGTGTTTATTTGCTTTATTTTTTTAATTTTTTAATTTTTTTGCGGTACCCGGGCCCCTCACTGTTGTGGCCTTTCCCGTTGTGGAGCACAGGCTCCGGACGCGCAGGCTCAGCGGCCATGGCTCACGGGCCCAGCCGCTCCACGGCATGTGGGATCTTCCTGGACTGGGGCACGAACCCGTGTCCCCTGCATCGGCAGGTGGACTCTCAACCACTGCGCCACCAGGGAAGCCCTATTTGCTTTATTTTAAATAAGATAATTTAGAAAATTTTTCACTTTTGGAAAGTAAAAGTAAATATTCATATGAAATATTGCCAGTATTCATTCTTCATACTAATAATGTTATGATGCTTTAGAGCTGAAAAAATACCTCACATAGCTCATGCAATCTTTATAATAACCACGTTACCATTCCCATTTTGCCCAAGAGAAGCGTAGTATTCACAGAGGTTGATTTGACCAATGTCTCTTGGCTGGGAAGTATCAGTGTGAAATCCACATTGCCTGAATTCAATTTTCCTCTTTTTTTCTATTCCTGCCTCATTGCTCCTTATAATTTGTGGTCCACATTGGTACGCTGTGAACTCTTATACAAATTCCCCGCATGTTATTTTAGTATAGACAAAGCAAAACAAAATTAACAACAAAAACATTTATATAGATAAACTTGTCTGCTAAAGACAGCTGAGCACAACATCAAACAATAAAGTATCCTTTACGTGGTGAAACCAGAGTGGCTGAGAAGCCATCCTGGTCCGTTCAAATAAGATATTGGGGTTGCCCTTTATAAAAAAACATTTTTAAGGGCAAACCATGATGCAAAACATAGTTTTAGCCCCTGAAAAAGTGGGGGCCACAAATGCATTGGACTTGAACTTTTCATGACTACAAAGTTTACAATTTTTTTCCCTCCCTACATGAAGATACCATTTGTACCAGTTTCATCACATTCAAAAAAAAAAATTGGGGGGACTCCCCTAGCGGTCCAGTGGTTAAGACTCCATGCTTCTACTGCAGGGGGCACCAGTTCCATCCCTGGTTTGAGAACTAGGATCCCACATGCACTGCGGCAGGGCAAAAAAAAAAAAAAAAAAAAAATGTTTTTTGAACTTTGCCTGAAATTTGCAGAACAAATACCCAGTTGCAACAATCATCAATGTTTTGCCATGTTTATCTCTCCTGCATTGAAAAAAAAAATTCTTATTTTGGTTGGAACGTTTTAAAGCAAATTCCAAACATTTTTTCATCTTTCCCCTAAATATTTCAGTGTGCATCTTTACAAATAATAAAATAAGGGACAAATAATAAAAATAAGGGACATTTCTTTGCAAATAATAAAATAAGGGACATTTCTTTACATCACTAAATGTTATTATTTTATCTAATAACATTAACAATAATTCCTTAATATTACCTAATGCTAAGTTCATATTCAAATTTCCCCACTTATCTAAACTTAAAAAAAAAAAACCCACAAAAAACTAAGGACAGAACATCAGCTTCCATAGGAGGTTCACACACATTATTGGGTTATAATGTCTCTTAATGCTTTTTTAAAATCTTTCAATCTAAAACAGCGTTCTTCTCTCTCTCTCAGTCTCTCCCTCTCTCTTCCCCTTCCTCTCTTCTCAGTGCTATTTCCTTTTTGGGCACACCAGGTCAATCTGCCCATTCTACATGTGGCTAATAATGCTCCCTTGCATTGCCTGTATGGTGTCCTTTGATTTCCAGTGGCTAAGAAGTTAGTTCTAAAGACTTGAAGAGATATGAAATGAACTACACAGCCCCATCTATAAGATATTCTTTTAAAAAGATTATTCCATGTAAACTTAGAAATATTATTACTTTCAATCTTCAGTGGAATATATTATAAAGAAAGAAAAATAGTTTTACCATAGAGTTAATGACCTTTAAATGATTCATGTGAAGGTTGCATAATGGGATTTTTTTCTAATTCCCTTATTTCTTCTGTATTTATTAGCCAGAAATCTTTTGTTTAGAAGAATTTTTCATCAGTTCGTTCAGTATAAACTGAAATATAAGTCATTGCAGAGAGACAAGATCAATGTTCACGTCTTCCCCTTTAATTATCAATCTTTAGAGTAGTGAGTTGGTGTTGTGGACACTTCCAATGGCATCCAATAGATTTTCTTTTCTCTCTGTTTCTCTCTCTCCTTCCTCCTCCTACTCCTTCCTTTCCCCCTCCCCCCTCCTCTCCCCTGTCCTCTTTCCTCCTCTCTTTTCTTTTCAGTTTGAACTCATTGCTTTTTCTAAATTCAATGTGTTGGACTTAAACTTAGAGGCATTATTTTGATGTTCAAATTACCCCATTTTAGCCACTGGGAGAATCTTCAAACTTTTTTCTGCGTCCTTTTTGCAAGACTCCACAATCTTTGATAGTGTTACTTTCTGGGACAATATAATATCACAAGCTCATCATGAACATTTTCTGCCCCATCCCTGGAGTCAGCCATTTCTCAATAGATTCCAATTAGTAGAAAATGATATTTAGAGACCAGGATCTTGCCACTAGGAGTATTTACTGATAGTAGCTTGTCATTGCTTCTAAGGCTTTTCCTTGGACAGAGCTAAGAAACACGTTTTTTTAAGAGGAGGGGAAAAGTCATATGTTCTCACTGATATTTCTGTTCAAATATAAAATTAAAGGGTCTTAAATTTTTGATTTTATATTCATATCTCTTTTTCTTATGCTAACTTACTGATACTTAAGAAAATTAACATAATAATTTGCTTTATCCTATTATATACATGTAATAATTTAAAAAATAACAATACTGATATTATTACCAACATTGACTATTGAATAAAGTGTAAGACTTCTTGGTATTTTTTGTGTGTGTGTCTTTATAGTATATTCCACTGAAGATTGAGAGTAATACTATTTCTAAGTTTACTTGGAACAATTTCTTTCCTCTGTTAGAATAAATCCGGTTGAATTTATTCAATTTGCTTTTAATATTTACAGATTGCTTATTAAATTTTTGTTTTTTTAATTATATAAAAACACTTACGGGCTTCCCTGGTGGCGCAGTGGTTGAGAGTCCGCCTGCCGATGCGGGGGACACGGGTTCGTGTCCCGGTCCGGGAAGATCCCACATGCCGCGGAGCGGCTGGGCCCGTGAGCCATGGCCGCTGAGCCTGCGCGTCCGGAGCCTGTGCTCCGCAACGGGAGAGGCCACAGCAGTGAGAGGCCCGCGTACCGGAAAAAAAAAAAAAAAAACCACTTACAACACACCAAAGTGAAAACTATAAAACAAGAAGTTTTATTTCCATCCCTGTCCTCTCTACCCTTCCTCTGAATATAATTTTTATTAATTTTTGTTTTATCAATCTACTATTATTTCTTTCTGCAAATATGAGCAAATATACAACTTATATAAAACATAACACGTTAGAGAACCTATTCTGTACTTTCTTTCTTTCACTTCAGAATACTATATCCTGAAGATCACCATCTATCAATGTGTACATATCATTCCCTTTTACACCTCCATCTGAGTTCATTATGTTGATGTGCCGTAGTTTATTAATAAGTTCTCTATTCATGATTTTCTGGGTTATTTCCAATCTTTTGTTATTATAAATACTGCCACAATAAGTAACCTGTGCATAAGTTCCTTTGTAGTTTTGCAAAGCACAATGTTTTTAAAAGTAGGGAACAATGAAAACAAGGATTCTTTATTAGGGAACGTTTGCCAAAACTTCTCCTTCTATTGTATAGTATTAGCAAATGAATCCAGCATCCTAATAATAATAGATTACACACAAACAGGCCTCTCAAAAACACCTTCACCTTCACTGTTTTGTGCCTGTAAACTAGGTGATTAGTTAGGGAAGGCGAACTGCTGTAATAAACAACAGAACTGTGGCGACTTAACACAGTAAAAGTATTGGTCTGGTGTTCCTGGTTGGTGGGTGGCTTTTGTGTGACTGATCTTGAGGCTCTAACCTCCTATCTTACTTTGGAGTCTCCTGCTTTGTGTACAACTCTCAAACAGAGAAAAAGAGGGTGGAGAAGACACACTTACTTTTTAAAAGCCTTGATATGAAAATGACACATGCCACTTCCACACACCTTGACAAGGACCCACCCCTCCCTGCAAGGGAGCAGGAGTTCTGGTGGAATGTTCAGGAAGAAAAAATGGTTTTGGTGAATAGTGAGTCAATATCGGTCTTTCAGGGCTCTGGTTATCGGCTTCATATTCTTCAATATATTTGTTCCAATGTTTATATACGAATCTGCAGCCCAGATAAATAAAGATCATGTCAGTGAAAAGGCACTGTGTCCCACTTGCAAAATAGCCTTTGGTTCTGTGTGAAGCAAATGGAACGAAGGAGCCTATGACAGGTGCAATCTTATAAATGTCTGTATTTTTACATGAGCTATCATTCAAGACAAAGTTTCAGCACCTAGGAGTGCCTTGAGGAGATTTGACCACCCCCAAAATATGCAGTCTGAATAAAAATGTGATGCTTTGTAAATGCAGTTTCAAGTCTCATCTCCCAGTCCTTGAGGCAATCAGATTGCCACAGGCAACCAAGAGTAGAGCCTCAATATTCCAGATCCTATTCACTGAGAATTTGTCATTGGAAATGGAATTGAACTATAATTTAAATCATCCATAAAGAAAGTTTGTAAACCAACTTAATAGAGAACAGAAAGTATAGAAAATTTCTAATATATATTTTAAAAGTTCTTGAGCTTTGGTACATTTACAAATAAATAATGCTATTACAAATTCTTTTTTAAAGCAAATCTACTAGTATTTGTTCTTGGCAAAACTATTTCCTTGTCACTTGGAGTGTTATATGTCCACATGTAAAAGTATTATAAATTTTCTACATGTTTATTTTTATACATATCATATGTGTATTTATTTTCAAGCGCTCTATAATTCATAATATTCATTATTTTGAAAAAGTCCTTTCTGTAAAATTAGCAAAGTTTTACTACATTACAAAATCAGTGATGTGAAACAGGTTCTACATTATAATAATACACAGTAACACTTTTTCCTCTCCTTACAGATTTTTGTAAAATTCCTGAATTGTCAGCTTAGTTGTGAGAAAAAAAATGACTTGTTTCATTTTTGAGAATTAAGACGAGTACACTGTTTTAATTTTAAAACAGGAAATAAAAATCTAAACAAAGAGCCAGCATGTAAATTTCCATATACTGTGGTGAAATATGATAAATTACCTGGCCAGCTCTTGCCTAGACTTGTCAGACTAATCTGTTAATGGAGAAAGAGTTCATCTCAGCCTGTTTCCTGTTGAGATTCTGAGCAGTAGAGAAGGCTTACTGAAGAAATTAATGACTATTTCACGAAACATCAGGACACTAGAAGGCAATGAAAACAGTATTCGTCTACAAACACTGATGTCTTAAAAGTCGTTCAGTTAGAGATTGTATCTATTTCGTTTAAGACAGAGAAGATCACAGGTATGTATGGTCATGGGCACTAATCAAATCCTCTTCCAAGAAGGTTTTTAACTCGGAAGTATGAAGCTATAGAAAGAGCATAGGGAACTTACATCAGGTCCTTTTATCCCTGAATGTCCCCCTAAGTCTACTTCTTTATCTTTTAAAATGAAGATAAGCCATGATCATGTCTACCTCAGACATTTTTAGGTGGGAATTTGACGTCTAGGTCAAATTCCATAGAAAACTCATAAAGCGCCTTGTAAATGTACAGAATCATTAGGAAGTATTTTGAGCAATTGATCTTGCTTAATATCATGTCTCAAGTATCCTAAACCTAGTGACTCATTAATCATGTTCTGAAAGCCTTATCTACTCCTATAAGCAAAAGCATTGCTCTTTCTTTCTCTGCCTGGGTCCAGACGGTATGAAATCTCGATGAGAATAATTCTATAGCAAACTGTGAAAAACTCCTTAAAGCAGTTACAATAGTTAACAAGGTGATTTTCAGATAGATTGTTAGCTGGATTAGTTAGCTTTCACCAGGTTATTCTGTGCTAAAACATAATTCCAAACAACCACTCCCACTCCTACATACACACACAAACATACATACCACACACACAAAATGAAGTTGGGAAAGTGTAAGGGTGTGGAAAAACCTTTAGATTCTTCTCTGAGCTATGTCCATCCAATTGAGAGGACTAGGGAGTCACATTTATCTCAGAATGGCCATCCTCAAAAAATCTAGAAACAATAAATGCTGGAGAGGGTGTGGAGAAAAGGGAACACTCTTGCACTACTGGTTGGTGGGAATGTGAATTGGTACAGCCACTATGGAGAACAGTATAGAGGTTCCTCAAAAAAATACAAATAGAACTACCATATGACCCAGCAATCCCACAACTGGGCATATACCCTGAGAAAACCATAATTCAAAAAGAGTCATGTACCAAACTGTTCATTGCAGCTCTATTTACAATAGCCCAGAGATGGAAACAACCTAAGTGTCCATCATCGGATGAATGGATAAAGAAGATGTGGCACATATATACAATGGAATATTACTCAGCCATAAAAAGAAACGAAATTGAGCTATTTGTAGTGAGGTGGATAGACCTAGAGTCTGTCATACAGAGTGAAGTAAGTCAGAAAGAGAAAGACAAATACCGTATGCTAACACATATATATGGAATTTAAGAAAAAAAATGTCATGAAGAACCTAGGGGTAAGACAGGAATAAAGACACAGACCTACTAGAGAATGGACTTGAGGATACGGGGAGGGGGAAGGTAAGCTGTGACAAAGCGAGAGAGAGGCATGGATATATATACACTACCAAACGTAAGGTAGATAGCTAGTGGGAAGCAGCCGCATAGCACAGGGAGATCAGCTCGGTGTTTTGTGACCGCCTGGAGGGGTGGGATAGGGATGGTCGGAGGGAGGGAGATGCAAGAGGGAGGAGATATGGGAACATATGTATATGTATAACTGATTCACTTTGTTATAAAGCAGAAACTAACACACCATTGTAAAGCAATTATACTCCAATAAAGATGTAAAAAAAAACAATAGGTGTGATGACCACAACGTTTATATGGTTTTGGCCCTGGGGCCAAAGTCTGCAGAGGGGTGTGAAGTATACATTGCATGGTTTTAGACTCTTGCCTTTTTTTTTTGTGATGCTCCCTTTCCTCCTCAGGATGAAGGTGGTATTTGGATTCCCACTAGTACTAAGATAGGAATGTGGAATTTCAAATTTACAGAATTTAGCCAGTGGGCTTTTCTCATTGCTTTATAACATTGGGCATAAATGATTTACTTAATAACCAAGAGTTTTGATAAAACGAGATTTAGTCTCAGAATTTGTGGCAACCTCATCATCTTTGGTAAACAGAAGAGAGTAGTAAAGATCAAACATTATTCTTTACCCAGAGCAACAATACACACATGATGAACATCATCTTGCCAGATGCTGTAACTACAGGAGATCGCTAGTTTAGTGCGGAATCATTATGTCCACTGAGACACTACGCTTTACTTCGCTGCATCTTTTTCTTTGGCTGCTCTTCAGCTTTCAATTGTAGTCACTCTTTTCCTTGCTATTGTCATCTGTGATGTCAAATTAATTAAAGAACCAGGGTATTAGATTAAGGTGGCTTTAATGCTATGGCAGCCTAAAATCCAAGCCGGTAAATGCCTCAGGGTTATGAAATCAAAACCTAAAGACAACCAATTGCTTTAAGCTATAGCCAGTCAAATTATTTCCTTTCTTTTCTTCCAGATCTCCTCTACAGAAGTCTCCCCGCCCCCCGCCCCCCACCTCCTGTTGGCGGAATGCCCCTAACCACTTCCAACTTGGCGCTGCCTGATTCCAACTGATTTTTGCTCAAATAAACTCTTAAAACTTTTAAATATGCCTCAGTTTATCTTTCAACAGTTCTGACATCATCGCCTAATGTTTTTGTTGGGAATCCTTCTTGGGATATATCTTTGAAACTTCTTCTTTCAGAAGCTCCTGCCCTTATTGCCAACATACTTACTAGAAAATTCCACTTGAATTCCCCGAATGTCAACTTAAATATTTCAGAACTTTCCTGACTTTCCTCTTTTTTCTCTCCTCTGCCCATGCGTGTCTACCCTTTTGGCATCCCCATTTCTATAGATGCTACTTCATATCTTAGACCACCAATCTAAAAACCTGAGTATCTTCTTTCACGCCCTCTCTCATATATCCATGTCCACTTCCTATACCTTCCTAAATGTCACACCTAGCTACTAAATCTTATTGAGTCTTCCTTCAAGATGTTTTACATCCTTGTCTTGGTTTCAGTGTTATACTGGTTTTAGGGTTTATACCTAAATGACATACATCAGCTTTACCAGCCTTTGAACAAAAATTTTCCCTTTTGTCATTTGCCTTGTACCCCATGCTAGATTAGTATCCTAAAATCAAGGAACCCCTTCTCAGAAATATTGATTGGTTTCTTAGTGCCTCAGGGTAAACGGTGCTATCTTTCCTTAAGATTTAGGGTGTTGACTTACTGTAATGGTTAAGATCAGATTCAGCAAGTGATAGACAATCCAAAATAAAAGTGGCTCAAACAAAATAGATGTAAATGTTCAAAGAGATCCAGGGCAGGTTTGAAACTCCATAGTATCAAAGACTCTTGCTCATTCTATCTGATTTCCTTTACATGTGGCCTGCATTCCCAAGTTTATTTCATGGTCCAAAATGGCTTTCCAACTTTTTCTTTATTCCAGTCAGTGAGAAGAAGAAATGGAAAAGAAAAGGGCTTGTCTCTTTTAAGGAAATTTCCTAGATCTTTTTTGTGCCTACCATTGCTGCTTACACCCTTTGGTCAAAACTTATTTCCACGGCCAAATGTACTTATATTCTCATGACCAAGTGTCCCACTAAAAATTTGAAGTTCCAGTACTGAGGAAGATGGGAAAATAGACACAGGGTTATAACCAGGAATCACTGCCACACTTACCTTCTAACTGCTACTTCCTTACGTTAACCTGTCATTCTAGTCAATCTCTCCCCTTGTCTATTTAAACAGAAATTCTTCAAGACACTTCAGCCCATGTTTTTTTCTGTCCTTCAAGCTAGAGGAACTGTCGATTTGGCAGCCAATCAGGTACTTATTTTGTAACAGCCTTAGAAATGTGGCCTTAATGATTAGAGCATTGTTTAAATTTTCTTCCTTGTCTAATCCTCTCAGCTAGATGGAGGGAAGAACCTGAGCCTTATATATCCCATCTCCCAACTGCTATTGCTTGGCCTGTTGCCTGGTACAATTTAATGGTTGTGTTCTAGTTTATCTAACAGGCTGAGAGCACCAAACTGGAATATATCACATCTATTCCTTTATTAGGGAGGGATTATATATCATATGTTGTGGTGTACAGTATTGTATTCCATTTCAGTTGTATATATAAAGACAAAGAAGACAATACAATAATAAAAATGTGTTAACTGTCAATAACAATCTCCTTGAAATTATGTTAAAAACGTATGATAGGGACATTATTATGCAAGTGAATGTACAATTTAGCTGGAGGGATAAGTTATTAAATACCAATATAGGTGAAATATTATTTAGGAAAACAATATCAACACATAGACTCCCTCTCTCTACCCAGCAAATCCTAAAGATCAATAATAGACAATGAAAGGATAATATGAGAAGAAAAGACCCTCAATTTTTTAATTTTAAAATTAACAGCAAATTTCCAAAAATTTTGAGGACTGTTAACATACAGAAAAAATAACTTAGTGCTGTATTAAAAGAGATATTGGGTCCCATTATCTTTGAATTGTTTTTCCTGAAATGGCAATGGATCAGGTAGAGTAGATTCAGCTGATCCTTTTTACTTATGCCCTGTATTTGTGAATTAAGTGTGTGAAATCTGTGGTCATGGGAGGTGTATAACTGGGAAATTTGGAATTTAAATCCATGGTCTTTGTTTCATCAACACTGAGTTAAACACATAGGCTTCTCTTAACATAATCACACTTACGTGAAGAATTCAGGGAGAACTATGGCCTTTGTGCCACAAATATTAGTACATCATATTAGAATATATGGAGTACATTCCTCACACTTCATGAAATCCTTTCACAATTCTATGAGGTTGGCTTATCTAGTGCTGTGAATCCCTCTATAAAAAATGAAGAAACTGTGGCTTAGAGTTCAACCTACTCAGGGCCATATAGTTAGTAAGTGGCTGGCTGCCCAGAATCATTCCCAGTTCTTTTACTCTAGCTCAATATTTTGTATTATACTGCAGCGGGACTCAGTTATCGACAACTGAGTGAGCCCTTGAGGGCACTTTCTTTCCCGGATGCCCTAGGTGGATGCCAAGATTCTAATGTGGATTATCTAACCAAAAGAATTCTGCCATTATCTATCTAGGCCAGTGGTCCCCAATCTTTTTGGCACCAGGGACCAGGTTCTGGGAAGACAATTTTTCCACAGACCGGGGGCAGGGGGGTGGTTTGGGGATGATTCAAGCACATTACATTTATTGTGCACTTTATTTCTATTATTATTACATTCAAATATATAGTGAAATAATTATACAACTCACCATAATGCTGACAGGAGACGGAGCTCAGGCAGTAATGCGAGTGATGGGAGCGGCTATAAGTACTGATGAAGCTTTGCTCGCTCCCCCGCTGCTTACCTCCTGCTGTGCGGCCCGGGTTCCTAACAGGCCAGAGACCACTACCAGTGGTAGGCTGATATCCTTTGAAATAACTGGGAAGTCTGTTTGCATTTGCTTAAAAAACAGGTGTTCAAAGTAAGATATACTCGAGAAATTTGAGATTCCCCAGTGTGAGACCATCTCTCAAAAAGTCAAGAATAGAAGTTAACATTCATACTAGTGTTTGAGAGGGGATAATAATTGGTCATAGAAAGTGTGGCTGAGTTAGGAAAAGACTATTAAGGAGAAAGTCAATAACAGTGGAGCCATCTACCTCATATTAGTTTAGTTTCCTATGATAAGAGAGCACTTACTAAGCAGCTGACTGGGTATGGCATTGAACAAAAAGAATTATATAGCTCTGGCTATATATATACACACGTGTATTACATGTATTAGTATAAACCCAAGTTGAGGAGAAACCAAGAATATTAACACATTTTTACCATGCTGTTTCCAGGGCAGCAAAGCGAGTAGGAAACCTTCACAAAACTGCTGTGAAAAGTGTTGAAACTGATATTCTCCTATTCTCCAAAGGATGAGGAAAACTATTGAAAGCATTAAACCAATTTTGGATTTTAGTCTGGATGTTGGATGACTTGGTTGCATATACTTCGGGTAGGTTTCAGGCTTGCTGCTTTCATGTCAAAGGACAACAATGCACTAGACAGGGAAAAAGATTTAGGAATCAAAGATACCTTATTTCATCCCTCCCCAACATCCAGTGTAGAAGATACCATAGTTATCATCAAGGGCTTGTTGTGTGATAAACACGTTAGCGCATACATCACATACCTTCTCCTTTAATCTTTCAACAACCATGTGAAAATAGGTGTTCCCATACCCTTTTCATAGAAGAGGAACTTGAAGCTCCAAAGAGTAACTAAGGTGACACATTGAGAAGGAAGCAGAGCAGAATTCTTGTTTCCCTGCTCCTGACTCATTCTCTTAACCACTATTCAGTGAGGCAACAGGGAATTCCTTTAGCTGGGCCTCATAGCAAAGAGTACATATATAGTCTCCAAACTGGAAAAGGTATTAATGTAGGTTTGTGAGTTATATATCAGGAAGCCTCAGTGGAGCTCAGGTTAACTATTACATCAGGTTTCATAGCTTTTAATGTCATTATATCAATTCAGTGGGAGAACTGATTAACTCTTGCTATTGATTACATCCTAAGAAATCTCAGTTGCAAGGGGAAGAAAATAAGAAGCCTTCGTGTCAAATTGTTGGGAATCTTGGAACTTAACTCCTAGAAATAGAGAGGTCCTCTAATTTGATAAAATCTTTCAAATTGAAACCCGAACTACAGTATTTAAAAGTATGTATTTCAAAATTTCTTGACGTCTGAAATACTGAAATATATTTAAAATGTAATACATTATTAAATACTATAAATGTTAAAGATTTAGATCACTACTTTCTTCAAGCAGCTGGACATGTATACAGGTGTTATTAATCTATTAGTTGGAAGACTAGGTAGCTGGCATTAGGATCATACTGTGTGTGTACAGTACTATTTTTTAAGCCCACCATTTGCAATTGATTACACGGACCATCTGTAACTGTCTGTGAATCATGTTGGAAGTTACCCCACTGACATTTACCGAACATTTGTCATGTAGCAAACTGTTTAGCATACAAGTTGACACATAATAGCTTTAAGGTTTCACTAAAACAACTTTAGACACCAGGCTATAGGTACAACCCATTGACATGTAATTTCCAGAAAAACATGGCTTATGATTTAAGAAAAGATAACCGCCTCACTCCAAGCCCTCTATGGGTAGACCAAAACGTCTTTTGTGACCAACGAGGTGACTTTGCCTCACTGAATTTCCTGTGAAACTATCCCGTTGGGGTGGGGTAGGGGAGGTAGGGGAGTCACAAGTCGTGAGGAAAGAAGAGTAGGGACATTCAGCTGAAAATGAAGTTGCAACAGTGGGTCGTGATCAGTCGGTGGCTCGGGACTCGCCTAGGGGGAAGGAACGCGGCATCACTATCAAGGCTGTGGTTCGCGATGAACTCGGGGCTCCTCTCACTGTACGCGTTCGCGCTACCTGTCAGACCGGAGGAGCCGCAGCGATGCAGAGGGGACCGGGGAGGAGGGTACCCCGGGCCCCGGAAGAAGGATGAGGACTGGTGGGTCTCCGCCTGTGAGGTACTCTTGCGGGGGGAGGCAGGGCGGGAAGGAGGGCGCGCTAGACCCCGCGGAGACTTCACGTGGTCTCTGGAACCAGGCTAGGAGGAGAAGGCTGAGCGGGTGACGTGAGTGGGGGGGGGGAGGGGGGCGGTGCTCGGTACTGCATGCCCCTCCCCTAAGCCTCTCAGCCCCTCCTCCCAAGCACGTGACCACAGCCGGCGGGTCCCCTTGCTCCCGCAGCGTAGTTCGCTCTGTTTCTTCCCTCCCGCCGCCGTGCCCTTCTTCTCCCCAGTTCCCATCCCTCTGCCCTCCCCCACCACCTTCCCCACGCCCCAATAGCGGCTCGAGCTGCGAAGCGCCCGCCCCTCCGCCCTTTTCTTCGCTTGCTCATTGGCTGGGGCTTCAAGGACGCGTCCCGAGGGCGGGTAGCAGCCATTGGTGGGATGAGCAATCCGAGTTCCCGGATGAGGGAACATTCTGCAGTATAAAGGGAGCGGGGAAGGCGGGAGACAGCGCAGTTTGAATCGCGGTGCGACGGAGGAGTAGGCGGCAGGTTCTCGCTGGGTGTTTGACTAGTCCTCTCTCTGCCTTGCTTGTTTGAGCTTCAGCAGAATTTGAAATGGTAAACTTGGTGGAGGCGCTCGAAGACTCCGCGGGTTTTTGCCGGCGGGAGAAAAACCCGTTACAAACGGAGATGGGTTTGAAGCGGCAACGGCTGGGAACGAGCGGAGACAGGATTTGGAAGAGCGGGGGGAGGTGTTTTGTCGGCGGCGAGCGGAGCAGCCTCCGATCTCGCGGCGGGCGGCGACGGTTGGGTGGCGCGCGCAGCGCCGCTGGGGGCCGGCGGGCGGCGAGCGGGTGGACGGCGGCGCGCGGCCGCGGCGGGCGCGCAGCGCGGGTCGGGCGGGCGGGGTCGCCCTTGCGGCGCGCGGCGGGCCGAAGACCCCGGCTGGGCACGGGGCCGCGCTCGCGCCCGGGCCGCGCCGCGGTGGGGGAGGGGCGCGCCGCCCTGGTAATCCTATATTCTGCGTTCCTTCTTCGCTCGCGGGCGTGTGCGCGCCGCAGGCTGGCGGTAAGGCTGGGAAGGACTCCGGAAAGGCCAAGACAAAGGCGGTTTCCCGCTCGCAGAGAGCCGGTTTGCAGGTCAGTCAGTGGTGGTTCGTGCAGTCTGGGAATCGTGGCGTTTTTCTTTCCTTTTCCTCTCTTGTTTATCATCACACTAGATGAGCGTTTCGTCTTTGCGTGGGTGATGGTGTCGCGACTTGGTTTACCGATACAATAAATATCAGGGAGGGGGGCGATCACGTGTGTGGGTGCTGGGGCGCGTTGCTGCACCAGCGTCCGTTCCCCTTGCTTTGGCGCGCGTATAATTTTACTGTCTTTGGCCCGTCTACCTTTGTGCATTTATGTTTGTGTATGCTAAAAATAAAGTTCCCGGTGGGCCGTATTCATCGACACCTGAAATCTAGGACGACCAGCCATGGACGTGTGGGCGCGACTGCCGCTGTGTACAGCGCAGCCATCCTGGAGTACCTCACCGCAGAGGTAAATGGGTGTACGCCTATAATATGGGAAAGATTGGGGGGGTGGGGTGGGGGGAGGCGGCGGGAGGGAAGGAGGAAAGTGATGCAAGAAAACTCCCAGGCTCTAAACGCGGCGAGAAGCTTCTGACAACGCTAGAGGGGGCTGGTGTTCACGATGGGATCCCGCTGGGCTTGAGTTTGCGGCTTCAGGAAATAAAATTGCGTGCCCCCTTTATAGGTTTTGCGTATCTTGCCATTCAGGTAGTGGGGGAGATGACACTTGGTAGATACACGTTCATGAGGCTTTGATTCTTGTCAGGATCTTGAAGATAAGGAAAGCGGGAAGGAGATTGATTACATTCTGTCTTCTAGGTACTTGAATTGGCAGGAAATGCATCAAAAGACTTGAAGGTAAAACGTATTACCCCTCGTCACTTGCAACTTGCTATTCGTGGAGATGAGGAATTGGACTCTCTCATCAAGGCTACAATTGCTGGTGGTGGTATGTAAATACTAAAATTTTAATTGCTTTAGAGAAAAGAATTCTTTGCTTTAATTCCTACTAGTAATTTTCAGTCTAGAAGAGGACACAGTATAGTTTCAGTGATCTGTAGTATGGTTGCATCATGAAATTTGATATCTGTATGTATTTCTGAATTTTTACTCACATTTAAAGACGTCTTCCAAGTTGAACATTGAACTATCTTGGTTTTAAAGTACTATGTTATTTTATCCTTCCAGGTGTCATTCCACACATCCACAAATCTCTGATTGGGAAGAAAGGACAACAGAAGACTGTCTAAAGGATGCCTGGATTCCTTATTATCTCAGGACTCTAAATACTCTTAACAGCTGTCCAGTGTTGGTGATTCCAGTGGACTGTATCTCTGTGAAAAACACAATTTTGCCTTTTTGTAATTCTATTTGAGCAAGTTGGAAGTTTAATTAGCTTTCCAACCAACCAAATTTCTGCATTCGAGTCTTAACCATATTTAAGTGTTACTGTGGCTTCAAAGAAGCTATTGATTCTGAAGTAGTGGGTTTTGATTGAGTTGACTGTTTTTAAAAAACTGTTTGGATTTTAATTGTGATGCAGAAGTTATAGTAACAAACATTTGGTTTTGTACAGACATTATTTCCACTCCGGTGGATAAGCTCAATAAAGGTCATATCCCAAACTAGTTGTGTATAAAATCTGCTTGATTATAATAGGAACAGCTTTGTTTTGAATAGGTATCTTATCCAGCAATAACCTAAGCACATTTCTTTCCTTGAAATTAAACTCTTAATTCTGTACATCAGAGTCAGAAGGCACAAGTATAATTTTTTTTTACTACTATGTAATGAACTGTTAAAACTTCAGCAGGAGCCGGAACATGGGACAGGTTGCTGTTTTCTAGGTTAAGTTTGATCATCTCCGTTTGTTAGCTGTGTTTGCTGTTAGTGACAGCAGCACTACGCCAGAGCACTGTGGTGGAGTTGGGTGGGAGAGGTGGGGAGCAGGTAGGGGAGTCCTGTACGTAGCTCCCTCCACGGAAGGAACTTCCAGTTTAGACTGAGAATAGTGTTTCCTGTGTGCTGCAGGCTGTTTTGAAGGCTACTTGAATTAAATTGTTCAATACACGGTAACATCTTTGGGGAACGTGCTATTCCCGTTTTACAGAGAGGAATCAGGATTTTTATGCAAGTCCTGAGTTCATATTTGCTGGCATGGCTAACAATATCTCTACTGAGCATTGTGTGAAAATGGTTATTTTGTAGTACGGATCATTTCGACACTTGGTTCCTGGCAAGTTCTTAATTTTTGAAATTTGGAAGAGGACATTACCAAGCAAAAAGTGGGCCCTTTCCCTTCACCGAGGAGACCAACATGACATGGTACATCATTTCACAAGGGGTGATGTTAAAATGGAAGAAGGGAGAAAACCCAACAAGTTTACTTATGTGATGGTAATACGCTCTCAAAGAGCTGATTTCCGTCCTGTTTCGGTCATGAAGCCTTATTAGGGTTGTGGTTTTCACCAGAATAAGTGCAAACTACAAATTATGTAAGCGTTTGCTTTGTACCTCTTGGATGTACTAAGTTTAATGGCATCTGGGTCAGAAAAATGGTGTATCGCTGAAATACGGCAATGAAACAGGAGTGAGGGTCAAACTAAGCTCTCCTGGGCTTCCTGAACACCTGTGCCGGAAGCGCGGTCCTCACCTGACGGAATCCTCCCGAGGCTGGGGGCCCAGAGGCGGGGCCTTCGATCCCTGGGAATCTTCCTGAAAACGGACGTCCCCACCCCGACCCGTCGCCTGGCCGCTATAGGAAGGCGGGCTGCCGCCCGAGCGGGCCGCCCCGGGAGGTCAGGGGGCACGTCACTGCCGCTGCAGGCGGCCGGGTCCCCGCCTCGGCGGAACTCCCCGGCGGTCAGCCGGCCCAGTATCGCCCGCACCCCCGGCCCCCAGGTCGGTTGGCCCCGAGCCGGGCCGCGCCAGGCAGGGACCGCCGAGTCGGCTCGGGCGGTCGGACCCGGGAGGTCAGTCCGGGGGCCGGCAGGGATGCGGCTCGAGCCGTAGCGGCCCGCGGGGGGCGGGGAGGCCGCCGAGAGGAGGCGGAGCCGCAAGCCCGCCAGCGCGCCGGGGCCCCGCCGCCGCGGTCGCCTGCGCTCCTCCCCGCTCGCCTCCGCACGCCCCCAACCCCGGCCAGCCTCGCCTCCTCGGCGACGGCGGCTTCCGCCTCTCGTCGCTGCGCTCCCGCAGGAAACGGAAGAAGGCGCAAGCCATGGAGGGGAACCGGGATGAGGCGGAGAAATGTGTCGAGATCGCCCGGGAGGCCCTGAACGCCGGCAACCGCGAGAAGGCCCAGCGCTTCCTGCAGAAGGCCGAGAAGCTCTACCCACTGCCCTCGGCCCGCGGTGAGGCCCTCGGTCCCCTTCTTCCCCGGCCGGTCCCCGGGCCGCCGCGCAACCCGCCCCCGCCCCACCATCGCCCCTCTGGGAGCCGCAGGGCCCCACGACCCCGCCCGCCCGGCCCCCCGGACGGTCCTCCCCGACACACCCCCGCCCCGGCCCTGACCGACCCAGCCGGGCCCGCTGTGGACCACCCGAGACTCCCTCCGCGCCAGCTTGCCTGCGAGATGCCGGCTCTCAGCCGGCAGGCAAGAGTTGCCGGTTCCCTGGTCGGTTTTCGTAAATGTCCAGCTGTCATTCTTCCAGGAGATTCGTCTGGTCCTGTCTTAAAAGAGTGGGGCTTTATATCTGGGTGTGTGGGTGTGTGGTCCCCTCCCTCCTCATCTTGACCCCCAAATAAGGTCTAGGCCCCTAATGAAGTGAGAGGAACGGGAACTCTTGGTGGTTAATGTACAGGTCCCTGGTTCCACCGCCTCTGGGGTAGGAAACACTATTGCCAAAGCAAACGTTTTCCAACACCTGAGATGACATTGCTTTTCCGAGAGAGAGTTCTTTAGAAGAGAGGAGCACAAGAATGATAGAGTCAGGAATGATTTGCTAAGTAGTATCCGATTCGATAGCACCATAATTATCGGCAAATGAGGCACATGTTTAGGAATAGAGTACTGGACTTCCTTTAGTCGAAGTCCTGTTCTTGTCCTGCTTTCTAGGCTATAAAGTAATTATAGCCAGCATGTATTGAGTGCTTACAGAGTGTCTAGTGTTTTACATGAATTGTTTCATTTACTCCCCAGAACAATCCTAGGATTCATTTGACCAGGTTTACTCATTAGGGAAACAGATTTTTGATGAATGAATGAATGAGTAAATGAATGAAAATAACTTACCCAAGGTCAGACAGTAATTAGTAACAAAGTCAGAATACTACTTGAGCTCTCTAGCTCCAAAAGGCCCTTCACCACTACACTCCATTGTCTGGCCGATAGGATACTGTTTTCACTTGAGGTTCAAGATATTTCCAGGTTAAGAAAAAAATTATCAGTAAGTCAGTAAGAATGTGGGGAGACCTGTTTCATTTTGTTGTTGTTTTTTTAATTCTTTTCTACATTGTTAAAGCCCTTGCATTCCGTACTTTTCTCTATCCTTTTCATTACACTGCTGCTAAGTACTGTACCAGGAAGGACAGGAGAGGGCAATGAAAGAAAAGAAAGTGATTTTTTGTTTTTAGTGTGGCAAAAACACAACAAAATTTACCAACTTAACCATTTTTAAGTGTATAGTTCAGTCGTGTTAACCATTTTCACATTGTGGTACAACAGATCTCCAAAATTTTGTCTTACAAAACTAAAACTCTATGCCAATTAAACGATTCCCCATTTCCCTACCCACCCAGCCCCTGGCAACCACCACTGTAATTTCATTTAAAAATTTGGCTACTATAGATAACTTATATAAGTGGAATTATATAGTACTTGCCTTTTTTGACTGGCTTATTTAACTTAGCATAGTGTCCCTGAAGTTCATCCATGTTGTAGCATAAATATAAGAGGAGTTCCTTTTGAAGGCTGTGTAATATTCCATTGCATATATATGCACCACATTTTCGGCATCCATTCATCATCTATGAATAGATTGTAGTTTCCATATCTTAGCTACTGTGAATAATGCTGCTATGAACATGGGTGTGCAAATACCTCTTTGTGATCCTGCTTTCACTTCTTTTGGATATATACCCAGAAATGGAATTGCTGGATCATATTGGTAATTCTGTTTTCACTTTTTTTGAGGAACTGCCATACTGTTTTCCATAGCAGTTAATGCCATTTTACATTCCTGCCAACAGTGCACAAGAGTTCCAGTTTCTCCACATCCTCACCAACACTTGTTATTTTCTGTTTGTTTGCATTTTGGTTTTTGATAGTAGCCATCCTGGCAAGTGTGTGGTGATATCTCATTGTGGTTTTGATTTGCATTTCTCTAACAATTAGTGATGTTGAGCATCTTTTTATTTGCTTTTTGGCCATTTTTATATCATCTTTTGAGAAATATCTATTCAAGTCCTTTGCCCATTTTTAAATTAGGTTATTTTTTTTGTTGTCAAGTTGTAGGAGTTTTTTATATATTCTGGATATTAACTCCTTATCAGATATGTGATTTGCAGATTTTTTTCTCCCATTTTGTAGGTTGTCTTTCATTCTGTTGTTTCCTTTGATGTACAGGAGTTTTTTAAGTTTGATATAGGGCCATTTGTCTATTTTTTTTTTATTGCCTGTGCTTTTGGTTTCATATCCAAGAAATCATTGCCCAGAGTTAAAATTTTTTGAATTTCTCAACTGTATGACCACATGATTTCATTTAGTCATTGTCTAGTCTTAGAGGGACAGTTTTAACATTGAGCATGTAACCACTCGAGACAATACCTTGGCTTTTGAAGCCTTGCCCAAAACTAACTTGTAACCTTAATCTTGGGCAAGTTAGATAACCTTTCTAGCTTTTAGCATTTTTGTCTGCAAAATGGGACAATAAGGTACCGATTTTATAGGGCTATTATGAGAATTAGATGAGTTAATACATGGAAGGCATTTAACAGCACTCAATTATTTTGGTATCATTTCCATTTAACAAGTGTGAGGCTTTGAGAATTTTTAAACTTGTAGTCTGTAATTCTATCATACAAGCAACTTGAATCAATCTGCTAATACTAAAGATACCGTAAGATATCAAAGCACAACACATTGCTCTTAAAGTCATGAACATAGGGAAAATTAAGAAAATAACAGTGAAAGTTAATAGTACAGTGTATTGTATGGCAATATGTGATTACCAGATAAAGTGGTTGATTACAGTTGTGGTGTAGTCTGAAGACCTTATTCAGGTGCAGACTTTGCCTCTGACAGCTTTGTAACCAGGGATGAGTTGCTTAACGTTGCCAAGCCTTGTTTAGTTATGAGTAAAAGGAAGATTTTCATCACAGGGCCCATGTGAACTTTAGCTAAGTCACATGCAAATACTTAAAGTGTATTTTACATAGAATGTTCTCAGAAGATGTTTATTGGAATAATTTAAGAATTCAGGGGAGGGAAAGATCTAGAACATTTGTATAAGTTTCTGATAAAATATTTCATGTAGAAGGGAATTGAAGCTATTGGTTAAAATGGAATTTAAAATTTTTATACCTGAATTTCACCTATTCTAGACTACCCTCAAATCCTTGTAACTCAGAGTTTTGATGAATGTGTTTTCATGCTAAGATAGGCAAAATAAAACATTGCATTTTGATTTCTCTTATATAGTGAATGAGAAGATGTAAGACTAAGTTCTAGCTAAATTCTAGAATTTTTGTCCTCTTTACATTTTATTCTTGCCAGGTGAGAAGTCTGATTGATAAACCACTTTAAAAAGCTGGCAGGAGTTTCCCTTGAGGAAAAGCATCTTCAAATGAGTCTAGGACATTGTTGCTTTCTAAGTATTTAGTTGAGAATATTATTTTACAGTTTATTTATTGCAGTGGACTTCTAAGCAAATTGAATTTTACAGCTTTCAAATATTTTCATACTGTGAGTTTGGTTTATGTTTGAAAGGATTGATATATGTATATGTCTACTACATAGGACATATAAATATTCTGGAAAAGTAATGTCAACATGCGAAAGTAAATTGCATTTTAGTTTCTTAAACTGTATATTTATTGGATTATTGATATGTTTTGGATTTTTACAGAGATACAGTCTCACTGTTTTAATTCTTTACATTGGTATTTTAATACTTTAGTGTTTCATACTAATTGGCAGGCAGTTTGAAGTATAGATTTTTTTTTCAGAGAAAAGCATTTTAATTGTTTTCGAGAAGTTCATAGTAATTTGAACCATATGGCAGCCTCCAGCTTCAAAAAAGGCCATCCTGTGTCTACTTTATTGAATGGATAACTCACGTATAATTTGCAGCATCTATCAGCACAATAGCAATAAAAATAGTCCTCTTTTTATTTTTCCCCTCAGATGAGACATATGTTTGTAGATTTTTCTTCTTTTTTTTTTTGCTGCATTATTTTTAAATTTAAATCTGATAAAAAATTCAAAGTTCTCTCCTCCTTTGTCACACTTAAATTGGTAAAATAAAGCTTTTAAAACTGTCATTTCACATCTGTAGTATTATCCAGCCTATTCCTTTTAAGACAATTCCGTTTTCTTCTGTTTCTGACTTAATCAAAATTTAGTGACAAGTGTAAATTATACATTCAGAACAGTTATTTTGATAGCACCAAGTGTTATAAAATGATCTCCAAATTTCAGCTAATAACCAAACTATTTCAGACATTATAGTTGAAGAAAGAATACTGAATTTGGTTTGAGCCTTAATTTAATGGTTTTGTGCCCCTACATCCATAACTGTCTTTCTGATCCTCAATTTCCTCATCTATAAAATGGGGATATATTTATTCAACAAATATTTACTGAATCCATACTTCTTTGTGGCAGGCACTGCTCTAGGAACTAGGGAGTCAGTGAACAATAAGACAGTTCTTCTCTGGGAGCTTACATTCTAGAAGAATGAAATAGGAAGTATCTGCTGGACACAGAAATGGCTCAGTTCCTGTCATTCCCCTTTCCTTTCCTGGGCCGCAGTTTTATCTGTAGTCTTCACAGGATTATTATAAGGTTATTTTATTAAGAGCTATAAGAATTTCATGTATTACTATTGAATACTATGGCAAAAGTATTTGGATGGTGCCTTGGAGTTAACAATATAGTATTCGTCTCTTTTCTGTCATTTTTTTAATTACCTATTTAAGCATAAAATAATTACCTTAAATTAGGATTAATCTCTGTTTAGATTCAACTACTCATTCCCTTCTTAGTTAACATGTAGTTCTCCTTGCCTTGCACTTATTCCTTGTATTATTTATGTGTATAGCTGTTCCTCTCCTGTTGTCAGGAACTATTTTAATGTTAATCATCTTTTCTACTCATAGGTGTCTAACAGTGTTTTGCATATACTTGTGGCATCTGTAAAGCCTAGATTTTCTGGAATAATACTTGTTTATATAATTTTATTCCCTTATCAATGAAGACAATTTGTTAAATAAATAAATGAAAAAGTTATAGCTGTAAGCCTTTTCATGGTAATATATTCACAAGTGAAGTTTTTCCATGATCGGACAAGTGTGCAAAAATGTATGTATAAGGGTTGTCACTGTAGCAAAAATTTGGAAAGAGTCCATCAGTGGGAATTGATTAAATAAATTGCATTGCATTCATATACTATGCACCTATTAAAAACGATGATGTGCCTCAGTAATTTTCCATCCACTGACCCACCTCACCCTGCTTATGGGCTACAAATTCCCAGCTGTCTTAATGAATTCAGAGTTCAGCCTGCTCTCTCTCCCCTATTGCAATAGTTCTGAACAAGGTCTTAAAAAATAAAGATGATGTGGACCTAGATTTATTGCTCTTAAGTGATAATATACATTGAATTATGAACTTAATAAAGGTAGGCTACAATCATATGTAGATTATTCTCATTTTGTTCAGAATATATAAGAAGCTAGACAGCTAGCCAACTAGAGTAACTAGAGTTAAATATACCAAAATGGTTGAGTGATTTTTTTTTCTTGTGTGGGATTTATAAGTGATCTTCACTTTGTTATGTCTTTTTTAATGAGCTGAACAGCATTACTTTTATAATCACACAAATAAAAGCTATTTCCAGTTTGTGAGGAGGAAGGAAAAAAATCCTTTTTTCAAATCATGTGTTCTTATTTTAGGTTTTGTTGGTGATGGACATTATATATAACAGGTGTGCAGCAGAACCTTATGAAATAAAAACAGATCTTGGTTTTTCACTTTTGGATTATCCACATAACCGTTTTTAATACTATATTTACTTTTCCACTGGTCCTTAATATGGAGTATACTTAAAGTAAGTACAAATTACATTAAAACCACAAGCAAGGCTGTTTGTCTGGAAAGTGAACACATAAAATAAGGTTGCATAGTTTTAAAACCAAAAGTAAATGTAATCTGGTTTATAAGTACTGTATCTGCCCAATTAATATTTGTAATACTGCACATTATTGTAGTAACTGAGATCTCCTATGATAGCTAAGACATTTAATAAATCAGAAAAGGCCAGTGTGTTCTAAATTCTGGCAGTATTTGAAACTGAATCCATTACCTTCTCAGGCATTGGTTCCAGTGATTGTTAATCCAGAAAACCTTGCTGATTCCACTTTTAAGATGATAAAACTGGATAGTGAGACCCAGAGGTAATGGAACTTGTCCAAATTTTCACTCTTCTGGAGCCAAAGAGTGCTTGGCGTGAGTGCATGTATACACACAGCCATTGTTAAGCACAGCTCCTATGCATGAAATTGTAGAAAGATTTTCAGTATCATAATAACTTGAAAATTTAAAGCAACTGTATGATCCTGCTTTAACAATATCTAGCATCTAGCTTTTAACATGGAAGATGTCCATGAGAGAATGTGTTTGTGCTAAGAATGAAAGGGAATGTACAGATAACTCCTAATTAGCATGCATAGGGACTTTGTGGCCACCTGCAAATATAAACACATATAACCACTTTCACATCTGGCTTTAACCATTTTTAAAAAATAATGTTTCTTTTATTGGCTGAAATACTTCTATAAAGAGACACTTTCCCCTCACCTGTCTTAGGGTTACACAGTGTTGCAGTTCATATAGGAAAGGCAGGATATGATAAGTGCTTGACTGCTTTTATCAGTTTTCAAGAAAAGGAGTTGGCTCCCCTTTTCCAAAGGCAGATAATATTATTTTTTAGATCTGGCCAGTGGGAACACCTTTAGGTTAGCTCCTGAGTCCTATAGACACATTCGCAATAGTCTTTAATAGTTTCCTTTCTCTGGTATAACAGAAAGTTTCAGGTTCCTCTTCTATATTCCCTATACTAGACCTGGAATCAACCATATCTCCAGTAAGCCCTGGTTTCTTTTAGTGGAAAATGGTGTTTCAGTATCACAATCTGGTACTAAGGATGCTGTGGCTAATAGATTGTTCATTGTTTCTGGGCCTTTTCAGTGTACAGACTAGGGAATTTTTTTTTTTTAAGTTAAAACAGCTTAATAAGTTTATACTAGTAAGTCCAATTCAAGTTAAGCACTTTGGGGTGTTTAAACTTTTCTCACTTCTATTTCTGTTTTTTTCCTTCCACAGTAGTAATCCTGGTTTTCAAGGCCATGGCAAATGATAGACTGTGTCATGATTATTTATTTGCTTTATGCCACATCATATACATAATAGTTTCAGTGTAATATTACCAATACTACCTCACTGATAAAAATTACTGAAAACAGTTATATTTTCTTTTCATATACTCTCTCTATTTTCCCTCCATATTTTAGCTTTTTAAAAATTCTGAAATACTTTCCAATTTATAGAAAAGTCTTAAAAGTAGTGTAGACTTCCCTATGTACATTTCACTCAGGCTTCCTATTTGATAAAATTTTACTGCATTTGCTTTATCGTGCCCTCCCTCTCTCTCCCTGCTATCTCTCCCCCACCCACACACATACACAATTTGTTCTTATTATATTTTTTCCTGAACCAATTAAGAGTAAGTTGTAGACATGATGTCCTGTTACCCCTAAATAATTCAGTGTATGTTTTTAAGACAAGGACACTCTTACATAACAACAGTATAACCATCAGATTCATGAAATTAATGCATGTACCTCATTCAAATTCTTCCAGTTCTCCCAGTTATGTTTTTGATAGCAAAAAGGACATATGTTGCATTTATTTGGCATATTTTGTTCTCTAGATATCTTTTTTCTTTTTTTTTATATTGGAGTATAGTTGACTAACAATTGCTTGTTTAATCAAACAATTAACAACATTATGTTAGTTTCAGGTGTAGAGCAAAGTGATTTATTTATACATATACGTGTATCTATTCTTTTTTCAAATTCTTTTCCCATTTAGGTTATTACAGAGTATTGAGCAGAGTTCCCTGTGCTATGCAGTAGGTCCTTGTTGGTGATCTATTCTAAGTATAGCCATGTGTACATGTCAATCCCAAACTCTCAATCCATCCCTCCCCAACCCCAGCCCCTCGTAACCAAACCATAAGTTCATTCTCTAAGTCTGTGAGTTTGTTTCTGTTTTGTAAATAAGCTCATTTGTATCATCTTTTTTAGATTTCGCATGTAAGCGATATCACATTATATTTGTCTTTCTCTGTCTGACTTACTTCACTTAGTATGATAATCTCCAGGTCCATCCATGTTGCTGCAAATGACATTACTTCATTCTTTTTTAATGGCTGAGTAATATTCCATTGTATATATGTACCACATCTTCTTTATCCATTCATCTATCAATGTACATTTAGGTTGCTTCCGTGTCTTGGCTATTGTAAACAGTGCTGCAATGAACATTGGGGTGCATGTATCCTTTTGAACCATGTTTTTCTCTGGATATATGCCCAGGAGTGGGAGTGGGATTGCTGGATCATACGGTAGCTCTATTATTAGTTTCTTGAGGAACCTCCATACCGTTCTCCATAGCAGCTGTACCAATTTACATCCCCTCTCTTTTCTTTCTTGATCTTGGCATTTTTGATGAGTGCAGACCAGATATTTAATAGAATTTCCCTCAATTTGGGTTTGGCTGACATTTCCTCTTATGAATCTTTGGTAGGCATACCATGTTCTTAGTGTAACTTATCAGGAGACATGTTATGTTGATTTCGTCCTTACTGGTGAGGTTAACTTTGATCACTTGGTGAAGTTGGTGATTACCAGGTTTCTCCACTCTAAACTTACTTTTTTTTCCCCCGTCTTGTAATTAATAAATATTTTGTGGGAAAATACTTTGAAACCGTAAATGTCCTGTTCCACAACAAACTTTCAGTAACTCCTTTTAGCATCCATTGATGATTCTTTTCAGAATAAATTTCTGATGGTTGCCACATGTTGGTTTTTTATTCCATTATTTCTTCTGCAGTTTATTAGTTGGCACTTAACTTTATTTATTAGTATGGATTCATGGATTCCTATTTAATCCATTATTATCATTATTCATTTTGATGCCTCAGATTTAGTCAGTAGGAGCCCCTTCAAGCTGGCTGCTATGTCTTTTTGACATGTCCTCATCATTCTTTGAACTTCCTTACTTTCTGGCACAAAAAAGTTTTCAGGCTTACGTTTTACTTTCTCTGCCCTGGGAATCAGTTCTCTCCCCAGGAGTCCTGATTCTTTTTAGTGGATAATGGTACTTAGAAACTAAGATATAGACACTTGATAAGCTCATTGCTACAGGTATATCATTGTCTCTAGGTCCTCTTGGTAGAGCTAAGAAATATATGTATGGGGACTTCCTGGTGGCACAGTGGTTAAGAATCCGCCTGCCAATGCAAGGGACACGGGTTTGATCCCTGGTCTGGGAAGATCCCACATGCCATGGAGCAACTAAACCCATGCACCACAACGACTGAGCCTGCACTCTAGAGCCTGTGAGCCACAATTACTGAGCCCACGCGCCTAGAACCTGTGCTCTGCAACAAGAGAAGCCACTGCAGTGACAAGTCTGCGCTCCACAACAAAGAGTAGCCCCCTCTCGCCACAACTAGAGAAAGCCGGCGTGCAGCAATGAAGACCCAATGCTGCCAAAAATAATAATAAATAAATAAATCTTAAAAAAAGAAATATATGTATGTATGAATGCCTGTATATGTGTGTATGTTGCATGTATGTATGTGTATGTATATCTCTGTGTTATATGTGTTTGTGGGTATACACATGCCTGTAGTAATTTAATCTATATTAATTTTGCAGTCTGTGCAAAGATTCACACACCTCCGTTTGAAGTCCACAGGGTTCATTCTAACCTGTGTTTTCATATTTGTAATTCCATTTTCTTTGTTTTTTTAAAATTTTATTTTATTTATTTTTGGCTGTGTTGGGTCTTCGCTCCCGTGTGTGGGCCCTCTCCAGCTGCGGCGAGCGGGGGCCACTGCTCGCTGTGGCGTGCATGCCTCTCACTGCGGTGGCCTCTCCTGCTGCAGAGCACGAACTATAGGCACACAGGCTTCAGCAGTTGTGGTGCACGGGCTCAGTAGTTGTGGCTTGCGGGCTCCAGAGTGCAGCCTCAGTAGTTGTGGTGCATGGGCCTAGCAGCTCCATGGCATGTGGGATTCTCGTGGACAAGGGCTCGAACCTACGTCCCCTGCATAGGCTGGCGGACTCCCAACCACTGTGCCACTAAGGAAGCCCCTTGTAATTCCATTTTCTGAGAGTAAGAAATGTGGCTCCCATTATTATCAATTTACTCATTTGTTCATTTTTCCCCCTGTATGTAACGAGTTGCATTTTTGATCCCATTGGTGCAGGCCTGTCAAGCTTAGCCATGCTTTTGGCTGTGAGTGCTTCCTTGGTCCCAATAAGTTCCTTTGGTCCAGGCTTCAGCTGCCAAATGAAAATGAAAGGAAGAGAAGACAAATTATCTTTTTTTTTTTACAAGTAAAAGGAAAGAGAGAGGAATCCTACCATTTAAAAAATATTTGAACCTATCTACAGTGTCAGAGCATATTATTACTACATACTATGTGTTCTCTTTTAATTGTAGTTCAGTTTTAACTCAGTAGGTCACTGTACATTTAATGTTCACCATCAGTCCTTATGTCATTGTATGTCTAATTTTGGATTTCTAAAGCCTGTTCTCTAGTAGATTTCTAGGAAGGCCTTGTGGGAACTATGCTCCCTAAGTTCTGGAATGTGGAAAACAGTTCAGCTGTGGGTCTTAATGCTTGAAGTTAGTGAGGGATACAAAATCCTTGATTCAAATTTTCTTTCTTTGGGTATCTAAATATATATTTCTATTGTTTTATGCAAGTACTACTGATGAGCAAAGTCTGATGACAATCTGATTTTCTTTATAAGAGAATAAGCCATTTGATCTTTTTGACTAGATGCTCAATTAATTTTAGTAGAGTATATCTTAATGTTGGTTTTTCTGAGTCAGTATTCTTAGGTACATGATTGGCCCTTTCATTATGTGGTTTCAGATGTTTTTATTTTTATATCAGAAAAGTTTTCTCCAATTATTGTTATATTGGTTTAATTTCCTTTATTTTTCTTCTTCAGGACTCATTATATGTATGTTGGGTCTTCTTTAACTATCTTTGATATTTGCCATTTTCTTTCTAATTTTTTGCCTTTTTCATTTGTTTTAGTTAAAAAATTGTACTTTTTATGTTCTCTTTCATTTACACAGCAGTTCTGTTGTGTTTATTAACTCTTTGTTTCTTCTAGTTTAATTCTTCTTTTTTGAATTGATTTTTCCATTTCTTTTTGTCTCCTGAGTTTTATCACCTAAGCTATGTGTAGATAATTTGGGGGGGGGGTTAATTCTAATTTATGTTGTTCTTTTGTATTGTGAATAATTTTTAAAAGTCTTTTCAGCTTGTTTAGAAATAGTAGGTTATAGTGTTTACCTATTTTGTTGGCAAGTGTTTGTGGTGTGCTTTCATTGTGTTCAGAGATTTATCCTGTTCTTTTTTTTTTTAATGTATCTTTGTATCAGATTTCACTTCTATCATTTTCTTTTATTCATTTTTATGTGAAGTTAGTTAGCCTTTCTAAATACACAGAGATCTTCTCCAGTTTCTGCGTAATGTTTGAAAGTATGTCACCTTGCTATGTAAGATCTCCTCACTCCTTTCTCCTTCCCCACTTTATCTGGAATTTCGCTTTTCTTTTTTTTCTATTGCCTCTCGTCTCTTCAGTGTGGATCCTGTTCCCAGCAGTTTCTCCTTGGTGTGACTTTGTTCTGGAGGAGAGCTTTGACTGATTAGTTTTGAGAATTGTAGTGACTGGATGCCCTTAAGAGTTTATTGTGAACGCTTTCAATCATATGCTATTGTAGTGAGCAAAACCCATTCCTTTTTATTCACTTTTCTCATTTTCGCCTGCTCTGCTTCATAGAGAGTCCCTGTTGGCTATTTTGCAGTTATTTTGTTCTGTGGACTGGTAAAATGCCCTGTTACTGTCCTCTGCTTTTTCCTGCACAGATGATACTACCCACATAGATCTTGTAACTATTGGTGGCTTGTCCCCACCTTCTTGTATTTTGGGATTTTGTACATGAGGTTTTGATTTTGCTGTCTAATTGCTCTAATTTATGAGGTTTAAAATGTAAGCTGTTGTCTTCCCAGAATTTCCACAAAATTTTTCATATTAAAAAGTTGTGAACTACTACCCACTAGACCGTGCTGGCTTCTGCTCTCAAGGTTAATGTGATTGCATTAAATATGATCTAAACTATAGTTAAAAGTTAACTATATGTTATTCTTATATTGTTAATAACTACTAGATTGGTGTCTAATTAAGAGCCTTTCTGTACCATCTACAGCTAGATTGTTATAAAAACTGAATATCGTATGTCTTTGGTGACCTCTTGAATGCATTAGCTAGGAAAAAGATATGGAAGAAATTTCTCATATGTAAAATATTAAGAATAATTATCGGGAGTTCCCTGGTGGTCTAGTGGTTAGGATTCAGCAGTTTCACTGCTGTGGCCTGGGTTTAGTCCTTTGTCGGGGAACTGAGATCCCACAAGCCGTGTGGCAATGACAATGCTGGATTTTAAAAAATATATATATAACAGCTTTACTGAGATGTAACTCACATACCTTACAATTCATTCAATTAAAGTATACCATTCAGTGGGTTCACAGAGTTGTGCAACCATAACAGCAATTAATTTTAGAACATTTTCTTCATCACAGAAAGAAACCTCATACTCACTAGCAATGACTCTTCATTTCTCCCCAATTCTGTCCTTCCCTCCCCAGTAACCCTTGGCAACAACTGATCTTTCTGTCTCTGTAGATTTGCCTATTCTATACATTCCTTATAAATGGAATCATACAATATGTGGTCTTTTGTGACTGGCTTTTTTCACTTAGCATGTTTTCAAGGTTCATCCATGTTGTAGCATATATCAATACTTCATTTTTTAAATTGTCAATATTCCATTATATGGACATATCACATTTTATTTATCGGTTCATAATTTGATGGACATTTCAATTGTTTCAACTTTTTTCTATTATGAGCAATACTCTTATGAACATTTGTGAACCAGTTTTTGTATACATGTATGTTTTCATTTCTCTTGGGTATACACCCAGGGATAAGATTGTTGGGTGAAATAGTAAATATATGTTTAATCTTTTAAAGAACTACCAGGTGATTTTTCAAAGTGGACATAGCATTTTACATTACCACCAGCAATGTATAAGGGTTCCCATTTTTCCATATTCTTGCCAACACTTGTTATTGTCCATCTTGTTGATGATAGTCATCCTAGTGGATGTAAAGTGGTATCTCGTTGTAGTTTTAATTTTCATTTGCCTAGTGGATATCGTTGCACAACTTTTCATGTACTTATTAATCACTTATATATCTATTTTGGAGAATGTCTATTCAGATCCTTTACCCATTTTTAATTGAGGTTTTGGTCCTTTTACTATTGAATTGTAAGATTCCTTTATATATTCTAGATATATGTCTCTTTCAGATATATGATCTTGTAAATATTTTTTCACATTCTGTGGATTGTCTTTTTACTTTATTGATGATATTCTCTGAGGGGCAAAAGTTTTCAATTTTGATAAGGTCCAGTTTCTCTGTTTTTTCTTTTGCCACTTTACTTAATGTGTCAAATCTAAGAATTTTGGACTAAATCAAAGTCACAAAGATCTACTCCTATAGTTTCTTCTAAGAGTTTTATAGTTTTAGCTCTTATGTATAGGTGTGTGATCTATTTTGAGTTAATTTTTGTGTATGGTGTGAAGAAGGGGTCCAGATTCATTGTTTTTCATTTAGCTCTCCAGTTGTGCCAGCACCATTTGATGACCCACAAAATCTGATATGTAGTATGTTCATATTTCTTCAATTCCATTTTCTTGTTTATATTATGATTGTTTCTCTGATACATAAGTTTTTCTAGACTCTTCTCCTTTCCAACCCATTTGTGATCTAGTTACATTTTTGTAATTGATTTCTCACTTAAATGCATTTTGCTCAGAGATTGTAGTATATTATAATACTAATTATTTGAGATTTGAAGAGGATAATATTATGGTCTAGTTATAATGTAGTCAATTTTCATTCCTTGTGTGCCTGTAAAGAATGAATATTCACATTTGTTGGATATAATTACTTTATGTTTCTTAGATCAAACTTGATAAATTAGAAGTTTATGTCATTTGTATCCTTAGTAATTATTTAATCGACCCAGTGTCAGTTTTGGATTAAAAGTGTGTTAAAATCTTTTACTGTCAAGGTGGGTTTCTCTGTTTTTTCCTTTTAGTTCTGTTGATTTTATATTTTCAATGTTTAGTTTTAACTCATTGTGGGAAGTTTCAAGCATACCCAAAAGGAGAGAGAATAGTTTAATCAATCCCTCCCACCCTCCCATCTTTAATCATTATGAATATACATGGCCATTCTTATTTCATATATTCTCTCTACCCTCTTCTGTGCCTCTCCAGTATTTTCTAGGAGATCCTAGACATATACTGTTGCTTTATGGACTCAGTTTAGATTTACTCACACATTACGACAGTGTTTGCTCCACAGTATTTGGACCTCATGATGTCCATTCCCTTTTACATCTCAGCCTGTCTGCAAGCATTTTCCTTTTGTTCAAAATATGTATTTTAAGTATCTTCTAGTGAAATCTTAGTGGTAAATTTTCTCAGTTTTTGTTTGTTTGAAAATGTTTTTATTTTAATCTTATCTAATTTTCAGAAAATTAGTGCAGAACTCAAGTTGACAGTTATTCTCCCTAAGTATTTTGAAGCTATTACTCACTTAGCTGCCATTGTTGCTGCTGAGAAATAAATAGGAAGTCTAATTTCTGTTTCTTTTTAGGTAATCTCATTGGCTACTTTAAGGACTATCTTTTTCTTTGGTATTCTGCAGTTTCACCATGATGTGACAAATAAAAGTATGTCATAAGTTATTGGATGATAGTAATTTTGAGTTACTAACATTAAACTTCTTAATATTCTACTTCTAAATGGTGATCAGTAGTCTGTCAACAGCTAAGTACATAAGGGAATGCTTGCTATTTATTTTAAAAGACCCTATGGTGTATCTTTCTGAAGTACACAATTTGTCAGCTTTATAACTTTTTTCTCAAGACCATGTGTATGTAAACAGAGATAGTATGCTTTCTGTATCTTTCCACAGCGCTATTGGAAATAATTATGAAAAATGGAAGCACTGCTGGAAATAGCCCTCATTGCCGAAAACCGTCAGGTAGTAGTGATCAAAGCAAGCCTAACTGCACAAAGGACAGCTACTCTGGTAGTGGTGAAAGTGGAAAAGGCTACACCAAAGACCAAGTAGATGGAGTTCTCAGGTAGGAATAAATAACTTATGTGTCCATTATAACTGATACTAATATAAGTTTAATGTCGTAACACCTAAAAAATGGGTTTGGATTATAATTCAGTAGCAGAACAGACATTGAGGAATTGAACTCTGGGTGTCTTATGCTTTATATTCTTTATAAAATCAGTCTGTAAATTACCAACTCTGGAAGTTTCCGTCTTTTAAAGTAACTATAAGCCACAAAGCTACTTACAGAAAGAAGTTTTTTGAGGCAAATTGTTTCAATTTTTGACACAGTACAGTGTTTAGATAACAATATTGAAAGAGGATAAAGAGTTGTTTTGTCATATATATATGTATATATATGAAAGCAGGAGAATTTCATATGAGAAGAAGATTGAGGGCAACTGCAGCAGCATTTTAATTTCCTACTTATATTAATGAAGGATAGTTTTTTTTCTGTTTATATTCTTTCTTTAAGGCTATCTTTATACATATGCAAACAGTATAACGTCCTCTCCTTTTAATATTTTTCTTACTCTGATCATTCTATCTCAGTGTTTTAGTTTTACTTCATGATACACTTCTACTTAAAGCAGAAGAATTAGGTAGAATTGGAAAATTATGAACTGGGTTTTGGAGATTGACTTTATTAATTTTATAATTAAGAAAAGATTTTCTGGAAAGAAAATGAACTTCTGAATATGAAACACTAGAGAAAATACTGTTATGGTCTCCTGCTGTAGCTTAAGGAAACTGTATTGATGTTGTACTGAAATTGCTGTCTAAGGAAACTAAAGTATAAGGATGAAGGACTCTGAACAGTGATTAATTGGATAATTCAACATAGAGAGTGAATAGTACAGTGAACTAGCTTAAGTGAAAAGTAGGTAAAGCTAGTTTTCTTTCTCTTTTGCCCTTTCTTACCTATTTCTCTTTTAATCTTATTTTCTTTCTTTTTTCACCCTTTTTTCCCATTCTTATTTTTAGTTAATTCTTTTTTACTCACCGTAATTTGGAATTGAAGTTATTTTTAAATCAAGTATCAATGTATTTATATTTTGCTTTTCTTCATATATATTCAGATGCTAAAGCTTGAATGTAACATTTCATCTGTGTGACCACAATAAGAAACAAAGACTCCATAATCACGGTAAAGGATATTTGGTTAGCCTGAATGGTAGTGAAGTACTTTGAGAATTATAAATAATCTTGCTAATGACTTTTATAATAGTAGTATTGTGTCAGAGGTGGCTGAATAAGTGAGATAAGTGAATAAATGAGAGACTTGCTTTTGAATTTCTTTAAGAAAAACCTTTAATTAAACAGTGTGCTGAAATGTGTTTCAGGAAACCATATCTCTCCAAAAACAAACTTTATTTTCTTGTAGAAATTACTTTTTACTGGGAGAACTTGTTTTCAGTAAAAGACCTAAATAGAGTGAATTGTGTGAAAGATGAAAGATGATAGTGGGTGCAGATCCCCTTTGTATATGGCCAGAATTGGACAGATGGAAATAAAATGTTGAGGGAGTTCCTGTCTTTTGGGTCTGTGTTCTCTATGAAATTGGAGTTGAAGTTATCCTCTGACAGAAGAAAAGAGATGAGATTGAAAGCTTGAGAAGAGTGGTAAAGGTATAGAATATTTGCAGAGGGGAAAGGCAGATGGAATGGGAGGATTGCTGGCTAGCACTGTGGACCCAGCCAAGTTTGATACTGAATTTTTATGGAGTACAAGTATTAGCTTAGTAGTATACCTGTATTAGAGATTGTTTCTCTTATCAATAATTTTAGCATACCTTTTTTAAATTAAATAAATGAAGTTTTTGTCCTTTGGGGATAAATATGATCAGAACATTCTTTAATAGAACCCCTAAGTTATTCAAAGTATTTCTCCTGGTACCTTATACTGAATAAGAGTTGCTTAGCTAATCATGTAACACTTACTCGTTATATTAGCCTTTGTAAGTGTCACTTTAGTGAGGTAACAGATCACCAGCAAACACTTACATGCTGTATGTTTTTGTTTTTGTTTTACCTATACACAGGGGATTTTTCTGAAGAAAGCCATGTTATCTTGGTTAGCACGATTATGCAAACAAGTTGCCCAGTGACAGTTTGGCTCAATGGGAGAAGCCATGCAATAATACTGCATCCATTGCATAAGTAAGAGCTAGGTTACAGTAAGACTGAAGAAAAAGTGTGTAACTTTGTGAAAACTCATATTCTGTGAAACTAAGCACTGTTTGTTGTCTTTGCATTGAAATATATTGAAAAATTACAGAGCAAAAGGTGTCCTGGATCTAATTTAAAGAGACTTTTAATATCTCATAGAAAAAAAGCCCATCTTTTATTTTAAAAATTTACAAGATCAGTGAGAAATCATTAACTGGCCATCATTATATTTATCAATTAGGAACACTTCTGTATAACTGTTAAAATTATTTGAATTATGGGGATTTCATTAGGATTGGATTTAAGCTGTAGTTCTTTAAATGAAAAGAAAATAAACCATTGTGCTAAATTTATAAAATAAATAATCCTTTGTCTCAGGAGTAAAGAATTATTTTCCTAAACACCAATTAAATTTGAAGTTTATTTAAAAAACATCTATAATAGATGAAAAAAAGAATAGAAAGAGACCCCTCCTTCCACGGCCAGAATGCTTTCTCACACATAAAGGAAGACATAAAAGTTGAGCCATGCATACATCTCCCCTGTTGGGCTCCCAGACATATCTTTCTGGCCTTCTGGCACAATATTTTCTTCCAGGGCAGGTAATAGATTACCTCTTTTTTCTTTCTTCCTTCCTTCCTTCCTTCCTTCTTTCCTTCCTTCCTTCCTTCCTTCCTTCTTTTTTTATTCTTTGGTGAGGATGGTGAAGAAGGTTTGAATCTTTCAGTAAGGAGCGAACTATAAAAAAATGTGACAAATGCAGTTAGTTGGTGAACAGGAGTATAATGAACGATATATAGAATAAAATTAATTTGTGAATGGTAATTTCTCATTTAGGTGTGAAAAATTAAGTAAATGAGTATATTTGTAGCGTTACTTGAGATACGTACTCTACAGCTTGTCCATTGGTAATGTTGACTTTATACCTCTCTGCTAGCTTCTCAAAGAATTTCTTCTCTAATATATGATGAAAAATTCAGTGCAAGGAAGATATGGTAGAGCTAGATACGGCTAAGAGTTAGTGAAATAATTGTTTTTCCTACCTTTTTTCTCTTTGTGACAGTACTTAGCTTTATGACCCATCTCTAGAAGACTGGTGAATCTCTAGAAGGTGAATTCCAACCTAATTTCCCTATACTATCCAGCAGCCCTCTCCTAGACTGCCTTTTTCTATTGCCTAGCCTTTTGTGCTCAGGAAATAATCAACAAAATAATTTTATAGGATTAATCTGGTACATAAGGAAACATCTTACGCATTCAAAGCAAGTAGTAATGACTTTAGGATTGTTCAGTGTTTTGTTTATCACTGCCTTTTGTCTTTTGTGTTCAGATAGTGTCTGTCATATTTTTAGCTCTGGTCCTTGTCCCACAGTCTTCTATACCAAATTGATTTTTTGGTGCCAACTATATTTTTCTTACAGCACTTACTATCTTTGGTCCAAAAATGACTTTTAGATCTTCACCATTTCTGCCCTCAAATTGTACTAGTCATCCATCCATTCAACACATACAGTGAACAAGACACAATCCTTGCCTTCAAGGGGCCTAATAGTCTGGAAAAGTAGGCGAACCTGTAAACTGATAGCTGTGGTACATTTAAGATAATTGCTGGGATAGGGCTAAGTTCAGAGAGCTTTGGGAGAATATAAGAGGGTCACCAAACTTAGTCTTGAGGAATCTGAGTTCTTGAGAAAAGGAAGAGCTCAGCTGAGGTCTGAAGACGTTGTAGAAACTAACTAAACAAGAAGAGAGGCAGAGAAGGCATGTTTGGGGCACCAAAACCAACAGAGAATCTGTTTAAACACTGATTAGAAGAGCAAATAGAAGGAAGTGGATGGTTGGTCTGGAGTCTGAATGGGCTCCTTTTCTTCTTTATTCTGATTCTGAGACAGCAGGATTTTCAAGTCAGACAAACTGAGGATTGAAGCTTCACTTGTGAGGCCTTTCCTAATCGCCCTATTTAAAATAGCAGGCCTCTCTTTCCATTCACTCCTTCCCTTTGCCACTTCATTTTTCTCTAAATATATTATCACCATATGATGTCATATGATGTACTTCGTAGTTTACTTCTATATTTGTTAATTGCTTGTCTCTCTCCCAATTGTAAATTTAATGTGAGGAGGGAATTTTTGACTGCTTTATTTACCACTATAGTGTCTGAAACAGCATCTAGCAGAAAGTGGATATTCAGTAAATTTTTGTTGAAGAAATAAATTCTGGTTTCCATCTGTTACTTGGTTATATGACATTTGGCAATTTACATAACCACTCGAAGCCTTGATTTCCTCATTGGTTAAATAGGAATAGTATCTACCTAATGAGGAGTAAATGAGATAATTTGTATAAAATAATCAGCATAATAAGATTCTGCGATTCTTTACGTGAAATTTTTGTGGACCAGATGTAGTTTGGAACTCGAGATCTTCATATTTTCGAAAAGTAATAAGGAGCATATGGTATAGATTACATAATGTCTTAGCAGGGTCTGGTAAGCAGCCCTAACCTAATAGTGCCATTCCTGTAGCAAAAGGTACAAATATTACACTTGAATGTGATAAATGAAGACTCTATAGCAGCTTCACATCAGTTGAGTTTTGCCTTTGAAATTTTGCCTCTGAAAGTTTCCAAGTCAGGTTTTTGCAGTCAAGTTAGTTATAGAATAACTTCCATTTTTCAGAACTTTATGGATGTTGGAACATGGATATGGGGTTGTGGATATGTGCCTGACACACAGTAGGTGTTCTGTACATGTCGTTCTTCTCTCTTTTTCTATCACATAGTTTCTTAACATATCTAGGAGAATGAGTCTCTACACAGGCAGTGATCGTTCTCTGTTTTGTTCTCTAAGAGATCTCAAGTGCCCTGGGACGTAGTTCATGCTCAATAAATATTATTGACTAAATAAAGGAAATGTCATGTTTATGAAATAATATTGACTTGTGTTCATATTTATTAAGTATCTAAAGTAGAAAAATCTAATTTTAATTATTATTACTCTGAAGAAGACTGCCTAACAGATTTTTGTTGTGATTATTAAAAAATTCTATAATATTTTCAGTGTGTTCTTTTTTTCCCCTTGTTCATATAACAAATGATGAATGCTTTCATTATGAAAGGAGAGCTAAGGTTCATTTATTCCATAAATATTTACTGAGAACCCATCATGTACCAAGCACTGTGATGGCTAATAGGTTTAGTAGCGAAATAAGATCAATCTTGTCTCTTTTCTCTGAAAATTTCAAGTCAGCCTTTGCAGTTCTTTAGCTGTCAGGGAACAATTGTGCCTCAGATCCTTTTACTTCTTACTACTTCTGTCATCAGGGCTCTCATACATGGAACGCATTTAAAGTTATATAGTACTCAACAAAAAATATTTAAAATGTAGCTGTATTTTAGTGAAGAAAAATTTTTAGGCCATGGGACAATGTTAGCATACAAAAGGATTAGTATTCTCTGCTCCATTCAGAGTATTTCTTTTCCTAACATACTTCAAAGACTCTGGGCTTAAATATATTTAGGGTTATAAACATGTTTTTAGGGTTATAAACCCATATTTAGGGTTATAAACATGTAAGTAATCATTAAGAGTATGTTCATCATAATGAAAATCAGGTGTAACAAATATTTTTGAGTCCATGATGTATTTTATTATGAGATTTTATCTTTCATAGAGACTGACACAAATGAATTTTCTTTATCATTGCCTAGCTGAATTAACTTGCCTTGACATTGAAGCCATAGGGTACTGTAATTGCCTACATGCACTAAACTGTTGCTTTGATATTTGGTTAGGTTACATTATGCAACAATAAAACTCTTGGAATGCAATGCACATTAATCTTTAGCTGTGACATACTTGCGAGGAGTTTTGGAATTTATTTATGCACTTAAGAGTACTATAAAATTGTTCTTACTCTCTCCTTTTAGTTACAGTGTGTGCTCTGTCCTTCATCCACATTTGTTATGAGTTTTGCTTTACTTCTCTGTAGTTGTGATAAATTGCACCAAGGACATTCTTATGGTCAATTCTTCTTAGATTGGGAGAGGTTGGAAAAATAGTCTGTGATTGAAAAAGAGAATGGAGCAATAACCCTTAATGGATAAACTATAACTTGATGTCGAGAAAACAGTCCACAGACAGTTCTTTATACTATTCTAGTAAATTAAAAAATAGAGGTATTACTCGAAGCTCTTCCTTGAAGTCTACTTACAATGTAACACATTCTCTTGTTCACAGCATAAACAAATGTAAAAATTACTATGAAGTACTTGGAGTTACCAAAGATGCTGGTGATGAAGATTTGAAAAAAGCTTATAGAAAGCTTGCTTTGAAGTTTCATCCAGACAAAAACCATGCACCTGGAGCAACAGATGCTTTTAAAAGTAAAGTAAACCTTTTAAAGCAATTTTCTAAGCCCTTTTCAGAATCTGTTTTACAGTGTTTTAGAATATTAAATTCTGCCCTTAGACTGGTGCATTTAGAGGCCAGCATAAGCAAGCCTCCTCAAAATCCTTTAAAACTTCACTGTTAACTTGTTATACCAAGAGCTAAACAAATGCTGTTTGGCTTCACAAAAGCAACATGTCAGTTTTGGCAAAGTTCTAAGTAACTTTTCTAGATACCCGTGCATGCCTTCTAGTTTACTACACACAAGTAGTGTGATGATTATGTATGAGCTTCTAGCATGTTACCAGCTGGTTCTAAAAGAACTAAAAGCAATATATTTTTTATGAGTTTTTAAGATATTAGAGACTGTCTAGAATTGAGAAATTACTTGGAATCACTATTTGTCCAGTATTCTTCTATTTCTGTTAACTCTGGCCAATTTTTGCATATTTTATATGTAGTTCTAACTACTGTGATTTTTTTTTTCAAGAATGTTTCTTTTCTCTTGGCTAATATTTTCTTCATTTTCTTTCTTATTATTTCAGTTTTTTTGCCAATTTAGTAAATAAGTGTGAGAGAACTGATTTTATAATTCATGTTTATTACAATTTATTCATAATAGTTAACTTCTGATTCATAGGAAAATGCTTAAATTTGCGATTATTTGTTCTTGTGAATTTGGCATTCATAAAGCCAATGTATGATGTTTACAGTGAAATGCCGGGGTCTTGGAATAACAGGAAGGAGATAATCATTTTAAATGTTCCTAAAAGATAGACGACTCAATTGTCATTCATAAAAATACTGTTAAAATTGTTTGCAAAACAGTTTCATTTTTTAAAAGAAGTTGGCAAGCAAAATACATTTGGGGATTATTAATATTTTCCAGTAGAAGCAGCTGCCAAAGTGGTGCTGGTGAAAGTAGACCGTCCCTGTGGCAGTGAGAGCCTTCTCTGTCTCCTTAGATTAGAAGTGGTGTGTTGAAAGCATCGGAAAAGCTGCTTTACTCAAAAACACTAACTTTAGCACATATTCCCCCCCAAAGTTAAAAACCTTTTTTTCACTTTCTGAATTAAAATCATTTAATTTAAAATTTTTTGTGTTTTTAAGATGTCTAAACACATTTGGCAGTGAGTTATTTGCATGTTTGTGATCTGTTAGACGATTTCAGTATTAATTCTTCATTAATGTTAAGGACATTTAACTGCTTCTTTCTCCCATTTCTGTATTGAAGTCATGTTAGCATTATCGGTCTTAGACTAACAGTAAGTGAACCTACCAATATTTTACAGCCTGTGTTGTGTTTTGAAGAGGTGAGCAACATATATGTCACCCCACACAGACACTTAGAGGAGTTTAACAAAGGTGATTGTTCTCTGGTGTGGTACATTTCAGAGTCTAATACTACACTTTGCAAAACTAGAAACTTAATATTTATCAACATGCTTGGCGGTGATTCATCTCTAGAGGAAAGGCGCACATTATTCAATACATAGGGGGTTATTTGTAAGTCAGAATGCCAATTTATTAACTCCAAAGAGGATCATAATAGGGTGGTGGTTGATGAACCCATATTTCATTGAGTGGAAACTACATAGAAAACCAAGATTGTTGGGACTTCCCTGGCAGTCCAGTGGTTAAGACTCCACGCTTCCACTGCAGGGGGCCCGGGTTCGATCCCTGGTCTGTGAATTCCACGTGCCGCGTGGCATGGCTAAAAAAAATAAAGAAAAGAAAACCCAGATTGTAAGCCAGAGATGCTTGGTGAGCAAAGGTAGTTAATTAGAAAATATTACTGCTAGTGTGTCAGCACACAGAAATGGCAGGTTTCATTCATTCAACACATAGGACCTTTTCATTACCTTCTGAATCGTCTTATTTTATTTTTAAGCATTTGATCTAAATTTCTGTGTTTGGGTTACCAAGCTGTTTATTCTAAGTAAAGACTATAGTTTTTTGTTTATATGAGAGGTAAGTATAGATTTATTGCTCTGTAATTGCCAAAATACTTTTTACAGAAAATGGAAACCACTTGTTTTTTATATCTTTCAAGAATAGAAAAAGAGGAGATAATTGGTTACGGAATTAAATTAGATAGAAGAGATATTTTCATTTGTGTGTTTTGTAAAACTTTAAAAATAAAAGTTTACTATCAAAGAGAGTAGACTAGGGGCTTCCCTGGTGGCGCAGTGGTTGAGAGTCCGCCTGCCAATGCGGGGGACGTGGGTTCGTGCCCCGGTCCAGGAGGATCCCACATGCTGCGGAGCGGCTGGGCCCGTGAGCCATGGCCGCTGAGCCTGCGCGTCCGGAGCCTGTGCTCCGCAGTGGGAGAGGCCACAGCAGTGAGAGGCCCGCATACCACAAAAAAAAAAAAAAAAAAAAGAGAGTAGACTAAATGAACTCTTAACTTCATGTAGCTCTTTCTTTGTTCTTTAGTTAGGTTTGTGAGTTTCTCAAAGCAGAGAGTATTTTATTTACATCTAGACAGTGACTTGCATAGTATATATAAACGTACACCTTAAAAAAATATTTGAATCAAATGGATCCCTTTTCTTCTGTCTGATGTGGATATCTTCAAAACATGCCCAGTCTACCTTGACCTTCAAAGACTCCCAAGTATTTCAGAGTCTATTTGAATAGTACATGTGCCTGTTTACATATACTTGAATATAATGACAAGGGCATTGATTAGCTGTTTATATGTTTGCTTGATAAATAATAATGGATCAGATGCTACTGCCTGTGTTAGGTTTGGTAGTTCAATATTCTTAACATCTAGAGTGAATCTATAAGAACAGAGATATCAGTTCTACCCTATGGGCTAATTCTGAGAGATATACAGTAAGAAAATATGAGATATCCTCTTACTCAAAGAATTTGTAATTTTTGAAGAGGAGACAAGACTCACACAGAACATTTGGAATAATGGTAATACCTAACATTTGACAAGCATTTTATAGTTTTTTCATTCCTATTTTTAAAAATTTAATGCTTATTAACAATCTTCTGAAATAGATGGGAACCAGTGTCATTCTTTCACAAATAAGAAAATTGAGGCTCAGAGAGATTAACTGATTTACCCAGGATCTCCCAGAAGACTGAATGTAATTAAATTCAAAACATAGAATAAAGATGTCTGAAGAAAAGTCAGAAAGATAAAGTAGAATTATAATGAGTAATTGGAGAAGCCATCATATAATTGGTGAGAATTAAGAGTTTACACAAGGTGTGTATGATTTCTATGGTTAGTGAAGAGAGAAGATGGCAGAAACTTGGATATGAGAATGAGGGAAGTGATTTAAAAGTCAGTGACGGGCTTCCCTGGTGGCGCAGTGGTTGAGAGTCCGCCTGCCGATGCGGGGGACACGGGTTCGTGCCCCGGTCCAGGAGGATCCCACATGCTGCGGAGCGGCTGGGCCCGTGAGCCATGGCTGCTGAGCCTGCGCGTCCGGAGCCTGTGCTCCGCAGTGGGAGAGGCCACAACAGTGAGAGGCCCGTGTACCGCAAAAAAAAAAAAAGTCAGTGACAACGTCCACTTTCAGGAAGATGGAAGAGATATACTTTTCCCTCTTCCTCACACTAAAGTGCAACTGGATATTAGTTATAAAATAAAACAAACATAAGAAAACTGAAACATAGAGGGAAGAAGGTAGACCAGCTAAGGACCTTGGGACCCAAAGAACAACATGGCAGTGTGTTGCTTGGGTTGCATTTTGCCTTTTATGTCTTAGACTGGGTGCTGGAGAAGCAGATAACCCAGAAACACCAATGAGCACAGACAATTCCCAAGAAAGGCCTGCTGTCTCTAGCCAGACAACCCGGAAAGGGGCAACATAGCAAGACAGAAAACTTTTAAGCAGTAGCCGTTCTACCGCAGCCAAATACCACAGAAAAAACTGTGGCCCCACCCACACCCACACCAGCAGAGGCTGAGAACCTATACTGTCACCCTCTCCAGGCTGTAATGAGATGCCCTACCCTCCGAACTGGGGTGGTAACAGAGAAGATTGAGTAGGGAGCTGTTACTTCCACTGCTACCAGCAGTAACAAGGTGTCCCTTCCTCTCCCCCACCACCCGGGGTAGTGTTATAAGTGGCCTGGAATTTCACTGCCATCCAGAGGTAAGCAAAGCCATATCATTGTGGTGTCATTAAAGCCACCTGGGGAGCAATAATGAGGCACCCCTCCTCTTTCCAGCCAAAGAGATATCAGTGGAGGCTTGAATGGGGACTGGAAATCCCATACCTGCCCATCAGTGATGAGGAGCCTCTTCTTTCAGACGTCATCAGAGGCCAAGGGGGAAACCTCAACTTCTGCTCTCACCTTGGAGTAACAAGATGGTATCCTCACTTCCTGTACCAAACAGGACAATTAAAACAGAAGCTTTAGAAAGGTCGACAGCTTTATTAGATAATACCTCAAATGATCACAAATCAATTGAAAATCACTTACCATACTAAACATTAGGAACACTTCAAATCAAATTTAAAAAATCAATAGAAATGCACATGAAGATGACAGAAGAGTTAGAATTGCCTAACAAAGGCTTTAAAGCATCCATCATAAAAATGCTTCAATGAGCAATTACAGATATACATTTAGAATAAAAGTCTCAGAAAAGAAATAGAAAGTCAGAGCAAATAAACAAAAGGTATAAAGAATCAAATAGAAATTCTATAAATTAAAAGTGCAAAACCAAAATGAAACTAGCAATGAATAGCATAAACAGCAGAATAACAGAGGAAAAAATCAGTGAACTGGAAAATAGAAAAATGGACATTATTCAGTCTGAACAGTGGAGAAAATAGACTGAAAGAGAAAAAAGGAACATAACCTCACGTACAAGTGAGACTATAACAAAAGATTTCACATTCTTATATGTTTCCTAGAAGAAGAGGAGAAAGAGGGCATAGCTGAAAAAGTACTAAAAAAAAATAAAGGTTGAAAACTTCAAATACTTGACAAAAGATATAAACTTCCATAATTTAAGAAGTTGAGTGAACTCCAAAAAGATAAGCCCAGTGAAATCCACACCAAGACACATCATAGTCAAACTTCTGAAAGCTGAAGATAAAGAAAAAACCTTGAAAGCAGCAAAAGAGAAGTGACACCTTACCTATAGGGGCAAAGCAATTCAAATGACAGTGAATTTCACATCTGAAATCATGCAGGCCAGGAAGAAGTGGCACAGTTTTCAATACTGAAAGAAAAGAAACTATCAACCCAGAATTCTATACCCAGCAAAAATATCTTTCAGGAATGAAGGGGAAATCAAGATATTTTCAGATGAAGGAAAAGTAATAGAATTTGTCATTAGCAGACATACCCTAAAAGAATAGCTAAAGGAAAATTTCTAAACAAAAGGAAATAATAAAAAAAAGGAATCTGAAATATCAAGAAGGAAGAAAGGACAGCATAAGCAAAAATATGGGTAAATGCAATATACTTTGCTTCTCTTGAATTTCTAAATTATGTTTGACATTTGAAGCAAAAATTTTAATATTATCTGATGTGGTTCTCAATGTATGTAGAGAAAATACATAAGGCAGTTACATTATAAATGGGGAAGAACAAAGGAAAGTAAAGAGAAGTAGAAGTAAGGATTTCACAGTACACTTGAACTAGCGAAGTGATGATATTAGTAGGCTGTGATAAGTTATGTATATATAATGTAATATCTAGAACAACCACTAAAAAACTGTACAAAGAGATAGAGTCAGAAAACACTAGATAAATCAAAATGGAATTCCAAAAAGCATGTTCACATAACTCCCAGGAAGTCAGGGAAAAGAAAACAGAACAGAAAACAAAAAATAAAATGGTAGACATAAGCTCTAACTTATCAGTAGTTACATATAAATGTAAATGATCTGAATATAGCAATTAAAAGACAGATCAGCCGAGTGAATTAAAAATATATGACTTGACTATATGTTACCTATAAGAAACTCACTGCATTTATAACAATATAGACAGGCTGAAAGTAAAGAAATGAAAAATGATATATCATGTAAACATTAATCAAAAGAAAGTGGAATAGCTGTATTAATACTAGAAAAAGTAGAATTTAGACTAAAAAAATTACCACAGATATTATGTTATGATAAAGGGACAATCCTTCAAGGGGATATAACAATATAAATGTGTATGCACCAAAAAACAGATGCAAAATATGTAAGTGAAAAACTAATATGACTGGAAAGAGAAATAGGTAAATTCACAATTATAGTTGGAAACTTTAGCAGCTCTCTCTCAACACTTGATAGAACAAAAAGACAGAAAATCAGCAAGAATATAAAAGAATTAAACACCACTATTACCCAAGAAGATTTAATCAACATTTATAGAACACTCCACCCAACAGCAGACTCTAAAATCTTTTCAAGTGCTCAGAACATACTCCAAGTTAGACCATGTCCTGGATCATAAATTAAATTTCTACCAAGTTAAAAAACTGAAATCATACAGAGTGTGTTCTTTGACCACAATGAAATCAAAATAGAGTCAATAACAGAAAGATAATTGGAAAATGTTCAATCACTTGGAAACTGAACACCACACTTCCAAATAATCTATGGGTAAAAGAAATCTCAAAGAGAATTTTTAAAAAATACATTAAACTGAATAAAAATTCAACATATCAAAAATTCGAGGGAACCAGCTAAAGCAACACTAAGAGGAAACATAACACTTAGTGCACGTGTTAGAAGAGAGGAACAGCCTTAGTCATCTAGGCTTCTCCTCATGAAACTAGAAAAAGAAAAGCAAAGTAAACCTAAAGCAAGAAGAAGGAAGGAAATAAAGGTGAGAGTGGAGATCAGTAAAATTGAAAACAGAAAAACAATAGTGAAAATCAGTAAAATTGAAAACAGTGAAACAAAAGAACTAGTTGTTTGAAAAGATCAATAAAATTGACAGACAGACAAAGGGAAAAAAGAAGACAATTTACTATTATCAAAAATAGTATCAGAAACAAGGATACAAACTCTGCAAACATCAAAAGGGTAAGAGAATACTATGAACAGCTCCACACACATAAATTTACAACCAATTTTTTGAAAATTGAAAATGATCAGAACTCACTCACTTTGAAGTAGGTAATATGAACAGCCCTATAACTGTTAAGTAAACTTGTAATTAGGAAACTCCCAAAAGGAAATCTCCAGGCTCAGATGTCTTTATTGGAGAATTCTATGAAACTTTTCAAGAAGAGTTAAAACCAATTCTACAGTCTCTTCCTGAAAATAGAAGAGAAGGAAATATTTCCCAGTCCATTTCACAAAATAATTACTACGCTGCTATCAAAACCAGTCAAAGACACTGCAAAAAAAGAAAACTACAGGCTAATATCCTTCATGGAATAAACCCAAATATCCTTAATAAAATATCAGAATTCAACAATCTTTTAAGGGCTTCCCTGGTGGTGCAGTGGGTAAGAATCTGCCTGCCAATGCAGGGGACACGGGTTCAAACCCTGGTCTGGGAAGATCCCATATGCCGCGGAGCAACTAAGCCCGTGTGCCACAACTACCGAGCCTGTGCTCTAGAGCTCGCGAACCACAACTACTGAGCCTGCGCGCCTAGAGCCCGTGCTGCACAACAAGAGAAGCCACCGCAGTGAGAAGCCCGCGCACCGCAACGAAGAGTAGCCCCCGCTTGCCGCAAGTAGAGAAAGACCGCGCACAGCAACAAAGACCCAATGCAGCCAAAAATAAATAAATAAATTTATTAACAAAACAAAACAAACAATCTTTTAAAAAAATTATACATCCTGACCAAGTAGAGTTTATTCCAAGGATGCAAAGCTGGTTCACTATTTGAATATCAATCAGTGTGATCCACTGTGTTAATAGGCTAAATAAGAAAAATCTTATTTTATCAGTCAGTGCAGTAAAAGCATTTGAAAAATTTCTCCACTCATTCATGGTAAAACTGACAGGAAATAAAACACTGATAGAAAAATAGTAATTCCAAAGGAAACTGCCTCAAATTGATAAAAGCAACCATGGAAAACCTACAGTTAACAGTATACTTAACAGTGAAAGACTTAATGCTTTCCCCCTAACACTGGGAACAAACAAGAATGTCCCCTTTCACCACTCTTAATCACCATAGTGTTGGAAATTCTAGTCAGTGCATTAAGGTGAGAGAAGGAAATAAAAGGCACACAGATTGGAAAGGAAGAGATCAAACTGTCCCTATTTGCAAATAACATGATCATGTATAAAATACCCATTGAATGTACCAAAAAAAAAAAAAACTCCTAGAACTAATAAGTGAATCCTGCAAGATTTCAGGGTACACGATAAACATACAAAAATCAATTTCTATTTAGCATATTTCTATATACTAGTAGTGAACATGTAGACACTGAAATTAAAAATACATTACTGTTTACAATCACACACACACAAGAAATACTTAGCTGTAAATTTAAAAAAAATTGTATAAGATTTGTATGTTGAAAGCTATACAATACTAATGAAAGAAATCAGAGTATCTAAATAAATGGAACGATATATCATGTTCATGGATTGAAGGACATGGTAGTAAAGATGTCAAGACTCCCCAAGTTGATAACCACATTTAATACAGTTCCTGTCAAAATCCTAACAAGACTTCTTTGTAGATAAGAGCAAGTTTATTCTAAAACTCATATGGAAATACAAAGAACCTGAATAAATAAAAATGGTTCATTAAAGGTAAAGGAGTAGGAGTAATTAGTGTACCTGATTTTAGGACTTACTTTATAGCTACAGTTAGCAAAACAGTGTAATATTGGGAGAGGGATAGACACATAGATCAATGGAACAGGGCAGGGAACCCATACAGTATGACAAAGGTGCAAAATAATTCAGTGGAGAAGAGATAGCCTTTTCAGCAAATGGTTTTGGAGCAACTGGACATTCATAGGTAAAACAACAACAACAAAATTTAACCTTGACCTAAATCTCATGCTTTATATAAGAATGAATTTGACATGAATCTTGAATATAAATATGAAACAACACTTTTAACTTTTAGCAAAAAATCATGGAAGCAAAACTTTAGAATCTTAGGCTATGCAGTGACTTCTTAGACTTAACCTAGATAGTTTATAAAACAAAAAGTGGATAAGTTGGACTTCATCAAAAAATTTTTTGTTTGCTCCGCAAAGATGCTATGAAGTAACAGAAAAGACAAGCAACAAGATAGGAGAAAATATTTGCCAAGCACATATCTGACAAAGGACTAGTGTCTAGGTTATATAAAGAACTCCCCAAACCCCCAATTAAAAAAGCAGACAACCCAATTAGAAATTGGTTAAGAGACATGAAGAGACATTCCACAAAAGATTATATACACATGGTAAATAAGCATGTGAAAAGGTTTTTTAATACATTCATTAGCCATTAGGGATAATGCAAAGTAAAACCAAAATGAGATATCACTACACACCTATGGTTAAAGTAAAAATTAGTAAGAACACCATATACTGGTATGGATGCAGAGTAACTGGATCACTTGTACGTTGCTGATGGGATATGAAATGACACAGTCACTCTGTAAAACAGTTTAGCAGTTTCTCACAAAACTAAGTATTCAACTAATAGACAGCCCAGCAATTGCATTTCTGGGAATTTATCCCAGAAATAAAAATTTATGTTTACACGTACATGAATGTACATAGCAGTTTTTTGTTGTTGTTGTTGTTTTTTGCGGTATGTGGGCCTCTCACTGTTGTGGCCTCTCCCGTTGTGGAGCACAGGCTCCGGACGCGCAGGCTCAGCGGCCATGGCTCACGGGCCCAGCCGCTCCGCAGCATGTGGGATTTTCCCAGACCGGGGCACGAACCTGTGTCCCCTGCATCGGCAGGCGGACTCTCAACCACTGCGCCACCAGGGAGGCCTGCAGTTTTGTTTTTTTTTTAATTTATTTATTTTTGGCTGCGTTGGGTTCTCATTGTTGTGCGCAGGCCTTCTCTAGTTGTGGCGAGCGGGGGCTACTCTTCATTGCGGTGGCTTCTTTTGTTGCGGAGCATGGGCTCTAGGTGTGTGGGCTTCAGTAGTTGCAGCACATGGGCTCAATAGTTGTGGCTCACGGGCTCTAGAGCGCAGGCTCAGTAGCTGTGGCACACGGGCTTAGTTGCTCCACGGCATGTGGGATCTTCCCGGACCAGGGCTTGAACCCGAGTCCCCTGCATTGGCAGGTGGATTCTTAACCACTGCACCACCAGGGAAGTCCCTATGTAGCAGTTTTATTTGTAATAACCCAAAACTAGAAACAGCCCAGATGATGTTCACTGGGTTATTAGTGAAACAAACATCCATACCATGGAAAACAATAAAAAAGGAATGAATGGCTTACATAACAGCTTGGATCCATCTCCAAAGAATTATGCTGATTGAAAAAAGCCAATCTGGGAGGTGTCATTCTATTTATATACTGTATTATTCCATTGATATAACATTCTTGAAATGCCAAGATTTTAGAAATAGAGAATAGAGTGGTTAGTTGTTGTGGGGATTTGAAGAGGGGATGGAGGGGAAGGAAGTGGGTGTGGTTTAAAAGGCAACCTGAGACGGTGATGGAAATGTTCTATATCCTGAGTATATCAATGTCAGTATCCTATCTGTGATATTTTATATATAATTTTATAAGATATTATCATTGGGGAAATTAGGTAACAGGTAGAAGGGATCTCTTTGTAATATTTTTTACAACTTCTTGTGAATCTAAAGTTAACCTCAAGATATAAAAAGTGTGATTAAGGAAAAATGAATAAAGCAGAAGGTATCTTTTAGTGAAGTAAATAACACTGAGATGGAAATGTATTTTGTGAGGCTTTTGAATACCAAAATAAATTTTGGTTTTAATTTGTAAGATAATAAGGACCTGAAAAAAAAATCTTGATTATAGGTATAGCACAAAGTAAGTGAACAGAAAATTAGTCACAGTAGATAGAATAAATTGTCTTACATATACAATTATGAATTATGACAATCTTTCACAAATATTTTCTAAAACATCATAATGTTTGGAAGTCATTTTTTTAAAAAGCAAAGCTTTAAAGATAGAATTGGGTTGCCAATATATTATTAATATAAAAAGTAATAGCATTGTGAACCTGAAATAGTCCTTTTAGTGCATAGAGGTTAAATCCTAAAACTGATATTATTACTGGAAGTACAACTTTGGCAGATATTGAAAGATATACTTCTTTTTTAGGTATGTGTTAATACCTTGATGGTGTTTGTAAGTACATTGCTGGGATCTCTGATTATGCTTCTCCATTGGAGCAGCATTATAAATGATTGCTATATTTCTGAGTCACAGATAATATTTGCAAATCTGAAGAAGGTTTTGGACCATCTCCTGAGATAAATGGACCGTCCACCTAATTTTTCATACCATAGGGTTCACAGACCACCTGAAAGCTATCTCTGAATCAGAAGAATGGGTCCAGAGTATCTGTATATGATTAATTTCAGTGTGATATGTAGTCATCCAAAAACAACCGCCATACCATAGGGTTCACAGACCACCTGAAAGCTATCTCTCATTCAGAAGAAAGGGTCTGGAGTATCTGTATATGATTAATTTCAGTGTGATATGTAGTCCTCCAGAAACAGCTACCTAATGAGCATGTATTTGCTTGCACAGTGCCTATGGCAGCCACCACATGGGATCTCAAATGTATTTTTAAAATAATCCCATATGCAAGAGGTTTATGATCCAGTTTAAGAAGTAAGCTGTTCTTATAAAATGATTAATTATTAGATGTTTCAGAATGTGAATAGAGTAATTCTTGCATTTAGATTAAAGCATTACAGCTTTTCTAAATTACCTCGAGAAGACATTTTGGTAATTAATGTGCTCTTTTGGACATGGGAGTATGAGGTAGGCAATAGAATTCTTTATGAATATCATGAAAGTAGCAAAGTGAGATAGCAGGACTAGAGATATGGATATATGGATTCATTCAAAACAAATTCAGTCTCTATGCTCTACCATGGGGATATTGCAGTGAAAACTTAGTTACAGTCCCTACCCTCATGGAGTTGACAGTTTAAGAGAAATAAAATTGTTCAGGAATAAAATGAAGAATAGCTTACTCTGGGCTGGAGTGTGCAAAAAAAGGTTTATGGTGTAGGTTGCATAGAGTTTACTTACTATCCTAAAATAAATTTGATCTTGAACAAGTTTCCTAATCTTTTTGAACCTCAGGGGGCTCATCTGTAAAGTTGAGATACTAATGGATAAAGTAATAAGATATTGGGGTCAGAGCCTGGTAGTTGGTGGCTACTGCTATTATTATTGGTTTGAAGGGCAGTAATGAATGACTAGATTGGGATACTCAAGAAAAGAAGCAGGAAGTTAGGGGAGCACAATGGTAAGAAAGCAAGATGAACATTCCTTTATGTTCAAGGCAGTAGGGAGACTTGCCTGGATAATATAAAAAATTGTATTGGGAGGTAATATGTGTAATTGTAAGCAATGTATAATACCTTTAAAAGAAATTGTTACTGTCTTATTATTTTTTTGATTAACCTCAAGTCATTTTTTGTTGTTGTTTGACAAGCAGCCTTTATATGGGGCAGTCTTTTATAATATAAAAGCTTTGCTTATCAACTTTTGCTCATTACTTTTTCAGAGATTGGAAATGCTTATGCGGTTTTAAGCAATCCAGAAAAACGAAAGCAGTATGACCTCACAGGCAATGAAGAACAAGCATGTAATCAGCAGAACAATGGTAGATTTAATTTCCATAGAGGTTGTGAAGCTGATATAACTCCAGAAGACTTGTTTAATATATTCTTTGGTGGTGGATTTCCTTCAGGTATTTTAATGTTAGTTATAAATATTTGTACTTTATGAAGCTAGAGATCATCACCTCCAGTTAGGCTATTTAGAGATTTATGTACCTTCTCCCTGACATTTTCTTATAGTATTATGATCCTGTGATGGTTTTTCATGAAGATAGGAGAAAACTGTTAGACTTATTACCTTTATTGTAAGTCTGTCTTTTTCCTAGAACATACTTTATTTTTTAAAAATGTTGTGTATTTTACATAGAGCTGAAGAAAGGATCTGTAAGTAGGAAATCCAGTGGCAATGCATTAGTTAAGTGCCAATACAATTGTAGGAAGTAACCTGTACCTTGAAAGACTATTTGACATTGGTTCTTTGAAGATCTTTGTAGATTTCATTAATAATATTGTAGATTGTTAATATGGATGTATGTGGAGGTACTGTCCATTGAAATGTCTGAATCATAAGTTACATATAAAGTAAGTGGGTTTTAAAAAATTACATTAAGATAGAAATAATTTCTTGAACTACGCTATCAAAGTAAAATACTGTAGAAGTACTACTAAATGAATAGATTTTTAGTCAGCATAAGTAGTACTGTGTTTTACTTACATTTACTGTAAGTTGCTTGTGTGGAAATTAATTTTCTTTAAGAGTAGCTTCTCTAAGGTGTTTAAAATTATAGCTCCAGTCTTGTTTACAGCCGTAACAAAATGTTCTAAGTTAAACATCCCATTCAAAATTAGGATAGTCTTTATGAATGTAGCAATATAATTTGGCCTGGTAGTCCTGTCTGGATATTATTGAGAAAGATTGTGATCATTGATAAGGCATTTTGTAAAGCATCCTTGAAAGAAAGAGGATGTGTAAATACAAATTAATGACTGAAAATATAACCTGCATTTTGACATACTAGGATACATAATTACCTCTCACAAAAAAATTATTCAGACTAATAATTTTGACTAAAAATATGCTGGGGACAATTAGAAATCTTTCAGACAATAGTGAATTTTTCTGATAGTTGATTTGCAGTTCTTTTGCTTGTTATAACATAGTTTACTTTATCAGTGATAGCCATTTCTGGTTGGTCACCTTTTTTTTTTTTTTTTTTTGCGGTACACGGGCCTCTCACTGTTGTGGCCTCTCCTGCTGCGGAGCACAGGCTCCGGACGCGCAGGCTCAGCGGCCATGGCTCACGGGCCCAGCCGCTCCGCGGCATGTGGGATCTTAACGGACCCGGGCATGAACCCGTGTCCCCTGCCTCGGCAGGCGGACTCTCAACCACTGCGCCACCAGGGAAGCCCCTGGTCACCTTTTTTGAAAACAACTTGAATATCCATCAACAAGAAAATGTTTGAAAATTGTGGTCCACCTGTACCATAGTATATTATACAGCTGTTTTTTAAAAAATGAATTAGAGCACGAGCTTTTGATTTCTAGAAGTACTTGTGATTCATTGATAAATGCAGAAAGCAGAGTTTCAGATTAATGATCCAAGGTTTGTAAAATCAACCAACCACAGCAAAAGTCCTCTCTGTATGCAGTATTAGGAAGGACCTCTCATTCAAGTTTTCATCAGGAAAGAGCTTCTCCTTAGTTTAAGGGAAGCAAAGAAGAATCATTCCTGGTTTTGTCCACCCTTCACTCACAAGAGGAGAGGGCAATAAGCATTCATTACTCAAACATGCATTGTTTCAGTAATTAAAAATAAATAAAAATATAAAGGAAAATATGATTTTTCTGATGATAATTGTTCTCCCTAATTTAACCTTGCTTTTAATTTTCTAGGTAGTGTACATTCATTTTCAAATGGACGAGCTGGCTATAGCAGTCAACATCAGCATCAACATAGTGGACATGAAAGAGAAGAAGAAAGAGGAGATGTATGTTTATGATATGATTAGAAATCAGAAAATGGCAAATTTCAGCTCAGGAAGAGCATAGAGTTGTCTGAAAATAGGGCAAGTTGTTTTAAAAGGAAGTGATGAGTTTTCTTTTACCAGAGGTGTTCGATAGAGACTAGAGAATCCTTAGGGATATTGGGGGAGCAGGGGTAGAAGTCAAGGTGAGGGGTGGTTGGGCAATATGACACCTTCACATTTGGTATTCTATGATTCTAATGAAGGTAAACTTGCAGTGTGCATGTTCTGAACGTAAATTCTTATTGTTGGTTCTAAATAATTTAGAATTAATACTGAAAAAATTAAATTAGAAGTAACTTGCCTTATTCTAATGCAGTTATACCTAATTGCATATAGCTGTTAAATTACGTGAAGGAGAAAGGTAAATGGAAAGGGCACTGAACCAGAAATTAAAAGGTCTGGTCCCCAGCTGTGCCACTCTCATCAGTGTCCACGTTCCACCCTCAAATCCATGATAAAAATAGTTTTGCAACCTGCTGCGTATTGATAGAGTCTCTGTACGAAGAAAAAGAGGGAGACAGAGAACTTCCTCATCTGTAAAATGAGATCAGGTTATACCAATGTTTTCCAAATCATGATCAGGATCTCTAGGTGAAGCACCTAAAAAGTTGTATTTTTAAGAATCACCCCAGGACATTGGTATGATCAGGCAGATTTGGAAGCACTGAACCGATTATCTCAAATGTCCTTTCTTCCTCTAAAAATGTTTGACAATTGTTGGATTATTGACAACTAAAGTTATATTACAATTTGTTATTCTTTGATGATTTTTTTGTAGGGAGGTTTTTCTGTGTTTATCCAGCTGATGCCCATTATTGTATTGATCCTCGTGTCATTATTAAGCCAATTGATGGTCTCTAATCCTCCTTATTCCTTATATCCCAGATCGTAAGTAGCTCAGTGAAGTTTTACAAAAAAAGAACTCTTATTTCTTACCTAATTAACTTTAAAGGGCCTTGTGCTCTTTTAAACTTTTAAGTGCCGAATATTCTATTACTACATGTGTACCTGATTTTAAAATGTCTAGTTTTAAAGGTAGTTTACTTATGCAATAAGTTTGTATTATGTTAGTTTACATTTCTGTTCTATTGTGGATAAAGACAGAAGTGTTACTTTGTCGAACAGGCAAAACACAGAAGTGTTACATCTGTCGAACTTGATGGCAATTTAATGTAATAGGTAATGTGTCGACATCAAAGACAAAAAACTTTAGAAGACAAAACGACTTTAAAGACAAAAGTAGAGTTGTGATTGATCTCACATAGGATTTGTGTCGTTAAAGAGGATATGACTTCACTCTTCTGTTTATAAAATATTGATTAAATAAAAGCAAATATTACTTTTTTGTTATGTGAGGTATTTTTCCACAATATACTTTATATATAAGCGATCAGGACATATAGCAAATTTAATGCAGCATACCTTCCAAAAAACTTCAGTGTAATACAATGAATATAATGGAAACTTTGTAAAATCATATTGCTAGTGATTATATAGTATTAAAAACAGATTGGTCTAAAAATAAGAAGTGATTTATTTTTTCCAAATAAGTTTTTTATTAACTAAAAATTGAGAGAACTTATAGGAACATAATGTATTAAAATATGATTACTTTTTTATGACGTAAATGGTGGTTTTAGGTAATTTGAGATATTAAATATTTGATTACCAATATTGACTTTTTAATTATTTTTATTAGCTTGATTTGTAGAAGCAGATCAGAATGTACAATTTTAATTAAAAAAATAATGATCAAGCATTTCTTTTACAGTGGATCAGGGCAAACGATTAAAATGCAGACAGAAAACTTGGGTGTCGTTTATTATGTCAACAAAGACTTTAAAAATGAATATAAAGGAATGTTATTACAAAAGGTAGAAAAGAGTGTGGAAGAAGATTATGTGACTAATATTCGAAATAATTGCTGGAAAGAAAGACAACAAAGTAAGTTTATCAAATATTTAAAAACTTATTCAGAGTCTTTGGAATTGATTACTGTAGATTTCCCTACTCAAGGAATGTTCTAGAATTGCCTGGCACATACTCGGAGCCCAGTACTTAAATGAGACAATATGTTTTAATGTACATGTGGTCTTATAACACTATTTGGCACATGGCAAGAACTTAATAAATGGTATTTATGTTATTGTTCTTAATAAATATTTGATGGAATAAGTAGATAATATCAAATTTCATTGTATTTAAGATGTTGTCAGTTGTAACATGCAACATTATTTTATGTACCACTAAGAAAGAAAAAAATCCTGGTATAAACTATGTCATCAGTTTTAATATGTATCCTGTTTCAGAATTAAATTTGAAACTCTTCATCAATTTAGCTTCAACAGGTAACACTTAATGTACAATGAGTTTTGTTGACATTCCACTTTCCTTTAGTTATTTTGTAGGTGGAGAAGTTCTTGTGAACACTTAATTTGTTTAGCCTCTTCCAGCCTCAGCTTCCTTAATTTAAGCAGTTATATCTATAAAAAGATTGACTATTGACCATAAGAATCTGCTGAGATGCTCCATGTGAAATGTTATTATAGTTTTTTGTTTTTCTTACTGTTCCAGATAATAATATAGACCATATAGTGTAGACATTGGAATTAAACAGGCTAAAGTTGAATCCTAGTTCTGAAATTTTTAGCTGAGTGATTAAGGCCGAATATTCTAACCTCTATGAGTTTATTCCCTCGTGTATAAAATGGATGATGATGATGATGAGTGGGTACAGGAAGTAACTATAATTTATATAATGCCTATTTTTTCAGTCATTGCCCCAAGCCCTTTATATATATTAACTCATTTAAGCTCCACAGTGACACTGTGAGGCGATTATACCCACTCTACATATGAGGAAACTGAGGCATAGAGAGATTAATTAGTAACTTGCCCAAGGTCATTGAGGTGATCTGTGATTCAAAACCAATTTGCTTTCATAATCTAGGCACTGTGCTTCACAGTCTTCTCTCTAATACCTAACTTTATGGGCTTGTTGTGAAAATTAAGGCAATAGTTGAAGTGTTTCACATGTAGTAAATACTCAGAAAATGGGAGCAATTATCATCTCTTATCCACTAGAGAAAATTTGATAAAACATAACCATTGTATACTTCTAAGAGAGTTCTTATCTCTGGCATTGGTTTCTTCATCTATATACTGACAGTTAGAGGAGAAACCTCCTTGGTTTCTAAGTCTCTGAGTCTGTGAATCAGTATGTTCTCAAAGTGGAGAAGGTTACATAAGACCAGTGGTTTTTCAGCTGGGAATGATTTGCCCCTGCCTCCCAGGGGACATTTGGTAATGTCTGGAAACTGTGAGCGTCAACACGGGGTTGGGGTGGAAGGGATTGCTACTGGCATCTGATGGGTTAAGGCCAGGGATGCTGCCTAGCATTCTAGGATGTACAGGACAACCTCCACACCAAGAATTATCTAGCCCCAAATGCCAGTATTGTTGAGGTTGGGCAACCGTGCATTAGCCAAAGGTCTTAAAGGAAGTATTTCCCAAATTTTACGTATTTAATTTTATTTCACCTAATTTTTTGATCTGTAGCACCTTGCACAATTGTTGGTACAACATAGGCAGAGTAAATTTTTGATGGATATATGAACAGTTGGATGAATGATTAATGAATTCATATGAATGAATGTATGAAAGACCTGCTTATTTTGTGCTAAAAGAATGATGAGCACATTAGATATCTCATTTTCAAATACAAGTCCTAGTCCCCCGCCAAATACAGGTGATTTGGGGGTTATGCATACTTACATTCTATTACCTTAAATAAAAATTGGGAATTGACTGCATAAACAGAAAGAAAGAAGGAAAGATATTCATGTTTATGAATGAGTGTAATGTTATGTTTAAAGTGCCGGCTCTGGGACTGCCTTGCAAGATCCTGTCTTCACCAACGCATTACCTAGTTACTTAACCTCTCTAAATCTTAGTTATCTTGTCATTAAAATATGGACCATAACAGATAATATGTGGTAACACTTAGCGTAATGTCTTGTACCCATAAGTACATAAGTATTCTAAATTATTATTTTTTACTCCATCCCTAGCATAAGCCAAGTAGTTTTTCTGGCATAATTTAGTTTAATCTTTTAACAATCCGACAAGATCAATATCAATAGTTTCACAAAATGTGAAGAATTGGTCAATCAAGGTGAGGGGTTTTAGAGTGTTTTTTGTGGTACTCAACTTGTGTATGTTTAAAATTTTCAATATACAGTTCAACAAATTCAGTGGAGCGGGGCTTACTCTTTGTTGCAGTGCACGGGCTTCTTGTTGCGGAGCACCGGCTCCAGGCGTGCTGGCTTTAGTAGTTGCAGCACTTGGGCTTAGTAGTTGCGGCACGTGGGCCCTAGAGCACGAGGGCTTCAGTAATTGTGGCACACGGGCTCTGTAGTTGTGGCGCACAGGCTTAGTTGCTCTGCAGCACATGGGATCTTCCCGGACCAGGGCTCGAACTTGTGAACCCTGCATTGGCAGGCGGATTCTTAACCACTGCACCACCAGGGAAGTCCCTCTGTGTTTGTTTCACATGGTAGGATTCCAAATGGCTTTTAGGTCTAGTACTTACATTTCTTTAAAACAAACAAACAGTTAATAGAAATATATTGAAGGACTTATATGAAAACATCTTTGAGTTTAAACAACTAGTTGATCTAAATTACTATTTACTTAGAAAATTTTTTGGTTGTTGTTAACAGAAACAGATATGCAGTATGCAGCAAAAGTATACCATGATGAACGACTCCGAAGGAAGGCAGATGCCTTGAGCATGGACAACTGTAAAGAATTGGAGCGGCTGACGAGTATTTATAAAGGAGGATGAACTGGAATTTTATTTATACCTTTTAGAGTACTCTCTATTTTTTCTGTAAGTAAGTTTAGTTTCATCATAAGAGCTAAAGAAAAAGATTTGATGTTGAAAACTAAACTGAATAGTTGGTCCCTGAAATCTTGGACTGTTTATGACCTACTGGCTCCTTTAAATAGTAAGAAACTGAAAACTAAAATTAATATTTTAGTTATGCTTCTGCAATTATTTTCACTTTAAAAGCTTATATGATTCCTAACTAAAAATGTCTTGAGAAAGGATTATCACACCTGTAGCCATTTCTGGTTTTAGATTCTCAATTTTTTTCCCTTGTCATGTAAATATTTATGGAATGATCATTTTCTGTATATACAGGTTATTGCCTTTTTATTTAAATTCTTTTGGTGTTTAGCTCCATGAGACACTTTAGTTTAAAGTGATGGAATAAATGTTTTATGACGAAATTACATTTTCCTTGTCAGATGTCCAGTGTGTGGAGGTTGCAATGAAACTTTATCAAAAAGAAAAGAAAAAACAAAAGTTGTTTAACTTTGTGTAAAATCTTTTAGCATTATCAGCGTAGAGGGAATTGATATTTTTAGTATTGCCATTATATTCTAAATTATATATTGAGATAAATGAACTGGTGTAAAGTATCAGTTTGCTATTTATTTAGTTTTATGAATTGCTAAGCCATGCATAGAAATGAAATGCTATACTGATAGATTTTAAAGAAAATATGAGGAAATGGCTATATAAACATTAACCAAAAAGGGTCTTCAACAGTAAATTGCAGTTATGTCATTTGCAATTCCAGTAACTAAAAGGCCCCCAAATGCTCATATATATACATCTTTGAAGGCTGCTAAAATTTATGAAGAAAAGGGCCTACCTGTTTTACCCCTCATGGAAATTTGCAGTTTCTTCTTAGTGATCAGGATCCTTAGTAAACAGGATCCGAAACTAAATGAGTTCTTAATATTGTCTAAGTAATAGGAAAAATTACTACTGAAATGAAGCTTTGTGCCTTTTAACCTGATTGCCAACTCGTAAACATATAGGTAGATTAACATGAGACTTACTTGATCAGAGCATGATCTGTTTGGCCATATACAGCAGTGAGCAGAAACATAGCAGTAGGTAGAATAGTGATTTATAGCAAGTTATCCTTACAAAAATTTGAGCTAAAATCTATTCACCATTGAGTAATTCAATTAATCCTATAGGAATAAGCTCCTTATAATTAAATCCATAATATAAATTGGAAAAATCAGCTGGAAATTGAAGTTTTTGGTGCCTGTATGTTGGATGTAAAACTATTTGATTTCTAGTCTTTGTTTTTTTTCTTTCTTCTATGTTTAACAGTTGTATTTTAATGATTTTGCTTTCATACTCATTTAACAGAACATGAGCACATCTTTGGTTAGGTTTTTTTGTGTGTGAGAGAATGCTAGTTAGAGTGCAGTGTTCTTTTATTTAAAGATTTTTTTCTGAATGTAATTTATATACCATCTGTTGAATAGAACTTCTGAAATGACCATTCTTTTTTAAATGTTCTCTTGTATCCCCTTTTCCAGGTAAATCAATAGAAATGCTTGATTGAATTAGTTGTTTAACTAAACAGCATACTTTCCTAGGAAAACTGGACAGCTTAACCAACTTTCTTTAGAAATGCAACCTTAAAAAGAAAAAATATCGTGCTTAAAAGAAAATACAATTTAAAATATTTTCTTCAGCCTATAGAATTAGTTTCTTAAAAACAAGGTCATAGCATTCTAATTAACTTTGAAAGTTTATATGCATCAGAAAACTTATACAAATATAAATGAAAAAATTTCATCCATTATTTTTCCAGTTTTAATGGGATATTTACACTATTGTGATTGATGCTTATGTGAATTGAACTCTTGTTGACTGATTCTTTTTCCCTTAATCCTGACTTTAAGGGGATAGGTGAAGTTATCAAGTTAAGTGAAGTTATATATTGTGAAGTCATACATGGCTTTTGGACAGTACTGTATTTCAGTTGCATTACATTTCATTTCATAAAATGCATTTGATAAAATTTTCAAACAACTGTGGGAAATGACTGATCGAGTGCCTGACAATTTAAGCCACATGTAAAGTATGCAAGTAAAAAGTAAGTCCTTAATGTCACCTATATCATGGTGTAAAGGCCCGTCTAAGTGTCTTAGAATTTTGGGTTAATTCTACAAAGTAAAAAGACTTCTACTATCTTTTTGTTTTTAATCAAAGTGTATGATTTACAGTGTCAGCTATCTTGAGATGTAAGATTTTCACATTTGCTGCTCTTCTAACAAAAATTCCATTTTGCCATCTTATTTTTAGCTACCTGAGCTTTCCAATTTAATTTGATAACTGTCCTCTTCATTTTAATCATTGCCTAAAAACCCTCAGTCTTTGAGTATTGATTTACTAGCTTTTCTAACAGGTATTTTAGAAGTTTGGCAGCAATTATATTTATTAGTGCTTTACATTTTTATCCCTTTTTAAACACATACACAAACATCATTGTCTTTGCAAGGATTTGGGGGAAAGTAAATAGTACCTTTTCTCCTCCTCTTTTAATTCCTTTGTTTCCAAATAGGTGCTAGTCATTTGTAAGTTTTGGAATTTATTGTGATGAAATCTGAGAATTTAATTCTCAACAATGAGAAATAATAAGTGAAAACAATATGTTTTGGGAACAGACTGCATCTGAATGCTTAAATAAGTATTTGTTTCATAATCATTACATTCTTATGTATGATAATTACAAAGATTTGGTAGAGAAGAGTAAGCCCTTAAGGTATATATATGCCAGTGCATTAAACCACTTTGCTTTTATGTCAGCTCAGGTGTTATTAGGAACAGGAAGATAGAATTCCAGCCCTTTGCTTTAATTGCACTTTCATGCTTAAGTGTTCTTCCTGTTAAATCTTTAGTTATACTAGTATGTAAAATTGTTACTGAGAGAAATGGTTAACCTCTTGATTTCCCTTTGTTGATTTGTAATATTTTTAAATGCAGTTGTTATTTAACAGATGTGACATGTTAGTATTACTTAATAATGCATTCTAACGTATTTCATTTAAAAAATATCCCACCTGTGTTAAGGCAGTGAAATATTTCTAGATGTTGGCCTGAGGACCAAATGAGCCGTCTTTTTAGTTAAGTAAGAATTATGTCAAAAGACCAAATGATTCAAAAGGAGAATTTGTGCACTTATTTAGCTTTCCCATATGAAGCTTGTGTTCAGTATTACTCTTACTATTATCTGTCTTCATACTGAGTGAACCAACTGAAAAGGCATTCATAATCTTTTTTTTTTTTTTGTGTGGTACGCGGGCCTCCCACTGTTGTGGCCTCTCCCGTTGCGGAGCACAGGCTCCGGACGCGCAGGCTCAGTGGCCATGGCTCACGGGCCCAGCCGCTCCGCGGCATGTGGGATCCTCCCGGACCGGGGCATGAACCCATGTCCCCTGCATCGTCAGGCGGACTCTTAACCACTGCACCACCAGGGAAGCCCCATAATCTTTTTTCTTAACTGAACAGAAAATCTTCTGAAAATGAACAATAAATCTTAATTTTAATCTGTACTAGATAGCTGAAAAACCTTGTCTCTTGGCCATATTGGACTACTGCCCAAAGTCCATAAAATTCTCCATAAACCCATGAAAAAGAAAAGAGAGTAGTCTCACAATAACTTCAAAGTTTTTTTAATTCTAATTAAAGAAGTGGGTAGAATGATGATCTTCAATAATTCTTGCACATTCCTTTAATAATCTGGCAGGAATACAGTCCTTGAATTGAGGCTTCCTCTTTGTTTTATTACTATTAAATAGACAGTTTCGTATAAATGGAAACATTTTCCCTCAAAACACTAGTTCAAAACATATTCCTTATATTAAGGATTATGTAATCACATTTTTTGTAACTTCCTGTATGTAACTTTCCTGTTGATATGTGATTCCTTTTCATTTATTTAATTTTATTATCTGCTGGTTTTGGGGCCAATAGATTTGTGAATATTCTGTGGATGTGTCCATGTATACGTGTGTGTGTGTGTATATATATATACACGTATATATATATATTTTTTCCAGCTAATACCTCAAATATGTGATTGTTTAATATATACCACATTATATTTGCACAGAGCAGGGCTTCCATTAGCAGTGGATTTTCTTATTTCTAACTTTGAAAATCAGTCCACAGAATTTCATTGGTGTGGATTCTTTCTGTTGATCTTTCCCATATTTTAATAGAGATTCCTATTATAAGGCCCATACTTCAAATATAATTGTATCTTTCTATAGCAATCTGGAAGTATGTAGGGGTAAGAAGTGTTTCTTGGAATGTTTTAGTAAGTTACCATAAAAAATTGGAATTACTCGTTGCCAAGCTGTCTGGTAACTGCATAACAGATGACATCTGGCATGAATGTGAATGTCTCATTCACTTCAGTCCATGAGTTGGGACATTCTAATCTGATATTCTACTTTGCCATTTAAAAGCACCACTAAAATAATAGAGGTTTTTCAATGACATCGGAGTATTTTAAGCATCAATTTAAAAATGAACTGCTTTGGACTGTATATGGATGGATGACTATATCAATGAGAAGAAAGAAACTCACACATAAATAATATTTTTATAATTTATTTGTATTAAGAAATGCGTCTTACCTTTTTTGTTTAATTTTTGGGTTGCTACATAAGACTTTCTTTCCATATGAAGTTTAGATCATGTTTTTTAAAAGCTGCAGGTAATTTTCAAGGTGTGATGGAATTTTACTGGAAGCCTTGTGTAAGTTAAATGAAGTGAAATTGGTAAAGGAGATCTTAACTTTATTTGTCTATAGTGCATTCAAGATTATACAATTAGATTTCAAAATGAAATGTCAATGAAATGTCTGATTTGTAAAATATTTAATGTTATATCAGACTTATATAAAATAAAATTTTCTGTGTGAGAACTCTGTTAAAGAAAATGCATTTGAGTTTTAATGAGTGTTCTGCTGAATGATTCATGATGAATTTTTGTCTTTCAGTCTCTGCAGTTTATCTCAATATATGAATAAAAAGAAGGTCTGTTCTCACTGTAAAGGATTTGTTTTTATCATGTTTTATATTCTTAATATGGCCTTTCCTTCATTCATTCAACCACTCAACAAATGTATGAATGTTTGCTATAACCCAGGCAGTAATATGGAACTTAATCACTGAACAAGGCAAAAATCCTTATGAAGTTTACATCTAGCAAGGGAAATAAATGTCAAGTAAATAACTACTTATAATTATGATGAATGCTACAAAGAAAATTACAAGGTACAACAAAAGCATATATCTGGAAGGCTTAACCTACTCTGGGAAGATTAGGGAAGGTTTCTCTGAGGAAGTGAGCTTAAGCTGAAACCCAAAAGATGAGATAAGTAGGAGTGAGGTGAATGCTAGATCAATATTTCAGGCAGAGTGTGCTAAGTTGATAAAGTCATAGAAACTTTACAGAAGAGAAAACAAACTTGTATGATTATGACATAGGAAGCCAGGCTAAGTTAGAGAATTAAAATAAGATAAGGGCCAGATCCCATGAGGCTATATATAAACCATGATGATTTATGTTCAAAGAAAAACTTTGAGATTTTTAATGAAGGAGTTAACATGATGAGACTTGAGTTTTTAAAATAACATTTTAGTTGTTGTGCAAAGAAGACTGGAGGGCAAAAGTGAATGTAGGAAATGATAGGAAGTATTGTCAAAGGAGAGATGATCATGGCTTGGACCAGAGTAGGAATATAGTGATTGATTTTGAGATACAGTCAGGATGTAGAATCAAGAGAATTATTTGATTGATTGGATTTGGGATAAATGGAGGCAGCAATTAAAAACTTTCCAAAAATTTGGCTATGAAAAGAAGTAGAGAAAAGGGGTGGTAGCTGGAAGATGTGGTTTCTAAGAAGGCTTTTGTTTTTTCAATTATTATTTATTACATGAAACCTTACTACTTATTACATGGGAGACCTTACTAATTCTTTTTATTCTGGTGGAAAGGGGCAAGTAGAAAGTGAAAGAATAGAGAAAAAGAAGGATAATAGCATTAAGTACCTGATATTCCAGAGGATGTTGGAGCCACTGCAAAGATGGAATAATTACTTTAGGTAAGAGACACCACCAGCATTCTTTCAGAAAGGAATATATGGGTTATGGCTTGTATTTTCTTAATAAGATAAGCAGTTTATGGAAAATTAGGGGGTGGAGAGGATGATAAGCAGACACTTCAAAAAGAATGAAGACAATTTGAAGGAATCATTTTCACTGAGTCATCTAACTAGTGAAAAGTAGGATTTCTTTGGATCCCACAGTGGTGACAGAATTTACAATCTGTTAAATTTTGTGTATTTTTTCCAACTTAGTCCAGCAGCCTTGGCATAGACATGTAGAATACAACTCATTTAACTCTTCCAAATTTGAGGTTCTGGTAGGCAGGAAAGATGGTAGGGGCATTTAAGATGTTGACAAGTGAGTGGTTTCACTGACTATTAGATGTAAGCCAGAGATGGAGGGAATTAGTGATTCCTGAGGTGACCGCCTAAGTCTAGAGAAAGTTATTGTATAGACCTTATAATTATATTTTCAGTGGGCCAAATCCCAAACCAGAGCCAAAATCAAAATTTGTAAGACATTTTCCAACTTGGCCAGTGTAAGTGATAAAATTTTCATTTTTGTATGTTGGAGAATCAGCAAGACTCTCCTCCCCATACGAGTTTGAATACCAATAGAATTTTCACACAGACAGCAGAGCCAGCCTAAATCCAGATGATTGATTGTTGATTTTTTGATAGGAAACCAGAATCTAAAAACAAAAACAAAAAAATTGAGAGCTCTGCTGTATACAACAGCTAAGAGAAATTTAAGCTAAAGAGAAGCAGAAACAAAGGCTCTGATATAATAAACTCAGAACTTTAACATGTGTATGTTTGTTGACTATATAATGTACTAGTATGCTGTGTACATAGTAGAACAAAATAGCAAATTTGTATAATGAGATAAAAATTTTGTGTGCATATGCATGTATGTGTATACTATCTGTTTCTTTCTGAACCTCAGAGATCATCTGTTAAATCCCACTTTGGAGAACTGGCACACGGCGCTGATAATCTTTTAGGTCAGTAAATATTTCCCTTAGTCCTGTACCAACAGCAGTGTTATTGATGGGTAAATGCAAACAGATCAATCTGAGTACATAAGGAACTCTCCTATTGACATGCCATAATTTGGAAACCACCACACTTGGAAATTAAAAATCTTACTAGATTTTTCAATTTGTAGACATCATGGTATTTGGAGATCTTGGAAAGCTGTGCTCTCCCTTTTTGCCACTCAAGAGGAAGAAAAATATCAGCAATATTTTCCAGATCAACTACCATATAATAATGTCATTAAAATGGATAATTATGTTAAAATGAAAAGTAGTGCTTCCAGAAATTAGAAGTTCTTGCTAGAGTTCATATTTTTATTTGCCTCCAAACTTGGGGGCAGATGGTGGGGAGGTACGGGGGAAATAAGGAGTTTTAGTTTTAGTCAGGGCCAGGACTAATGGTTTCTTGTAATCACTTTCATTCTACAAATGTTGAAATGAGTACCTACAGAATGCAAGAAACAGAGGCATTGTAGGAAACTGGAAAAAATCTAAACCGTGAGCCTTCTTTCTAGACCTTATGGTCTCACTGGGTAAACAAACTAAAACTATGACACATAATTATGCACAAATAAATATCAACGATTCTTGGTAGTATATAGGAGCATTCAAGAGAATGCGATGGATGAGAAGGTGTTATAAGGAAACAAGATTTAAATAACTAAGGCAGAAAATGAAGGGGTTTAGAACATGCCACCCTGAAATATGCCACTTTAGCATATTGATTATTTTGATCTGAAGGCACTAGGAAACAGCAAATGCAGGAAGGGCTCTCTGACCTCCTACTTTCTACTTAAAGGCCTGTCATAAAACTTCCCATGAGAAAGGTGCCCTCCCTCTACCAGGAAGAGAAGAACATTCTTATCACCAGAGATGGAACTGACACTGAAATGGACCTGTGCAAACAAACCTACTAAAATAACCCTTACCTTCCATTAGTTTATCCCATACGTTTAATAGTCACTGTTGTACAATCTACTGCCCCTAGCCCAAGCCCCCTTGTCTGTCTCATCCCCACCATTTGTTCTTTGTGTAAAAAGGTATATAAACTTCGGGCCTAACGGCTTTGGGTCTTCATTTTCCTTCTGAAGACTCCCATGTACATGTAAAAATATTCAGTGGATTTGTATGATTTTCCTCCTGTTAATCTGTCTGTTAATTTCATTGTTAGACCCAGCCACAAAATCAAAGAAGGTAAAAGGAAGTTTTGCGTCTCCTACGAGAGAAATGAGCATTTCAGATTCGGGAACCTCCATAACTAGCATGGGAAAATAAGAGTCATTTGGATGGAAGGGTGAGGTAATCAATTCGGCTGGGAGTATAGGATTCACAATAGAGTGCATTTAGAAGTAAAATAAAATGACATGTTAGTGCCAGATTAAAGACTACATCAACTATTGTCTGCAGTGGTATATCACTAAAGATTTTTTGATCAGCAATAATGTACGTTATTTTAGAAAGGTTTAACTGGCCATTGTTAAGTGGCTATTGATACAGTCTTGCAGAATGGAATAATGGTTTGAAGAACTGAAAAAATCTAGATGTAAAAAAGCATTGTTAAGGAAGAAAAGAACATGAGGAAGGAAAGAGAGCAAACATGATACCTGATGGAATCTTGGAACCAACATGGACATAGATCAGGAAACAGGTTTACTGGCATTTTTAGAGCCTTTGAGTTAGAACTGACAGACATATGTGTACAAATATTCAACATCCAACAAGCAGCTGAAAATGTGAATGTAGAACTCAGATGAAAAGTGCAGATTTAGGACTCACATTATCAGGACACTGTGGAAAGGGAAAAACAGCAGAGGAATGAAAGACAAGCTTTAAATGCCTTCATTTAACAGGAGGCTAGAGTGGGTGAGGAGCTAAAATAAGTGCAGTGTCCTAGAAGCTAAGAAATGAAAGGAAGGAAAAGGAAGTGATCTTCAATGACGTCAGTTGCTATGGAACTGTCAAGTTCACTTGTAATGACAAGGAGGTCATTTGTAACAGCTGGGAGCTTTGTAGTTTACCATTTCGTCCTCCTAAGGATAACTAGGAAATAAGTATCTCTTCACCACGTCTTGGACTATGGTTCCTTTTGCACTTCTACTTTTTGGGATTGGAGTTGACAATCAGTCGAATACAAGTTCCCATAGACCTCATTTTCCTACCACCTACTGTAGGTTTTCCTTAAATGTGCACACAAGCAATGCACCAAACAAAAAGTAATGTAGGCAGTCCTTAAAGGTATAGCCTTCTAAGTCAAGAGCCAATGAAAGAAAGTTGTTCAATGTCTGCATATGTAGAGGCTTGAGGTACACACATAACTCATCTCCAGAAAGCTCATGGATCCTCGATTCAATCTAGACTGGGCCTTGAGTCACAGTACGTGGGTAGCACCCATGGGAAAGCCAAAAGAGACTAGTAAATTGGGGTCAGAAACCTATGGACCTGGGACTTCTAATCACGGGCAATCTGGTGTTTGCTGTTCAGCGTGTAACAGCACCCCTTCAAATTTCTCCATCTACAAGAAGAGGTTTTAAGATAACGGGCCCTAAAAAAACTAATGAGATTTTTCCACCCTCTCCAAACAAAAACGTCTTCTTGCTTGCGTTTTCCAGGGGTCTTCACGGCTCAGCGATCTCTTAGGAATCTCGATCCGACAGCCGAGGTCGCGACGTCCGGGTCTCTGTGCAGGCGCAGGAAGCAGCCCCCGGGTTGCGGGGCAGGGTCGGGCTGGGCGCATCGCGCGGCTGCGCGCTCCCTTTTGCCGAAGCACCTCCCCGGAAATCCGGCGTCCCCGGGGTCGGAGGTCTGGGAAGTGCTTCCTGGAGCACGGAGGCGGCTACAAATCACGTGACAGCGGCTTTTAGAGGAACCTGTGTCAGTAGCTGTCGTCTGAAGTGACAGCTCAGGGAACCGGGCAGCCCAGAAACCCAGGTAACTGGAGCCAGTTTGCTCGGTGTTAGGCTTGGGCCCGCAGGTGGCGCGGGCGGTGAGACGGAAGAGAGGACGCCCCTTTCGCCTCCCCCTTAGGCCTGAGTTTTGGGTGTGAGAGGGTGAAGTGGGCTGAGGTCAGGCATCTCGGTTACCCGTCTGGGTATGTGGAAACTCCGAGTGCCTTCAGCCTCCCTGTCACGAGCCCTGGAGTCGCGGATCCTTGTCTGACCCTGAGGAAAGCTGACCCCGCGTATTGGGTTGGAGGTGGGGAGGGCGAGGAAGTGGTGAGAGGAGAGTCATCAGGAGTTTCTTTTTCAGGCGTGGAGACTGATCCTGCGAGAGGAAGGGGTTCATCATGGCGGATGTGAGTTTACACAAGAGGAAGGAGAGAGTGGGCGGGGAGAGGTAGCGCTTCCCAAGTACAAATTTGTTTCGTTTTAGCGCTTCCCTCCACTTCATTATTTTCTCTAGGATCCGAAGTGAGAGATTAATTTGAGTAGTTTGCGGGGTCCCGAGTTTCTGCCTGGAATGGGCTTGGAGGACTCTAAGGTGCCTGAGGTTGAGAAGATTTTTTTTTTCCCACGCCCCAGTTCTGCGGGCATGAGAGAAGCTCTGCATATCTACCATTTCGATTTCTAAATGATGGTTTGTTGCTCTGAATCTTTTTCCAGTAAGTGTTACGTTTCTCTGAGCTTATTGTAGCAATTGCAGATGATTTATAACCAACACCTCTTTAGCACAGCAATACAAGCAAAATTCTAAATTTAGAGAACTTCACTCCTAGAAACAGCAGGTAATTAATACTGTTAACGTCTGTGTTTGTTTATAGTTTACATACTGTTATTTTGCTGACATACATGCTAAACATTCTTTGGAACCTTGAACATACACTCATTTAATTCTTACAGTAACTTTTATGCGGTAGGCACTATTATTATCATCCCTGTGTTATAGATGAGGGTGCTAAGGCACAGAAAGATCAAGTGACTTCCTCAGGTTACACAACTAGGAAGTTGTGGAGTCAAGATAGCAACCCAGGCAGACTGGCTCCAGAGCCCGTGCTCTTAACCAGCACACTAAATGGTCATTCAACAGCAATATGAATCGGATTTTTCTGTTTAGGTTGCAAGATTATGTTTTTCAACAGTTAGCAACTTTTTATGCCTTTATCACTCCATTTTTGGGTGTCTTCCATTATATTTTTGAGGCCTTATTCTCCAGGCATAATCAAATCACTAAATTCTTTTCAGCATCTCCCTTGAAAAGATTTCTGTAGTAAGGGCTGTGAGAGAAATAAAGATGACTAAGGTATGATTTCTTTCCTTAAGGGTTTCTAAAGTTAAAAAAAATATATAGTAAGCAAGTGATCATACATGTGCATACATTGTGTAAAAATTCAAAGGAGAGAGGGATTGCCTCGGTTTGTCTTTATCAGGAAAGCTGGTTTGGAGTATTTGGTGGTTGAGATTAGCTCTAAATGATGAGTAGCAATTTTTTTTTTTTAAAGGCCGAGAAGGTATTACTAGTAGAACAAATAGCATAGGCAAAGTTAGAGATAGGAAAGGAAAAGATGTATGTGGAGGAGCTGTGAATAGTCCATTTCAGCTGCGGCTGAGGAAGTGTATGAGGGAGTGGTAGGAAGCAGGACTGTAAAATTAGTTGTAGACCATATTGTAGGGAGCCTCAGATGTCTACAGAATTTGTACATAATTTGGTAAACAGTGGAGAGCCATTCAAACATTGATTCTTGATCTTGGCTGCACAGGGAATATTGTGGGGAGCCCCTCCAAACCAGGCATCAGAGTTATTTTTATGCTCTCCAGGTGTTTTCCATAGCCAGGGTTGAGAATCACTGCAACTATAGATTTAGAGAAGGAGAATAATACGATTATCGGCATTGTGTAGAAATGTGTGGGGTAGAAATGGTAGACCGTCATACCAATTGGGAGGCCAGTGTAAGTCATAAACAGTAAACTGAACCTAAACTGTAACATCATTTGGAAAGGAGAGAAGAACACCAGTTTAAAAACATTTGGCTTCACAAGTGAATTTTAAAGTGATACATGTGAGTTTTGGGTTAAATATTACTTTATGTTTCAAAGCTGAGTAAGTAACAGGGATTGGTAGTGCCATTAGTGGAAACAAGAAGAGATTGGGGAAATCTGGATTTCGGATGAAAAGTGATGAGTTGAGCTTTGTGATAGTGTGTGCAAAGGTAAGCTGATGGTGATAACATGAAATAAAGTGAACGTCCAGGTTTGGAGAATAGTAGGGATTAAAGGGCCAAAACAGTCTGATTTACCTATGTAGAGCTCATGATTGATGCCGGGATTGTCAATGAAACTCCCCAGATGAGAGAATGTAATGAGACAATGTAGTCTTCTGTTTCTTTAGTCGTAATTGTGTTCCATGCTAAACACTTGACACACATTGTGGTTTGTCTTTAGCCATGCGAGGAAACTGAGTTTCAGAGAAGCTTGTCAACTTACCCAAGACTGTTAAAGTGATGTTAGAAAGTCTGTGGATATGGAAAGATGTTCATAATATATTCTCAAGTGAACACAAAGTTAGCAACAAGAAGATGTACAATAGTATGAAAAGTATGATCTAATATTACTGCTAATATGTATTTGTGTTTCCACTTCTGGATATGCTAATCACTTTATATGCATCGTATCGATAAAGTTCAATAACAATCTTATGATGTAGGTTCTATAATTATCCCTACTCAACAAATAATGAAACTGAGGCTTAGAGAAAAAGGTTAGTTAACTTGTTGGAAATCACACAGCTAGTTAAAGCATCAAAATCAGAAAGAGAAAGAACACAAGCAAGAATGGTTATGAATGAATACTTAAGTTACCTGAGATGTGGATAGGACGGTGTCTAGAGAACCAGTACAAGGCATTATTATTATAATACGATTTTTTATATTCTCTTTCAGGACCTAAAACGATTCCTGTACAAAAAATTACCAAGGTAAAAAATTACTAATTTGTTAGTAAATAAATCTGCTTAACATATGTTAATTTTATGTAGTATTTTGTTTCTGTTTACCTTAGACTAATATATGTGTATTATGCTATTATTCAGCACTTTCAAATACCTAACATAATCTTATGTAGCACAAGTGATGTGCTTTGAGTTTGCAGATAAACAACATGAGCCCTTAGAGAAGTTACATGACTTGTCTGAGGTTAAACAGCTAGTGAATGCCAGAGGGCTAGAACCCAGATTTCTTGCCACTTTATAGAGTTCTTTCATAGCGATTTACTGGATTATACTTTGACGTAGTTGGAGTAATTTCACGGGGGAAAAAACCTAAGAATTTGCCTTTATTTTTCACATTGCTTGTAAGACCTAATTGCTGAGTCTACTGGAAAATGCTAGACTTAGCAGCTCATACTTGGAAAAATCACAAGGCTTTCTTCTACCTACCCACAGTCCATTTGATGTACTATTTTGTAAATTAGGCTCTTGTGTTGAGGACAGTGACTTCCTTTTAGGTATTTTACTGATTCAAAGGACTTTGTCACTTTAGTTGAATTAAAATTCACATTTAGTTTAATGTAAAATGATACCTTAGAGTTAAGGGCTTGAAAGAGAGGAATATATTGAGACATCCATTCTCACATTCCAGAAGAATTGAATAACCTTTGAATTAGTATAGCAGAATATGTAGTGAGATCCTTTTTTTTTTTTTTATTTCTTATTCTCCGAATCTGTTTGATGTTAAAAAGGTTTTAGATGTCAATTTACATAGGTGGGGAAAGAAAAAAAAAACACTTGTTTGGATTTTTGCCTAAATTGGTTTGTGTGGTTTGCCTAGGCTTGTGTCTTTACTCTGATTACAGAGCAGTTGAAATTAGTATTATCTTCTAGTTTTGATTTATCTATATTCTTCTCTACTCAGAAAGAAATCACTACTGAAGTGTTATTTGTTAGCATTGACTTTATGTTAATATGATACTTAGATTCATTTTTACTGTCTCCCTCCTAGTACTGGCAACTGTAAAGACAAGCTGCCGATTCTGTTCTCAGCCTAATGATCAGCAGTACCAGTAGCCTCAGCTGTGCACAGTAGGGCATGGCCATAAAAATGACCATCCAAGCTGGAACTGACCAAAGCAATTTTAATTATCAAATTTCTAGATTTTGACTTAAATGAGAGATGTGTGACTCTTCCTTTCACTATAACACTTAGAGGCTATCGTAGGGTTACTAACTGGCCTAATTTCGATATTGTTATGTCACAGGGAATAGGGAGAGAGGTGGGGAAGCTGCCAGTCAGTGGAGCAGTCACAATACACAGCATTCATCAGATAAGTTCACCATCTTGTATGGACATGGTTTGTGGCACCCCAAAATAATTACAATAGTAACATCAAAGATCATTTATCACAGATAACCACAGCAAATATGGTAATAATGAAAAAGTTTGAAATACTGTGAGAATTATCAAAATGTGACACAGAAGCACAAAGTGAGCACATACTGTTGGGAAAATGGTGCCCATAGACCTGCTCGGTGCAGGGTTATCAAAGCTCAGTAAAGTGCAGCCCAGTAAAGTGAGGTGTGCCTGTAGTTACAGGACTGTAGGCTTTGTGTTATACTTAAGGGGCTATAGGTCCTTTGTAAATGATGAAAGTTTGAGGATGTTTCCCCATTATAATTTTTAACATTTTTGTGCTCTAGGGATTCTCACTAATAATTTAGTATTTAAACTGCATGGATAAATTATGTCATTCTCATTGTGCACAGGTGACAACATTGATGTTAATTAATATTTTTGAATGTTAATTATGTACCAACCACCCTCTGCTTTACATGCATTATTTTTTAAATTTCACAGTAGCCAAATAAGTACACTTATCCCCACTTTCAGATTAACTGAGACTTAGATAGAGGTTTTGTAACTGACGCAAGGTAGCTTAAACAGGAAGCACCAGACTCTGAACTGGAAACCAGGTCTTTCTAACTTCACAGCTGTAGACTTAACCATTCTGCTTACTTTTTGTGTAGGCGTGGCTGAAAGGATTGCTGTATGACCTCCATTCTTTCTGTCCTGTTCCCTCAGCTTACAATGATCTTTCTGCCCCTCTTTTCTTAGTACCATAGCATCTCAGCTGAGATACCACTTCCTCAAGGAAGCCTTCCCTGACCCACCTGTCGGAATCAACCCCCCTTTTATAGGCTTACGTATCCCCACATATCTCTTAATGGCACTTCCCAAGTTGTAGTTTTATATTTGCATGAGGTGATCTGAATGATAGCTGCTCTCCTTTTAGATTATAAGTTGTGTGAAGGCAACTGTGTCTCTTTTTGCTTGTTATGGTGGAAGAGTTTTGGCAAACATGTTATAGGAGCTTATATCAATAATTGAGTTCCCATGGTTTTTCAGAAATAATACATGAAAATTACCATTATGACTTTGAAGGTACGTATTTTGAGAAAATGTTTTATAATATTTTAACTTTTTGTTTTCTTTCTAGTGTTGAGGGACTCCATGCTATTGTTGTGTCAGATAGAGATGGAGTGCCTGTCATTAAAGGTAAAATGGAGCAATTACATGCCAGTGTCCTGTTTGCTTTTGAATAAAAATGTATTTATATCTGAGTAGTATAGAAGGCAAGCATAAAATAACCCATTTCAATACATTCAGGAGATGGTCTTAGTTTGGGAGGAAATGTTTGCTTTTGTGTGTTGAAGGCTGGGTTGGAATCTTAAGTAACTTATTATATATCAAATGTATCACGATATCGTCCAGAGTTTAAGCATGGATTCATCACAAACCCAGTTTCCCATTAAAGACATTTTATGTAAATGATTAGTAAATCTAAGTGATGAGAGTGGGCATATATGCAGCTAGATATATTATACACACAGACTCCCTCAATATATGTTTTTTATCAGTATTGCTAGTAGTTTTAGGATAAACATCCATACATTTGAATTAACATAAATTTGTTGTTTTGTTTACTCTTTCTTGTTCTGCTTCCTTACTGGAAGTAAGATTTTGAAAAACTTTTAACTTCACAATTACTTTAGTTTACCAGAATCTAACAATAATTTTTGCTTAAAGAAGAACTGGTTAACCTAAGGAAAAAAAAAAAAAGAAAGAAAAAGATTTCTTTTTGCCTGAGTTTTACCTTTTTTTTAAAAGTATATATGTCACAGAAAGAGTAAATAATGTTCTGCATATTTTGTTTACAATTTATTTTCCACCTGGGGTTATCATATATGTCAGATAATTTCAGACTTTAGAATTGAAAGAAAGTTTAGAAATTAGCTAATTTAGTTCTTTCATTTTATAAATGAAAATGGTCAAGCACAAAGAATACATTGTCAGTCCAAAGTTGCACATGCGTCAGTGACAAGATAGGCAAAGAACCCATCATCTCCTGATGTGTGATCCAGTGTGCTTTCTAACCCAGCATAGAACATAGGTAGCCATGGGCAAGTCACTTACCTTTTCTCAGTTCTGTAATGAGGGCTTTGAAGAAAGTAATCTCAGAGATTTTCCAGTTCTCATGTTCTTTCTGAGGATCGCTGTGTTAAAAGCCTTAAGCTCAGCACTTACTGGTACAACTAACTCCACTTAGACCTTTTAATGAGTGAAAGAAACTTAAAACACATGGCCAGTTGTAGAATTATTATCATCTACAAAAGATACTTCTGTGGGTTTTATAAGAGCAAAGGTTTTTGAAGCTTTTTTTTTTTTTTACTATTCTAGCTTTGCTCTCAGTTAACCAAAACATTCAATTTATTAATTGTACTGATAATCATAATCTGTGTTTTAAGTTAGATATTAAGAAAATGGAAACAATTAGTATTCATTTGAAAATTTTAAAAAATTGTGAGAACCAGCATTTCTTCCCTTAGTTATGATCACTTAACTTCTGGCTGAGTGGTTTTTCCCACCTAAATTGATGAGACCCAGTTAGTAATATGATTTTCAGTATTGTGAAGTATAACCATTGTGCTCCATTTTTTACAGGTTTATGTTAAAAAAAAAGTGCTCTAGATCTTTTCCCTACCATATTTCCTGCATAATTTTTACTTAAATCATTTATATTTCCAGTGGCCAATGATAATGCTCCAGAGCATGCTTTGAGACCTGGTTTCTTGTCTACCTTTGCCCTCGCAACAGACCAAGGGAGCAAACTTGGACTTTCAAAAAATAAGAGTATCATCTGTTACTATAACACCTACCAGGTAAGTTCATAATTATCAAATGGTTTGCTGATGATTTCAACTATTATTATGTCTTCTGTATAAAGTAGTTTGTTTTATAATTCTAAATTTTAGTTTCGAAGGGGATGGAATTATAAAATCTTAACCTTCAAATTGGTTATGTTAAACTGTAGTAATTTTTTTCACATTTCAGGAATTAATTAATATAGAAAATTAGATTAAAAGATTTAGTAGCAAAGTATATGTTATCCTAAAAAGGGTAAGTCAGGTCACTATTACCTCCAGTAGATGGTGCCCTTAGCTTATTTAACAACTGTGATTTCTCAAATGACACACTTTTTTTTTTTTAATTATTTATTTATTTATTTATTTTTGGCTGTGTTGGGTCCTCGTTTCTGCGCGTGGGCTTTCTCTAGTTGCAGCGAGCAGGGGCCACTCTTCATGGCGGTGCGCGGGCCTCTCACTGTTGAGACCTCTCTCGTTGCGGAGCACAAGCTCCAGATGCGCAGGCTCAGTAGTTGTGGCCCACGGGCCCAGTTGCTCCGCGGCATGTGGGATCCTCCCAGACCAGGGCCCGAACCCGTGTCCCCTGCATCGGCAGGCGGACTCTCAACCACTGCGCCACCAGGGAAGCCCCACACTTTTTTAACTGTGGTGGTGACAGATACAGAATTTTCCTTGAAAGTCAAATGATAAGTTATTTAAATTTGTTATCACTACTAATTCCTTCATTTGGTTTGAAATATATAAAATAAATGAGGTTATTATTTGTGGGAAAGAAATTAGTTGCTACATATCTCTTGACCTCCAGCTGGATTTTCTTCTTTAGAATAAATTAATCACTTCTACTTTAGAACAATGTTTCCCAGAGTATGTCATGTACTACTGATGCTACATAAGTGACATTTTTTATTTTAAAAGTTACATATTTTAATGTCTTTTAGGCAAGAGATAACCAGCCCATCTGACCTTTAATTTAGCCAGTAAGGATTAGGTTGAAGCTAAATTTTTTAAAAAGATAGTTGATTCAAAGTTAATTTAAATTTAAATTAATTTAAATTATAGTGGTTCAGAGGAGGCAGAAGATCATTAAGTTATAACCACTTGAATGACTGAGAAATACTGCTTTGACCTATTTGCTTATCAAATATTTATTGAGCCCCTATTATGTAATTGACACTCTGCAGGGCTTTAGAAGATAAAAAAAGATGAAGAAGACACAGCCCCACCTTAAAACTTTCCAGGCTAAGTGGTATTAATGTCTCTAAGAGATAATCAGTAAGCCTGTTTTATGGAAATACTTATTTTCACTGTTGCATGTTTTCATGATGTAATACCATGATGTTAGGCTAGTATCTTACACATTGACCATTTAAAGTTTTTTGGAAGATTAAGGTATTTCATCTGAATTACACTACCTTTTCACTATGTAACATATTATTTAGATCTTGTTCTCTTTTTAGGTGGTTCAATTCAATCGTTTACCTTTGGTGGTGAGTTTCATAGCCAGCAGCAATGCTAATACAGGTGTGTTTTAATACGGCTTTTAATTCTTTATAATACCATATCTGAGCAGTCTAATATGATAGGAATAGCAGATTTAGAGTAAGAAAACCTAAATTCATGGCCCAGTCTACCGTCTGTTCCTTGATCTCTGGAAGTGTAACTTCTCTGAACTGTGTTTTTCATATCTGTGTAATGGAGCTAATGTCTGCTTTCTCGATCTTGTGCGCTTATTTTTTAGTTCAAATGAGACAGTGTATAGGTAAGTGATCGTTTAAGATAGAAAGGAAAATTAAATGTTATCTTCACCTCTTGAATGCTATATCTTGCTCACGTTACAACAGTTTAAGAAAACAAAGAAGAGTAGAGAAGATAACCAAACAGAACACGTAAAAACGATCAAGGATGAGTTCAGTTCCATATAGACCAATCTATAAAATGTTGAACAGTAGTGGGCAAGATGAATGTGATTGAGAATTTAAAGAGTGTGACTAGGATGAATATACTCATTCTTCTTTAGGGTGGAAGAATTTGAGGACGAACACTGGGAAGCTGTACTTTCTAAAGAGGATAGTAAGATCTCATTGTATCCAGTAGCCTTCACTGTCTATTTTCATGTAAAATAATGACAGTATTCAGTTGAATTGTAATTTTTTTCCTCTTTTGGTTAAAGTGGAATTTTTTTAAGGTCTGTCTCCTTCAGCTTTCACCACTGTTAGAACTGTTATGCATTCCTTTTCTGTTTTTTCTCTTTCCAAGCTCTTTGAGCCCGCTTTGTTTCCAGCTATGTCACTGAAGCCTGTATTTAGATTCCTCATCTTTAGAATGAGGGGTTTAGATTTGATGATCTATTGGGTCTCTTCCATTTCTAAATGTTTTGAAGCTATAAAATACCATATGTGAAAACACTTCATAAATTGTATAGGATGGTAGTGGTGTCAGTATTTTAAGTATATTAAACCTCAGTTCTGATAAATCAGTCATGTGATAAAATCATCAGTTGTTATAAATTATGATAATGTGCAGAACTGTATTTTAGTATTGATACTTAGAACATTTCCTTGAGAATCCCAGATGCTTTTAATGCTCTGTGAGACAGAGGAAGATCTTTATTTGAGCATAAAACAAGCAGTATTTAAGATATATATAGCCTTCTACTCTGGTAAACTAAGGAGAAGCTAATTTCTAGACTAGTTTGTTTCTTTCAGTGTATGTTTTATACTCCTACCAAGCATCTTTAAAATTATTGTTTTCATTTGAAATACCCATTTATATCTTAGCTTTATTGAATTTATATAATAAATATTTGATTATTCCTTTGCTATCTACCTATCTTGATAAAGTTCATTAAAATTAGCTCAGGAAAAAAGTATACCTTTCTTTAGTAAAAATCATGTGTATTATTCCTGAATCAGTGCAGATTTTGAAACAATAAGGTATAAATTAAAGTTTTCCTTTCAAAACTAACAAAATTATAGCACATATGTAATTCATTTTACATCTTCTAATACATATAAATATTTTCATTTATTTATGTTAATAGATGATAAAAATAAACATCATAATGAATATGGGTTTTTGATTACTTTATTTAGAATTACAATATTTTGTTTTAAGTATGTTTTAGTAATGGAGAATGAACTATGTCTCACTTACTTTTTTAGTATTATACATTTTGATAAACATTTTTCTAATGTTCAAATTTTCTTAATCCCTTTGTTTTAGGACTAATTGTCAGCCTAGAAAAGGAACTTGCTCCATTATTTGAAGAATTGAGACAAGTTGTGGAAGTTTCTTAATCTGGCAGTGGTTTCTGTGTATACCTTATCTTCATTATATCAGACAGTATCAATCCAGCAATCTTTAGACCACAACAACACTTGTATCCATGTACTCAAGAAAGGGCCCCTTTTTCCACCTTACACTAGAGAAAGAGCCTATAGATAGAATTTACGGACAGATTGATTCTTATCTTTTCTTGTGTAGGGCCTTTTCTTATTTGTGAGATCTGGGGATTCCACAGAAATGGTTCAATCTATCACAGCTCCTATGGAGTTAGTCCAGTCACCAAATATGCATGAGATTCTATTCGGTGGCTCAGAATCAAAATGATACTTTGATCCACCTGAGCCATGAAGTGCTCCCTATCGTACAATATGCCAGGCCTGCAGAAGGAAGCAGACTCTTTATTGTGAATAGTGAGGACATATTTTTCTTCATATTATTTTATTTGCATTGAGAGGAAGATAAAATGGCTTAGTAAAAGTAATGGAATCAGTACAATCACTAACTTTCCTTTGTATATATTATTTTGCAGTGTAGGTGAGTATTACTAACTGATTTGATTCTTCTCAGAGGGTGCTGCTCTTTAATGGAAATGAAAATGATAGCTAATGTTTTTTTCTTCCACTCTGCTTTCTGTAACCAATCAGTGTTTTTTAATGTTTGTGTATTCTTTATAAAATTTAGATGTGATTCATTATTGAATTGTTTCCAATATTGGTATGTATGTAAACATGGTAGTATAGCCCTTTTTTTCATACATGAGTATAAATAAAATAGTATTTTTAGAAGTACAGTTTGAGCACTATGTAGGGTTTTTTCCCCCAGACTATTTTCAAACGTTTAAAGACTATAATTAACTTAATTCACTCTTTCAGCCACACGAATAAGTGACTGTTTCACATCTGGTTTGGAGACCGTTTTACCTAACATAAACTGTGAGTTGAAAAATAAACCTCATCCATGAGCCTAATTTAATCTCTGAAATTGGTATCACAGTTCTAGCATGTGCTTTTCATTTTCAGGAATGCAGTCCATTCAAGGTTGTTAATTTCCTCCTAGGATCTTTGACAATCAGAGTTTGTAACTGGTACCTGGCATTGAGCACCTACTGTGCGCCATTCACTAGCGCTACCACATTGCAGAATTCTAAGGAGCACAGTGTACATCATATTTCTCTGCTCCAGGAGTGCATTTTACATGACGTGTACGAATGCAGTCTCTCAAGTTGTACAGTAAGATCAGCGGGCACTGTGCCTGCCTCCTCCTTCTTGCCTTCCTTTCTTCCTCCCTCCTTCCCTCTCTTCTCCCATCCTCTACAAATATGAGACTAAATTGTGGTACCTATCTTTAAAGAATGTACAGCTTAGTAAACGGAACAGGTATAGGAAGTGCTGTGATGAAGCTGTGCACAGGATGCTATAGAAAACACAGAATGGGGCATTTAAATTGGGCAAGAACAACAGCCTTTACAAAGAAATAGAGGCAGGAGATATGTTTTACCTGCAGCATGCTATAAATAGTTAATTGTTATAACCTAATGAAGCATTAGACACATCCATTAAAATCTAGAATTCCCATTATCCAGATTATTTAACAGTGTCCAGGAAGTTTTTGCCAATGCAGTGATGCATGAAGCAAGAAAGTCTTTTATAAATGAGGTGACCAAAATTGTAATTACTGGTAATTTTATATGTATACCTACATACATTCATACCCACCACAGGAAAGAGAACTAATAAATGGAGATAGTTAACCTTTGCATGGTGAACACTGCTACTATTAAAATTTCTATTTTAAGGGGTATAATAGTTAAATTATTCTTTAGTTCATCCAGAAAAATAAGTTGAAACTTCTAAGGAATTTTTGAAAAGGTAATATAAAAATAGATTATTTTTAAAGGATAGTGTAAAACTACATCAGGTGCACAACTAGACAGATCAGTAGAACAGAACAACCCAGAAACAGACTTTAGTACATACATATGAGGAGTTAAAACATTGTGAAGATGACATCATAAGTCAATTGGGAAAGATTTATTAAAAAATCAGCACAGGGCTTCCCTGGTGGCGCAGTGGTTGAGAGTCCGCCTGCCGATGCAGGGGACACTGGTTCGCGCCCCGGTCCGGGAAGATCCCACATGCCGCGGAGCGGCTGGGCCTGTGAGCCATGGCTGCTGAGCCTGTGCGTCCGGAGCCTGTGCTCCACAACGGGAGAGGCCACAACAGTGAGAGGCCCGCGTACTGCAAAAAAAAAAAAAAAAATAGCACAGACATTCTTTATGCCCTACTGATGGAAGTGTGAATTGTTATATCCTTCTAAATAGGACAACTTGGCAATCTCTACCAAACTCAAGTGCACATAACCTTTTACCCAATGTATTAGGATTCTCCAGAGAAAGAGAACCCACAGAGACAAAATATTTAATTTGGGCACCCCATGTTGGGTCAAATTGACACAAAAGCCCACAATTCCACTTCTAGATATTCATGTTACCGATGCATATGGATGTGTGAAAAGTATATACTTATAGTCATTGCAATTTAATAACATTAAAGGATTGGAAACAAGTATCCATCATAGATGAGGTGACCTGTTTTTTTTTTTTTGTAACAATGCCATTTTATACCTGCTGTTCTCGGTGTAATTATTAGTGCTCCTTTCAACTCTGAAGGGTCCCACTTTAGATAGATTATATGTTCACCCTAATCATAGAGGGTTGGTTAAAGAAATTTCTACATTTGCCCAATGGAAAAAAGAACGAAGAAGACTTTGGGTACTGAGATGGAATGATCTCCCAAACATAATGTTCAGAAGAAAAAGCATGGTGTGAAACTGTGTGCTATGTTACAACTTATGTATAGGAAGAAAAAATATAGATGTATATTCATATTTGCTTGTACATGATAGGTATCTCTGAAGATGCACAGAATGTGGTAACATGGGTAGCCTCCGTGGAGTGGAACTAGGTAACTGGGGGACAGGGTTCCCAGGAGTGACCCTTTTCACTGTAAACTTTACTTATTGAATTGTTAACTATCCAAAAGTGATAAAATTAAAATTAACTAAATAAAATATTTCAGCAAACAACAAAATTTATAATAAAATGGTGATGAGGTATTTGGGAAAGAAAGTTGTATCACTTGGGGTTCACCAAAAAACAACCAGTAGGATATATACATGAATTAGACTTAATTCAAGGGACTGGTTACCTGATTTTGGAAATTGGCAAGCCCCAAAATCTGCAGGGCAGGCCAGAAGCCTGGAAAATCTCGGGCAGGAGCTGAGGCTGCAGTCTACAGGGAGAATTTCTTCCCCATGGAAACCCCAGTTTTGCTCTTGAGGCCTTTCAACTGCTTGAATGAGCCCCACCCATGTTATGGAGCATAACCTCTTTTATATAAATTCAGGGGATTGTAGATGTTATTAAGCACATCTATGAAATACCTTCATAGCAGCATCAAGATGAATTCTTTCTCAAGAAGGCTCTTGCTTTATTTTACGTGGCTGTCCACTAGCCAGACCTACTTGAAATGTCCACAGACTGGGCTGTTCTGTTTGTTAGTACAAAATAAGTTACAGAAGTTGAGGGTTAAGGGTTTAAAAAACAGCAGACATACTATGTCTATTGAATTTGATTTAAAAACTGGGATTGTGATAGTTGTATTTTTACTTCAGTGTTCTAATAACTTATTGGATTTTACAAATTCCCAGTCTGTGATAGAAAATAAATTTTAAAAGAAAATAAATCTGGCCCTTTTCCACAGATAATTTAAGAAGCTCTGCTCGACGTCATGCCCAGACAGCCTGAATCGTGGTGAGCAGAGTGTAGGCTCAAGGTGGCTGGGAAGACTTTGGCAAAACTACAAGTTTGCTGCAGTTGACCTGAAGTAGCAGTAGAGGAGGGAAGTAGAGTTTATATTCATCCTGTAATAATTCTCTTGCTCTCTGCCTGAAACAGGGACTCAGTGTAACTCCCTGACCTGCACCCCGAGCGTGAGTGAGAGGGAAGGACCAAAGAGCCCAGTCTCCCGAGTGCCCTGGGCTGGAGAGAGAGGCCTGTGGCCTGCTGAGTGTCCTCCTGTCCAGTGGCCCAGGAATAGGGACGGGTTTCCCTCTGAGGCAGTAACAGCCATCTTACCGTTGAGCGGGGCGCTCTCCTGGTCCAGAGGCAGCAGTGCTTCTGCGGGGCAAGATTTTCCCGGGGTTGGGGGGATTCTGAGAATAACTGCTAATCCTTCGGCTGTGTCTTGAGGTACTTTATGATGAGCACATACTGTTAGCGACAGAGCTTGACACAGACAGCTATTCTCCCAAACAGCCCCACTCCGATTTGGCACGAGTCATCCTCCCTCGTCCTAGGGCCCTTCCCTGAGATCCCTCGGGGTGAAATCATGATCACTTTTCAGGGCTGAGACAGGTAAAGAGAGCAGGTAAAGCATCTGGGGTAGTACTAATTGCATGGTGTATGTTAGATCGCCCTTTTCATGTCAAAACCCTCCAAACAATGGCTTTATCCTAGCTGAAGCCCACTCCATCATATAGCTTTGTGTGCCTCACTTGAAGTATTTATCGTATTTACTTCTGTACGTCGTCATGGATGTATTTCTTATCTTTTCCATATTCAACTGAAAACTCCTTGAGGACGGGGACTATTTCTTCAACTCTGAATCTTTCAATCCTTTGTAGCTCATAGTCTAACCAAAGTGGACTCTTCATTGCTATTTATGATATTAATTGGTTATATTTCTTTTAAATTACAGTTATTAAAAACACTTTAGTAGCAAAATATTACAGGCACAGCAAAATCATGCTGTTTTTAATAAACATAACCAAAGAATGTAAATAAACATGACATATTTTACAAAAAATGAAAACAATGTTACCTACACAACACCCTTGGATCTAAGAAAACAAAACAAAACTGTTCGTCTCACTGAAGATTTATGTCTAACTCCTTACCTTGCAAACTTGACACAATACTTTTTTTTTTTTTTTTTTTTTTTTGCGGTACGCGGGGCTCTCACTGCTGTGGCCTCTCCCGCTGCGGAGCACAGGCTCCGGATGCGCAGGCCCAGCGGCCATGGCTCACGGGCCCAGCCGCTCCATGGCATGTGGGATCTTCCCGGACCGGGGCACGAAACCGTGTCCCCTGCATCGGCAGGCGGACTCTCAACCACTGCGCCACCAGGGAAGCCCAACACAATACATTTTAACTTGACATTTGCTATATTCCGTATGATACAAACATTACAAAATACATTAAAAACCTTGTTGAAACATACAAAAATTTAATGTAATTTCTGAGTCCTAGATGTTTAAATAACAGAAGAAACGTATTCAACAAGGTAGCCCTTTGGACTGCAAGAGCAGCGTCATATCATAGCTTTGCTCCACAACCTTTTTTTTGGGCTCTTCCTCCACTTTTGTCTCCCTTCAAACTTCAGTCTAAAAAAGCAGTATTAATAAAGATAATAGAAGGGGTTAAAATCTATTTAGGAGCTCTGGATGCCAGTATCTCATCCCCCTATTTCAATCCCCTTGTTCTGGCTTGAAAATGCTGTGTAACAAACACAGCATTACCCTTTGCATGTGGATTTAGTGTTACTCCCTCAATAGACAAAAGAAGTTCCTCTTGAATAAGGTGTAGGGTGCTCCGTGCAGTGCAAGGTACATCTTTCTTCTCTTGGGCAAATACCTCCCTCTCACTCTGGGGAAGGGATTGTTATAACACACTCTACTTTGAAAGTTTCTTTCAGTCTGTTTGAGAAGTGTTGGATGAAGATAACTTAGTGCTTACAAGTGCTCTATTATTGTTATAATAATAATTATTGTGATAATTATTATTAAACTACAAGTTACTACTTTATCACTCTTCCTCAATTTATGTTTTCTCACTCTTTAAAGCATTTCCCCCAAAATGACTAAAAGAGATGCTTTTTTAAGATTGTACCTTCCATTATCCTTATCATCTTACCCAATAGCCCATAGGAGATTTAGTTCTCACAGGTTTATCATTAGAGGGGAAGAAAGGACCCGGTAGATATCTGAGCCTTTTACAAAGAGAAAATAAATACTACAAACATTTTCCATTTTAGTTTTGGAAATTGTTTTGTTTTTTGTATAAAGGGGAAAGAAAGTAAAAACAACACTGCTCCTCTGCACATTTGCTATCCCAATACACTTTCTGAAAAGCAGTCTAAACCTCGGGCTACATATATAGCTGTTTCCTTCCTGGATAATAGCACAACTTGGAAGTCAGATGAGTTGACCCTGGTGCAGAGTGGGACTTTGGGTAACTAATGTCAACCAGCTTGGGGACAACAATGAGGGAAAACAAAAACCATCTCCCATCACGTGTTCTAAGATCGAGCACACCTGGTCGCAGTGGTTCATCCGTCTCCATCAGAACAAGGAGCCTTCGGTATTCTCAGGAACATGGCAGGATCTTGAAGGGCAGCAGTCTTCTGTGAGTCAGCAAATGTGGTGTCTTCTGAGAGGTCCAAATCCGCATCTGCTTTTGATTTGTTTCTACAGAAAAATCCTTAGCTTTCATCTGAAACCTGCTGTGGATCACAACATCAGGAACATTCCACCCTGCTTCTGGGTCAGGGCATCCCTCATCGAGGAAGGTCTGTCTATTTAAAGATGAATGACCGAGATCGGATTGTGCCTTCCCCTTGATCAAGCTGTTTTCTTATTTGAGACTGCAAGAAAGCACACCCACGTGTATTTATTATTGAGCAACTTTAAGATAACAAACTTTGGCTTTTAACAAATATTAAATAAGAAATGCTGACTAGTAAGAAAACCGTGCAACTACAAATTAATTATCATGTCCCCTCCTCCCCAAGTTTTATTCTGGTTTTCTGTATTTTCCTCAGGAGACTATACTGTAAAGTGGTTGCTAAAACATGCACAAATTGGGAACTGGCCTAATACTTTTAGTAATCCATAAAATGCAATACTATTCAATGAATCAAAATGAAGATATAGATCTAACTTTATTGATTTGGAAAGATGTTCATGATATATGTTAAGTGGAGTTAGCAAGTAAAGAACACTGCAGAATGATGAAATTTTGTTTCTAATATTTATTTGCAGAGGGAGAAGTCTGAAAGGATGTGCATTTGATATATTTTTACTTTAAATTTTCTATAATGATTGTGTCACTTGCGTAGTTACAAAATAGAAGAAATAAAAAATGATTTGTATTTGAGCAAAAGCTTCATATGGCAGAGTATTTCCCCACTGAATATCAAATACACTGGAACTGTCTCAGAATGAGTAGTATATTGCTTTGGATCTCAACCTGAAAAGATAACCAAAAGCAAAAATCCCAGTATTTGGAAAGGAATATTCAATAAGATTGTATATATCAGCTAATTTCATTTAAAAAATTAGGAATAATTGTCTGTAGTTGAAAACATGAAGGGTTTCAAGATGGTATTTATAGGAAATTTGAGAAAGCTTTAAGGACAAGTTCTTGGCTAACAACTCACTAGCTTGCAAACACACAAAAAATGCATGAGACTAGTAAATTCTTATAAGCCCTTTGTCTTCCTCCTGGGAGGTACATAGAAAGCAGATAAATTAACACACCTTTGGTCCTTGACTGGCACAAAGTAACGCTTACACTGGACATTAAGCTAAGTCTCTCTTTCCCTGACAAAATAAAAGGATTTTCTGCTGTAGAAATATGTCTGCTTTCCTCTGTCTGGCCTCTGGTCCCACATGTCCTCCTCCAGGCAAACTTGGACCAGCCCACACACTTAAAGGAAGCCTGATAGACACCAGGGTGCGAGGCTAGGCTCTGGGGCTGAGACCCCAGTGCATTTTCGTTCTTTTGCTTTTACTCCTTTCTCCATCCCTTCCACATCCCAGAAGAATGAACAGACTCTTCCATAAGTCTGCAAGTAGACCTCCCGTCCGTTCTCGGGGGTTGTCTGACTCTTTCAATAGAAATATGTTTGAAATCATCAACATGTGATTTCTGAGTGCTAGGTATCCAGAGACATGAATAACTCACCAACTTCCAGCGTAATATCTTGATCCACTCGTCAGCTTCTACTCCTGTCTTTGCACAGAGATAAAATGTCCTGAATGGAAATACTAAGCTGATAAGACAAAAGAAAGAATGTAAGACACTCCAGATTGTTGGTTGAACATCTATTAGTTGAGCACTAATTAGAGTATTCCAAGGGGAAAAAGAATTGACAAAGAACCTGGGTGAGAACTTGAGGAGTTGGTATATATGGAGCTAGTCCTGCCAGCAAACGCAGAAATGTTGAGGCTGCAGATTCATATTAGTATTACAGGCCAGATTTGTATTTTCTAATGAGAGCCCAAAGGAAAAAAAAGGTCCAGGTCACCCCCAGATCACTTTATTGTTCATGTCTTAGACTGAATACACATATGTGTTTATTCAGCTGATCTGCTAAATGACTCAGAACTTGTGCTATGATTCAAAGAACAAGCAAGACAGATAAGAGAGTTTATTGAAGGAGCTCATTTGTGTTAGCTGACTTCAGCGAGGATGACACTGCCCTCTGTGGATGAAGACAGTTTTAACTTTTCAGGGCAGGAAAAAGAGACAATAAATCTCTTCAACTATTTATTTTGCCCACTTCTGGCCATGAGTTAATCTTTGCTGAAGGGAAGACAAACTTGCCTACTGGCATGAAAGACTGTTCTAGGAATAGAGTTAACTCCTTCTTTGTCTCTGGCTATAGAGTCAAAATCGTCAGACATATATCTCACCCACACCTCCTGTCCTTACAGTTGAGATGCCAAACACTAAAAATCTTTTTGTCCTTTTTGTGAAAAAGGAAAAAAAAAAAGCCTTGGACTTCCCTGGTGGCGCAGTGGTTAAGAATCCGCCTGCCAATGCAGGGGACACCGGTTTGATCCTTGGTAGGGGAAGATCCCACATGCCACGGAGCAACTAAGCCCATGCATCACAACTACTGAGCCTGCACTCTAGAGCCCGTGAGCCATAACTACTGAGCCCGCGAGCCACAACTACTGAGCCTACGTGCCACAGCTACTGAAGCCCGAGCACCTAGAGCCTGTGACCCGCAAGAGAAGCCGCCGCGGTGAGAAGCCCGCACACCGCAACGAAGAGCAGCCTCTGCTCGACGCAACTAGAGAACAGCCCGCGCGCAGCAACAAAGACCCAATGCAGCCAAAAATAAAAAATTAATTTAAAAAAAAGCCTTAAAGTGAAATCAGAAGGGTTTCTATATCCTAAAACCAAAGCAGCACATCTGGTTATACCAGTAATTAATGTTGAATAGACAAGAGGTAAGTCCCTGTGTATAAAAGGTAAACCCTGATGTGAGGTCCGGTTGGGCAGTGAGTAGAGAGAGGGGGAGCTGGGGGGAAGGTGTGATATTGTGTACAGAACCAGTTGCTGGAATTGTCATTGTTTGGTCCTCCCTGAGAGAGACATGATTAATTGCCTGTTAATACAGATAATTTTTCCTCTCTTCTTGCTAACAGAACCCCAGGTGATAAATTATAATTAGTCGGAGCCACTTATGATCGTACTATACTGTTTTCTAGCTTCCTCTGCTGCTAGTGATGGCCATGGGACTCAGTCTTGGCCAATGAGATGAGGAACAATCCGATAGAAGAGTTTCTGGGAAAATGTCTGCTTTCCTGATACAAAGGGCAGACCTGGCTAATACCATCCCAGCATCTTTCTTTATGGCTTACATGAAAATGTGAGGCCTACAGTTAGAGTAGCTCTCTTGGACCCTGAAGTAGTAAGCATGAGGAAAAGACCAAGAGAATTATAGAGACATTGGACCTGACCTTGTCAAGGTAGCTGCCTATCTCCCAATTGCTTGTTATATGAGAAATATAACCCCTGTTAATTCATATGGTACCTTTATGTGAATTTTAAAAAGATTTCCATTATTGGTTGATACTATACAATCATTAATTAATAGTAGTTAATGTTAATTTTCTTAGGTGTGACAATGGTATTGTAGTTCTATAGGTGATTTTTTTTTCTTAGGAGATGCAAATTTGAGTATTCAGGGATAAAGTGCCAGGATGTCTGCAACGTACCTTCAACTAGTTCAGGGTGAGAAATAAGACACTCTTTTCTCAAGATACTTTACTTCTCCCAGTTAGAAAACTGTCATGATATACTGATTGTGACAGAACAAAACACTTTTGTGCCATCTGCCAGAATTGTCATCATTATACAAATCACTCATTGTTGGAGTCAACAAGGTTGTAATTGAAATTGAATAAAACACCTCAAAGGAATAAAAGCTGTCTAAGATGTGAATGGCATCCTACTTGTGCAGTGCATCCTACTTGTGCAGTGTACAACCTAAACAATTATACCCAGGAGATTTTCCTACTTGTTTAAGTCACTTTAAATGAGGTATTATGTCACACTCGGCTGAAAGCACTTCTGACATACATGCCCTGTGTGACGGTTAAACCCACTTGCCTCAGATCAGAACATTTGTACACATTAAGACATACAATTTTTTATTCTTCTGCTAAACTGTCTGGCAAGAAGACTTTTAAAAACATTTACTTTATAAAACAACTTACCAAAAACAGTTCACCCTTTCCTGTGAATAATCAAATTGTACAGCCGAACATTCTGTTAAATCTAGGCTCCGAATTGGTTCTGGTGACTTAAAAAAATAAAATAAAAGGGCAAACTGTGTCATCATAAGAACACACATACAAATCTGTACATCACTTGTTCCCCTAACAAGTCTCCACTATGAGCGACTGTCAACTTTCCTTCCACTACGGGGACTGATCATAGAAAACCTTCCTAAGGGAAGTCACATGCTCATCTGGGGATTGGCTTTTCATGAAACTGGACATTAGGAAGAGATTTTCTTTGTCAATTTAAATTTGGTGGAGATGGATTTTTAACACGTGGAAGGGAGTCATATTTGTCTCCCATGTTTTTAAACATCCACTTACTCAGAAATTTTGTGTAGGAGAGATAAGAGATGAAATAATTTTAAATTTGTTTAATGAAATCGGCATGAGAAATGGACATATTTTTAATAAAGGGGGACACTGCTGCAAGAGACAGTTAATACTGTGGCAAGAGAACAATTCCATTGCCTTAGACGGAGGGAATGATGTCCTCAGTGAGCTAGAGGTTAGCCAGCCTGAGAGAGCCATGTCTGGGATACACATCTCGTCTTTGCAAAAGAACACTGCTCATATCAGGAATCAAGAATTCACATCTCCAATCGTTTATAGGATGTTTCAGGTGCTCATAAAATTTCAGGGATTTTGAAGGCAGACATTTCATCTACAGGGCTCTTTTTTTTTTTTAACATCTTTATTGGAGTATAATTGCTTTACAGTGTTGTGTTATTTTCTGCTGTATAACAAAGTGAATCAGCTATACATATACATTTATCCCCATTTCTCCTCCCTCTTGCATCTCCCTCCCACCCTCCCTATCCCAGCTCTCTAGGTGGACACAAAGCACCGAGCTGATCTACCTGTGCTATGCGGCTGCTTCCCACTAGCTATCTATTTTAGGTTTGGTAGTGTATATATAAGTCCATGCCACTCTCTCACTTCGTCCCAGCTTACCCTTCCCCCTCCCCGTGTCCTCAAGTCCATTCTCTACATCCGCCTCTTTATTCCTGTCCTGCCCCTAGGTTCTTCAGAACCACTTTTTTCTTTTTACATTCCATATGCATGTGTTAGCATATGGTATCTGTTTTTCTCTCTCTGACTTACTTCACTCTGTATGACAGACTCTAGGTCCATCCACCTCACTACAAATAACTGAATTTCATTTCTTTCTATGGCTGAGTAATATTCCATTGTATATATGTGCCACATCTTTATCCATTCATCTGTCGATGGACACTTAGGTTGCTTCCATGTCCTGGCTATTGTAAATAGAGCTGCAATGAACATTTTGGTACATGACTCTTTTTGAATTATGGTTTTCTCAGGGTATATGCCCAGCAGTGGGATTGCTGGGTCGTATGGTAGTTCTATCTGTAGTTTTTTAAGGAACCTCTGTAGTGTTCTCCATAGTGGTACAGGGTTCAATTTTAAAGGAAAATATATGACCATGTTTCTTACCATCTGGTCTTTGAAGTATTTCAGTTCATTTCTGTGCAAAGTGAACCACCTCGTTTTCCAGGTCTGAAAAAAAAAAATTAAAACATGTAGGTTTTGAATACAGGACCACAATATTTGAACTAGATAATTTCCTTTTGTTGTAAAAATACCTAAAAGATTAGATACAATAAGATATTCTTGTGGTGTTGTTTCTGAGGGAAAAACTTTCAAAATAAAACTTAAAATTTTAAAGTTTCAAAAATTAAAATGATTCCATGCATTAAGCTCACAACGAAGGCAAAGATATCAACATTTTTAAACAAGTGAAAAGAAATAACCTATCATAAACATTCAAGGTGATTTATAAAAAACTGCTGAAATTTCCATCTTAATAAGACTTAATAATCTTAATAAAACTCCATAATAAACATAGATATCATTGTTCAGCACCTACTGAGGCTACACACTACCCTTGGAGGTTTATATACATTATAGCCAATCCCCAAACATTGCCAAGTATTGGGTTGGCCGAAAAGTTCGTTCGGGGTTTTCTACTCGCCTATGGAAAAGCCCGAACGAACTTTTTGGCCAACCCAATATTATTATTCTTGTTTTACAAATAAGCAGATTGAGGTTTAGGAAGCTCAACCACATGCTATTCTAAACCTTGCCTAAGAACTCCATGACATTGGTGGAAAAACAGCGGTTACCCACTGCCTCTTTCTTATGTACTAACAGAACACTAATGATGTTGGGTGGCAATGTTCCCGGTTAAAAGAAGTAACTGGATTTAAACATAATGCTATGAACATGAATACTTCCTCTCCTTAGGGAGCATCCAGTCCAGTAGGGACACAAATAACTAAATACTTAGGTTAAATTCAAGCAGGCCAGTATCCTTGAGAGGTTAAGTGTCCTGACTCTTAAAATGGGAAAGAACAGACACATTCCATGAAGGTCTTCTTGGCATGTGAAAATGGAATAGAGTAACTTTAAAGGTATAATCACATAAATAGAGGATACCCCCCCAACTAGTAAAGTCCTAAATTTTGTTTTCTTTGGGATTTTATAATATAGTTACATTCATGTTGGTGACGGGTCTTTTGGGGCCTACTGTTAGGTAAACATTTCATCCAATTTTGACTTCTTTTTTGTTAAAAAATCTTAAAAGGCCAAGATATGTGCTAGAGTTAACTTGCTACATTCATCCTCAATCATTGCATCAAAAGGATTATATGTTTTCTTGGGTATTAAATGTAGGCTATTCTCATACATTCGGCTTTGCCAAAGAATAGTCAAGTCATTTTCCAGAATTTTGACTAATATTGGCCATAAAGATGAACTCTGGAAACAGGTAAATACTATAACTGGGTCAAAATAAGTAGGTTCTGCTTTTTAAAAAGTCAAAATGAGGGTTGAGCCCCCATGACTTGCTCTCTTTCTTTGTGGCTGGCAGCAACGTGCTTCCTTACCTTGACGAGCCCCCCCTGTTTGGTGAGGTAACCTTCTTTGGTGCCCAGCTGAAAAAAGAACGAAACAAGTGAAGCCCAGAGCTATCACAACTTTATTTTTCTATTTCTGTCCTATTTTAAAATGAAACACAAGTTTGCCTTTGATCTTTAAGTAATTGCCTCTCAGTTTTCATCTAGGCACTTGAAAATCCTCACTGTGTTGTGAGAGACTGTTTTCAGACCAGATCATCTGGTGTGATTCTGTAGCAACAGGCAACAATGGACAGATTCTCCTCTAACACGAGTTCGCAGTTTGCAAACAGTCAGCCACATCACACCACTCATAAAAGTCGGCATTGGGCAAAGTGTGTGTGTGCATCCCAGCTGCTTGCATTGTTGGTGGGGTGTTATGCCCATAAATATGTCCACACACACTGACATGGGGTCAGTATCTGGGAAACTCTGGATTAAGAAGGATTTTAATCCTTCAGAGAAGGATTTCTGTACTTCCCGGAGTCTGTTTTATGCTAATGTGCTTCATGAATTGTAAAGAAGGAACATTAGAAATAGCATTTTCAACATTTATTTTATCATGTAATTCTCCTTTAAACCCCCTTTTATTTTTTTGCAGACAGCCTCTTGAGACCTATAGTCCATGGAACAGATTTTCATGAGTGCAGACTTATTTACACGGGATTCATCCAAAAGGGATTTGAAGTGAGAATGAGTCATTCCTTTTAACTCACTCATCATTAATTCCAGAGTAACAACATTACACACTTAGCTGGCACCTACAAAATGTAAGGAATGGTGGGGAACTGTGTGAATAGAAATTTGCATAAAACCAGGACCCTCGGATGAAAAATATTCTAAGTTCATAAATTTCCAAAGAAATTAAATTCCTGGTAAGATGTTATGTTCTAATATAATGTCATAATATATCTTATATTAGTAAGAAAAAAATGAATAAAAACTGGGAAATGACTTGTTGATGTCAATGTTTTTTTCCTGGGAGTTTCCCTGAGGGGAATTCTCCCTACCAAATAAAAAGAGGAGCAACAAAGAGAGTGAAAACTAGAAATAATATATGACCACTTCCTCTACAGTTCTATGGCATTTAAGTAAGGATGAACTTCCCAGGCGTTCATTTAAATAATGCTAAATAATATTGGAGAATTTGATATCAAATAATCAGCTTGATTTATTTTGACACTAAACAAAATTGAACTGACTGAATTGAGTTTGGGTATTATATTACGGAAATAGAAAAAAGTTAACATTTTGGATTATTGAGTCTGCAGAGGCAAAATAATTAAGGGTAAATTGTTTCATAGAAGAGTCAGAATTATTTACTAAAATCTTACTAAGGGATATGCTATTCACTCCATCTTACCTCCATCCAAACAATATATTATAAGTCTAGTATCTTTCTAAGGTTTTGATAGATAAATAGAAGTTTGCAGAGAAAGAAGCTGAGAATACCAACTTTATTCATGGCCTCAGGAGGTAAGAAAGGAAACAACTATACAGCAGATTTATGTTTTTAAAAATATATGATCTGTAATAAGAAAGATGTTTATAATAGCCCCAAATTGGAAACAACCTAAATATTTTAAAAATAAAGCATTAGCCTGCCTACGCTTCTTTCTACCTGACTCCCTACCTGCCCTAAATTTAGTCCAAAACCATCAGGTGGGATGAAGCAAGGCAGGCATTAGTGTGAGTGTGTGCAGGGCACTGGTGCACCTTAGCACAGGGTGGAGTCAAATCAGGGAACAGAGGGCATCTGTGGGGACAATGGCGGGGTGGCAGCTCGGTGACAGGCGTTGAAGCCTGGCAGGGTGAGGAGGGCTTCCACCCCAGATGCGTGGAGGTGCCGGCCAGGGCACAGTTTCAGAGCCAAGTCAGGCTATGTGGGCATCTGCGGTAGGGGAGGGAGTGAAAGTAAACAGGCAGTGGGGTTCCTGCCTGGCTGCAATTGGAGGTTGATTACATTTGACTGATCAACAAGTAAGTGAATGTATTGAAGATAATGGAATCCATGTTCCTCACTGTGGGGAAAGAGACTTACAACTATGAAAAGTGAAGAAATTAAAATAAGCCTTGTGGGGCTTCCCTGGTGGCGCAGTGGTTGAGAGTCCGCCTGCCGATACAGGGGCCACGGGTTCATGCCCCGGTCTGGGAAGATCCCACATGCCGCGGAGCGGCTGGGCCCGTGAGCCATGGCCACTGAGCCTGCGCGTCCGGAGCCTGTGCTCCGCAACGGGGGAGGCCACAGCGGTGAGAGGCCTGCGTACCGCAAAAAAAAAAAAAAGCCTTGTGGAACTGGAGTAGGATTGGCGGTATGGGTGCAAACCCATGGTTAGATGATAGATAGATAGATAAATAGATAGATAGATAGAAATTTAGATAGATAGAACTAGAAAGAAATACAGACAGCAATATAGGTAAGTGTATGTATAGACATGTATAGACATACATATTTTCCCTAGCTCTGTTCGCAAAGTGGGCTGGGAGAGTGACATTCTGCTAATAATGCAATTGTAGCAACCAGATCTGGATTTCTAAAGTACTACTCTCCAGAAATAGCTAATTGTAGAGCTGGATACAAGAAAAGTACAAGATAAGCCTGGAACACTTTGCTGTACCAGAAATTAAGAAAATTCTCAAAGAATTATGAGGTTGTATGGATACAAAAAGTCATGTGGAAATAGCTCTTACTGGCCAAAACTGGGGAAATTTGAGGGATGAAAATAAATAATAACAGTCATGATTAGAACCCATAATATAAAAACAATTGGATAAATTCAAAGAATAAAAAGCTTTTCTTTTCAGTAGAATGACAATCAATAAATGTAAAAGAAATAAAACAACCACAGAATCACCACTTGGCAACAATCACAGTAATAATTAAAGCAGCCAAGAAACATCAATGGATGATAAAATTGGTGGATGCAAGTTTAATGAGGAACAGGATACCTACTTAGTCTCAAATAATCTCCCCCCAAAATATTTATTAATGACAAAGGGAATAAGGTGACTTCAGAGTGAAGAAACCTGGCAGACACCGATTAATCAAGTCATCAAACACACTGGAATAAGACAAACTGAAATTGTGTTCCACTTGACAGGATGCAGTGAGACATGCAGAGCATCACTTTTGTGGTATTTCTACCAAGAAATGCAAAACCCGAATCTAATCACAAGGTTACAGCTGATAAGTTAAAGTTGGGGAACAGTTCTCAAAATAATTAGCCTTTAATATTCAGAAGTGTCAAAGTCACAATATCAAGGAAAAACTGAGGAAGCGTTCCAGAGTGAAGAATACTCAAGAGGCAGGACAAATAAAAGCAACTTGTGATCTTGGATTGGATCCTTTTGCTCTAAAGGGCCTTACTGGGAAAACTGGTGACGCCTAAATGAGATCTGGATGGGACCATGGTGCTGTATCAATGTGAGTTTCCTCATTTGAATGGCTCCGTGTGGTCATGAGGCAAATGTCCTTGTGTGTAGGGAATACACACTGAAGTACTGGGGTGATGGCATCATGCAGGCAATTTACTTTCTTTGTATTGTTCTTTCAATTTTTCTATAACTTTGCAGTTATTGAAAATAAAAAAATAGCATGTAAAATATAATAGAGAATTAACAAAATAAATTATGATATATCCAAATAATGAAATGTTAAGGAATTTGTTTTAATGATGTTTTAGAAGACTATGTAGTGACGTGGAAGATGTTCACAATATATAATTAATTAAACAAGCATATTATAACTCTACAATGAAGAGTGGGGGAAGACGCCATAATGAAACTGGTTAGTCAATGTTGTCTTAATATTGTTGACAATTCTGTAAAGTTCCTTTTTATGAATACTTCTATTTAAGCCATTTCACCTTTGTTTTGAAATCCTTCCCATTTAAGGAGAAAATGTGACACTTGCTGAAAAGCTTGTAAGAAAACCTCTCTTCTGCCACCCCCTTTTTTTCCTTTTAAACCTTCTTTAAATGACAAATCTTCTAGGTTATTAAGGTTGTGAGTTTTTATTTTTGTTTGTTTTTAATGAGCATTTGTCTTTTAGAATAGGATTGGGTGATAATGTTTAAATGGACAAAACCAAACATGACTTTGTGCAGTTAACAAAATATATATATTTATTCAAGAAAAAGACTAGGATAGACACCAAAACTGTGAGAAGAGCTTCAAAGACAGAATACTGGAAAGGCCAGCATGCAAGGGAGGTGTCTAAGAAGAGGAACTGTAAAATGTGCTGAAAAGATAACATAATAAAGACAGAAAGAGGTTGCAGGAGCAAAGGAAACAGAATTTTTAGAGGAAGAGAGTTCTTAAAAATGTCAAATACCACAAAAGGGAAGCTAAGGAAGCTAATGAGCTAACGTTTGAGATAGGCTCTGGTCTATGTCAAGCACTTGACGTATATTACCTCCCGTAAACTCTACTAACAAAACTAACTGGTGGTTTGCAGTCCCCAGGTCCAAAACTACACCTCTTTCCCATCCCCCATTCCTCCACACTCTCAGCCATCTCAGTAAACAGCAGTATTTACTCCGTTGCTCTTTCCTTCGCACACTACATTCAATCCATCAGTAAGTCTTGTTTCTTCTACATTTGAAACACATCGTGAAGCTGACCAGTTCTTATGGCTTCCTCCTGTTCTAACTACTATTCTTATTCCCCTCTCTGGTTTCAACTACCACGGTCTCTCACCGGGACGGTTGTCACAGCCTCCTAACTGGTCTCCTTGCCTCCAACTTTTCCCCGACTCCATTTTCAACTTAGTAGTGAAAATTATCTTTTTAAAAATTTTAAAACTTAAACAAATTTTGTAACTCAAACTCCCATGATTTATTTTATCAATGCTTAGAAAAAAAATTAATTCTCTACTTTATCCTACAAGGCCTTTCGTGTTGTGTAAGGAAAGGACAATTAGCATTTTGGGTAATTCTTCATCATGTGTTGTGGGATATTTAGCCTCCACGACCCCTGCCCATTGTTGGACAATTCTCCAGGGGTCTCTTTTGTTTCTCCATGTCTTACGAGCAAGGCACCGATAGCCCTTTGTCCCACACCAATTTTTAAAGCATATTTGTATAGCAGACAGCCTGAAAAGGTAGAAATAGCGCTCCCTTCAGAGGAAAAGACAGACATGCAGAAGCCTTTTGTGTCTTTCAACACCTGTGAAACTGTGGCAGGCGAACTTGTTAGCTGGCAAGAAGGGTAAAGTCCCAGACCCTTCACAGCTCCAGACACCCACTAATGTTGGCAGTGCTCCAGAGCATGTGACAACTGAAATGCTCATAAATTTCCAAACACTCAGCTGGGTGGCACTGCGCTTTGAGAACTCCATTGGCTACATGATCTGACCCCTCATCACCCCAATAATCTCATCTCCTACCACTTTCCCTCTAGCTCACTCCATGCCAGTTGCTAGATCTTCTTAATAGTCTTTAAACGGCCTCAATTTAGTTCCCACCTCGAGGCTTTTGTCCTGATCTCTGCCTGCAATGCTCTTCTACATCCTGACCTGAGTCATTCCTTCCCTTCTGTGAAGCCTCTGCTCTAATGTCACCTCCTCCTAGAGGCCTCCCTTGCTTCCCTCTCCTACCCTTATCCTACTTTTTCTTTTTATGACCTATTAGTATCTGGATTTATAATATTCTGTTGATGATTGTCTGTGTTCCCCCTACTACAGTGTGAGCTCAGTGAGGGCAGAACCTTTACCTAATTTATTCCCAACTCTCCAGTGCTTAAAACAGTCCTGGGTGCACTGTAGGCACTTTTAAAAAAGTTTGTTAAATAAATGAATCAGTTAAATTTCATCCTATCTCAGAAGCCCGATCCTATGTTGTGTATAAAATATATAAATTGTAATTTCCCCAAATGTGGTTGCCAAAGGATGGTAAACAGTTTTGCAGAAACATCTACATTTCTGGGCAATAAGACACCTAGTTTCATTTTCACTTCAAGCAAGTTCTTTTTCCTGTAAATAGCACTTAATCCTCTTCCTCCACTGCCAGAGCTTGTGCAAGAACCCCATCCCCAAAGGAGAAGGCAGATGTCTAGAAGCCCTCAGAGCTCTCAGGTTGGGGTGGAGGGGCAGTATCATAGGTGCATGGGAGTAATCAATCAAGGCTGTGAACTCTTGTGCTCAGCAAGGGACAAGAGCTTCTAATCAGACTAGAACTGGTTCCCCAGCAGGCTGGTCCAGTTATCAATCATTCCTTAGTGAGGAATAGTGTGACTGCAAAATCCACTAGAAAACCTTTAGAGTTTGCTGTCTATATCAATACACAATAAATGCATGGACCTCTCATTATACAGTGTGAGTGCAGACATTTTCAACTATCCACTCATCACTGTTTTAAAAACTCCATTATACAGAACCTTTTGTGTATATTCATATTTGAAGGTGAATCCATCTGATACCTGGAGCGAGCAAAGAAGGTAAGCAATAAGGCTTGCAGAATTTGATCTCAAGAGGGCTGTATCTACCTAAGTATGCTGTGTTTCATGCTTACACCAGCTCCACAAATTAGGTCTTATCTGCATTTTACTGTTGAAAAATGATGCACGTAGTAGAGTATGGTTCGATTGACCTTGAGTGGAGATCTTTAGGGGAAGGTAACAGATGAGAATGTAAACTTTAACTGAGAGTACAAATGAAAACGCTGTTAAAGTGATCGGGGGTGGGGTAAGGATCGTAAAGAGGAAGGTTAGGAAGAGTCCCGTCAACGGGAAAACAAAGAATTGGTTAGAGGGTAGATCTTAATGTGTTCTTTGGTCTGTTTTGACGTGAGACTATTTATTGTCTTGCTTTCCTAAATTTCTCTAGTTCTGAGGTCTTATACTTGCCCTTCTAACTCTAACAAAGCTAAAACATCTTTCTCAACCAATTTCCAGAATTTTTATTTTTGAGTAGATGTAGCATAGTAACAATGTAATATGTCGGGAACCTGGCTAGGCTATAAAGCTATGAAGACAGGCGATGATTCCTGTCCCGCGAAGTGTCAGGCTCCTGGAGAGGGCAGACAGCGTGCAGGTACTCAGCCCCTAGTATGATGATTCCAGGATAAAGGTGAGCCCAGGGTGCACAGAGGAGGGGCATTTTAGAGGAAGCTAAGAGGGATCCAAGAAGGCTTCCTGGAAGAGGCTGATCCCGGATGCAAGTCTGTAAGGATGAGGGGACAGTAGCAGTGTTGGCAGCATTTCTGATGCAGGGAGGGGAAGAGGAGAACAGTTGTGGAGAGAAGTGGGGTCCATAGCGTGAGTGTAGGAGGAGCATGAGGTCAGGCCAGAGGGGTGAGCAGGTTCCAGACGGATGAAGACAGTGGGCACCACCGAAGGATGTTAAGCAGGGAGGTCACATGGTAAATCTACTTCTTAGGAGAGATGTCTCTGCTGGCGGGGTTGAGAAAGTACCGCAAAGACAAAAAGGTCACGTGTGTTTTAACATAATTTGTAACTGAACATCTTCAAGCATCATGGTTGCTGTCTAGAACTAGGTCTTGAGATTTCATTTGGCTGTTGTCCCCTTTATCATCGGCACACATGCAGATGTCTTATACCAAAGCATGTAGCCAACGAGGAAGAGGGAAAGAATAGGGGAGCGCTGCGCATGATGAAGGGAAAAGGGTGCTGGAGAAGAATCTTTGCAGGGTCACAGCTCCCAGAACAAACGTAAACGGACTGAGGAGAACAATGAAAGTCCCAGATACACTGAAACTGAACAGTGGCTCACACGTTGCAAAGAAATGCAAGTGTCTTCTGTCCGTACCCTTCATTCAGTGAAGGAAGAAAAGGCCAGGGAAAAATAACATCCTGAGAGATTGCAGCCAAGGTGGAGAATCTTTTTCTTCCATAGAAGGTTGAAATGTAAAAGAAGGTTTTTCTATTCTTAATTTAAGAAATTTGTAGAATAACAGTTTAGCCAACTGTGTGACCATAAACATCTCTGGCCCATTCTACCACGAACTTCTTTGGTGAAGTAAGGCCGGGATTTAAGTGCCATTTCCGAGGTCTTTAAAATCCTATCACTGAAGGGAGACCTTCAAGATGGTGAAAAGGTAAGACGTGGAGATCACCTTCCTCCCCACAAATACATCAGAAATACATCTACACGTGGAACAACCCCTACAGAACACCTACTGAAGGCTGGCAGAAGACCTCAGACCTCCCAAAAGGCAAGAAACTCCCCACGTACCTGGGTAGGGCAAAAGAAAAGAGAAAAAACAGAGACAAAAGGATAGGGACGGGACCTGCACCAGTGGGAGGGAGCTGTGAAGGAGGAAAGGTTTCCACGCACAAGAAGCCCCTTCGCGGGCGGAGACTGCAGGTGGCGGAGGGGTGGAGCTTCGAGGCCGCGGAGGAGAGCGCGGCAACAGGGGTGCGGAGGGCAAAGCGGAGAGATTCCCGCACAGAGGATCGGTGCCGACCAGCACTCACCAACCCGAGAGGCTTGTCTGCTCACCCGCTGGGGCGGGCGGGGCTGGGAGCTGAGGCTCGGGCTTTGGTAGGAGCGCAGGGAGAGGACTGGGGTTGGCAGCGTGAACACAGCCTGCACGGGGTTAGTGCGCCATGGCTAGCCGGGAGGGAGTCTGGGGAAAGGTCTGGAGCTGCCGAAGAGGCAAGAGACCATTGTTTCAGGTGCGCAAGGAGAGGGGATTAAGAGCGACGCCTAAATAAGCTCCAGAGGCGGGCGCGAGCCGCGGCTAAAAGCGCGGACCCCAGAGACGGGCATGAGACGCTAAGGCTGCTGCTGCCGCCACCAAGAAGCCTGTGTGCGAGCACAGGTCACTATCCACACCCCGCTTCCGGGGAGCCTGTGCAGCCCGCACTGCCAGGGTCCCGGGATCCAGGGACAACTCACCCGGGAGAACGCACGGCGCGCCTCAGGCTACTGCAACGTCACGCCGGCCTCTGCCTCCGCAGGCCCGCCCCGCACTCCGTGCCCCTCCCTCCCCCCGGCCTGAGTGAGCCAGAGCCCCCGAATCAGCGGCTCCTTTAACCCCGTCCTGTCTGAGCGAAGAACAGACGCCCTCTGGCGACCTACACGCAGAGGCGGGGCCAAATCCAAAGCTGAGCCCCTGGGAGCTGTGAGAACAAAGAATAGAAAGGGAAATCTCTCCCAGCAGCCTCAGAAGCAGCGGATTAGAGCTCCACAATCAACTTGATGTACCCTGCATCAGTGGAATACCTGAATAGACAACGAGTCATCCCAAACTGAGGCTGGGAATTTGGGGAGCAAGCATATATATATATTTTTTTCCTTTTTTCTCTTTTTGTGAGTGTGTATGTGTGTGCTTCTGTGTGTGATTTTGTCTGTATAGCTTTGCGTTCACCATTTGTCCTAGAGTTCTGTCTGTTTTTTTGTTAGTTTTTTTTTAGTATAGTTCTCAGCACTTGTTATCATTGGTGTTATCGTTGTTATCATTTTTTTTTGTTTGGTTGCTCTCTTCTCTCTTTTTTCTTTTTAATAATTATTTTTTATTTTGATAACTGTATTTTATTGTTTTTTCTTTCTTTATCTCTTTTTCTCACCCCTTTTCTTCTGAGCCATGTGGCTGACAGGGTCTTGGGGCTCCAGCCGGTTGTCAGGCCTGTGCCTCTGAGGTGGGAGAGTGGAGTTCAGGACATTGGTCCACCATAGACCTCCCAGGTCCACATAATATCAAATGATGAAAGCTCTCCCAGAGATCTCCATCTCAATGCTAAGACCCAGCTCCACTCAACAACCAGCAAGCTACAGTGCTGGACACCCTATGCCAAACAACTAGCAAGACAGGAACACAACCCCACCCATTAGCAGAGAGGCTGCCTAAAATCATAAAAACGTCACAGATACCCCAAAACACACCACCGGACATGGACCTGCCAACCAGAAAGACAAGATCCAGACTCATCCACCAGAACACAGGCACCAATCCCGTCTACCAGGAAGCCTACACAACCAACTGAACCAATCTTAGCCACTGGGGGCAGACACCAAAAACAACAGGAACTACGAACCTGCAGCCTGCGAAAAGGACACGCCAAACACAGTAACTTAAGCAAAATGAGAAGACAGAGGAACACACAGCAGATGAAGGAGCAAGATAAAAACCCACCAAACCAAACAAATGAAGAGGAAATAGGCAGTCTACCTGAAAAAGAATTCAGAGTAATGATAGTAAAGCATGATCCAAAATCTTGGAAATAGAATGGAGAAAATACAAGAAACATTTAACAAGGACCTAGAAGAACTAAAGAGCAAACAAACAATGATGAACAACACAATAAATGAGATTAAAAATTCTCAAGAAGGACTCAATAGCAGAATAACTGAGGCAGAAGAACGGATAAGTGACCTGGAACATAAAATAGTGGAAATAACTACTGCAGAGAAGAATAAAGAAAAAAGAATGAAAAGAATTGAGGACAGTCTCAGAGACCTCTGGGACAACATTAAATGCACCAACATTCGAATTATAGGGGTCCCAGAAGAAGAGAAAAAGAAAGGGACTGAGAAAATATTTGAAGAGATTATAGTTGAAAACTTCCCTAATATGGGGAAGGAAATAGTCAATCAAGTCTAGGAAGCACAGAGTCCATACAGGATAAATCTGAGGAGAAACACGCCAAGATACATATTAGTCAAACTATCAAAAATTAAATACAAAGAAAAAATATTAAAAGCAACAAGGGAAAAACAACAAATAACATACAAGGGAATCCCCATAAGGTTAACAGCTGATCTTTCAGCAGAAACTCTGCAAGCCAGAAGGGAGTGGCAGGACATATTTAAAGGGATGAAAGGGAAAAACCTAAAACCAATATTACTATACCCAGCAAGGATTTCATTCAAATTCGACAGAGAAATTAAAACCTTTACAGACAAGCAAAAGCTAAGAGAATTCAACACCACCAAACTAGCTTTACAACAAATGCTAAAGGAACTTCTCCAGGCAGGAAACACAAGAGAGAGAAAGGACCTACAATAACAAACCCAAAACAATTAAGAAAATGGTAATAGAAACATACATATCAATCATTACCTTAAATGTAAATGGATTAAATGCTCCAACCAAAAGACATACACTGGCTGAATGGATACAAAAACAAGATCCGTATATATGCTATCTACAAGAGACCTACTTCAGACCAAGGGACTCAAACAGACTGAAAGTGAGGGCATGGAAAAAGATATTACATGCAAATGGAAATCAAAAGAAAGCTGGAGTAGCTATTCTCATAAAGTCACACAAAATAGACTTTAAAATAAAGACTATTAAAAGAGACAAAGAAGGACACTACATAATGATCAAGGAATCAATCCAAGAAGAAGATATAACCATTGTAAATATTTATGCACCCAACATAGGAGTACCTCAGTACTTAAGGCTAATGTTAACAGCCATAAGAGGGGAAATCGACAATAACACAATCATAGTAGGGACTTTAACACCCCACTTTCACCAATGGACAGATCATCCAAAATGAAAATAAATAAGGAAAAACAAGCTTTAAATGATACATTAAATAAGATGGACTTAATTGATATTTATAGGACATTCCATCCAAAAACAACAGAATACACGTTCTTCTCAAGTGCTCATGGAACATTCTCCAGGATACATCAGATTTTGGGTTACAAATCAAGCCTTTGTAAATTTAAGAAAATTGAAATCGTATCAAGTATCTTTTCCAACCACAATGCTAAGAGACTAGATATCAGTTACAGGAAAAAAATGTGTAAAAATACAACCACATGGAGGCTAAACAGTACACTACTTAATAAGAGTTAGAGATCACTGAAGAAATCAAAGAGGAAATCAAAAAATACCTAGAAACAAATGACAATGGAGACACGATGACCCAAAACCTATGGGATGCAGCAAAACCAGTTCTAAGAGGGAAGTTTACAGCAATACAATCCTACCTCAAGAAACAAGAAACATCTCAAATAAACGATGTAACCTTACACCTAAAGCAATTAGAGAAACAAGAACAAAAAACCCCACAGTTAGCAGAAAGAAAGAAATCATAAAGATCAGATCAGAACTAAATGAAAAAGAAATGAAGGAAACAACAGCAGAGATCAATAAAACTAAAAGCTGGTTCTTTGAGAAGATAAACAAAATTGATAAACCACTAGCCAGACTCATGAAGAAAAAAAGGGAGAAGACTCAAATCAATAGAATTAGAAATGAAAAAGGAGAAGTAACAACTGAAACTGCAGAAACACAAAGGATCATGAGAGATTACTACTGTATGCCAATAAAATGGACAACGTGGAAGAAATGGAAAACTCTTAGAAAAGCACAACCTTTCAAGACTGAACCAGGAAGAAATAGCAACTATGAACAAACCAATCACAAGTACTGAAATTGAAACTGTGATTTAAAATCTTCCTACAAACAAAAGCCTAGGACCAGATGGCTTCTCAGGCGAATTCTATCAAACATTTAGAGAAGAGGTAACACTTATCCTTCTCAAACTCTTACAAAATATAGCAGAGGGAAGAACACTCCTAAACTCATTCTACGAGGCCACCATCACCCTGATACCAAAACCAGACAAAGATGTAGAAAGAAAGAAAACTACAGGCCAATATCACTGATGAACATAGATGCAAAAATCCTCAACAAAATACTAGCAAACAGAATCCAACAGCACATTAAAAGGATCATACACCAGGATCAAGTGGAGTTTATCCCAGGAATGCAAGGATTCTTCAATATACACAAATCAATCAACGTGATACACCATATTAACAAATTGAAGGACAAAACCATATGATCACCTCAATAGATGCAGAGAAAGCTTTTGACAAAATTCAACACCCATTTATGATCAAAACCCTCCTGAAAGTAGGCATAGAGGGCACTTACCTCAACATAATAAAGGCCATATATGACAAACCCACAACCAACATCTTTCTCAATGGTGAAAAACTGAAACCATTTCCAGTAAGATCAGGAACAGGACAAGGTTTCCCACTCTCACCACTCTTATTCAACAGAGTTTTGGAAGTTTTAGCCACAGCAGAGAAGAAAAAGAAATAAAAGGAATCCAAATCAGAAAAGAAGAAGTAAAGCTGTCACTGTTTGCAGATGACATGATACTATATATAGAGAATCCTAAAGATGCTACCAGGAAACCACTAGAGCTAATCAATGAATTCAGTAAAGTAGCAGGATACAAAATTAATGCACAGAAATCTCTGGCACTCCTATATACTAACGATGAAAAATCTGAAAGAGAAATTAAGGAAACAGTCCCTTTTACCACTGCAACAAAAAGAATAAAATACCTAGGAATAAACCTAGCTAAGGAGACAAAAGACCTGTATGCAGAAAACTATAAGACACTGTTGAAAGAAATTAAAGATGATACAAACAGATGGAGAGATATACCATATTCTTGGATTGGAAGAATCAACATTGTGGAAATGACTATACTACCCAAAGCAATCTACAGATTCAATGCAATCCCTATCAAACTACCAATGGCATTTTTCACAGAATTAGAACAAAAAATTTCACAATTTGTATGGAAACACAAGAGACCCTGAATAGCCAAAGCAATCTTGAGAAAGAAAAACAGAGCTGCAGGAATCAGGCTCCCTGACTTCAGAGTCTACTATAAGCTACAGTAATCAAGACAGTATGGTACTGGCACAAAAACAGAAAGATAGATCAATGGAACAGGATAGAAAGCCCAGAGATAAACCCACGCACATATGGTCACCTTATCTTTGATAAAGGAGGCAAGAATATACAATGGAGAAAAGACAGCCTCTTCAATAAGTGGTGCTGGGAAAACTGGACAGCTACATGTAAAAGAATGAAATTAGAACCCTCCCTAACACCATGCACAAAAATAAAGTCAAAATGGATTAAAGACCTATTGGCTTCCCTTGTGGCGCAGTGGTTGAGAGTCCGCCTGCCGATGCAGGGGACACGGGTTCGTGCCCCGGTCTGGGAGGATCCCACATGCCACGGAGCGGCTGGGCCCGTGAGCCATGGCCGCTGAGCCTGCGCGTCTGGAGCCTGTGCTCCGCAGCGGGAGAGGCCGCGGCAGTGAGAGGCCCGCGTACCGCAAAAAAAACAACAAAAAAAAATGGATTAAAGACCTAAATGTAAGGCCAGACTATAAAACTCTTAGAGGAAAACATAGGCAGAACACTCTATGACATAAATCACAGCAAGATATGACATAAATCACAGCAACATCCTTTTTGACCCACCTCCAGTAAAAAAAAATTAACAAACGGGACCTAATGAAACTTAAAAACTTTTGCACAACAAAGGAAACCATAAACAAGATGAAAAGACAGCCCTCAGAATGGGAGAAAATATTTGCAAATGAAGCAACTGACAAAGGATTAATCTCCAAAATTTACAAGCAGCTCGTGCAGCTCAGTATCAAAAAAATAAACAACCCAACCCCAAAATGGGCAGAAGACCTAAATAGACATTTCTCCAAAGAAGTTATACAGATTGCCAACAAACACATGAAAGGATGCTCAACATCATTAATCATTAGAGAAATGCAAATCAAAACTGCAGTGAGGGGGCTTCCCTGGTGGCACAGTGGTTGAGAGTCCGCCTGCCGATGCAGGGGACACGGGTTCATGCCCCGGTCCGGGAGGATCCCACATGCCGTGGAGCGGCTGGGCCCGTGAGCCATGGCCGCTGAGCCTGTGCGTCCGGAGCCTGTGCTTCGCAGCGGGAGAGGCCGCGGCAGTGAGAGGCCCGCGTACCGCAAAAAGAAAAAAAAAAACAAACAACCTACAATGAGGTATCACCTCACACCGGTCAGAATGGCCATCATCAAAAAATCTACAAACAGTAAATTCTGGAGAGGGTGTGGAGAAAAGGGAACCCTCTTGCATTGTTGGTGGGAATGTAAATTGATACAGCCACTATGGAGAACAGTATGGAGGTTCCTTAGAAAACTAAAAATAGAACTACCATACGACCCAGCAATCGCACTACTGGGCATGTACCCTGAGAAAACCATAATTCAAAAAGAGTCATGTACCACTATGTTCATTGCAGCTCTATTTACTATTAGCCAGGACATGGAAGCAACCTAAGTGTCCATTGACAGATGAATGGATAAAGAAGATGTGGCACATATATACAATGGAATATTACTCAGCCATAAAAGAAACAAAACTGAGTTATTTGTAGTGAGGTGGATGGACCTAGAGTCTGTCATACAGAGTGAAGTAAGTCAGAAAGAGAAAAACAAATAATGTATGCTAACACATATATATGGAGTCCAAAAAAAAAAGCGGTTATGAAAACCTAGGGTCAGGACAGGAATAAAGACACAGACGTAGAGAATGGTCTTGAGGGCACGGGGAGCTGGGACGAAGGGTAAGCTGGGACGAAGTGAGAGAGTGGCATGGACATATATACACTAGCAAATGTAAAATAGCTAGTGGGAAGCAGCTGCATAACACAGGGAGATCAGTTCGGTGCTTTGTGACCACCTAAAGGGGTGGGATAAGGAAGGTGGGAGGGAGATGCAAGAGGGAGGGGATATGGGGATATATGTATACGTATAGCTGATTCACTTTGTTATAAAGCAGAAACTAACACACCATTGTAAAGCAATTATACTCCAAAAAAGATGTTAAACAAAAATCCTATCACTATCGCATTGTAATTTTTTACAATTTACCCTGGACCGGATGAACTGAGTCATAGGCTTCGAACCTTTCCTTTCGAAGGAACCTTTCCTTTCCCTTCCTTCGAAACTTTCCAGCTTTTATATCCCAAGTTAGAACTCTTATGTGAACAAATGTATTTTTAAAAGTGTGTAACTGTTACCGCTTTTAGACAGTGAGCCCTGTGGGTAGATTGACGGCCACTTACAGAAGGGGCAGTGGGCACGAGGTCGTTTTCTGTTCTTCCCGTCTGCATTGCTGTGTGAACCCGGACGGATTCATAAATGGATGGTTCTTCCACTTTTCTTGGATAGGGATGTTTCAGAACAATCAGTGTGCCTGAATGAAGACAAAAAACCATAAGTAGAATCCCCAGAAATAAGGTCCCAATGCTAACAACTGGATAACTGTGGCTGAATTGTAAAGTCTCTTGTTTCTTCATGGATTCACTTACTCATGTTCTCAACATGTATCTAGTACGAACTACATGCCAGGCACTTAAGCCAGTCGCTGGAGATACATAGCGGGATGAGACGATATCTGGCCTCCTCGTGCTGGGACAGAACCAGCAATGAACATAGTCATTTAACTGAAGGGGGTGATGAGACCAACGTTGGCCACGTGAACCAAGCATGCTGGGAGCCTATGTGGTAACTGTGCTTTTTAGGTGAGATGTCACTGGTGGCAGGGTAGAAGAAGTACCACAGAGACAAAAAGATCATGCATGAGAAGGGCCTTTCTATGGAATGCTTCAGAAACTCTTTCCTAGGGGAGGCAACACGGTTCTAGACCTTAAAACTGTAACTGGCGGTTTTCCAGGTGGGCTTTACAAAAGCCATGCAAACAAAACGAATCAAATACTCTGGGTATAGGAGGATTTATTCCATTGCCCTACTTCTCACTGGTTTCAGAACAACTTGCAACAAATCAGTGGACCTGAAAAACATGAACTCGTAGCATTTTCCGTAGTATCTCCTACCACCCAATAAACACTGGAGGAAATGAAATCTTTGCTTTTCTTTAGTGAACATGAAGTAAATAGGCTGGGGCTCCTGTGTGATTACCTTCACTTCCATCTGGAGGAGGGGAGTCCCGGCAGAAAAAGGGTCCCCCCAGGCGCCAGGCACTGGGGGCTTCGGCGAGTCAGAGGGCTGAGCGCTTTCAGCTCAACATTGATATTTCCCCCTTCTGCATCCTTCCCTTTCCCCAGTCAATCAGTCAGTCAGAAATTAGAAACTGACTACAAAAAGACTAAGTTAAGGGTTTTCTTCCCTTTGCTATGGCTTCTTGCTTTTTAAATTTCACTCGGGTCTTTTATAGGGCAGACCCAGACACTGGGGGAGATGCAAAGAATTCAGTAATTCATTCAACAAATATTTACTGAGCTCTACTAAGTGCCAGGCACTTGTCTAGGCCCTGGAGATACAGCAACAGACAAAGGAGATGTAGCGTCTGCTCTCATGGCAGGGGAGACAGAAAAATATTTGAACAAAAGAATATGTCAAGTGAGAGAATCGTTATGAAAACCCTAACAGAGCAATGTAAAGGAACAGAGAGCGAAAAGAGGGTTTGGGGAGGGCGGTATTTATATCAGGTCAGGGAAGCCTTCTTTGACAGGGTGACAGAAAGCTCATAGAAAGTATAGACCTTGAATTGCAGTAAGAAAGAGACAAGGAGGAAAGGAAAATACCTCCTCTGCAGTTAAAAAGCCCTTAATAATAACGATAAACCTACAAACAAAGCAAAACCTTTCTATGAGGCTTGAGTACATACAATGGACTGACTGCAAAACCAGAGCCATGCCTTCTGATATCTCTCTGTACCCAATTCACCTCAGGAACCCTGGGAACGCAGTGAAGAATGGCTCTTGCAGTTACGAGAAGCTCCAGTACTGTTCATGCACCTTGTCTGTACTCCCTTTTGTCAATGTGATTCTTTCATGAGAACAGATCCAGTCATATCAGGACAAGGGGCCAGTTACAGGTTTACAGTCATAATGAAAGCAGCAACACCTAAATCAAGAGCAGCCGTTATGCAGGCTCAGGGGCATTGTGGATGCACCTGTGACACGGCAGATGCTTGGTGAATTGGGGGCTGGCTTCTAAGTGACCTACCCCAGAGAAACACCTCCTGGCAGCCACCTAGGCATCATGGAAGGAGCAACCATGGCCACTCAGCACCTGTGGACTTTGGACATTCTATCACAAGCTTCTGTTTCTTCCTCTGACAAGTGAGCATAATTATGCTTTCTTCGTGAAGCTGCTTTAAGCACCAAATAAAGAAGTGTTTGTGAAAGGATTATAACAATGTTCGATGTTGTCATGCTTTGATATAGAGTATTTTTAAATCCTTGAGTGAAATTCCAATGAGTGCCCTCTTTGGGTGTGGATTTTAAAATGAGAAAGATCTAAGGGTAACGATGTGCTAAGAATAAAAATGGCAGTAGTTTAGTAGGCACTGACGACATAGCACTAAGACAAACAGGTGCCTCTTAAACATTTCATCTGACAGTGGAGGAGAGGGGGACGGGAGCTCAGGGCTCAAAGCAGCTCACAAATAAGAAAAAAATGTGAAATCTTGTGCTTCATCTTCAAAGTTGATGCTAAATTATCATCCTTTTCCATATGCTTAATATGAAAATAAGATTTAAAATGATGCCCAAGGAAGATGCACCTGGTCAATCCTCTGTCCTTTTGCATAGAACAAAGCACACCCCAGGTATATGCCTACCTATACAGGTTTCCTACTGCAGCTGTAACAAATCGTCACAAGCGTAGTGACTTAAAATAACTCAAATTTATTATCCTACAGTTCTGGAGGTCGGAAGTCTGACATGGGTCTCACTAAAGTGAAAGTATCAGCAGGGCTGCTTTCCTCTTGGAGGCTCTAAGGGACAGTCCATTCCCTTGCCTTTTCTAGCGTCTGGAGGCTGCCTGCATTCCTTGACTGGTGGCCCCATTCCTCCATCTTTAAAGCCAGCAACGGTGGGTCAAGTCCTTCTGATGCTGCTCTCTCTCCAGTTCTCCCTCTTCTACCTCCATCTTATAAGGACCCTTGTGATTACTCCTGATTATTCAGGATAATCTCCCCATCTCAAAGTCAGCTAATTAGTAGCCTTAATTCTATCAGCAAACTTAATTCCCTCTTGCCATGTAACGTAACATTCACATTTCTGGGGACGGATGTGAATGCTTTTGGGGGGGTCATTACCCTGCTTACCACGGTATCAGTTTCTGGGAGGTAAGCATAGCCATAGGGGCCCGTTGTGCTGCAGTGTAAGGATCTCTGGGCCAGGGTTGCTGCCTGAGCCTGCAGTGCCGTAATCACTTGGTACTGTAAAGCCATTGCCTTTCCAACACGTGCATTTCCAAGCCCTGTGAGTCCCTTCGGAGCAGGTATGGTGCCAAATTTATCTTTGTAGCCCTACCTCCTGATAGAGTTTCTGACGTAGGGAAGGTTTGATGAGTGAATGGATGAATGAATGCCACAGTAATTCACATTTAAGGCAGGGAAGAGCCTGAGATGAACCAGGCTCTTCCAGGTCCATGATTACCCTGGTCTGGGACAAGGACAGGACAGGACAACAACTCCACATTCGGCTCTCCAAATCTCCATTGTGGGGACCCAAATTCCATTTTGAAACTTCCTCTGAAGTTTAACCAATGAAGAGCTAAGCTAAGGTAAATGCTATTGAGTCAACCAGGAAAGCAGAATTGACCATAGATAGATATTAACTAGTAAGACCATGAATGAGGCTAGATTGAATGGTGGAATGAAGAAAATGACAAACTACTTATAAAATGATAACTCCAGGACTTCCCTGGTGGTCCAGTGGTTAAGACTCTGCGCTTCCAAAGCAGGGGACATGGGCTCGATCCCAGGGTGGGGAAGTTTTGCATGCCACATGGTGCAGCCGAAAATAAATAAATAAATGAATAAAATAACTTCCACTGATAAAAGTATGGCCTCTTGAGAAACAGGTCTCCTTAGCCAACTATTCTGCCCAAGGAAGGGCCAATATATGGACTTCTCGGCATGGCTGCTAGCCTTACAATGATCTCCCCTTTTGTAGAAATCGTTCCATCCCCTTACACAGAAGTAGACCCCAAAGACCCTGGCCCTCCTCCACAAACACCTAACCTGGACACACTCATTGGACCAACCCAGGGATCTGCTTAGCCACTTCTCTGGGAAAAAGGTCCACTAACTTCAGTTTCTAAGTTCATGAAGAAGACTTGTTTCCTGCCTTTGACATGAAAGCTGGTTTCAGAAACGCTGAGTGGAGGTACGTTTTTGAGATGATCAGAGCTGGAGGAAGACAGGCATTTCAATTTGCTGAAAGCTACAGAGTTGCCATGATCGCTGGGCTGATTACTTACTGTCTCTCGTGGTTTAGCTTGCCCTTAAATTCTGAGCGGATATATGAATATCCTTCCAAAAAATTCCACTTTTCTCCCTGTATCCTTCTTTTCCTTTTTTTTTTTTTAATTCAGCTAGCCAGGGTTACTTTCTGTCATTTGCAGTCAAACGAAACTTATCTAATGTTGCCACCACAGACTCATTATATAAGTTCCACCCGAGGTTCAAGACAGCACGTTGGCTCCATAAGAGAGAACTCTGGGTTAGTGATATTCAGACAAAATTAACCCCAGGACTTGGTTTGAAGATTCAGATAAAAGGCAACAGGAGACAAGAGCTGGTAGAGGGAGAAGAGACACAGATCTGCAAGCACAGGTTGGAACGCTCGCTGTAAGTTTCACTTCAGTTTCTAAACTACATGAAGGAGGAGACTGCTGTTTCCTGCCTTTGATATGAAACCTGGTATCAGAGATGCTTGGCGGAGGTATATTTTTGAAGTGATCACAGCAGGATTGAGGCACGTATTTAAATTTGCTTTGGCTGTACTGTAACTTATAGGACACCTACTCAGTGTGTAATACTTTGAGATTGCATTGAAGGACTCCTTATCTTGTATCCCAGCAGGAATTCAGAAAAAGTGTAAGGGCAGTCTCAAGCCTTAGGCATTGGTTTGATATCTAAAATAGAGAGTAGGGCAGGGCACATATAGCTCCTAAAAAAACCCACTTCTGTTTAGAATATTTCTTTTATGCACTAAAGCTAGTATTCAATACTTACTCAGCCAGGTTGCCCACCTAGACTGTAAGATGTTTGAGGGCAAGGATGACACCTGTTTTATCACTGTGTTATCAGTGGCCAGCAATGCCCAGCTCATAGATGGCACTCAATACGTATTTGTTAATTATGAATTAAATTAAAGTAAGATTATATCCATCCATGTTTTATTATTGCCCTTAGGTTCAGAAAGCAAACTTTCCAACTGGCGTATGCATGGTGGGTTCCTCTATCTCCTCCCACCAATGGGAAGTGACTTTCTAAGGGGGTTTATAAGAATATTTAAGATCTTTCTCTTTGCTACCTTTTCTGCAAATAAACTTGAACTCATCATAAAAGGGGGCTATTAAAACCACATTCATTTATAGATGAAGGGGTTTTAATATTGGTTTTAATATTAAAAATAGTAAGAGAAGAGAAATATACTGAAGTAGGAAAAGCAGACCAGTTAGCCAGAGAAAAAGAAGAGTCTTAAACATCCAAGTCAAATCAGGTCACTTTTTTTGGAGCACTTGGTTCTACCTTTCAGATGAATGCACTATGGAGCTGGCTTAAAATCTGAAGAGGACATTACAAAGATTTGATAAACACTAATCCAATTGCCCCTAAACCAACTCTTTATGATATGCCAAAGAATATACAGCTCTCGCATATAATTATTGGAATGAATTACCATAAAAGGGCTTCGTTAAATAACAGTAATAATGAGTAAGTATTTATGCCACGCTAAGAATGATTCTAAATATCTTACATGCCTAATCTCATTCAATCTTCACAGCAAGTCATTAAGATATCAACTATTACCATCAGCTCAGTTTTATAAGATGATGAAACTGAAGCTCAGAGAGGTCACATAACTTGCCCGAGGACACACAGTTAGCTGATACATGGCAAAGGCTGGAGTTCGAACTGGGAGTTCACATATTTACTCATTATACCATACGTTTTTCTCAGCCTTGGTGATAATGACCACCATGGAAACTCTCTACGGCACGTGAAATGCTGTTCTTGGCTACTGTGGGCCAGAGATCGCATGTACAAATCAAAATTCGAAGAAGTGGTTTCTTTAAGAGGAAGCTTGAGGAAAGAAGAGGAGAGTTTTTGCTTCAATATTTCTCACCAGGCCTCAGTTTCTTCATTTGTAAAGGAGAAATGAAATGGTCTCTGAGCTCCCTTCCAAATCCAACATTCTGTAAATCTAGTTAAAAGCACAGGCCCAACTGAAGGGCAAGAAATATTAGGATGCTTAGTAACAAAATGTTTCTCCTGTTTCTGCAAATGTACAATATTCACTTGATATACTTTAGTCCTGATGTCATTTTATTTTTGCCTCTCATTTTTCTTTTCCTCCACCTTCTCTTCAAACTTTAAATTTTATTTTACTTTACTGTAATTATGTAGGCTATTTTATATCCTTTCTGGAGAGGCATGAAGGAGATGGGGCTAAGTATTTGGGGGATGTTTCCTAGTCAGCCTTCTTTTGTTTTATGATTTCCTAGTATAGTTTCTCCAATGGCAATTTATGTAAATAAATTAAGAAGAGCAATAAACACGAAGACAGAAGTTCAAATTGAGCCACATTCTTTAGAACAGTGGCTTTATATCACATCCCAAAAATATTAAAGGTTTTAAAGAGACTGAGGACTAAAACATGTATTGTAGGCCTGCCGTATCCTACAAGCATTCTGTTACATCATGTGGCAGGGATTCTTCCCATTCAAATCCGTTCAAGGCCATGCTGTGATGTGGCGATACTGTATTTCGGTGTCACTGTGACACCAGTTTCAAGAGACAGCAAAATGAGTGGAAAGCACACCCACTTTAGAACCAGCTAGCCCGGATTCCAGTCTCAGCTCTGATGCTTTCTATGTGTGCAGCTTGGGCAAATAAATTAAAATCTTTGAGTTTTTATTTCCTCATCTGAAAATGGGACCACTTTACACATTATAGTGGGTAGTCCAGAAGATTAAATAACTTGGTATATGTGAAAATATCTAGTAGCATACCTCAAACTTAGTAAAACTCCACAAAGATTTGTTTCATTCTCTTCCTTGCCTGCTTTTTCCTTTTTCAAACACACCTCCTCTACAAACTAAGAAGATTTATATTTTTGGCAAACATAAACTAAAGAAGTGACTCTTGGTTGTGGTTTGGCAACGTTCCAAGTTGTCACCAATTATTTTCAGAAGTGTCACATAATTCTCAAATTTAAATTAATTTTAAATTAATTATTTTAAGATGCTGGCTGGGTAAAATGGCTGGTGTCGCAAAATAAAATAGTAACTGTAGCAGTTATTAAAAGGTTGGGAATCCCCACATCAAAACAAAAAGAGAAGTGGAAATTTGACATTTAAGAAAGAACCAGATAGGATCTTCAAAATTGAGAACCAATTACTATAAAGGGTAAAGCACAAACACAGCACACTTGACTTATACCATATTTTTTCATGCTAGTTAGGTGATTAAAGTAACAACACAGTAATTCCTATAATAAATTGTACAAGACAATTTCATGTACAAAAGTATTGCAATATAAATAAAAGGTAATGGGAAAGGCGATTTTTGTTTTAATACTATTTGGACATTTAAGCGTAAAGATAAATGGTGTCTACATTTTCCAAGATGACACTCAGTCAGTTACAAGAGGAAACAGTAAAAATTAATAATGGACCAAACATATTCATACTAAAAAAAGTCTCAAATTTCCAAGTCTATTTGAGTTGAATTTAGAAGCCTTGTACAAATATGAATAGAAGTTTTACATAACATCTTACTATTACAGATGAAAGGCAGAGTCTGAATTTGATCATTCCTGAGCGTACATACAACGCAAATCATCACTTTCAAATTATGTTTTGTATACACTTTGGAAGTAAACATTAATTGTCAGTAGCTTACTAGTTGCGATGCTGCCATGAAAGCTGCAATGCGGGCTTTGGTAATGGGATACCCACCACAGAATGTTGTGGATAATGATTAGTGTTTATTCTTTTAGGTGCTGGGACATAACAGGGAAAAAGAACTGACAAAAATCCCTCTTCACATAGAGCTTACATATGAGTGTGAAGGTTTTAAAAAAATAAGTGAATTAAAAATATGTTAGAAGGTAAATGGGCCATTGAAGAGAGTAAAGCAAGTGGGTACATTGTATATATCTCTATGATATACTTGGGAGATGATTGGGTTTTGAGAATGAGAAATATCTTAAGAGTGTTTGTGGGTATTCATAAGGAGAAATTAGAGTGAATGGAAACTTTAATGCAGATTAGAGAGATTAAATGTAGATTACAACAAGGGAAAGGGAAAATTATAATAATAGAATCTTAAAGTTGTCAGGAGGGTTAGACCTTGTTTACAAAATCTTCATTCTTTAGCTTAGGAGGCAGAAATCCTGGGAGTTTAAATAATAGGAATAAAATAGGAAAAAGAAATCTTAAAAGAGTATTCATCCCTTTAGGTTAACACTTTTACCTATCCTGAGAGCAAATATTTTCTTATGACCCAGGACCAAGAATTCTGGTTTCACTCTACTGAAGACATTAAATAGATATAAAATTGTAAGGCAAAAGTGTACGGTTGTTGTTTATTTGGACATCTTCCCTGTTGCCCTCAAATGTGATGCCATTCCTGCCAGTGAATGAGTGTGAGAAAGTCTCTCTTAAGTAAACTCACTCCCCAGACCCTGGAGGGTGAGGCTGGCCTGAGTGGGTCTGGGCTGGTCTGCAGAGTGGCCTGAAATACCCAGTTCTAGCCCTTCCCATTCTGGGGATCTGGAGGTCAGAACCCTGGCAGGGCCTCATCCATCGTGCAGACAAATGCTTCCCCTGGTGATCCTTAACCGACCAAAAGTTTTAATAAGAATTTACACTTCATCTGATGGTGAAGAAGGAATCATCAGCCTGGAGGTCTCCTGATCACTGGAAGCCAATTCTTTTTAAATTTTTAATTGAAGTACAGTTGATTTACAAAGTTGTGTTAATTTTTGCTGCACAGCAAAGTGATTCAGCCATACGTATATATACACACTCTTTTAAAAAATACTCTTTTCCATTATGGTTTATCCCAGGAGATTGGATATAGTTCCCTGTGCTATAAAGTAGGTCCTGTTGTTTACCCACTCTAAATGTAATAGCTTGTATCTACCAACCCCAAACTCCCAGTCCATCCCTCTCCCTTCCCCTTGGCAACCACAAGTCATTTCTCTATGTCTATGAGTCTGTTTCTGCTTTATAGATAAGTTCATTTATGCCATATTTTCAATTCCACACATAAGTGATATCATATGGTATTGGTCTTTCTCTTTCTGACTTACTTCACTTAGTATGATAATCTCTAGGTCCATGTTGCTGCAAAATGGCATTATTTTGTTCTTTTTTACGTCTGAGTAGTATTCCATTGTATATATGGACCACATCTTCTTTATCCATTTGTCTGTTGATGGATAAAGAAGATGTGTTTCCATGTTTGGCTGTTTCCATGTCTTGGCTGTTGTGACTAGTGCTGCTATGAACGTAGAAGTGCATGTATCTTTTTGAATTATAGTTTTGTCTGGCTATATACCTAGGAGTAGGACTGCTGGGTCATACAGTAGTTCTATTTTTAGTTTTTTAAGGAATCTCCATACTGTTTTCCATAGTGGCCGTACCAGTTTACATTCCCACCGACAGTGTGGGAAGGTTCCCTTTTCTTCAGGAGCCAATTCTTTCTTTCTTTTCTTTTCTTTTCTTTTCTTTTCTTTTCTTCCTTCCTTCCTTCCTTCCTTCCTTCCTTCCTTCCTTCCTTCCTTTCTTGCTGCATTGGGTCTTCATTGCTGTGCACCAGCTTCTCATTGCAGTGGCTTTTCTTGTTGCAGAGCACGGGCTCTAGGCACACAGGCTTCAGTAGTTGTGGCTCGCGGGCTCTAGAGCTCAGGCTCAGTAGTTGTGGTGCAAGGGCTTAGTTGCTCCGCAGCACGTGGGATCTTCCTGGACCAAGGATCAAACCCATGTCCCCTCCATTGGCAAGCGGATTCTTAACCACTGTGCCACCAGGGAAGTCCCCAGGAACCAATTCTTAAATGAACAAGAAGAGATCTGTTTTTAGAAGATGGAATCCCAGTTTCCATTCACTGTTATTCATAGGTCACACTGCTGACTCCGTGACTTCCAAGGACCATCTGGGCTTAAAAGCCATCATAGCTTCAGCAGGTTATCTTGTTTCCTGAGGTCTATTACTCTCAGGGGGCATAACGGAAGCTCCTATGTCATAGGTTTTGCCCCTTGTTCCCAGCTTTGGTGGCTTTGCCTTCAGCTGGCAGGGACAGATAAGAGGAATATTTCAGAGTTACTGGGATCTAACTCAAGAGCCGGAAGCCAGTTTGTCAAGTACATATCTATTGGCACCCAGGGTCTGTAGCAGGGGTTTAAACAAATTAGCAACAAATTAGCAACAAATTCCCAACTGGGTAATGAATAGAACAGAGGAGAGGCAATGGAGAGCAAAAATCTCAGTTTCCTAAGTTTGCAATAAATAAAATAACAATTATAGTGATGATAAGGCTACAGCAAGTTTCAGCTTTTTTTTTAAGTTTTGAATTTTATTGTATTCATTCTTTTGTACAGCAGGTTCTTATTAGTCATCCATTTTATACATATTAGTGTATATATGTGAATCCCAATCTCCGAATTCATCACACCACCACCACCCGCCCTCCGTCACTTTGAAGAAAACTCCCATAGGTGTCTGGATTACAAATCTTTATAATTCCTATTGCATTAATCACAAACCTTCTTTAGTCAGATTAATCTATTTGCTGGGAAGCTTAATATTGACCCAAATGTAATCTGAGGAGCCTTTACTTTGGTGCAGTCTTAGGTGATCCTTTCACCTAGTGATTGGATCAGTGCCAGAAAAGCTCAACCGGAAAGTACTGCGTTCACTTTGATCTCAGAGATGTGGTATATACATAGACACACACAATGAAATACTACTCAGCCATAAAAAAAAAAGAAATTTTGCCATTTGCAGCAACATGGATGGATTTGGAGGGCATTATACTAAGTGAAATACGTCAGACAGAGAAAGACAAATACTGTATATCACTTATATGTGGAATCTAAAAAATACAACAAACTAGTGAATATAATAAAAAAGAAGCAGACTCACAGACATAGAGAACAAACAGTTACCAGTGGGGTGAGGGAAGAGGGGAGGGACAGTATAGGGGTAGGGGGTTAAGAGGTACAAATTATTGTGCTTAAAAAATGCTACATGGATATATTCTATAGCACAGGGAATATAGCCAATATTTTATAATGACCATAAATGGAGTAAAATTTTAAAAAATTGTGAATCACTATATTGTACACCTGTAACATATAGTATTGTACTTCAACTATACTTCAATTAAAAAGAATTTAAAATAAAACAAAAAAACTTTTTTTAAAAGAAAGGGGGGGTTTTGAAACTTGCTAGTAGGCAGAATATGTACTTTTTCCTAACTTGGAGAAAGTCTGGAAAGGAGTACGGAGAATGACCAAAGATACTGAAAATAGAGTCTAGAGGGAGAGTTTAAAAGAAGGGAGCTGATTTTGCTTGGCGAGAGAAGAGGAGGCTGGAAAGTAACGATGGTAATGGCTTTGAAGGATACAAAGAGTTGCAACTTACAGTCATCATTCATTCATTTATTCATTCACTCACCCAAAGCACCACGCACTGTACCAGGACCTGGGAGACACAGAGAAGGACAAAAATTGAAGTAGACAAAACAGAGTCCTTGGCTTCAACATCTCCTCTCCATTGCCAGTGACCAAGAATTGAACGAAAATGAGTGTAGATTGGGACACAAGTAAGAAATAAGTCTGAAGGGAAGGGATTTGAAATTGAAATGCTTGCCAAGACCAAAGTAGCAAAGGAAATAAAATCATTACCGCTTGCCCTTTGTTTATGAGAATTATTGCTGGTTAAATGATAAAGTAATTTTCAGGGTTGATTAGGAGAATTTCCACCAGAAACAAAAAAGATGATTGCCTCAATTTTATGGTTTGAAATAATCTATCAAAGACCTTGTACGGTCAGTATAAAGTAAGTCAACTATTTTGTGGTTTCCACTGTGCTTTTTGTCTTTCCTTGACTCTGTGTGAGTCATATCAGGGTCTATTCAGGCCACAGAAATAGCAGAAAAGGAAAAGGCACTGGTGGCATCTCTCCCAGTGTGATCAACAAAAAGCCCACTAACCAAGTTTACCCCGAAAATGAGTGTGTACAAATTCGCAGCAACTGACTCTGCTATTAAGGTTTGAATTCCTCTTGTGCTTGGTTCTTGGAACTGTCCAACTTTTGATTAACTGAGAATCATCAACAATTTAGGACATATAAAATTGTGATTCTATATCACAAATACAGAGGAAATCCTTTATTTAAATAGTATAGACAAATGAGTTAGATAATTTAAATACCAAGCGAGTGTGTTTGTTTTTTAACTTGAGTTTTCTGGTTCGACTCTAACCACCCAGAAAGGAAATTTTAAACTATTTCCAGCCATACTTAAGTGCCATGTAAAAACTTACCAGAAACCAAGACAAGAGAAACAGAATTTTAGGATGAAATTAAGAAATTGCTCAGGAGAGTAATTTCTAGTCAGTATTTTTAATATTCAATGATCTTTGGGAAATTGCATTTCATTTTAAAATGCTCAAAAACTGCTCAAAATGATCATTTTTGGGTCTCCCCAGTATGCAAACTTCTCATACCTAAACTTCTGAGGAATCAAAAAGCTGTTCTTTCCTTTGTTCTTTCTTTGTTTACTGTATATATCATTATAAAACAAATAGGTCATTTTAAAGAAATGTGTGCTTTTAATCAATCCATTAAATAACACATTCTGAGAAAAATACCTATTTTGCACAAGGCACATTGTTTTCTCCTAAAAATAATACTAACATACTGACACACACACACACACACACACACACACACACACACACACACATATATATATATATATACACTGAAGTATATATATACTGAAATATAATATACTGAAGTATATAATATACTGAAGTATATTATATACTGAAATATATATATATATATTTTAATGTAGCATATGGCACTGTAATTGGAAAAAAAGTTTCTAAACATATCCAGTTGCTTATAGTATGCACATAATTCAATAGAAGTGACAACTATTTAATTGAAATCCGCTTTGTCCCGCCTCCATCCTGAAACAATATCTCACAGGTCAAGTATCTGTTCATAGCTTACCTGTCTCACTTCCAATCAAAGGCTGATTTGCAAAATGCTTGACAAAATCTTTCAAAGATGAGAATTCATTAAAGCCAAATTTAAATGAATATCCAGTATATTCAACGTGAAAGTGTTTGACGGAGTCTTTGGCTCTAAAAGGGAAAAAAATGTTTAACATTATTTAAGAAACGAGTATCTTTTTTGAAGGGGAATGTAACCTTAGGCATTAGCATTACCATTAAACCTTCTAAAAGCTGAGAGTTATGACACCATCACTGAAACCACTGGCACTTAAAGAACAGCGCTGGTTTCTTCGGGCAGAGCGTGCTCTCAATTTTTCATTCTAATGAAAGACAAGAGCCGATGCTCCCTGTGAATTCTCTGACTTGCCGAACGAGTCTTTGAACATTAACCTCTTAAGGGGCATGAGTTTAAGAAGGGCAGGAAGAGAGATGATAGAAATGGCAAGTCACTCCCTCCCCGTATTCTTCTCTGTGCCTGGCCCTCCTCCCTTACTTGTTTGGGAGTCAATCCAAATTCTGCTTCTGTCACTTAATCAGTTATGTGAGCCCAGCCCTTTGCCTCCCATGCCTATTCCACTGCCTGCTGAATAAAATATCAGATTTCCTACATTGTCATTCTCCACTTCATTTTTGGAATAAGGCAGAGAATTAAATTTTTAAAAATTTATATATATATACTTGATTTGACCCAATCCTATCTTTCAAGCCTCACTTCCACTATTCCTCTCTTGCAGGGCATGCTGCAACTTTAGCAAGCATCAGAATCACCTGCAGCGCCCAGGTTTCTGGACGCTACCCACCGAGTTCCTGATTCAGTAGGTCTGGGGTGGGGCCTGAGATCTGTATTCCTAACCTGCTCTCTGGTGATGCTACTGGTCTGGGGACCACACCTTGGGAACTCCTGCAGTGCCGCCACGCCTACTGTTCTCCTAGGAGTTTCTGCCTTTGTCCCTTAGCTCGTACAGCTCCCTTCACCTGTGACGTCTTCCACTTTGTTCCTGATCAAGTTTCAGTTCAAATGCCACTTACTCTATCAAATATTGCTTGCTACTTCCAGCTTGAGTTACTTGCCTTTTCTCTTCTCAACAACCCAAGCACTTACCCTGTTTTCTTTCATGGCATTTACAGCGCTCTACTTTGTAGTAAGGTATTTGGATATGGTCTTATTGCCCCTGTGAGGCTATACTTCCTGATGTCAAGGTCTCTGAATCTTCTACAGCACTTATCAAAGTGGTAGGCACAGAGCGGATGCTTTGAAATATTTATTATTAAGGAAGCGAATGACCAAATGAATAAAAACAATCATTCTCCTGAGCTGGTCTGTGATTCCTCTTACTTTTGCTGGTGGTTATTATTTTTTAAAGCATTTCTAAGTGCTTGTAATGGAAATTAATATTTTATATTTTAACTTTGTATATAGATGTAATATATATATCATCTCTTTGTAAGGAGCTTATAATTGTTCAGGCAAGACATACGAAAGTGAAAAGTTAACATTCTTTTAGCCAACAATTGCACAGATTTGTTTGAGATCTGGGGGAGATCCATGCGATAAAGGATCAACAATCTAACCACTTTAATGCAATTTTAACATTTGCTGTTGATCTGAGAAAGCACAATTCCTGTTTCCCCCAAAGCAGAATTCTATTTTTGGTGAATATTTTTCCCAAAAATGTTTTTTAGAAAATTTATAAATAAAATAAAACAATAATGGTTTGAGGTTATTGGCTGGGTGGCCGAGGGCAATTACATGGAGTCCTCACATCACCATTCTGACCCAGGGGCAACTCCCTGTGAACCCAGAAAGACTTGTTACATGTCAGTGGACGCCAAGGTGACAGATGCTGAAAGATAACCAATGACTCCCCCCGATTATCACGTGACTAGGTCACCTTCTCTGAAAGGGAGACCAACCAGGAGGAAGGGGATGGGAGAGAAACCCTGGAAGGACAATCACTGTTTTGAGCAGGGCATACATGGTGGGCACTAGATTAACTTTCTTTTTCTTTCTTTTTTTTTTTTTTTTTTTGCGGTACGTGGCCCTCTCACTGCTGTGGCCTCTCCCGTTGCGGAGCACAGGCTCCGGACGCGCAGGCTCAGCGGCCATGGCTCACGGACCCAGCCGCTCCGCGGCATGTGGGATCTTCCCGGACCGGGGCACGAACCCGTGTCCCCCGCATTGGCAGGCGGACTCTCACTCACTGCGCCACCAGGGAAGCCCTAGATTAACTTTCTTAATAGGTGAAATGGAAATTCAAGAAAGAAGGTCATTCCATTTATAGAAAAAAACTAAAAGTTGCATACTGCCTGCTTGAGTTTGTGATTATGAAAACTGCACAGCCACAAGTCATTCTGATTTTCCAGAGGAAGCAAGGAATAGTGAAAGGGGCACCGGGCCAGGTTTCAGGGATGTGATTCTGGTGCTGTTTCTATCACTGATTTATTGGGTGGAAGACACTTTACCACTTCAGGTTTCAGTTTCTTCATCAGTCAAGCAAGAGTTCTGGGTTAAACAATTCATAAAATCTCCTTCAGCTCTAACATTTTTTCTCCACCAATGGAAGGGGCAAGAATGTTTTTTGCAGGCTCACCACTCAGAGCTTGGCATCCTGGGACCTGCTGGTCTAGCAGGAATCAAGAGAATTCGGTTCTCTGGCCATCTGAGTGTGATCATGGAGTCAGTGCCCCTATAAATAAGAGGTGGGACCCCACTGAATTTATAGAGTTCTTAGGCATCCTACCTCACAGAGAGAGAGTACAGCCCTGTCCTTTCATTGCTGTTCCGCAGAAGGTAGCTCCCGTCGCATCCATTGGAGAGGAGAAGAGCCTCGGCTGCATGTCGGGTGAGGTTACCATGGTACCACCTGCGGAGGAGAGAGCAGCGCTTTCACTCAGGGTGAACAACAGGAGGACTCTTCCTGCACTGGCTTTTCCTCTCAGCAATATTCTCCACTCTGGGAGGCCCGAGACCAAACTCTGAGCCAAAACATCAAGAAAAGGAAATTGCTGGATGAGGCTGAAGGGGAAAGGAGAGAGTTGGCTAATCGCAGAGTGTTATGGGTTGAATTGTATCCTGTTGAGGTGCTAAGCCCCAGTACCTCAGAATGTGGCCTTATTTGGAGTTAGGGTCTTCAGTGAGTTATAATGAGGTTATTAAGGTGGGCCCTAATTCAATAGGACTGGTGTCCTCTTGTGAAAAGGGGACTTCTGGAGACACACTTGCACACAGGGAGAATGCCATGTGAACATGAAGAAGGCCATCTGCAAGTCAAGGAGGGCGGGCTGGAGCAGATCCTCCTTCACAGCCCTCCAAAGGAACCCACCCTACTGACACCTTGATTTCGGGCATCTAGCCTCCAGAACTGTGAGATAATCAGTTTCCGCTGTTTAAGCCACCCGTTTCGTGGTACCTTGTCGTTGCTGTCCTAGCAAACAAACACACACTTTACTTTGTAGACAGAAAGTTTTTTAAAAATCCAAGTCAAAAATAACCATAAGAATAGATTTTGGCCAATTTTCTCTCTTTCTTTTGGTCTCTCTCTCACACTCTCTTTCAAAAGTGTGGTACCACCTTTTGCAGTGTAGAACACCACTGAGCTGTTATACCAGAGTCCGTTGTCATGAGGGAAATGAAGTTGAGCACAAGGAATTCAGATGTTTTATACTGAGATGCAAGCCCCATCCAATATTGTTTCAAACTGACAAATATCTGCACAGCTGGGGAAGTCCCAAGGACATTCAAACTGATGTATGTGTTTTAAAAAACAAAATACAGGGCTTCCCTGGTGGTGCAGTGGTTAAAAATCCGCCTGCCAATACAAGGGACACGGGCTCGAGCCCTGGTCTGGGAAGATCCCACATGCCACGGAGAAACTAAGCCCGTGAGCCACAACTACTGAGCTTGCGCTCTAGAGACCGTGAGCCACAACTACTGAGCCAACGTGCCACAACTACTGAAACCCACACGCCTAGAACCCATGCTCTGCAGCAAGAGAAGCCCCCACTTGCCACAACTAGAGAAAGCCCATGTGCAGCAACGAAGACCCAATGTAGCCAAAAAAAAAAAATTAAAAATAAAAATAAAAAACCAGAAAACAGAAACATATCAGAAAAGGTAACATATATCCACAGTAGAAAAAAAATCTACGTAGTTCAAAAGAAAACATAATGAACATAAAGCTTTTTTCTCTCCCTTAATCCTCAGTCCCCCATTCCTTTCCCCAGAGGACCCCAACGTTAACCATTTTTTGTGCTTCCTCCTGAGAGGTATCCCGTGCATTTAGACGCATTCAGGCCTGTCCGCTACCGCAGTTCTATGGAAATAAGAGCATTCCAGGCACACTGTTGTGCACCTCACTCCTTCTTCCTAATGACAGCTTTTTCCCGTTCTTTTTAATGAGCGGTAGAGAGAGTTCAGTGTGGTGATGAGGACCGTGGGCTCTGCAGTCAATCTGCCTGAGTCCCGATCTGGGTGGCACCTCTTATTAGCTGTACCACTGTGGGCAAGTTACCTAACCAATCCGAGTCTCCGTCTTCTCACCTCTAAAATAGAATTAGTAACAGTTGTACCCTGTGGGCCAGTCGTAAGTTCTGTTCACATTAACACATATGAAATGGTCAAAACAGGCTTGGCAAACAGCAGGGCTCAAAACACATTAGGAGTTGTCGCGAAGCCATTGAGATCCACAAAGCCATAACTTGCAATGTATCTTCTGGGACGTGATTTTCTTGTTGCTTAAATATAATTGTTGATTACTTTCAACTTACTGCAGATAACAGAAAGCTAGGTCCTGGGGACAGTAGCTGCTGCAAGGAACCCACAGTCCAGGGCAGTGGAGGGGAAGGGAACACAAGCAATTACACAAATATTGGTAATGTCAGTGAACTAAGTACTGTTAAAGAAATGTGCATGGTGTACAAGGAAGACCCCTGCTCCGGGGTGAGGGATCTTACTGGGATGTCCCTGTGGCACGATACTTTCACCTGATGATAAAAATTAAACGTAAGACTAAATGTAGAAGGAAGTTTCTACATAGGTCTCCGAGCTATCTGTTTTCTAAATCTGCATTTGCTAATATCTGCTTCTTTAGCACATTTCCTCTTTGGGGCAGAGATGCCTCCACCCTGTGTTAGAAATGTGCTTGCTAGCTGAAAGCAATGGCAAGGTGAAGCATTTTATAAGAAATCCCATTGACTTATTTACCCATTCATTCGACTAATTCCCAGACAGGCTCAAATCTTCACAGAATGAAATTACTATAAAAGACAATTGGAACCTAAAACTAGTATGTTGTATGTCAATTATACCTTTTTTTTTTTTTTAAAAAAAAAGGACAATTGGAGGAGCTAAAAGTGAGGCTCTCAAAAACGTCAGGTTTGTTTACAGACAAAATTCTAATTCCTTTTGATAAGTGAAATCTCTACAAGGTCACAAGTTCTTAAATACATTTTGCCTGTAATTATTTTTTGAATGAACATTTCAGCAAACCATTTAGTTTGAGCCAATAGATTACTTATGTGAAGCAACAAAAATTTTTTATTTGTTTATTTATTTATTTATTTTGGCCACACAGTGTGTGGGATCTTAGTTCCCCAACCAGGGATCAAACCCGCGCCCCCTGCATTGGAAGCACAGAGTCTTAACCACTGGACCACCAGGGAAGTCCCTTGAAGCAACAAAATTTGATCAACAAAATTCTAAAATGTAAAGAATTTGAACATTCCTTGGGATTCTTTTCAACAAGATCTGATGTCTATCTAAACCATTTACAGAATTCTGATCATTCCAGTTTGGCAGTTTTTACTGAGAACTTTTTTATGGTAATCTTTTAAACAGTAGCTATATATCATAAACACATAAGAAATCCTTGAATATAAAGCAAGAAGGATCACACTGTGCTCTAATTTGGAACATCTCAGCGAGTGTTAATTTCTGGGTGAGAAACATCACTTGGTTGAGTCAACATCACTGTCACAGTTTTCGTGGAGTCCTGGGCCTGGGCAAACCTAAGACAGAGGCTGCCAGGCAGCCACCTACGCTTCATGATGTCTACAGGGCAATGAGGACCCTCATTCCCCAAACAACTCTTCCACAAATACCTAAACTCCCTGTCTTAATTGAGTTAAGCATCCTTTCCTAGGAACTTCCGATTAGCATATCTTCCAGGGACGTGACTATAAAGCCAAATAACATTACATACCCTTTGCAGGAATATGTCCATCTTTGGTAAGGATGGTTCAAGACTGTGTACATAAAGAGTGAAAGGTTGAAAATACAGTCTTATTCAGCTGGTAGTTTTCCCACAGTCAACCTTCTCTACCTTCTATCATTTAACTTTATAAATCTTTATCTATTAAGCTCAAATCTGTGCAAGGCATTGTATTAGGCAGCTCAAAGGAAACACAAACCCAGGCCGAGCCTCAAGAAACCATTAATCTAGTCAAGAGGGTAAGACAAGTACTTTGCAAACTACATCCAAGAGAGAGTAAAGTATCCAGTGGGGGTTATAGGAAGAAAGATCAAGGCCATTTTTTGAATGACCCAACATCTAAGTAGGCCTTGAAGAATATGTAAGTTATTTTTTAAAGTGTGCATTATTTTTTTCTGATTATAAAGCATATGTAGTAAAAATTAAAATATGTACACATACAGAAGAGAAAATGAAAGTCTTTCACAGAAGAGGAAATATGTATTTCAAATAAACAGTCTTACTATTAATCAGAAAAATGCAAATTAAAACAACAATGCAGTACTTTTGTAATCCACCAGATCTGCTAAAATTGAAGGATTAGCATTAAGTACTGGAGAATTTGGGGGCCCTGGATATTATCATCTACTGTTGGCAGGTGTTTAAGTTGGAGGGGAACTTAGCACATCTAGTGTAACTGGACATGCACACATGACCAGCGACTCCACTTCTGGTGGCTTATTAGTGAAACACTCACACGTACACAGAAGGAAGTGTGAATTAAGGTGTCTACTGAAGAGCGTTTGTGAGAATAAACTTTAGGAGCCATCCTAAATATCTACCAACAGTGAGATGACAGATAAGTGCAGTGCAGTGAGTGCTCATAGGATGAGATTATGTTAGAAGTTAACTGAAAGAGTTTGAAAAGCTAAGAGCGTTGTTGGTTGCCAAATGATAAAGGCAGGGGGTTGGGTGCTACCAACACATTGTGAGGGGGCACCAGGGATGATTACCACCCTCTGATGGCCGATGCAGTCCTGAACAACTGAGAATTGTCCCGCTCAGAATGCTAATCACTCCCCCACGGAGAAACATGGAGTGAATATTTGTGTCCGTGCACATCAAAGTTGACAGATCCCAAAACATATTGTTAGGTTAGAGGAACTGGTAGCAGGTATAGTCTGAAACCACTTCATTTTGAAAAATCTCTCTCCTTCCCTCCAAACAATACAACACATACAATAATATATAAAAGCACAAAATAGAAGTCTGATAAAATACACACCAAACTCATAAGTTTGGTCCTTAAAAAAAGGAACCAGCATTGAGGGTGTTGTTAAAGGGGACTTTAGCGCAATCAGATTTTCCTAATTTAGCTTGTTCTAATGAAAAATAAAATAAAATACATGCATATATTAATTGGGTAACTAAAATTTGAAAAAGAGAAAATTGTATGTCTACCTTGATCCAACCTCCAGGGCCCTGTTAATATTGGCTTTATTTAATTATTTTACTTAATTTACTTATTCAACTATTGTTTACTGAACACCGGAAATGACCTAGCATTTGCGGGGAGGGAGAGAGAGACTTTTTCTCTATTTAAAGTCTGGTGGGATACGGAGTGACAATCGTTCAGGGAGCTATTTTGTGCAAAGGGAATAACAGGAACAAAGGCCAAGAAGCAAGAGAATGCCAGGTATGTACAGGGTCAGAGCCCTGCATGGTGGGGTGGGGTGAGTAATTCAGGTGAGTGCCAAAGGGCAGCAGTCAGGCATGGCGAGACGAAGCTGGGGGGAGACTGATGCTGTCTTATACTGGGCCCTGGATGCTGACAGTTCCCTGGCTGATGTCTACGGGGCTTTTCATGGATTAATACGCATATACAATAGCTCATTACATAGAGTCCTAATTGCACGGGCCTCAAGTTCCTGTAATTGGGACTGTGTTTAACATTTTTTTATTTTGTTCTTCTGATTATTAGATGGAAGAGTCCAATTTTAAGGGGCTTGAAACTTACAAAATTTGAAAGTCTCTTTATGAAAATTAATGTAAAATTACCAAAAAAAGAAAAGAATAATTATTTAGAATGAGAAATCACAATAGATTACAAATTTTAAAAGCTGACATCAACAAAATGAAAAGGCAGCCTACTGAATGGGAATAAATATTTGCAAATCATATATCTGATAATGGGTTAATATTCTAAATAGATAAAGAACTCATACAGCTCAATAGCAAAAAAACAAATAATCCAAAGCAATCCGATTTAAAAATGGGCAGAAGATCTGAATGGACATTTTCCAAAGCAGACACACAGATGGCCAACAGATATATGAAAAGATGCTCAACATCACTAATCATTGGGGAAATGCAAATGAAAACCACAGTGAGCTACCACCTCGCACCTGTTAGAATGGCCATCGTCAAACAGACAAGAACTAGCAAGTGTTGGTGTGGATGTGGAGAAAATGTTGGTGGGCATGTAAATTGGTACAACCACTATAGAAAACAGTAGGGGGGTTTCTCAAAAAATTAAAAATAGAGCTACTATATTGACCCAGCAATACCACTCCCGGGTATTTATCTGAGGAAAATTAAAACACTAATTAGAAAAGATATATGCACCCCGATATTCATTGCAGCATTGTTTACGATAGCTAAGACATGGAAACAACTAAATGTCCACTGATGGATGAATGGATAAGGAAAATGTTTTATATATATATATATATATATATATATATATATATATTCAGCCATAAAAAGAGTGAAATCTGGCCATTTTTGACAACATGGGTGGACCTTGAGTGCATTATGCTAAACAAATGTCAGACAGAAAAAGATAGATACTGTATGATCTCACTTATATGAGAAATCCAGAAAACAAAACAACCAACCAAACTAAACTAAACTAAAACAGACTCAGAGATACAGAAAACAAATGTATAGTTGCCGTAAGGGAGGGGGTTGTGTGTGAACTATGTATAGGAGATTAAGGGGTACTAACGGCCAGATATAAAATAAATAAGCCACAGGGATGCAATATACGGCATAAGGAACATGGTCAATAATATTGTAATAGCTTTGTAGGGCACAGATGTTTACTAGACTTAGCATGGCAATCATTTCATAATGCACACAAATGTCAAGTTACTAGGTAGTACACCTGAAACTAACATATTATTGTATGTCAAATGTATTTTGATTAAAAAAAGAATAAAAATTCACCAAGCTTTAACTATGAAAAGATAATAAATAAGTAAAAATAAAACAACAAATGAAAAACCAAGTTCATGGATATAGAGAACAGATTGCTGGTTGCCAGAGGTGGCGGAGGAAGGGATAGTGAGATGGGTAAAGGGTACCAAAAGGTACAAATTTCTTGTTATAAAATGACTAAGTCATGGGGATGTAATGTACAGCTTGGTGACTACAGTTAATAATACTGTATTGCTTATTTGAAAGTTGCTAGAAAAGTGGGTCTTGAAAGCTCTCATCACAGGAAAAAAAAGTTTTGTTAACCATGTGTGGTGATGGATGTTAACTGGACTGATTGCAGTGATCATTTTGCTATATATACATTATCAAATCATTATATTTATTTTACTTCTGAAATGAATATAATGTTATATGTCAATTATATCACAAATTAAAAAAATAAAAATAAAAAACTGACAAATACCACAAACATTTCAAAACTGAGAAAACAACTTATATTCATTAATTAAGTGTTTACATACCCCTATATCTTTTTTTCTCTATACTTTTGGCCATGTCATCTCTGGTTATTTCTTCATCTAAAAACAATTATATACTACAATTTTCTATATAGAAGATAGAATAAGAAGCCAGTCTTTTACCTATAATGCTTTTTAAAATTATTGATAGCATAGAAAAGTTATTTTCAACTTCACGATGTGATATTGCTAATGAAGTTTTTAGGACCGTTGGAAAATTTGAGAACCTCTATCAAATTTCTTTCATAAATGAGCTGTAAGATTTCAGGGTGTTTAAAATTGTAATGTTCAGGGACTTTGAGTTGACTACATTTATTTTAACTACATCACTAGGGTCTGTGCAAGGCAGAGGACCTGAAGCTGAAGCTTCATTGGCTTCACTCTCTCACTTCTGGTGATTATAAAAGCCATGTCTGCTTTTTATTTTTTTAAAAATTAAATAATTAAAAATGTTTAACTTAGTAAATAAAAGCCACATATAATCCCTCATCACAGAGAAAATCACAACCAGCAGCCTGGTTTATATTTCTAAATTTTGTGCAAAGTCTAAACCCTAATAAGACCCTTATTCAATCTTTGTTTACATATTACTAATGATGCGGAACTCACTACTTGTATAGGCAAGCCCATTCCATACTTCCATGATTGATGGCCAGAAAACTCTTGCCTATATATCAAATTACCGTTTCTTGCTGTACGGCTTTCAACAGATGGTCTCAGAGCTACTTCTTGGAGTTATATAGATGATACTTATACAAATAGTTAGAAGCATTTAGAATGTTCCCTCTTTTGCTTCCATCGTCTTCAACTTCTCCTTTCACAATAGATTTTCAGTCCCTTGATCACCCAGAGAACTTATCTCCTCTGAATACCTTCTAAATTTTCAAAATCTATCTTCAAGGTAAGACCTGACGTGCAAAACAAAGCCCCATCAGATCTCCCCATCCTGGCTGCCAGGTACACTGTAAGGCAACCCAAGATTGCATTCGTTTCTTGACAGTTGCATCATGCTGCTGATTCACGCTAGACCTGCTGTTGGTTAAAACCCCCAAGCAAGTCATCTTCCTCTGCGGCTCTGCCACTTCTCCCACAGCTGCATTAGAAAGATGATGTTTTTAGAATTAAGTGCAATAAGAAACCTTTTTGCTCCTGGGAACTGCCAAGCGAAAAGGAATGCTAATAAGCAGCTAACTTGGGTCACAAACACCCATGCAGTATCAGTGAAAATTTTGTGAGATGAGAGCTGGCCTTTGTCTCAACTCTTTTCCTTAGCAATGAGTCCTTCTGCTCCAATGACTTCTGACGCCTTCGTTATGTGACACCACACGAGTAGCAACCTCTGTCTTTCTCATCTGCCAAGGTGACTAATAATAACACCTGGTAGGAAAACTCTCTTATTTTCACGTTGGCACACTGACTTCTTTAATAAACCTCTTATATGAGTCTTTAACTTTTGCAGAAGAGAACAAGGTAAACACTTTGCTATTTATACAACATATTACGAATATGCTGGGCACTGTGCTGCGTGCTGGGAATACGACTTCTCTGCTATTTGGGATAGGGTTCATTCTCCTGAAACTTAAAAAAAAAAAGCCTTTTTGTCTCATTTTCTCTGAAGAAGTAAAAAAGAGCAAGAAATTACTCTTTATAACAGCACTTTCGAAGCAATGTTGTATTTTCCTTTTCCCCCAAGGTCCACACATCGTCATAAATAAGTCTCAAGGCTAATAGTGAGCAGAGGCTCATCCAGCTTCCAGAGAATATTTGTACTGGGTTTATGAGATTATCAAACCCACAGCTGGCCTTGGAGGAAACAGTGGCCTTATCCCTCCCATGATACAGTAACAAATCAGGAAACACCCACTCACTAAAGAATTTTCATAGCTGCCTCTCAGTAAGATACAGGAAATAAGATCAACCACAGAGAAGGCAGTCGGGCTTGATCCAGAAAGCTGGTCCTCAGTTCTGCCTCTCCTCTCATTCCCGTGCTCTTTGTGTTAGAACCTTCTGGGAAACTGCCCCTGCCTATTGGAGCCTTCACAGTTTCTTATCCCAATCGGTTTCATTGTCTTAATTTGCTGATACAAGTTTATATCTCATTCTGCTCTGTCCTTTAAAGGAGAGGCTTTCAAACTTTTCGAATTAGCCCACAGTATAGAATGTATTTGGCCTCCCTCTCTTTTGCCCCTCTCTACACACACACACACACACACACACACACACACACACACACACTTACGTTATAAACATACAAAAAAACCCAAAAAGTGTTATAGGAAACAACACTATTCTTCTAAACACTATTTACTATATTCTTTTCTATTTTTTTTAAACAAATATTGATTGTGACCCACTAAATAAACTTTAAGAACACTCTTGGGTTGTACCTGGTGTTTGAAAAACAATGCGAAGCCTTTCCACTCAATACCCTGAGATTTTGTTAGGAATTCGCATTTGCAGCCTTCCTAGACCTGTTGAATTATCATCTGTTTTTATCAAGAGCCCCACATGATTGCTATGCAGTTTAGCATTTGAGAAGCATGGAGCTGAAGAACTCTTGGTCCTAAAAACTTTAACTCATTTCAATAACCTTGATGGTTTGAGTGTACAGAGTGTGGTATCTAAAAGCGGGACAGAGAGAGCAAAGAGTGTACTAAGGAGCTTTACAGTACTTAGGAAATAAGTACTTAGAGGAAAAGAGAAGGATCTGTGGCAAATTTCATCAAAAAATCCCCCAATAGCTGCCATCTTAGTGATGGGGGCAGTAAATGGTATAGAAGGAGGAGCCCGTGAGGAGATGAAATGATCAGGGAAAACTTCATGGAGGAAGAATACCATGAGTTGGAACTTGAAGCATAGATATAGAATTCATCAAGTGTGAGAGAAAAAAGCATTCCAACCGGAGCAGTAGCATAAGCAAAGGCACTGAGGTTGACATATGCATGGTGTATACAGGAAACACAATGCCTACCTGGAACAGAGGGTCTATGTTGAGGAGTAATGCAAAACAAGACTGGAAGAACAAGTGGGCACAGAAATCAGTCTTGCATGTTAAAACATGAGCCATACATCCGTTTACATTACATACATCTTGGGGAGAAAATTTCTTAGTAACCCATGTTTACAGATTATTCATATATTGAATGACATATTTTTCCCCTTCCTGGCAAAGAGAAGTGACATAGAACCTAGATTCTGTCCCTTCAGGCTTATAAAGAGGACATACATTTCAACCCAAAGCAATAATAGAAATTCCTAATTGTGTAAGAAGGGCTAACAGGCGTTGGAGCTGAACAGCCAATGAAAGCTCTCTTCTTTGGAGAATTTTCATTTTTCTTTCATTTTCAAACTTATTCTCACTTTTGAATGATGCTGACACACTTTCTGAACTCTCTAGACCAAAGATGGTAAATGCGTAACCTATGATGCCATGGATAACAGAGCTTCTCTTAAGGCCATGGATAACACAGCTCATTGATCTGTCTTCTTGCTTGCTAGGTCTGTGCTTGGCCTCAGAATCCTGCTAACACAGTGATGATAGAATAAAAAATGAATCTATTAGGCAGTCTCAATCTAAGCAATTTTAACTTGGGCTCATGTGTCCTCAGCACTCGAGTCACTCCATGGAATTTGCCTGACTGCTGCTCGCCTTTGTGTACATTTGTTCACAGCGTGGGTGCTAGACACTTTGACTTCATGAAAACATGAAGCCCTTGACTCTTTACGCCATCAGAAATCATGGATTAAGGAAAAGGAAATGTCTTATTTAGCTCAAAAACTATCAGTGCAGCAATTTGTATTATAGTCAGGCCGTGGCGTATATTATGTGACAACGTGGTGTTGACCACATAAACATGTTAAGTCCCCTGTTCACAGATGTGGGCTTACCTTTCCATTGATCATAGCAAATGGACCCTGACCAAGGAGAGAACCAAGGAGAGGCTTTGCAAAAAGTTTGAAAGTTCTATGTATCGTAGTGTGATACATAGGGGAGGCTGAAGAAAGACCGTAGTCTTTCCAATCAGGAGGTTTCTGTGATGGAACCAGCTTGTCTGAGGCTTTCCACGTTACCATTCTAAATGTCCACATTTACAAATGCTAATAGCAGAGCTAAATGGTGAGGCCAGCTGCCCCAGGCTTTAGGAAGCATACCTGAGTGATGACAGAGGCAGAGTATGTATTTGGTCAAACAATGAACTAAAGGTGGGGCCCCAAGTGTTTTTTTGTGGAAGTCAAGGTTCAGCTACAGGGAAACAAGACTGAAGGGATATGATAATTCTGTGGGAGTTGGAAACCAGGATAAACTTGTTCTTGAAGGAGCCTGGTGAATGAGGCAAGGAGTTCTGAGAGATGGAAACACAGAAAGAGAGAGACTCAGAGATCCAGAGACACAGATGGGCACAAAGAGTGAGAGATACATAAGTCAAAAGCTGTAGAAAGAGAGGTATACAGACCTAGAGACAAGAGAAAGGCACAACGGCTCATGTAGATAGCCAGAGGCACCTAGGGACAGTGACCTAGGGAACACAAATAGAGACCCAATCAGAGTGGTCCAGAGACAGAGGCAGAGAAACCAAAGTGAGAGAAAGATACAGACCCACAGAGCATGACATGGGTCAATGCACCCAGGGCTGTCAGAGACGTGAGAGACCCAAGGGCAGAGTCACGGATGGGGAGATGGGGGCTGGGAGGCAAACTGCGTCTCATTCCAGCAGAGGTCCTCTCCAGTCCCCAGGTCAGCCTGCACAGTACACAAATGGCTGTAAAACCAAAAGAGCATCATTGCTCCTCCAGTGGTTGGGGCTCAGGGAATGTTTGATTTGGACTGGGAGCCAAAGCTCAGAGACTGACTAGAAAAACTATTTCATGGATAAGAGCTTGAGGGGGACTTGAACGCCTGGGCAGAGATTCCAAACCAGAGGCTCTCTCAGGAGGGCTCATCTCGGAGTGGAATCAAGCTTGACTCTGCACTTACTGTGGTTACTCTTGCATCCTATATACATCATAAAATGCTGCTTCAGGGTAATTGTCTTTGGACTGTAGTTGCCATTGACAACCTACCATTGTGGGTTGGGACAGGAGACAGAGAAGGTCACTTTCAGGAAGCTATAACTCTAGGAAAAAGTCCCAAACTCTGGGGGATGTAAAAAAAAGATCTTTGTTTCATTAGTTATTTCCTGTCTATTCCATTGCTCAGATGCTGCCTCTAACCAATGTCAATTTGTCCCAGCAGTAAAAACTTTTGTTAAAAGGACTGAGTGAGTCTGAGGGTAATAAATACAAGTACGTCACCAGTGTTGGTGTGGTGGGCTGAAGTCAGCGACCTTGAGTTCTGGTCTTGGCTTTGACCCAACTTGGGACAATTCAGATATTTAGACATCTGCTCTTTGTCAAGTGCTGAGCTTGGATGGAATAGACAAATACGCGTAACCTACTGCCCTGCCCCTAAGGAGATCACTGTCACAAAGAGTGTACGGTGCTCAGCCCAGATCAGGTGGCCAAACCTCTTAGGGCTTTAGGACTGACATCTAGAAAATGATTCTAAGATTATGTAGAGAATTAACCCAAAGTACAGACTCAGCTGGTGGGGAGTCAGAATCATACAAGCAATCACATGAGACCCAGGCAACTTTAGATATTTACAGTGAGAAAGCAAACCATGGATGGATTAGAAGAATTTCATGCCATTAAGATTTTCAAAACTGCTTTGATGTCATTTTGAAAACCTATACAAAAGCAGAACTCATTCTTATTTGATTGTGAATCACTTATGTTTTTAGCTCAGTAGAATCACTGGCTTCCACCCCTGTTCCTTCCTTACTATTCCCAGGTCCTCACTCTAGTTTCTTATACACCAATCTGTAAACTCTCTCACTCATTAGTTCTCTGGACTCATTACTATTGATCATGCTCAACTACCAGATTAATCTACCTTAAAAAAACCCCATGATGACCATGTAGTTCCACGTTCCTATAAACATTCAATGATTACATATTGTCAAATGATGTGTGACTAAAGTCCAAATTCAATCTATTTAAGGCCTTCCGGAATTTGGATCAATCTAAATATTCAAATTTTAATACAGGGCAACAGGATGGCCTGGGAAAGACCAGACCCAGAACCTGCTTTGAGAACGAACAAGAAGCAGATGATGAAAATGTATGCTACCAGAAAGTGAGAGCAAAATTATATACATGGTACGAGCGCAATTCAATCTACGTGTGCGTGCGTGCGTGCGTGCGTGTGTGTGTGTGTGTGTTTACAGAAAAATATTTTTTAAAGACTGGAGAGAAGTTGAGCAATATGTCATTTTGGGTGGTGGTACAGGGCTGACATTTTTGATGCTTTTCTTTATTCACCAAATTTTCAATAATTAATACATTTTATTATTATTTTAAAGTGTTTATTATAAATAATTCCAAATATACAAGAAAGTAGAAAACTAAGTATAAATAATACCCACATTTAAATAATACCCATATTTTAGGTGGAATAATTTTTAACTTTTTGCCAGATTTCCTTCATATATTTTTGGGTGAATGTTTTAAAAGTAAGTTACAGATAGCATAACACTTTAATCTTAAGTAATTCAGCATGTGTCTCTAAAAAGCAACATTCTCTTACATAGCTATACTTTTATCAAAACAAATTAAGTTGTTGCCTTTAGGCTTTTTAAATTTTTTTTTTTTTTTTTGCGGTACGCGGGCCTCTCACTGTCGTGGCCTCTCCCGTTGCGGAGCACAGAGCTCCGGACGCGCAGGCTCAGTGGCCATGGCTCACGGGCCCAGCCGCTCCGCAGCATGTGGGATCTTCCTGGACAGGGGCACGAACCCGTGTCCCCTGCATCGGCAGGTGGACTCTCAACCACTGCGCCACCAGGGAAGCCCAAACTTAAATATTTTTGAGCAAAGAAAGTCTAACAACAGATAACAGGAGCAGGCACTAGTAGTTGGGGAAGCAAGACCACAGGGAATCTGTAGGTGACCGAGTGACAGCCAAGACTTGGCTACGTGAGCTGTGGTTGGGTTCAGACAGGTCCACCTCAGGGAGGAGTAGCCAGAGCATGGGGGCTCAGACTAGGAATTTATCCTAGTTGACAGGATCATTGAGAGGAGTTGGTGGGAGCAAGAAATTAACCCAGGCTTAAAACAAACAAACAAACAAAAAAACAGGCTAAGTGTATGGTTATGACACTAGAAACTAGAAGAGGAAAGCCAGGTGGAAGTTTTCTCATAGAATGTAGCTGAAGGTGGGCACTCTGAGAGGTAAAGACCAGAGCAAGACTGAACGATGAGTAACTGCTGGGTCCCAGGGACTGGGAGGGTCTGAGTCCATGTGTACACTTTTTATTTTCTGAATATTCATATGTTTTGCCACTTTTACTGCTTTATTCATGCCATTTTCTCTTTAGAAAATGTCTTCTTCTCTGCCTTCAACTGACAAAAATCCTACGGGTTCCAAGGCCATCTTCTCCACATCCAATGATCTCCTCCTCTCTTGCCATCTGCTGTGTTCTTTATGTAGACACTGCAATGACCCTCAGTCTCTCTATCCTGCGTTCTAACTCCACCCACTCGTGCATTCTCTGTCCTCTACACTGTAAACTCCTTGAGGGGACAACCACTTCTTCTTACTGTCAGTAACTCCCACACTGTCTTGCATAATGTCATCATTCAACAGATAGGTCTATGAATAAATGGAAAAGAGAATGAATGAAACAAAGTGACCCCACTCGATGTGGAGAACGTGTGTGGCTGGATTTCCACATGTAAGTAGAAGGAAGTCACCGTTATCCATAGAGGAACAGAAACACAGCAACTGAAGAGGAAATTCGTTTGAGTCCAAGCAAGATCAAACTGTACACTAGTTACATACTCTCGCTCGGCCACAAGAGAATCACCTTCCATTTTTAGAGTCCAAGATTACGGAATTGTGCCCAGAAGAGGAACAAGCTTTTTTGCTCTACTTGGTATCAGCTCTGTAAACAGCTTCCTTTAAAGCTTTGAATTTACTATGCTTTTCTGAGCCTATTCGATTTGCCTAGCCCCGAAGAAAGGAATCTACACACAATTCAAAAAAGTTCTGATGAATTAGGATATTGATCTGGCTTTGTATATGCATGTCTGTTATGTGAAGAATGTGAAAGAATAATGTCTTTTAGTAAAAAAATGTGTTGGTGGTAGCAATCACAGAACTACTTTTTCTCTCAGTTCTCACTAGCACTAACAGTGCTGATATAATAAGCAGGAAGTTGTGTTAGTGGAGAAGCCTGTGGGCTCTGGGGCCAAACTCCTGGATTTGAAGGTTTATGAATGTGTCATCTTGAGCATGTGATAAAAGCTCTGTCCTTCATTTTTCTCATTTGTGAGCAGAAATGTCACTAGTGGTAGTAACTCCCTGGCAGTGAGGTGTGAATTTAATAAGTCATACAAGCAAAAGGCTTAAAATAGTGCCTGGCACATGGTGAGCATCCAACCCTTACTAAATTGCCGTTCTTAGAAGGTGTACCTTCTTCCATCGGTGGAGAGAGAGTCAGCTCTGGAGTACGCGCCTAGGCACTCTCGGGGCACCACCTATGAGGTCTGTGACCTGGACAGTTCACTTGACTGATCTGAAGTCGCCTTCTGCATCTATAAGATGAGTATAATCATACTGTATTGATGGTGTTATTGTGAAGGCCAAACTCTGTGAACGACCTGGTGCTGGCCAATGACCCTCACAACAGGAGGTCAACCTGGTTTGGTGGAATAAGCATGGCCTTGGGACCCCGATTCTCTGGGACTCCAGGCAGCTTGATTTCTCTGCTAATGAGTCTCCTCATGTGTAAAGCTGGAACGTAGATACCTTTTGAAGGCCAGAGCTCCTGTATGCAAAATGTCTGCCTCTTCATAAGACCGCGCTTTGGTGATTGTTACTTATTCCCCGGGTCGTCAGCAAACCACCATGTGAGGGCCAGTTCCTACCAGGGTACACGTTTTGGTGTAGACTGTGAGCCGAGCATGGTTTTACATTTTTAAGTGGTTAGGGGAAAAAAAGAAGAGTATTTTATGACTCGTGACAATTGTATGAAATTCAAATTTCAGCGTCCTTAAATAATATTTTGTTTGAACACCGTCACGGTCATCTGTTTCTGTGTTATCTACGGCTGTTTTTGCATGACAATGACAGATGTGAGTAGCTGAAGCAGAAATCATAAAGCCTGAGAAGCCTAAAATATTTATTACCTGGCTTCTGACAAAAAATGTTTGCTGATCCCTGATCTGCTCCAACCTTCTCTTATATGGGAAGCAGCAGAGAAATTAGTTTTTAATTAATTTACTTAAATATCCAGAGCTTTGAGTCTACTTTCTTGACTCTGACAGCACAGCCAAACACAGACACTTCCTTATAAAATTTGAGACGGGAAAATATATAAAAAAGGGAACATTTATTATATTTCTTGCTTGAAGGAATATGTCTGAGTAGATCATTTGAATATTTAAAGATATGCTAAAAATTTTTATTTCACAGTATCCCTTTTGTGTCTGTAGTTATGTAGTTTGTAGTTACATACAAAACTACATGGTTTTGTAGGAACCTTTGTTAGAGTCAAAGAATTGCTGGAATCATCAATTATTAACTGATTAGCAATTCTATCCTAGTTTGTTCCTTAGGGGGTGCCTCAAATATTCACTATTTGTTTCACAGCCCCGTCGCTTCATTTTGGAAGCCACACACAGCCTGCCTTCTGTTCCCAGTACACCTCCTGCTTCTCACCGACCGTTCTCCACAGCCTTTGCCCCTCCCTCCCCCATCCCATTCGGCCAACGTGTACGTGAAGCTGAGCAACCGTTGCAAATTGTGTTATTTCCCCTTTGCTTCTGGAAGCATTAATATGTTTAGGATGAAGGAAACTAAGTGTCTTTAAACTGATACTCTGCATGTGAGACACAGAAATGCATCTGAGTTGCTTGATTTAGGTACTTTAGAAAGAATGTCTTCTGAGCAAGTCGTGTGTGTCCTAGAAAGGCAGGGGATGGATTTGCTGCAATGCAGGGTTTAATCTGCACAGCTTACAGATGCCAGAACCTGAAAAAAAATGGGACCAAAGAACAAAGATCCCATCTCTTTAATTTAACCACCACCTTGTCTGTCTGTATCTATCAAAAATACAAAGGTAAGAACCTACCTAACTACTCAGATAACCTATTAAAAATGATTTCAAAATGAAGGCATTAAAACCAGCCACTTTTTATCTATCAACTGCTTTAAATCATTTTGTTTTTAGGGAGCGTTTTAAAAACTGAATTAATTAGAAGTTTGGGGGTAGATTATACCTAACCAGTAGCCTAGAGGTTCAAAGAAGAAGTTTCATTTTATTCAGAATTCTGCCAGAGGCAACAGGTCATTTTCAAGTTTGCTCAGATCTTATGACCTATGAGAGGTATATCAGGATTGTCCTAGAGGCACAAGTACTAACTCAAGTCCATTATTAAATTCTCAGGAATTTTGTAGTTAAACCCTTGGCAGCTTGAAAATGCCTGTGATTGGAGTATTTATACCAGGGAAACAGGCAGACTCTTGAATCAGGGCTATCCCTCACCCAGGTGGTTTAACTAACACACCACTGAGTACATTTAAAAAAATGCTTCTGAGGTTTCTTACTGGGGGGATGAAAATGCTCTAAAATTGATTTATGGTGATGGCTGTACTACTCTTTAAAGGCACTACAGGTTACTGAATTGTACACTGGAAATGAGTGAGCTCTATGATCTATAAAATATACCTCAATAAAATTGTTAAACAAAATGCTCCCAAACCCACAGACAAAATGTCAACGTTTATTAATGGCTTTAAGATTCAGGTACATATCCAACAAATAAGGGCACATTTACTCAGTGCTTCTGTTGGATTTCTATTCTATGCAGTGATTCTCAACCTTGGTCTTGCTCTGAAATCACTTGGAAAGTTTAAAAAGAAAACGCTCACCCCCAAGATACTGATGTCATTTGTCTGGTGTGTGGCCTGGGCAGGAATTTTAAAAAACTCCTTGGGTAATTCTAGTGCACAGCCAAGGTTAAGAACCGCAACCGTAGAGCAATTTCCCTAGACCACTGTAACTTGCCTGTTACAGAAACCATCTTCCAATGTTTAAGACATTTCCAGACTTTATGAAATAGCGAAGTAAGCACCTTTTTGGGGTGTTTCTGGGTTGAATTGAATGTCCATCTCTGCACATGGAGGGAAGACACAGTTCTGTTTCCTAGTGGGTTTTACCTGAGGTTGCTTCCTGCTACGGGCACTAAGGTGGGGAGAAGAGACAGTGTTTAGCTCATCTTTGTCATCCAAGTGAGTGCTAAGGGTACTCAAGCACAGAGCCTAGGCTCAAAGATGGTTGAATTAAAGGACCAGAGCTGAATATTTCCTTTGTCTCTCTTCTCCTCTGTGGCTTCCTACCGATCGTGGGCTGGGAATCCACATAACCAAACACATAACGAATGATAGTTTAATAATTTCATACGGATCTAAGTGAGAGCCAGGGTCCAGCTTTAGTGCCTGGACTCTGTGACACCCGCTTTGGACGCTCAGGGAACATTTTACCTCTGCAGTTTGGGGATTTGGTCTAGAAGGCTAGAGGTGTCCTGGAGCTCTGACTCCCTATAAGGGGAGTTTACTTTACTGAAAAGTCTAGCTGTTACGTTTGATTTACCTTATGAAGGTAAAGTTCAATTCTGAGACCTCAAGTTTAAAATCTAAAGACAGGACTTATTGAGAACGCTTACAACACCCCAAAATACAATCTCTGCAGTCTTGACGCAGAGAGATTTCATCCCTATTTTAGTTTTTCTCTGGATAAGGACATAGACTTGGCAGATTGGAATCCTGATTGGTAACTAATGTGTGACCGCAGGCAAGTTATTCAATCCCTTTGGTGCTTGTTTTCTTCCTTTGTGAGATGGAGATGATCACAGCTCTTGAGTGTTTGTGAAGATTAGAGCTATTTAGTGAGACAGCAGGTGCAGGTGTCGCCCCTTAGGAATCACAGGTGTCAAAATCAGCCTCACCAGGCTATTCCCGGTGCTTCAGGGGAAAGGAGCAGTTTCTGTAGGAAATCCCCTACGCCTCTCTTGTGTAACATTTGTTTCTTTTATTAAGTATCCTGATGAGTTGTCGCATCTGGTCCCTTCTTAAAGACAGGACCACAGTGCCTCTTCCTACCTAAATGTGTAACCTGTCTGGGGCAGAGTGTTTATCCTCTTCCTGACTTGTTAGTACTTAAAAGGCTCAAAGTTGCCCTAAAAGACATACATGCATACAAGAGCTCACAAATGCAGTGTCAGGAGAAAGAAACACACATGGGACACTGCTGTAGACACTTCCTCGTTCGTTCTCTTTTGAAAAAGTCCCTCTCCCTTACTGTAGGGTCTAGGCTTTCTGTTTATCTCACCAGCAGCGCAGCCCTCTTACTGTCAGTAGCTTGGAGCTCAGAACTTTTTATAGCACATTTATTCATAGACCAGATCAATAACAAGGAAACCCAGCAACAACCGCGACTACAGCCCAATTCTGTCCCTAAAATCTCAAAGAACGTCCAGCATTTGATTTTTTGGTCCCATTTTCTCCACCTACTTGTTTTCACATGTGGAAAGGTAATCCATACTTTCACAATGGAATTGGGCCCCCACAGACACAGATGAGTAAAGTGGAAAGGATAGAAGATTGGGGTGTCAGAGAGAAGGAGTGCTAAAGAGAATCGTTCATCAAGATGAGCATTTGCGTCGGGGTGAGGAGTTAAGGTTCACCCAATAAGCACCTGGAAAAGGGGACCTGCCCACTTACCCCAAGTCCTGGAGCAGCTCAGCTTCTCCGTCCGACCTGCTCCACAGATCTGAAGGATCCTGGATGCTCATTTTCCCTTCTGGAGATTCTGCTCTGCCCATTCGCACCCCTCGCGTCCGCTAAGCCCCTGCGAGGTGCTCTGGGTGAGAGGCAGAGAGAGACACGTTCTGCTGCCCCTCACGCCCTCCTCTCCCCGCTGAGAGAGAAGCCAGCTGTAGCTGAGTCTCCAACCAGCAAGGAAGTGAAACCTGCTTACTCCTCCCACCGACACTCCCCACTTAGGTGCTGGCAGGAGTGCTGCCTCCGTCAGGAAACATGCAAAGCTAGGTAGCACCTCTGAGGACACCCACACTGCATCGTGCCGCACGCAGCTTCTGGCAAAGGAAATAAAGATCAAACTGCTCCAACTGAGAGTGACTCTTAATTCCAACTCTCTTTGCGAGGCCAAAGCATAGTTTTTCCTTAGTGCTATTTGCCTCCGGTTTGTCCAGGATGCACTCCATCACCTACACCTTCCGTCTCACACACAAACATAAGGAACGTCGAGGAAGCTTCTGGATCTGGAACATCTTTCAAAGGGGTAAAGAAATCAGACTCAAGCCACTAGCTTCCATCAGGAAGTCTGGTTTTTAGCACTTTCTCAATAGTTCTGCTTCAATCACCTAAGCTTTCCAGCATACCCTTGACGTTCAGGTTGAGCACGATTCAGAGACAATTATCGTTCCTCCGTGGAAGAAGGATTGGGTGAGAAGAAGGTAGGAGAAGCTGCAGGGGGGCCAGCCGGGTGCCCAGCTAACAGGGCAGGTTAGAACTCCTGGAGTCTTCGAGTTCCATTTCCTTCCCTGGGCTTTTTCACAGCTGGTATTGCTCTGGGTCCAGACTCATGTGTAGAGAATGCCAGCTGCCGAAAAGTCCAGAAGGGAAACTGTCATCACTCTGAATGCTGGGGAATTGGACAAAGTACCGTAATGAATGAACAAAGAACATATGTTGCTTCCTGTGTTCTGTGTATGTAACCTGCAGGAGAGAGTATGCTTCTCTCTCTCGCCTGTTCTCTCTCTGTCTCTCCCTCTTGTCACACCTGACTCACTCAAGGTTCACCTGGGTGCTCTATAACTCACTTCTCCCAGTGCGTCTTGAGGACCAGCAGGGTCCCCAGGAGCTTGATAGAATGCAGAATTTGGGTCCATCCCAGCGCCTCTGAACCAGTATTTGCATTTAAACAAGATCCCCAAGTTGATTCCTGTGCGAGTTAAAGTTTGAGGAGACCGCTTTATAGGAAACCAAGATAGCAGAGCTGTTCCAAGAGGGGAGGCTGGTCGGCACCCGGCATTATTCCAGCTTTTCTTACAGTCCTTCCCTATGATCTGTTTGTCAGTGATGTGTGAGACCCTGGCTTACTCTGACTGCCAGGGAGAGATTCCTGAGTGGAGACTGAGCTCTGATTATGGTACATCAACTTTTAAAATTCTCTTGGCTACAGTTTGTTCGGAGAGAAGCACAGTGTCCACTTGCAGCAGAGGCCAGTCCTGGCCAGGGAGGTGCTGAATGTGAACACAGCTGAGATAGGGGGAGAGCCGGGCAGAGTTCTTGTTTCCTTTCTACAACTCTTTGTTCAGGGTTTTAGTATCTATTCCGTTCCTGTTTAAGCAAATTCTGGTTGTTCTTTTGCTTAACTTTTTTTTTTAGGAAACTAGCAGAATTTACTAAGACAACCCTCATCCCCTTTTCTTTTTTTTAAAAACATATTTTTATTTTTTACTTTTTAAAACATCTTTATAACTGCTTTACAATGTTGTGTTAGTTCCTGCTGTTTAACAAAGTGAATCAGCCATATGCATACATATATCCCCATATCTCCTCCCTCTTGCGTCTCCCTCCCACCCTCCCTATCCCACCCCTCCAGGCGGTCACAAAGCACTGAGCTGACCTCCCTGTTCTATGTGGCTGCTTCCCACTAGCTATCTATTTTACATTTGGTAGTGTATATATGTCCATGCCACTCTCTCACTTCGTCCCAGCTTACCCTTCCCCTCCCCGTGTCCTCAAGTCCATTCTCTACGTCTGCATCTTTATTCCTGTCCTGCCCCAGGTTCTTCAGAACCTTTTTTTTTTTTAGATTCCATATATATATGTTAGCATACGGTATTTGTTTTTCTCTTTCTGACTTACTTCACTCTGTATGACCCTCATCCCCTTTTCAATCTTCCTGTCCCCTCCCTTTCTCATTTTGCTATCCCATCTGTTGTCCTTTCCTTTGATGTCATTCTTTCTTTTTGTCACTTATTCCGTGTTCCCCAGGACCCCTCCCACCCCTCTGCTCCACTAAGTCCGCATGCTTTCAGCGTCATAGGGGAACCAGTTGCCGCAGAATTACTAGATGGTTTCAGTAAAATGCTGGACAGTCATAAAATATTTGGTAATATTTTTTATATTAGATTGGTCACATGCTACATTATTTCTTTTAATTAAAGAAACTGCTACTTTTGCTTTCAAACACTTTGCAAACAAGCACAAAGAATATTTTTAAAAGCACATAGTTCACTTCTTATTTATTTCATTATTCTATTTTCAATGATGCTTGTTCATGGAACTGAATTCTTTCCACACTGTATTGCACATAGAAATGGGCACAAACAATCAAGCGTTTTAACAATTTTGGAACATCTTATTTTTTGTTGGAAAAATATTTGTTTTTCAAGAAATGTTATAAATGTTATCAAGATAGTCATCGTCAGGATGACTATCACACTCAAATCATCGATTTTCTCATAAAGAGGATTAAGGGAGAGCTATTTTGTCCAGATTTGAATTTTCTTTTCTTTTTCTTTTTTTTTTTTTTTGGCCATACCACGCAGCTTTCAGGATCTTAGTTCCCTGACCAGGGATTGAACCTGGGCCCCAGCAGTGAAAGCACCAAGTCCTAACCACTGGACTGCCAGGGAATTCCCCAGATTTGAATTTCTAACATTTGGGACTACTCTAAGAAGAACTTTTTCAAAAGAAATAGTTCCATGTGGTTTTTTTTCTTATAATTGTTCAAGAAACTTTTTCTTTTTAAAAATTTTTTAAATTAATTTTTATTGGAGTATAGTTGATTTACAATGTTGTGCTAGTTTCAGGTGTACAGCAAAGTGAATCAGTTATATATATACATATATCCACTCTTTTTAAGATTCTTTTCCCATATAGGCCATTACAGAGTATTGAGTAGAGTTCCCTGTGCTCTACAGTAGGTCCTTATTAGTTATCTATTTTATGTATAGTAATGTATATATGTCAATCCCAATCTCCCAGTTTATCCCTTCCCTTCTTTCCCCCTTGGTAACCATAAGTTTGTTTTCTACATCTGTGACTCTATTTCTGTTTTGTAAATAGGTTCATTTGTGCCCTTTTTTTAGATTCTACATATAAGCGATATTACATGATATTTGTCTTTCTCTGTCTGACTTACTTTACTCAGTATGACAAACTCTAGGTCCACCTGTGTCACTGCAAATGGCATTATTTTGTTCTTTTTTATGGCTAATACTCCATTGTATATACGTACCTCATCTTCCTGATCCATTCCTCCGGGTTGAAGACCGTTTTAAATCTTTTCCTGATTTATTCGTCTCTACAGAAAGCTCACATATCACAGCGTTGCTTCACACCTGCTTACCTGGCAATGGCAACTCTACTCATGCTCTTCACAGCACAGAGGGAATGGTCCTTTAGCTCCTTTGGTTGGTTAACTGTTAACTGTTACATAAGCATGATCTCTTCTCCATCATTGATGTTGGTGGGAAAGAAAGGATACATTCTGTAAAGGGAAACCATAACTTGGGATTACCACGGACTGAGGTTACCATAGCTTGGGGTTGAGGGACCCTTACTCTGTTTCCCACTGGCTGTTCTCCCCACCCATGAAAAAGAAGAAATTATCATTTCATATTAAATTGGAACAGAGGAACAGCAGAGGAAGAAAGAACTAACCATTGTTTTTCAGCTGCAGGCCGGCTTTCCAAAGGGAAGTCTTCCAGCCCTCCTCCTAATTCTGTGGCCAGCTCACAGCTGCCATATTGCTTTTAAAAGTATGTCAGCTGGAGTTTTATTTCAAGCTGCCACTTCTGTGTTCTCTGCCACAATTATGTGATCACTTACTACAGTATCAAAGGCCAAGGCAATTGGTTGTCTTGAATTAACTGGAACCCTATTTCGTTTTCTTCTCTCGTCTAGATAACCAGTCCTAGCTTCTTTATTGGATAAAGCTGTCTGTATGCGGCTATAACTCGCCAACTTCCAGGTATAAACTTCACTCTAATCCCTTCCTCTCTCAGGAGAGCAGAAAACCAGAAACAAATGAAAGGATTTTCTCTGAAGGGGAAAGGAAGGATATAAACACGTTGGATTTTACTTTTCTAAGCATTCCTACAGAAAATATGGTTTCCTCGGTGATTTAAAGTTCTGAAAAAATAGCATCAGCAGGCCCAAGGTGTAGGCTCTCAGATGCTCAGGAAATAGTTCATAAAGGTAAATTTTAGTCATTGAGAAATACAAAGCAGCCAAGTGGTGGTGTCAGCTAGGCCTGGGGTAGAGGTGACACTGCATGACTTTTTTTTTTTTTTTTTCTGGTACTGGGGCCTCTCACTGCTGTGGCCTCTCCTGCTGCGGCGCACAGGCTCCAGACGTGCAGGCTCAGCGGCCATGGCTCACGGGCCCAGCCGCTCCGTGGCATGTGGGATCTTCCCGGACTGGGACACGAACCTGCGTCCCCTGCATCGGCAGGTGGACTCCCAACCACTGCGTCACCAGGGAAGCCTGACAATTTCTTAAATCTTCTTAATATTGTTTGTGTATCTTCTAAGATATAAAATATCACTTTGATAATTAGGAGGTATGAAGTAGAAAACCTCTTTTTAAAAAATTAGAAAGGAGCGTGCTCTTAGTCACCTAACATTAAATCAGAGGCCAGATAGGGTAGAAAGCAGGGAATGGGGTAGGGTGGGTTTGGGGAGTGGGGATGGCCTCCCCCTGCCAAGAGGAGCATCTTATCACTGAGGTCGTTCGGAATTGCTGGTGGCTGACTTCTCATGGGGGTTATCATTGTTTCTCATTTCTTACTGGCTATCCTTGGGGTTGGATTACTCTCACCCCCTCATTTACCCTGCCTTTGTAGCTACTGATACAAGGATTCTTGTATTTGGAGGAAATCACTTTTAAGATTCCTTTAAACTTTGAAATATTCGGACTTTCTGGAACAATCCTGCAGGGTTGCTGAAGCTCTCCTGCCCACAAGCAGTACGCATTATGCTTTGTGTTGAAGCTGGGGACCGTTGCATTCAACAGAACACCTCTTATCGCTGTGATCAATATGCCTTCAAATAGAGCGGTGTTTGTAATAATTTTAAGAAAGCACGTGTACATGTGGTTTAAGAAGAGTGCTTTGTTTTATGTGTCTCCTACTAATTTCCTAGAAGGGCAGTATGACTTTGTTCTCAAGTAGTGCAAGCAGATTAAGTGATATTATGTTCCCTTCCGCAAAGTCCTTACTTCAGCGCTCTCTGCCATTTTAACAGACTAGGTCTCAAAAATAAGCAAACATCTGCCTTCGAGGGTTAACGGGACAGGTGCTCTTTGAGCTGGTGAAGGGTGGCACCGTCTGTATGGAAAGGTCATGCTTAACTGTCTTTGTACTGATTGCTGAATAGTGAAAGCACGGACTGAAGTGAAACCTCAAACACACCAGCTTTTGTTTTCCAGCTTGCAAAAATTAGCTGCTACCTCAACAAAGTGAAACTATGTCAGGTTACACACCTTTAGATCTTGTGGGCCTTATTTTAATACTTTTTGTCTTGGTCTGAGTTCATTTGAAAAGGTTGCTGTACTAACTAATAGGGGCAAATAGCAAAGAGCAAAAATTATTTGACCAGCTGGCCAGCTGAGATATTTCTGAGATGTTCTAGCTTCTCTGGAGGCTCCAGGGCAGAACCAGGTTATGAAAATGGGTCAGCCTTGAAATCACCCATAATGCTGTGGGAGTGGCAATGGGGAGTGCAGAGGGAATGGAGTAGCTCAGCTATAATTTCAAAATGTTTGGTCCCCCTTAGGGTGGAAATTAATCAACAGGAGAGGTCTTAGAACTTTTCCTGGAGAGCATCTTAGAGAGAATCTATTTCAACTCCCCTGTTTAACACGTTGGGCAAATGGGTTGGAACATAATAAAGTACTTGTCTGAGGTCCGGCAGCTGGTCAGTGGTGGAGCTGAGTGAATCTGACTTAGCTCACGGTTCTTTCCTTACTGATTCCAGTGATTCAAAAGCCAGCAAACTTCAGTGTTTTTAAGTCACAAAATGCTTTCTGGGCTAGAATTAAATTCATACAAATTTATATTTTATATATGACATGCAAACACACACACACACACACACACACACACACACACACACACACGATATATATTATTTGTCCATTTGGAGCCTGCATGGAATAAAGATAAACCCTCAAGTGAAAACCAAGGTTTCATGTCCTTATATAACTCTTTTTGAAACTGAATCAATAAATGTATTTCTTAAAATAGACCTTATGATAGAAGCTGTAAGAGTTGACATGATAGAAAAATATAACTTTATTCTAGTTACCGGGTGCTTTAACTTGCAGATCAGCCCTGCCATCGGGGAGCTTTCGGACCGCCCCCTCTCCTTCACCTCCACTGGGCAGGACTCCTATGGTGAGGATATGCCGCCACTAGGTGGCAGTCATACCGTACCGGTTAGGGGGTTCTGCGGCGGCTGCTTTATCCAGAGTGGAGATTAGATCCATTGCTTTTTCCTCTTATCTATAAAAGGATGCATAGCTCTTTATTGAAGAAGCCGAATTTAAGCACTACTACCCAACACCTCATTTGTAGAAGATATACTAAAAACCAAACCATTAAATGATTCAAGTATCATTCATTACCTCTCTCATCGGGCTTTAAATGGTTCCGTTCATTATTCTGCCCTCCTTGCCTTTAAAGCTTTCCGACCCTTACCAAAAGGATTTGAATGAGTAAAAAGATATTTGAACCTAAAACTTCAATTGTATACCTAGAAATTATTTTTGTTCCTGCAATTACAATATATTTTAAGCACTTACTTCCCCCCCCAGTTAGTAAATATAAATCTTCAAAGCATCTAATTTTTCATGTAAAATAAAGCATGTGGGTGACTATCAAACTGCTAAAGTAGAAGTCTTTTATTATTAACTGTTAACTATTAAACGGCTAGAGCAGAATCCTTTCACTGAATGAAGTTTCATTTCAGGGACTTCCCTAGTGGCCCAGTGGTTACGAATACGCCTGCCAATGCAGGGGACACGGGTTCGAGCCCTGGTCCGGGAAGATCCCACATGCCGCGGAGCAACTAAAGCCCATGCGCCACAACTACTGAACCTGCGCCCTAGAGCCGGCGAGCCACAACTACTGAGCCCACATGCCACAACTACTGAAGCCCGCGCGCCTGGAGCCCGTGCTCTGCAACAAAGAGAGGCCACCGCAATGAGAAGCCCGCGCACTGCAGTGAAGAGTAAACCCCGTTCGCCACAACTAGAGGAAACTTGCACGCAGCAACAAATTGAGAGTGGCGCTCATTGACAGAGAACATGATTTGGCCACAGCAAGAATTTTGAAGTAGATTGTTTGTCACTGCTCCTTTTTGGCCTATAGGTCTCTGGTTAATTATATAAATGTGAGGTCTTTGGTGTTTTAAACATTCTAATGATAATAAAGAGGAGTTTCCCTTAAAATGTAATTGTGTTTTATTTTGGTCTTTTTGGTCTATATTAAGGGGACTATTACAGAGGTGATTTTTTTTCTAGAAGGTTAAGTGGAGTGAGAAAGCAGGAGGAAGGGCAGAATTATGAGGAACTAGAAGAGGGTTTTAGAAAAGAAAACTGAAGGGATCAGGGAAACTAAAAAAGAGGGCCCTTGGCTAAATTGATGAATTAGGTGACTATTAAAACAATAATATACCAGAAGTAGAAAGGATGAAGCTGAAGGGAATTTAAGGATCCAAAGGCCATGTAGAAGGAAAAATGAATGGCTCCAGAAGACCCTGGAGGGCGGGGAGCTTGGAGTTAGCGCACTGGATAACCAAGACCAAGCACTGGAGCTGGGCTTCTCCCAGGGTGTCCACAGCCTCAAAACCCTAGCCGTGCCCAGGGCCCGGAATCTGCATCCTTGACCATCGCCCCAGGTAATTCTTATACCCTCCAAAGGCTGAGGACTCTTGGAGACTAGGGAAGAGCCTGCAGACCAAGAGTGGTATGGTGACAGATTTGGGGGCTTGCGGGTAAAGGATGAGTGCTGGGCCGAGTGCCTGGGCCGAGGAAGCTGGGCATGGCGTGCCTGCTGTCCATGTTTGCACCTGTCAACATTCTTCACCAAGGTAGGCGCAGTCATTCCCTTGAAACATCTGTGTGTGCTGGCTGGGGATGGGGAGAAAGGAGAACTTCTAAAAGCAGGAAAGGCCAGGATCTCTTCCTGCTTGCACGGTGGCCGCTAAGTGATCCCAAGTTCTCTTGTGCCCGTGTCTCTCAGCTACAGCTCAGCTGAGACTCAGCTCTCTGCAGGCGTCAGGGTGTGGTGGCCCCCGTGAGGATCCTCCCTGTGTGCTCCAAGCCTTCTTAGGGGTCAGGGATTATTCAATATCACTGGTAATTTGCGGGCCCTGGAGTCCCATGAAAGGGAATTTGAACTTTATCCAGACTTAGGGTTCAGGCACACACATGCCTGACAGACAGGGGCAGAAGCTGGATTTCGGGGAGTGACGAAGGGGGTCCTCAGGGCTCGATGCAGGCAGGTAGCAGTGGCTTTTCCTGACCTCAGCTCAACCTAATCTCTCTCACCCTCTTGCACTTCATGTCCTGGAAGGAAAGGGCCCGATGACACTCAGTAGTGTAACTGTTTCCTAGATGATCCACATCCGTTTGGGGGGCATTCATTCCTTTAATTAATTAATTTATGTATTTAACTTTTTATTTTATATTGGAGTGTGTGATAGTTTCAGGTGTACAGAAAAGTGATTCAGTTATACATGTACATGTATCTATTCTTTTTCACTCCTTTAATTTAAAAAGTGCTTGTTCCAGCCTTCCCCATCCCATATCCTGTGGCAAATCCGATGATCTCCCCAAGATTACACTTTCGTAGTTACTGCTCTCCTCCACCTTGGCTTCCACTGAAATCTGGGTCACTTTGCCAGCCGGCTGCCTTCTTAGGTCAGGTGAGGCTTCCCCTCACTGCACCCCCGACCTCTGGCCACACGTGGTCCTTCGAACTTCAGTTCTCCTGCCAAAGAGTTGGAGACAGCAAGCTTTACTGAAGGTTTGCTTGGAGAGATGGAGAGAGACTTATACTGTAGCACAGCTCAGAGAAAATCTTCACGTTGAATACTAGTCTCTCTCTGCTGAATGTCTTCTTCAGCACCTCCCCAGAGCATGACTTGGGGATCAGTTTTGCCGTCTGATCACATTCTGCACCATCTTGCATGAGGCTCCTTTCTTCTCCCAACCTTCTCTGTCCCTGGCCTCCTCTCCAGAAAAGAGGTGGCCATGTGGATGGAGATGTTCTTACCTGAAAAAGAGGTGAGTATCAGAGACCATGAAGCAGATGGCAATGCGCTCCAGGTGACAGAAGAGAGAACAGCTGCTCTGGGCTTGGAGGTCTGGAACGTGTCCACTTTTTCCATGCGCGGTTGGAGACCCATGTCTGTAGCAGCATTAAACTTCAGAGACTGGAAGCAGAGACTGCCCAAGAATTGAGCGGCAGCTGGAGCAGTAGGCAGAGGCCCGAGTGTCTGTGAGAGACTCCCTTCCCCTTCCAGGACCCTCGAGACAGACACAAGAATGGGGAGTGACTTGGACCGGGCCACTGGCGGGTGGAGGGTGTGGGTCGAGTCAGCACGGGGACAAACTGGTAAAGGGGCTTTACCTAGGACAGCCAAGCTGATGGGCCTTGGAGACATTCAAGTAAATCTACCAGGGAATAGAATGAGGTCCACTTTCTTGTGTCCTCATATCCTCTTTCAACATCCAGAAATGGTCCATTGTCTTTCCAACATGCAAACCCCAAATAAATAAGTATACATTAGGGGCTTCCCTGGTGGCACAGTGGTTGAGAGTCTGCCTGCCGATGCAGGGGACACAGGTTCGTGCCCCGGTCCGGGAAGATCCCACATGCCACGGAGCGGCTGGGCCCGTGAGCCATGGCCGCTGAGCCTGCGCGTCCGGAGCCTGTGCTCCGCAACGGGAGAGGCCACCACAGTGAGAGGCCCGCGTACCGCAAAAACAAAAACAAAAACAAAAATAAGTATACATTAAGCTGCGAGTCAGTGCTTCCTAAACTTTAATATGCGTATTTGTCATCCGTGGACCTTGTTAAAATACAGACTTTAATTCCAATTCATTAATATTTCATTTCTCATCAACATCAACCCAGGTGATGGGCCATGGGCCGAACTTTGAGAAGCAAAAGTGTAAGCAACCTGGTGTTCTCCTTGCCGGCACCCCCAGCCCCTACATCTGCAAACAGCAACCAAAAATAGGCACTCAGGGAAAAAGACAATTCTTAGCCCAAAGGGCTAGACATTCATGGTGGATTGTAGGCTCTAAGGTAAAGCAAGGGCCGTGAGAGTCGGGGGGTCGGGGCAGTGGCTGTCCTGAGATGCCTCACTGGATGTCCTTAATGAGAAAATCTATTTCCTCTCATTGGACTGACCCAGGGACAGCACATATTCATAAATTCCCTTCTCCAAAGCTTTTCCTTCTAAGGGGACTTCTAAGACGTCATGGCGTCTCCTGTGACCGTTCCCTGACCAGTTGGTGACTCTCTTATAAAGTGGCACACTGTGACTTTAGCAGGGTTGTTTAGATTCCACACTTGACCTTTTAATTGTAAGATGAAAGGCTTGGACCATTTTCAGAGAACAAGGTAGGGGGATTATTTCCGGGACTCCTTGGTGCCCCTAAATCAGCTGGGAGAGGCAGCCAATTTCACCTGAATCAACAGTGCTACAAAATCCTTCCTTGAAGAGGTCTCCTTCCAAGCACCCAGGAAAATATAACAATGTATCACAGCAAACCTTTGTCCCAGGGTTACTGGCTGGGACACGACCTGCGGCAGCTGTGCCCAGCCCCAAAGTGACATGTCTGTTTAATCCTCGCCGGTGTGTCAGGTCATCCTTCCAGCTCTTCTTTCATACAGCCGTGTGCAGAGAAACTCCCCAGAGGGTTCTAATTAGAATTTTTCAATCACATCGACAAAATTCAACCAATAGAAATTCACCACCCCGGCCTCAGGAAAGCTAAAAGTCTCCAAGTAAAACCTCGTTTTTAAAAAGATTTTACAGGAAGAAGACAAAGGAGTTGACTTGGGTGGAAATAAAAACAGTCAAACAAAAAAAAGGGGCCAACTGGTAGTGGCACAAACTGTTTGTTTCCTGAGGATTATATTTAAATGCACACGTTTGAGAGGAGAAAGTGGCTTTCAGGGACCGGGAAACTCAGCTTGCAGGTTGTGTGTCTGGAGAAATCGCTCAGCAGAAAATGGTCCCACGTGAGTCCAATGTTACTGGATGAAGAATTCACAGAACACTAGAGAGTCACTAGCTTGGGGAAGAAGAGAACAACAGATGTGGCTACGAAGGCTTCTGCTTTTCAGGAAGGGAAAAGGCACACGACAGTGTGGAGGATGCCCGATAGCAAACGTGTAACAAGGAGCCAGGTCGGCATGGTTGGGCCCCGGTAATTCACTCACCTTCTATCCAGGAAGGAAATTCGTTTGACTTTAAGTGGGTAGTCAAATAAAAAAAATCAGAGGACATGTGAAATACCAATTAAGAAGAGGTCTTGGGACCTCCCTGTTGGTCCCGTGCTTAGGACTTCACTGTGCTTCCACTGCAGGCGGCACAGGTTTGATCCCTGGTGGGAAACTAAGATCCCGCATGCCACACCACGGCCCAAAAAAAGAGAAATAAAAAAATTTTTTAATTTTAAAAAGAGAAGAGGTCTTCCCTCTGTATTTCTGATAGTCATAAAATAAGTTATTCTCTGCAAGTTATCCCATGGAAGCACTGCCACTGTAAAACTGATGCTGTCCCCAGTACTCTATTCCCAGCACCAAACCTTGTTAAACAAAAGTGTTTTAGTCGCACTAAAAGTAATTGCGATTACCTAAATTGTTCAAGGTGATTATTTAGATGCTAAGCAAGGACCCCTAAAAGTGGACTGACGGTATCACGTGTCAGGCCCTTTGAAAGCCACCCTGTACCATTCCCTTATCTGATCTCGTGACCTCTGTTTGAAGGTTGGGTATTTTATTATTTCTGAGGTAGAAACAAAAACCCAAGGCTTGCATCTAGAAACGGCAGTGAGAGTGAAACCCTGCTTCAAACTCTGGGTCTATCTGGCTCCAAATGTCTTGTTCATTCCCACCCTGTTCTCCTGTTGCACCCAAGGAGGTTAGGGCTCCCCAGGGAGTGGAGAAGGCACCTTGCCGGCCTATTGGTGGGCTCACTTTTCCCTGCTTAGGGCCGGTGCCCCAGGCTGCAAATAGACATCTCCGGAGGTCACCCTCAGACCTCAGGCAGTGAGGAATCACAGATTGACAGGTACATTTCTCAGCCTTCTACACAACAAAGAGAATACTGTAAACAGCAAATACAATAGTTGTCTGTAAGACATTTTTAAAAAGAAGACGAAAAAAAATATCGATTTTCAACATCATTCCCCAGCAACTTGCGAAAGGTACCTCCTCCAATTTCCAAAGAATAACCTACTTCTTCTTTCTCTTCCTCACCACTACCTCTTTTCATCCTGATTTGTATAATGATAATACAATCAACCCTTGGAGCTAGACTCATTGAAGGTTTATTTTTAGGCGAGCTTTGAAAGAACTATGCAGCCCACCTGTGGCAATTAAGGATCCTAGAATGCTCCCGTGAGGCTGGTACCCTGCGCACTGGCTGTCCTCCAGTTCGGGTCACTATATTTAGCCGGACTAAAAGTCCTCCCCTGCCGTAGAGCTTGAGGCCACATTTTCACTTCCTGAGTTTGCATGTGGGGTGACCCATTTTTTAGGGGGGCCCTCCTACCTTCTGAACCTGGCTCTGCCTCTGCTCTGTTTTCAAAGGGCAAGTCATTCACTCCTTGGGACTCATCTATAGAGGAGAGTGGTTCATGGACGCCTGCCATGAAACATAGTGAATTCCTGGCAATGACTCTGGAAGTCTGGAGTATTACATGTCAGCAGCGTCTTCCAGCATGGAGGATGGGAAGTAGCATGTGCAGATGATAAGTTTCCACCGAGTGTAGGACCCGGTGGAGCTGGCAGATTTAAACAAGGTTCCACATGAGAGGCCATGGGCTGGGAATGAGCCAGAAAGAGGCCTGGGGCAGAGAGGACTTGACCGGAGAGGGTGTCCAAGGCTCTGAGAAAGGGTCTGTACTTTCCATGCCTAATGTCACACTGCCCCTGTGTCATGGGAATTTGCATCACGGCTAGCTGTAATCACCAAAACATTCTTATTAGTGGCAAGACGGCATTTTTACAAAGAATGTTATTGTTTGTTTCCCCTCGCTTGGGAAGTTCGTGTCTTGAGAATGTTTGATTTTAGGATCATATACAGCGGTAACACTCACTCTTGTTAAAAACATCTTCTCGGTCATATATTTGTTCATTTCTTTTGTAAGAGAAACAGTCACAAAGCAAAAACCTCATGTCAGCTTTGTGGAAACTACCTAAAGAATCAGAAAGAGGCGCAGCGAATTTCCTGAGCACGTTTTTCCTTTCAGATGACGTTTTCATCGTCCTCAGACTGTAAGGTAATGATATAGTACAGGAATCAAGCACTCTTTTTGGACAAAGAGTTTCCTACAAGGCAAATTTATGCAAGTCTTCTTCTGTAAGTTGAGGCAAACCTCAAACACGCACAAACTCACGTATACACACACACAATTACTCTGAAATCCTACGCTGTAAATACTCCTTTGAAGGTAACAATGATCATAATTGTCAATTAGATCAACACACTGCTCAATAATAACTATGAATAAACATATCAAAATGCCCACATCTGGGTACCAAATTTGCTTTATATTTCTGTGTTTGTCATTCAAGAGTGTATTTTCCAAATCGTGTTTTACAAGTGTTTTCGGAGGAGTAAAAGCAAATGTTATTACCGAAGTTGTTCAAGTTGATTATCTAGATGCTGGGCAAGATCACTTAAAGGTATTAATTCCAGTAATCTGAATCTTTTAAAAGTTTTCAACCAATAAAATCTTTAATAATTGCTCTGGAAATACACGAGCGCATTAGCTTTCTCTCAGAGGAATTTGAAACTCTTCAGCACGAATTCCACTGAATTGCTTTACTTCCGCCATTCCTGAATGAGCTCTTTGGTCAAAGGGCTGCTGCCCGTCCTGTTCCTGAGGCAAGACCTACAGGCTTCTCAGAGCAGAGGTGTGTTCTTGGGGGACCACCTCTTTGGAGCTCCCCAAGATCACAAGTCCCCCTCCTCAGAATCTTTGGGAAAGAGCACGTTTCAAGATGGCGTTCAAGGAAGGCATAACGCTTTCTCATTGGCCAAAAGCAATTGCTTATGTAGATAAGGGTCTTAGTAGATGTAATTAAAATAAATGAACCTCATCCCATGCCATCAGGCCAAAGACCTGGTCTCCCCGCTTAAAAGACAAATGCTCGTGGCCTTTGTATCTCTGTTACGAGATTTCCCATAACGTTTGCCTCTACGCTCTGCTGAAGTTTTCTAGAAGAAATTTGATCTCAGAATATTTTCCTTCTTCTTGTCTTTAGTTTGGAAGGTTCACCAGAACTGAAACTTATATTTCCCCAATTGTTAACTTTCCAAACAGAGGAACAGAAAACAAACAAAAGATCACCCTAAATGTTCCCAAATATCTGCACTAGCAGCCGTCACCTCTGTCAAATGCTGTGAGAGAACGAGGGAGTATCTCTCATCACCCTGGGTGACCGCTACCCTGACGGTCACCAGGCAGCTGAAGAGCAAGTGTGTCTCTCAGTGTCTCCCTTCATGACCTGGTTCTGGTTATTTCCCTCCTCCTCATTTGCAACTATTTTTATTCTCCCAGTTACTGGATTTGAAGTCAGATCCTTGGCCAGCCTTAGTCTACTCATAGCTAGTTGTGGTCTGGAAAGTTCTAGAAGGTCTGTAAATTTAAGTTTCTTTACTTGTGAATAGGGTTGAGGTCCCATCCATGAGATGGGATGTTAGCGAAAAGTGTGGTGGAAGATGGCCTTCAAACATCAACTCCAGCTAGATTCGGGGCCATGCTCTCCTCCTCTCTGTACCTTGTCCTGAATCAGCCTCTTTTTTAGCCCTTCTCAACCTCTCTGGACCAGGTCAGGCCTCCATCATCTCACTCTAGGAATAAGGTGAATGCTAGTCCTAACTGGCCTTTTTAAAAATCTCCCGTCCAGCATTCCCATTCCTGATAGCATATGTAGGGGAGGGAAAAGTTATTTTCTTTCCACCCATCTTAGGCTTATTGAATGGGGCCCTGTAAGTTAGACTGACAAATAAGAGGAGAGTGGGGAGCTTTTCTCATGTCTTTTTCTCAGTTGCCTTCAGCTCAAAATAATCCACATGCCCAAGTGGCCTATTTTGGGGTGGCATATTCTGCCATCCTTCACATACTAATGTTTACATACTATGTTTACGTGCTATATCCTCCCCAAAACTTTGAGTCAGTCTTTATTATTTGTATATAGAAAAAGTTACATCTCTTTAGCCAGCCATTCGACTTCCCTGTCATCTAACTTCAACCTACCTTGGAAAACATATTTTACATTATATCCCCTCCAACCACACCGGGCTCCCGATCCTTTCCAAATACACCTTGCATTTGCATATTCTGGTACTTCTGTTAACACACTTCCAGTATGGTCGAATGTTTCTCTTCCCAGTCAGAATATTGTCTGTTCTGCCAAATACAAGTCAAAAGACACTTACGAGGAGTCATCCCTGATACTTTCCCTCAGAATTAATCACTCGACTCCCTGCTTCCCTTGGCATATTCTGTACCTGTCTCATGGCCTCAGACTTACTCTGCCCTACTGAGATACCAGAGAAGACTTTACACTGTTTGAAGACATCAGTTGCCTCGTTCACCTTGGTGTTTCCCTTTTTCCCTCAAACATTTGCAGAGAGCCTTGCACAGACTAAATAAATGCTCAGTAAACATGCTTGACAAATTGAAAAAGTAATAACACAGCAATAAGAAAGCATAATAAGTTGTACCTTTGCCTGACTTACTTAGAGTTACACAGGAGCTCAGAGAGACCCAGCATCGTTCCAAAAGTCATTGAACCCGGGACAGATAGCCTGGAGTCACTTTCTCCAGGTCCTGAGCTCAACGGCGTTGTACTATTATAACTTCGTGTTTCTTTTGGGACAGAATATCAGGTTCAGATGTAGCCATCGACTATGACAGTTAATTAAGCACGGGTGTCCTCAGAAGCCATCTGTAGAGAAGGTGACCTTGGGCCTGTCGCTCTCGCTAATCCCTGAGGCTGCGGAGGAAGACCGTGTCATTTTAAATCACTTTGGCTAGCAGAAGCTTTGTTTAGGCACGTTCTCCTCCTCAGTAAGCAACGGTAACTGACATCTGTGTGCTTATACGTGCCCAGACAGGCTTCCAGTCCCAAACAGTCAATTAAAATTATCCTTCTTGGGGGATCTATTTGAATCTGACATCTGCTCATTTATTTTTTCCGAAATCTAATGGAAAAAAATCGAGAGACTGCTCACAAGTATTCTGGAGATGGATGTCCACGTCTTCCCTCACTTGACACACATGGGCCTCAGTGTTGGGGTGCTTTCAGCGTCCTGTGAGGGCCAGGCGCCCACACATCCTGGAGGGAAAGGCTGGAGGCTGAAGGTTTTGCTCCCCCATTGAGAATTCCAGGAAAGACGCCCATGCTTTTGCTTATGCTATTTCTCTTGACTACAGCGCCCTCCTGCCCACCCTATCAACCCTGATCCCAAGCACTGCTAAAGTTCAGTCTAAAATACCGTTTCTTTCCCTGAGGCCTTCCCTGATTTTGCAGACCACACTTCTGTCTTTTCTCTGAACTGCTCTTACACTTCTCATCAGTACCACCCGATTTGCATTTCTTGGCCTCTCACTGTCTTAAAGATGCTAGTTAGTTTGATCTTCGCTGCCAGAAGGCAGGCATTTTTAGGGCTGAGGTCACGTATCTCTTTTGTCTCCCACCATGGTCTCACTTGGCAAATACATCTCGGAAGCCATTGAAATCAAGTCGGAAGCTTCAACTGCTAGAACAGTCTGTTGATCACCCTGATTCCTAAAAATCCTTTAGAAACCAAAAATAAAACTGAATTGTTGCTTAAAAATATATTTGCCTAAAGACCAAAAATATTCCAACAACAACTCTCACGCCAATGACAGCTTAAATAATTTGTGGATGGTTCCTTACCCAGCATGAGTAACATTCATAGAATCTCAATGGGAGAGACTTTAAGGAAGGCACAGTTTTTACTCTTGTGAGTCACATGATGGAGAGCAAAGTAGCCGCCAGAGAAGTCCTTCAAAAGGGGCAGGATGAGCTCAGGGGCTTTTGGGGACATCTTGAACCAGAAGAGGCTGGATGCTTAAAATCATTTCTGAAACTTTTGCAGGACATATGTTTTAAAATACAGAATTTCTAACTGTCTCTCATCAAGTTTAGAATATGGTTCAACCTTTGGAGATTAAGAAATCTATTACTATTTATCCTTAGCATCCTACTAAAGTATAACGGTTTTAGTATTGTTTGGAATTTCATTTTTATGTAGAAAGCATGACTCTCTGGATTTACTAGGAAAGCAGACAACGCACATTGGCCACAGCAAGGCGCTGAGTACTTTGATTATTAATTCCATTGAGATAAAACCAAAGGAATGGTTGTGGCACCTCAAATTCTGTGAAGGAAGAAGAGACGTGTGGAAGAATAGAATTTTATTGCTGGAACAAATCTTGTTGAATGGGTGTGAGGGGAACCCACACGCATTGGAACAGCAAAGAAATTAGATTTGTTTTACATTTATTAGCTTTATTTTATCAAGGAAAGGGGATGATAAAAAGAGCCATTGACAGTTAGGGGAAAAAAAAACCTTCTCATCCTCTTTCAGAACTGATTAGGGGTTTTAAATGGTATCATGCTGTGGTTAAATCTGGTGTGATAAGTTAATATTGGGCTGGCCAAAAAGTTCATTCGGGTTTGTCTGTAACATCTTCTGGAAAACCCCGAATGAACTTTTTGGCCAACCCAAGAGCACCAGTAAAACGATCAGAAAAAGTTTTACATTACAGTGTGCTGTAAACTGTGGAAAGGGGAGGATGAAGTTAATAATATCACCAAAGGTGTCATTTAGGAAGAAGTGGTAAAGTGTGGGTTCAAGTGCATGGCTGTGTGCTTAACCACTGTGCTCTTCTGCTTCCCAAAGCTAAGAGTCCAGGGAATAAAGGCGCTTCAAGCCATTAAAGATGTATTATACAAGTGGAGGATGGTTAAAGGGAATCTTGATATGCCATTCAGAGGGGATGAGACAGCAGAAGAAATTTGGAAATCAAAATGTGGACAAAAGATCTTAGGACTGGATCAGAAAAGCTTTCAGAAAACAGGATAAAATTGGTCATGTGGTGCCTGGTGCCAAATCTCTCTCCCAATGGCCACGTTTTTCTGGGTGGTGGGGCGATCTATAGAGGGGATCTTATTTTGACCACATAGTAGAGCACGGTTGGTGGCTCGTGTAGCCATGTGTAGGCCACCAGAGGATAGCACTCTTTTATTTCTAAGACAAGAGATGACAACAAGGAAAGCAAGTTTTTCCAGTTCTGCAAAAAGGTGTGGGCAAGGGTGTGTTAATCTAGGAGATTTGCTAACAGAGAAAGGCACCTCTATGAAAGAATCCTAGGAGATGAATGAAGGACAAGGGTAAAAGTCCCCAAAGAGAAAATCAGGGAAGTGTATCATAGGAAAATTGTTAGGATCCCAGCTATAATGACATTTCATTAAGAAGTCTTTCTTGACCATTCTAAGTAGGTCTCCTCTTTTATTCTCCTCAGTGATCCTTGGCTATTTCCTTCCTGGCACTTAGCCCAATTGAAACAACATTTATTTCCTTATTGCTCCTTGAGATCTGGGATGATGTCTATTTTGTTCATCATTGGATACATAGAGATAACACACCTGTGCCTGGCACATAATATAAGCTCAACAAACAGTATTTGTCAGATGAATGGATAAAAGGAGCTCCAAACAACTGCTTTATACTATATAAAGAAGAGCCTTAGGAAGGAGTGGACTTGAGGATGAGGCATGAGCTCAGGAAATAGAGGGGCTTAGACGGCAGAAATACATGGAAAACTCACATAGCCCTCTGCTGGCTTCACAGGCAGTGAAGCATTCAGGGCCTACAGCATACTCTGACCAAAAGATGGAGAAGGCTGGAGGAAAGAACAATGCAGGGTCTCTGAATTCTTTGAATACAAATTGGTCAGGTGTGAGCAAATTGAAGGAGGAAAAGAAACACACAGAATCACATTTGCATGAATGGGGTTATTGATCTAGTGGAACTGCCTAAGTCAGAGATTTGTAAAGATTCAGAAGAGCCAACTGGAAGGACAGGACACATTCCAGATGAAATAAAAAGGAAAGGAAAATAGTGAAAACTTGATACTGCAGTTATAGGAAGTGGTTATTATACACCTATGGAAAGTTCTTGGTAATTGGGAAATGTACAGATATTGTAATTAAATAATTTTTTTGTATTATAATTTACATATTTAAATATGTAATTACAATATAATTTAATGTAAATTTGAATACAATGTAAATTTAAATACATGTTACATATTTAAAGCTGTGTAATGATGTACATAAAATAACCTAAAAAGCATTATAGAAATGTCAGCAAGAAAGACCTATCATTAATGTGAGCGCTCCTCAGGGAGATGAGGTGCCCTTGCCAGCTGAGCAGGCTTTAGGCATGGGACTTTTTTTCTCACAGAAATATTCTAAGTGAAGCAACAAGGTGCTTGTTCAGGAGAGAAGGGGCACTGCAGAAACAAAAAAGAGTAAAGTTTGAAACTCATCTAGTTACAATTCTTCATTACTTTCCCACCCCAAGCAAGAAAAAGTGCAAATTCTTCAACCTGGAATTAATACAAAGTTGTCTGTGACTGCCTCCCTCTGATAGGTGGTGGAACCATATGAAATTGTCATTTCTGTAGGTCAAAATGCTTGACTCTAGCAATGTTTTATGGGTAACCTAAAACTTCTCTGGCCTCATCTACTGTCATTTCCTCACTCATACGTCACATGAGGGGGTAAATTCCTTTGCTGGAATGCAGGTGTCCTTCTTCTCCCCTGGCCTGATCAATTTCTACACATCTTTCACATCTTAGGTCTGGTGGAGAATTCCTCCAGATCTCTCCAAACTGCAGACTGCTAAATTGTTCCCTCTCTGTGTTCCCATAGCAACCGGTGGGAGGACTAGCCGGAGCACTCCGACATCGGGTTGAAATGACGTGTTTGTGCTCCAGCTGTCCCCAGGAGACCATCAGGTGTCTGAGGGCATCTTTGTCTCCCCTCTGCCTGGCAAGGCACATTCCACTTGTTGAACTGAGTGGAATGGAACAAAACTAGCAGGCCCTTAACAAATAAGGATCGCTAATCAATTAAGCTGACTTTGGATTTTAATGCTGTGTTTGAGTTTCAGAAGACTCCGGGGATCTGAACCTGGCCAGTATTTTCGTATGCTAATAAATGTGATTTGAGACTGAGGCATTAATTAAATGAAGAGACACTTTTGAGACGTGGAGGACAGAATAAGCCAAAGGCTAGCACTTTTAGCCACAATATTTATATCGTAGTAAATGATTTGAGTAAAGGATTTCTGGAGTTGTATTACGGGAGAAAAGCATTTTTATAGTATAAATAATGCAAACATTCATTTCCAAGTTCTCTGAATGTGCAAAATTCCTTTTTCCTGAACCTCTGTACATACAGAAATGCATAGATGAAGATGAGATAATTCAGCCCCCCTTTCCTAACAATATCCTTCTAAGAAGATATTGTAGGCAAAGAATAATATTAATGTAGATCAAAAATAATTCTCTGTTATCAGTAGAGCCACCCAGCTGTGAAACTGTATGTGGTGTGGGAACAGACATATACATTGGTCTGCTGGGAGAGGTAAGCAAGCTTTTACTCACGCCAGGATAGAATGTTCCCACATAGAGCTGTCCTGCCTGGCAGAGAAGTAGACCACAAAGCAGCCTGCAGACAGGTCTGCTCTTCCGTCCCGTAGTTGTGTGGGGCTCCCGGAGAGGAGAGCACAGAGAGACAAGGAGGGAGGCAGCCATTCACCCACACACTCATCACGGGGGCCGGGCCTGCCACGCTCTAGGCTAGAAACAGGCTCCACAGACTCGAAGAACCGCAGTGAAACAACAGCAAATCGCAGGCTTAAACGGGGGCAAGTATTGGAACACCTCTCCTAGATCTTGTGCCAGACGGAAGGCTTTCCCAGAGGAAGCCTCACTGTGGCATCTCTCCTTTCCTTGAAACACCCATCCCGAGTGGTAAGCCACTGTGCCCACCCACGTGTGTCAGGAGCCTTGCCCCAGCACGGCACCAGCCAGAGCAATTAGTAAAGATTTTCAATAGTTAAAACTGTCTTGCGCCGGAAGATGAGGAAATGAAGAGAAGAAGGGGAAGGGCAGGCCCTGTGCAGAAGCAGCATGAGAACAGCCAGGCTGCAACATATCCTGTGCTCAGAAGGGGCTTCATGCCTGGATATTGAAGCTACCTTTGTGGAGGATGCTTACAGGATTCATGGCTCTTACCGCAATTGGGAAAATCTAAATATAGCGGACACTATTTTTTTCTCCTCTTCTTCCTCCCAGCTTCTTCCCTCTTCCTTCAGAGTTGTGTGGCTCAAAGCAGAGGAAGCAAGATGACCTTTCTGAATTCAGCTGCATGGAGTCTGATTTTACTACCACGCCTGTCTGCATATCCATAAGGATCCCACCTGCACCCCCATTCTCCTTTTACCTTCCCTCCGAGTTCCTCAAGTGTCTGGTTTATCTCCCATTTTCTTTTGTAGCTCTCACTCATCATCTGTGTCATGACCTCTAACAGATTCCTCTAGGCCTGGACCGGGAGTCTTTTTCTAGTTTTTCATACGATACCTTTTCTAATGATGGTGGCGGTGATGGTGGTGGTGATGATGCGTTTTATTTAGCCACTGTTTACTGAACATCTATTCTATGCCACACACTGCTGTGAGAAATTTACATACACTATTTACTCTTACTGACTCATTATCTAATTTTTATTCTCTGTACATCTCATTGAATTAGGTATTACCCTCTCCATCTTTCAGATGAGGTAACTGTGGGTGAGGGAGAAGTTTGGTCACTTCCAGTTGTCGTATCATCAGTAACTAGCAAAGCTGCGTTTAATTTGTGTTCTGTGTGACCTCAAAGCTCAGGCTCCTCCTTCTTGACAGCTTTCGTGACAGGTGGTTACATGTGGTTCTCCACTGTCATCTCTTTTAGTTCCTCTTACTTCTGAGTTGGCTTCACGGACTTTTGTTTCGAAGTATCCTACTGATTTCACTAGTACTTTTGTGTGGCCATTTCCAAATTTGCCTTTCTGTTCTAACTCCCATTCAGAGTACACCACTACCTAGCACTCTCAGAGGATGTTCTCAGAATATTCTTCCCAGAGCTTTATAGGAAGACAAAATATCTGATCATTTTTCTTAAGCCTCCACTAATTTAGATTTTTTCTATAACTTTGAAAGTCCTCATAATTTGTCCTGTTCCCTAATTACATAATCTTTATGTCAAATTTCAATCTTTTCTATAGCAATGTACTAGGGAAATACAAATATTATGTGTTTGAATTTTCCTGAACCGAGCTCCCCTATATCCTCCAAAGGAATCCATTTGCTACCTCTGACTGATTCACTTAGGAAGGTTTCGAATTGTAGCATCAGGAATATCAAGAGAAAGAAAGAATTAATATTCCTCTTCTGGCATCCAAAATATGATTTTGTAATGATAATTTTGAAAGCTAGGCATTTTGGAGAAAGAAAATTATAAAACTCCTTTATACTCACCTTTAGCATATCAAGAACCAGGCTTGCTGTACTTGTTCATAAAGATGGCTTTAAGGAAAGTCCCGATCTGATAGAATGAAGAAGGGAGGAAAGCCTTCCTCCTTCTAAGGGGGATGGACTGAGGGGGAAGAAAGGAGCTTTCAGAGGGTGACGGAGAAAGAACAACCCAGAGGAGTCCTACATCCTTGAGTGTGCTGGAGAAAAGCTACAAGGCTCTATGAGAAGCCAACCTTGGGACCACTTCCAACAAGATTTGGAGAGATGGTGGAAGGGTACCAGCAGGAGTAAGCTTAAGAGATAAAACCTCTTATCTAAAATGGTCAAACTTAGAGAAGCAGAAAGTAGAGTGATGGTTGCCAGGGCTTAGGGAGCGGGGGGAAATGGATATAAAGTTTCAGTAATGCAAGATGAGTAAGTTTTAGGGATCTGCCGTACAACATTGTGTTTAAGTGCACTCAAAATTTTGCTAAGAGGGTAGATCTCATGTTATCTGTTCTCAACACAATAAAAAAAGAGGTAATACTCCAGTTTACACAGATTATTCATGTGGTGCAGATGTGCCCAGGTGCTGACTTATAGGAGCACAGTTGTTCTTAGAACATCATTGATCTGTAGAGCCTGGGGTTGGGAAGAAGCAGTCACTGAGAATGAGGATCCCAGTGGCCAAAGACCATGTGGCAATGGAAGACTTTATCCAAAAAGTCAGCTAAGACTCATTGCACCTCAGTGTTCACTGGTCCAAGGAGCACCTGAGACCAGCCACTCTGCAGCTGAGCGTGGCAAGATCTAGAGGACTCTGTGTGGATTCATGTCTTACCCACCATTCCCCCAACCATGAGGTCACGTGAGCCAGAGCTCCTTCCTGTAAATGTGAGGCCATCCTGAAAAGGACCAAGGAGAAGAAAAGACACTTGAGAGACTAAGCAATTCTAATTATGAAATCAACTCAGGCCCCTTAGAGGAAAAAAATCACAGAATATACGCACAAAAAGAAGAAAACAACAAAATTCACACAATCCCATACAATCAGAGAGATCAACTTTTAACATCTTGCAGCAGATCATTTTCAATGTCGTATCCTCATTTATCTCTCCCTTCTGAGTTTTCTCTCCCTCTCTCCCTCTTTTTTCCTGTGGCTCTGCTGTTGACTATCATAAGACCTTGAGAACACTCATCATTTGTAAAATGAAGGTAATAGTAATATCTACTTCATAGAACTGTTTTAGAGTTAAATATGAAGTTGCACCAAAATGCTAGTACATAGTAAATATTGAATACATTTTAGCTGTTGAGTTTTTTTAACAGTGTGTAACTTATATATTATGTTTCAAGTTAAGAATGTATAGTGAATATCTTTTAATTGCAATGATACTTTTTCTATAACATTCCTCTAAAGAGTTGCATAATACTCAAGCATATGGCTGGGGTATAATTGATGTAACCAATCCTCTATTGTTGGGCATTGAGGTTATTTCTGACTCTTAACTCTTACAAACAGTTCTCATGCAAATATTCTTAGAAGTACATATTTGGAGCAAATCTGGAACTGTTTCTTTAGGTTAAATTTCCAGAAGTGCAATTTCTTGGTTAAAGTACAGGCACATTGGGCTTCCCTGGTGACGCAGTGGTTGAGAGTCCGCCTGCCAATGCAGGGGACACGGGTTTGTGCCCCGGTCCGGGAGGATCCCACATGCCGCAGAGTGGCTGGGCCCGTGAACCATGACCGCTGAGCCTGCGCATCCGGAGCCTGTGCTCCGCAACAGGAGAGGCCACAACAGTGAGAGGCCCGCGTACCGCAAAAAAAAAAAAAAAAAAAAAAAAAAAAAAAAAGTACAGGCACATTTTAAAACTTTGAATACATATTTTCATATTGCTTTCCAGTAAGTGCTGAACTCAAAATTGAGATGCTTTTTAACAAATTCAGCAAAACATGTCTGAGTATGCATCATTCTTCTTCCTTGACAATGTAACTATGATTCAAGGCAAGATACAGTTCTGCTGTGAATCTTAGAAACTCTCCCTGGAACAAGAAGTGTGACACATCTTTCCAGGTAGAGTGAAATCTGAGAGAAGCAGGGAAGGAGGTTCTCAGTTACCCCTGGTCTTTGATTGCCAGATGTCATCATTTCCTTGCAGATGCAACAGACGCACCTGTCTTTTCTCTGTAAATCTTTTTGTAAAGGTTCTTGTTTGAAAGATACCTGTGTTTTAATACCTGCTAGCATTCTACATCATTATGTTATATTCTGACTTAAAAAAAAAAAACCCTATTACCCTGATAACCCCTCTGGTCTTGAGTTTAGCTCTCAAGCCCACATTGATCATCACGGCTCTGACTTCCTTAGGGAGTACTCACAGGGGCAAGAACAGTCGGCTTTGTGCATGGAAAGACTGAAAGTCACTAATCTACAGAACTTAATTTAGCAACAACCTGCAAAAGATATTTAGCAACTAATGAAGCTTAACTGAACCCTCGCTGGGGTTGGTTCTCCTGGCTTAGCTATAACTGTGCAAAGCCTTTCTTTTGCATCTGTTACACCCAGGAGGCCAGAGAGAGAAAGACCAACATGAGACAAACAGAGTCAGCTCTTCTGCTGTCTCCCTGCTGCCCTACTTAGGAAGGTAGTGCCATTCAGTCTCAGAAATGAACACACACTTTCTCAGACAGACATTTATGGTCCTTCTCTCCAGATGAAAGGCCTATGGGATAGCAATTACCAGACGCAACTGATTTAGATGTCTCATGACAAACCTTGACGCAGAAACATATTGTCCTCTAAAATAATGATGACTTCTTGATCACTTGATTCAGATGTTTTAATATTAGATTCTAATATTAAATTTCTAATATGAAAAGATTTCTTTTGTGATGTAAGTTGTGCCTTGACGGTATTAACATTCTTAAATGAATTAAGTAGTTCAACAAATTCTTGGTAAACATCTCTGATGGGCAGAGTACATTTCAGCAATGCAAATATCTTTCTCTCAAATGAACTCAGAGTCTGAAATAGACAAAATGTAAACTAATAATTAAAATATAAGGTAGAAAATGATGTTGTCACAGGAGACATATACTTTAAGTATCCCAGGATGTCAGAGGAGAGGGTGATGGTATCCAACAGGATGAAATCGAAGAGAGCTTGCTGAAGGAAGGGCATTCTGGATGTGCATGGGCCTGTTGAGATAAAAGCAAAGGCATGCGGGTGGCAGGGAATAAGCGAACCTTGGAACTGTGGGCTGTTTTCTTGATTAACACATGGAATGTGTGAAGAAGTGTGGGGATGTGGTGGGATACAGTTAGGAAGGTATAGAAGCCAAACATGTATACATAGAATGTCAACATTGCCAGGGCCCTTAATCTGGGATTGCTTGTTTCTGTTTGCTTATTTGATGTCTGAGGAAAATGAGGTTCAGAAAGAGTGTTTGGTTGAATTAAGAGTAAGAAAAATCTAGGTTAGAGCCATAAAGGACTCAACCCTGCAGGGAGTGTAAAAGGAGAAGAAATGGGAGGAGAGAGGGTCGTTCAGAGTCCAGCCGCTGAGAACTTCCCAGTGGAGGGCATCTAAATGATTTCTTAATTTAATTTAATTTTTAAATTTTAATTGCCTGAAAAATAAAACCATTTACATAATTCATAAATCCAAATAACATCGAGGACACAGTGAAATGTTGTAGTTCAACTTCTGCCCCATTCACTCCATGGCACACTCCCCCTCACCCCTACCATCCCCACCAGGTAATTGCCTTTTTACTTTCTAGTGCTTCTTTCCAGTATTTGTGCAAATACAAACCAAAAGTAATTTATATTTTATTTTCTGCCTTCCTTCCAAAAATATTTTAATAGTGATGTCTAGTATTCAACTTAAGTTATTTGAGCTGTGAGGCAAATTTTTGAAATTTGGTAAAGTCTGTTTCACACAACAGTGTTGTATGAAGTATTTATGTGTGGTGTGTGTGTGTGTGTGTGTGTGTGTGTGTGTGTGTGTGTGTGTGTGTGTCAAGGGAAGGGACAGAGTTCCATATCTGGGTTGACATGATGTGGAACCGTAACAGGTGTGGGATGGAGAGGTAATCCATACCCTGAGTTAATTCAGCAGAAGCAAAATGAAGCCAGAGGTGACTGTGAGAACATAAACCCACCAGGAATTGGTAGGAATCTTGGGAAGGATGTTGGATCTTCCACAAAAATGTGTAGCAGTGGTTTGAGTCAATCTTATTTAGCCTTTAAGGGACAGAGCAGCCTCAGCTGATATCTGAATTATACACTATTGCACTCAACTAATCCCTAATTAATTATTAACTGGTGTTCTGAGACTTGGTGATAAAGCATCATCATTGCCAAGCTGAGAGGCTTAGATACTTTCTGCAGGCAAATGAGGACTCATTGAAAAGTTTTGAACATGGGAATGATGGAATCAGAACTGTATTTCTAAAAGTTTAATTTGGCAGCAGAAAAATGAACAGTGCTATTCCTGGATTTGGGCATACCCATTAGGAAATATACTAGTTATCTATCACTGCATGATAAATTATCCCAAAATACAGCAGCTTAAAACAGCAAACATTCATTTTCTTATAGTTTCTGTAAGTCAGAAATCTGGGTGTAGTTATAGGCAGGATTCAACTCTTCATAGGCTTTTGGACTGGGAACCTCAGTTCCTCGATGCCATAGGTCAAGGCACTTCCTTGCCACCGTGAGCCTTTCCAAGGGGCAGCTCATAGCATGGCAGCCAGCGTCCATCAAAGTCAGTGTGGCAGAGAGCAAAAGAGGGCAAGCAAGGTGGAAAGCAGTCTTTTTGTAGTCTCGTCTCAGAAGTGATTTCCCACCACATGTGCCTTATTCTACTTATGGTGCCTTATTCTATTCATACAGAGCGAGTTGCCAAACCCAGGCCACACGCAAGGAGAGGAGTTTACTCAAAAGTGTAAATATCAACAAGCAGGGATCATCAGGGACCATTTTAGAGGTTATTTCCATCTAGTAGGCTAGAGGTAGTGAGGCATTACAGTAGGTGGTTTCTGTCGGGAGTGGTGTGAAAATGAAGACAGGATTAGAACTGCCAGAACTGGTCCACAGATTGGATGGGGGATGAATGAAAGAAAGGCTTCAAGCCTGACTAATTGGGATGAATGCCGGGGGAGTCACAGAGAGAAAACACAGGAGGAGAAGCAGATTTGGGAGAAACGTCAATTAACGAGAATGGGTTTTTAGCAGACTCAGCATCAAGGAATCGGAAGAGAAAGAAATGAGAATTCTTTAGGTTCCGTTAATTTGCAGCAGCTGGTGTAGGAGCAAGACCCTGTGGACTGGAGTCAGACAGACCAGACTTCAAATAGCAACTCTCTCCATCATTACAAGTCCCAGCCCACTGGACGAACTACTCTGAGTCTCAGCTACTCTTCTGCTAAATGTGGACGCCAACTCCCAGCTCTTCTGGTTGTGTTCAGACTACATGAGATCACCTCTTTAAAATTCCTAGTACAGAGTAGGTGCGCAATAACTAGTACTGAGTATGGTTCTCCTACATATTCTCAAAAGCAGGTGTGAAAATACCCTTTATCAGAATCTCCATACAACCATCAAATAACACCCCTTGTATAATATTACTCTTATTTCGACAACTGCCATGACGTTTATTTCTGCATATCTGTAGAGCTCAAAATCATTTTATATGTACAGGTTTTATATGTATAGTTCTTACATGTGTCATACAAAGGTGTCATACTTGAGGCCCCTCAAGTGAGGGTACCTAAACATTTAGACTGTGACATCACTAGCTTACTGTTCCTCATGGGCACAGTTAGTGTATTGCTTTCCTTCTCTCTCTCTCTCTTTTTTGAGTCCTAGGTAGAATGTTATTTTTAATGGTAGGTAGAATGTTATTTTTAATGGTCACTCTTTTTATTATATAAAAGAACAGCATAGTAAGATATGTATATATCTTATATATATAAAGAACATTTTATTAAATATATATATATATATTTTTTTAAAGACTAGACTGCATTTGAAGGCCTGGGTTTGAATACTGATTTTCTTTTTTATTAGCCACGTATACTTTTTGGGCTCCAGCTTCCTCATTCATAAAAATGGGGACAATATGACTTGCCTTATATCCCTACAGAGGGAAATGGCTGAGAATTACAGAGGTGGAAGCTGCCATCAATCTTGTCTTCCTTGTAGCGAATCAGAGGTCAGGGCTGAGTTATCTTATCTGATATCTAAGTATCAGTGCCGAGCGAGTTTGGCGAGTGCGTGGTATCACCCACTGACCAGCATGATGGGTGGTGGGGTGGACAGAGGGGGCCCCATCAGAGCTCATCACGCACGCCACCCTTTGAATGCGGACAGGCAAGAAGCACGTCACACAAATGACAATCATCATCTTTATACCATTTAATCAGTGTTTCCAATATTGTTTCTAACTTCCTCCCATTTTTAACATTTTCAAATAATTATACTGAGTTTAAGAGTTTCAGGCAGAAAGAAATAAAGTATTTGACAGATCAGCTGAGACAGAAATGGGTTTTGATGTAAATTTTATTCTTTTTTCTTCTACCATAAATCTTTAGCCCTGAAAAAATCCATGAGGCTTGGAATTTCACATGTAACATTTTTTCAAGCACTATTTGCATGAATTTGCAGTTAATTGCTAACATTAAGTATTCAAACTGTGCCAGGCTCTGTACTTTACATTTCCTAACTTGTCCAACCTCTGCCACCTCACAGTCAGGTGGGTATCATCACCTCCTTTTACAGCTGAGAAAACCGAGGCATAGATTGACCTTCTGGGAGACCGTGGGACGTGACAGAGCTGGGCATTGATATCTACACAGAGGCCACACTCTTACCCACTAGGCTAAATTTTAAGTTCCAAATAATTGTTTTCAAAGTGTGATCTGCCACCTTCTTGGCCTCAGAATTACCCGCAAGTCTTTTTTCTTTTTTTAATTTTTATTGGAATATAGTTGATTTACAATGTTGTGTTACTTTCAGGCGTACAGCAAAGTGAATCAGTTATATATATATCCACTCTTTTTTAGATTCTTTTCCCATATAGGCCATTACAGAATATTGAGTAGAGTTCCCTGTGCTATACAGCAGGTTCTTATTAGTTGTCTATTTTATATATAGAAGTGTGTATAACATCAATCCCAATTTCCCAGTTTATCCCTCCCCCCCTTATCACCTGGCAACCATAAGTTTTTTTTCTACATCCGTGACTCTATTTCTGCTTTGTAAATAAGTTCATTTGTACCCCTTCTTTTAGATTCCACATGTAAGCGATATCATATGATATTTGTCTTTCAGTGACTGACTTGCTTCACTCAGTATGACAATCTCTAGGTCCATCAATGTTGCGCAGCAAGTCTTCTTAAAACACAGATTTCTGCACTCCACTGCTGATCAGATGAATTGGAGTGCCTGGAGGTGGGCCCTAGAAATCTGCCTTTCATAAGGATTTCACCTTATTCTAATGCAGACTAAGGTTTAAGAACCACGGTATGAAATAATGCAGAGCCTCACATTTTCCATGGGTCAAGAACCGTCGGATGTTGGGTCCTACTTATTTTCTCCACCATCAGGACCACTGATGAGCCCTTTCTGGAAGCTCAGCCCATGCAATCTCCCAATCTAATCCTGAAGATCTCTGATTTAATGGAGGCAACAGGACCCAGTCTGACTCCCGCAGGTCTGCTCTAATGTTAGGCTCCAGGAATAGCTACATTTCTGCTTTGTTCTTGTGACATTAATTTCAAGCAGACTAGTTTCCCCTTACTCATCTTGTCTAGTCTGGGGAGGGTTTCTGAGAAGCTACTCTTCTCCTGGCAAGAAGTTTAGGGCCCTGCATGAAGGGATGTTTGTCCAGAGTTTGTGGGTTTATCTCCTGACCCTTATTTGCATCATCTTCACTTCTGCATTATCCTCTGGACACTATTGTCTGAGGACTCCTGTGCACATCTACTGCCTCATCCTCTCAGGGTCACTCCCCGCCTCTCCTGGTCCCCCCTATCTCAGCACTTTCATGAAGGTGATGGCTTCTGATATGAACAATCAGACCTCCCATCTTAGATGGTTAGATGTTTAGAGACCTCCTACCTTAGATGCTGCCTGTGTTGTTATGACCTCCCGCCCATGTCGGTTCCAGTCTCACAGTTCCTGTCTGGAAGACTTCAGAGTATCCCTGTGCCCCCAGGGCTGGACATTCCTTTCCCTCCCCTTGAGCTTCCCCCCATCCCAAGGTTGTGGTTCTGCCCTGTCACCCCATCTGAAACCCTGCACTGGATCGCCACTCCCTTCTCACTCTTGCTTCTCAGGGTTACATGCATAGCTCCGGACACATTTTATCTGCTTTAGGGGACTTGTTCTTTCTTGCTGCAGGGTCATCTCTGCTCCCTGTGTTATGCTCATAGTCTAGAATACTCTCTGTTTTCCTGTCTTTCACCTCCAACTCCTTTTCAAGCTTTGGTTCCAGTGTCACTTCTTCTTTTCACCTCTCTTGACCTTTCAAATTATGGTCAAATGTTCCTCTTATGAAATCCCCACCATCCTGTGCTTCTCCTATCACAGACCTCATCGCATTAGAGTGACCTTTTCACTTACACACAGTCCTTCCTGAATTCAAAGCTTCATGATGTCAGGGAGTCAATCTTTCCATTGTATCCTTAGTGCCCAGTGCCCATAATTCTTCAGTAAATATTTAATATATAAGTGAATAATAAATATTTTTCCAGATGCTGTTTAGTGCCCATCTGAATCAGAATACCTCCTGCTCTGACATGAACCGATGCCATGTTTTGATGCCCGAACCACACATGTGTAACACTGCACAGCTCTCTACATTCTAGAAGTGGCATCTGCTACCACACCTTCCAGCTTCTGCATCTAGCCAGTGGGACTTCCCCAAAAGAACAACAGCTGGTCTCCTTGTCATGGCGTGTGTCTGGTTCCACGGCCTCTTCCTCCCCTGTATGCCTCTCCCTGTTCTAGCTTACGTCCTATGGTAGGGGTCTCCAAGATGGCCCATGATGACTCTCACCTCCTGGTACTCATGCCTGGGTGTACACTGAATACAGCTGACCTAGGTAACCAATGGGATGTTGCAGAAATGATGGAATGTGACTTCCAAGGCTGAGTCATAAAAGATATTTTGGTTCCAGCCTCATTCTCTTTTGGATTCCTACCTCTGGGGGGAGCCAGTTGCCATGTCAGGAGGACACTCAAGCAGCCCTGTGAAAGAACTGAGGCCTCCTGCCAAGAGCCACATTCAGTTTGTGAACATTCGGAAGCAGATCTTTTAGCTTCAGGCTTTCAGGTGACGGCAGCCCTGACAGACATTGCAACTGCATGAGACATCCTGAGCCAGAGCCAACCAGCTAAGCTGCTCCTGAATTCCTGACCTATAGAAACTGTGAGATAGTAAATAGTTCTTGTTATAAGTTGCTAGGTTTGGAAATTGGTTACACACCAACATATAACTAATTAAATCCCTCCTTTAACCTCATTTCACCAGTGAGAACACTGAGGCTACTCAGACAACCATGAAAGCAGAGTCTTTCGGTTGAGGGGAAGGGAAGCAATGTTTTATTTAGATAAATCAAAATGGTGTATTACTGGGACAAAATTAACAAAGCCCAAATCAAGTGATGGAAACCTTGACTTCACTCCCTAAACAGAACCAAAATTGCTTGAACATTACCAAAATAGCTCCACTAAAGCAAAGTAGATTTACATTTCTTAATATGAGAAAACAACAAGGTAGGTTAGGTTCATATAACAAACAAGACACGCTCTATACAGTCTCAGGAATGCCCAAATGTGTTCTGGTTTGGATATGAAAGAGGGAACCACATCTAACTGGTGTTGGTAAGCAAGCCAATGAGGTGTGTAGCAAACAAAAGCTGTCACTAAAAACAACTCAACAGCAAGTCATTATGAGTATGACCAAAGCTGAGTCTTAACAGGATGACTAAAGTTGACATCAACATATGAAATCCTGATTAAGAAGTTTAACAATAGGATCATTAAAGCCAGCACACACACACACACACACACACACACACACACACACACACAACAACAACAGATGTCCTCCTCACCTTTCATGGTTTTGAGCTGAAACAAACTGCTGACCCATTGAAGTACAATACAAATTCCAAAACAAGGTAAAAATTTGCTCTAAAAGAAACAAAATAAATCATAGGATTCACGCTCGGCTTTTCAGATGCCGTGCTAATTGCACACCTCCAGGAAACCCACCAGTCAACTTGGAGAAAAAAGAGAGGCAGGAGGACTGAAAATAGATACGATAATAAAGGGGCATATATATGAGACAGATAGTTTTCAATCTAGGAAGGTAAAGGTTGAAAGGAAATAAAATTTAAGTCTTTAATATCCTACAGGAGGTGAACAAGTTAAAGAGGAATTGTTCATCTGACGACAGAGTGAATGCTTAGGTCTTTAACAATATGGTCTTCGTGAAAGTCTTGTCTATATTTGGATTATAAAAAAGCATCCACACCAAGAAATGCATCTGTATTTTAATCATAAAGAGGTTGCAATTTGACAATATAAAAAGATACACGTAAAGCTTATAAAAATTATAGGCTTGGAGGACAATGATATGAAAAGGTAATATATCTCGTTCTCTCGTTAACTAGCCCTTAGTCTTAGTGTATTAGAACGTTCTTTTTTTTTTTTTTTTTTTTTGCGGTACGCGGGCCTCTCACTGTTGTGGCCTCTCCCGCTGCGGAGCACAGGCTCCGGACGCGCAGGCTCAGCGGCCATGGCTCACGGGTTCAGCCGCTCCGCGGCATGTGGGATCTTCGCGGACCGGGGCACGAACCCGTGTCCCCTAACATCGGCAGGCGGACTCTCAACCACTGCGCCACCAGGGAAGCCCTAATAGAACGTTCTTAAATTGCAATATCCTCGTCTGCATCAGCCTTCAGACGTGCTCTGACTTTTGCCCCTCTCCAATCCATTTTTCCACAAAGCAGCTGACATGTTCATTTTAAAATATAAACCAGCCCATCTCTCCTTTGCTGAATGAAGCCCTTCAGGACCTTCTCATTGTCCCTGCCTAAATCTCGGCCTCCTCAACCTGACTTACTGGCCCTGCAGCCCTGGAGCCTGCCTCTTCTCCCGCTTCATCCCTGGGCCTCCTTTGTCTTCCAAGCCCTTTCCTCTCTCTGGCTTTGGCACTGGGAGTGCCTCCTGGGGCCGACTTATTCTCCTCCTTCAGGATTTAGTCTAACTCTCACCTCCTAGAAAGGCCTTCTCCGACAATCCCATCGGAAGCATCCCGTACAAGTGGCGTGTCATTTGATGACACGATTGTTTTCCTGCGCAGCATTTATCTGAAATTATATTTTTCTTAACTTGTTTACTGTCTGTTTATATCACTAAGCTTTAAGTTTCAAGCGTCTCGTTCATCACTGTAGTCCCCACCCCTAGCACCGTGACTGACATTAATCAGCAGCAGAGTCATGAATGAGACGAAATGGGCAACTGAACCGGTGGACGTTGCACGGAAATTTTCTGTAACCGACACCATTTCACAAACTCTTCCCTCCCTCCTTCCCTTCCTCCCTCTGTCCCTCCCCCAACACTTCCTCTCTCTCATTTCTCTACGGCTTGAAATATGTAAAGCTTCAGCTTCACACTTGGCTGCTCACAGAAAGTGCGAGACAATTGTATTCTGCTCCTGGCTCCTGATGGAAAGATCGCATGACGTTTACTGTCGACTCACGACCTCCCTTACTTTCCCCTTCAGTACCATGAGCACGCATGTTCTATTTGGTAAAGACTTTTAAACATATTTAGTTCAGAGGTTTTTTTCTGTTGTGGAGTGTTATTAATATGTGACAGAAAGGGCTACGTGAGTGAAGGAAGGTGCCACGGTTGGCAGTACTATTAATAGTCATTTGGAAAACGGAGACCCCGTAGGAGTGAGACTCATGTCCGACCTGAGAGCCTGACGTCCGTCCCAGCCGGAAACGACCCAAGCTTTCTGGTATTACTGCCCCGGGAAGGATATTTACTGAATCTTGTTCCCTTTTCATTTTGCCAAACTGCAGGTTAACGTGACCCTAATTAACATAACATGAGACAAACAAACAATAATATTTTGTTAATTTTGTTACATTTATTTTGATAAGTTTTCATTCAGTTACTATTTTCATGAAATTTATTATATGCTTTTACATTAAGCTAAAGAAGGAATTCATTTCATCTTCATTCGTACTTTTCCCATACGCATTACCTGGGATAATAATTTTGTGCGTCATACTGAAATAGTAGAATAAAAGTCGAGGCCTGAAAAAAATGCCTATTGTGTTAACTTTGAAACTGGGGAACCAAGAAAATAAATATTAAGAAAAGACCTTCTTTTTTTTAATGAAACTATACCTCTCAAAGGGTTAAAAAAAAGTATACCTAGACTTATTTAACAGACTTTACTTACCTATAGCATGATTTATTAGTGAAATATCAATAATCAGAATTGAGTACACATACACGATAGCATATCCACAATTCTGAAGTTTAAAGTGGTCTGAATACCAAAGGGGTTTTTGTTTGTTTGTATTTGTGGCAAACCCATTTGGCAACAAAAGCTTCCCTGAACAGATGAAAGGCTGTTAATTACCTTAATTTATTTCACTGAGTGTGAACAGCCATACATTTTCCTGGAGAAATACTAATGTGTTTAATTTGGTAGTGTTGCCTCAGCCCTCACTGGAAGCGTTATAAAAACTAGCTTATGCACTTTACTATTTTTGAAAGAATGGGACGAGTTTGAATTCAGGAACACAAGCAATATCTACGTTTGCAAATAGAGGATTGAGGACCTGCATCATAGAATCATAAATAAATGTTCAAGTTGGAAGGTACCTGCAAGATAATACATTCCAACCTCCCCGTTTTATGAATGAGGACTCTGAGTTCAGAGCCGGGCAGTGACCTGCCAAAGGTCTTACTCCTTGATTAGTAGCAGGGTTAGAAATAGACTCCACTCCCAAGGTGCTCAAGTCCTGGGTTCCTTCTACTCACAGCCCGTTAATGAGCTCTCGCATGGTGGCTGGGATTTCTAAACAAATGAAATATACATGAGTGCGTCCTCTACTCAAGAGTCACTGTTGCTGTGTGCAGGGAGATGCAGGGCTGTGCACATACCTACGTTTGAGAGAAACAATGTCCCTCTTCTGTTCCCAAACTGATCCCTATTAAACTAAGTCTGCTAGTCAGCACAAGGACAGTCACCATCACAGCCTTCCTGATTTGTTAGGCACCATTCCAATCTCTAAAAAGGCAATGGCCTTGACTACACTCCATTTTAACTTCCCTGTTTGATTGCTTTCTATTAAAAACATTTCAGAATGCGTATTAGCTTCCAATCAATCACCAGGAATTTACTGGGCTTCTCTTTAGTGCCCAGGATTGTGAAATGACTAAATTCACTGATTTTTGACCCAAGGTGATTTGCCCTTCAGGGAATATTTGGCAATGACTGATTGCCTATTTACCTGTCACAACTTGGAGAAGGCTATTGGCCTTTAGTGGTCTAGAGGATAGAGGCCAGGGATGCCACTAAACACCCTACAACGCATAGGACAACTTCCAGCTCAAAAGATCAATAGTGCTAAGATCAAGAAACTCCAGAACTAAATATATGCTATGATTCCTCTGCTTCAGAGACTTTATACTCTAATTTCAAACCAGCAACCTAACACTCATAAAGTTATGAAAAATAATTAAATACTAAATTCAGTGGCCTAAAGATTTAGAGTCAGCCAACTAAAGTTCAAGCCCCACCCTGCCACCTATTTCCCCCTTGACCTTTGGAAAATCATTTAAGCTTTTGCGGCCTCAGTTTTCTTATCTCTAAAACAAGGCTATTGATAACTAACCTACATATTTTATTGGGTTGCTATGAGTATCAGAAGAGATAGTGTTTTTGAAAATACTTGGAGAACTACAAGGCATTATATAAATATAAAGCCATAGTACTGCCGTGCTTTATAACACTTTTACCCTTGCGGACAGACATGTTCTGCATTTATCCTAGCACTGAACTTATAGAAGCGTCCACCCTGAGCACAGTGAAGAGCCCATCACCCATTGGTCATCCACGTCAGGAATCCAATATCCTCCTGATCTCCTTTTCCCTCTCACTCTCCAGTCAGTCACTAAGTCCTACATTTTTTTTTTCTTTTTTAAAGGAGGTAAATGCAGGAATAGAAATCCAAATTAATATTCCACCCAGGCACTCACTGGTAAGCCTCATGTCGAACCACAGGCTAAGGTCACGACCCTTTAATTATGCTTTGTTGTCCTTTCCCTCTTCTGGCATCTTGCCTTCCTGCATCTCAAGATTTCTTCCCTGATTCTTTGGGAGGAAGTATCTTCCTGGAGACTCAAGAACAAGTTTATTGTTTCCTGATACCTTCCCACCTCTGTTTTTAGATGTAACTAGACTCAAGACCAGGTCATTTTCAGAGTGGAAATCAGGATGTCAGTGAAGGCACGTGGGGTTGTCACTAGAATTCTGGTGGAGGAGCTCAGATCTCTGGAATCTTTGAGGACCTCTGGGACGTCTTTCTGGAAAGCAAGAGCTAGTTGGTCAAACTGGGAACACCTACCATAGGTGTAGAGAGTGCCACAGTTTACTACATTCTGTGGGATATTTAATACTATGCACACTTAGCGTATGAACTTCTATTTATGTGAAAAGATTTACAACAGTTTAATTATTCACCTCCTAAAAGATGTGTTTTTTGCCTCTGAAATTATTCCTAACAGTGTAATAAAGACTGCCCCACTGCAATTAAAACATATATATATATTTTTTTTTTTTCGCGGTACGCAGGCCTCTCACTGTTGTGGCCTCTCCCGTTGCGGAGCACAGGCTCCAGATGCGCAGGCTCAGCGGCCATGGCTCACAGGCCTAGCCACTCTGCGGCATGTGGGATCTTCTCGGACCGGGGCGCGAACCCGTGTCCCGTGCATCGGCAGGCGGACTCTCAACCACTGCACCACCAGGGAAGCCCCTTAAAACATATTTTAATTTACAAACAAATGTGTTAAAGGCACATCTCTTCTCATGTGTCAAGTGATGTCTACAGGGGAAAAGGAAAGGACAAATGGTCAATCCCTGCATTAAGGGAAGAATTGTATATGTGTATATTAGAAAAGAGCAGAAAAATGACTTCTTTCAAAAACTGATCAGTACAGATCAGTTCATAGAACCAAATTCACCTTTTAAATGCTTATAGCCAGAAATCACATACTGTGGTTTAGTATGGGTACGAATAAATGCAGTGAAATGATTTATTTTTCTTTTCTTTCCCTTGATGTTTTGAGCTCTACAGTAGTAGAAAACCTCACCACACAGAAGTGCTTAAATGAAATGTCCTTCGCAAATCCCCGGTGTCACTCAATGGAATATAAATGGTGATGATACCATTAAATTATATTACTGGCTTGGTGTTACCAAACATCTTCAGGGGTTTTTCCCCCTGTGTCACTCAGAAGGGTTGTACTTTTCCCACGACACATACATTTTTCCCTGTTTCACATAGGATCGTGTACAACCTAATTTGGCCCAATCCATAAAGCAAAGGAGAACAATCTTGCCTGGCTGGGCAGTTGGCTCGGCCATCGCGCCACCATCGCACAGAGCGAGACCGGAAACTGCCTTCTAACCGTGAGCCTTTCTCTTTTCAGGCTGCGCGCCTCTTTGACTCTAGTCCGCTCCATTTGTGAGATGGCGGTGTGGGTGCCCGAGCAGCGAGGAAGTGGGATCAAGCTAGAGAGACCTCATTTTACACATTACGAGGACCCTGGCTTTGCTCGTATGCTCTACACGCTGTCATATCAACTAGATTATTCTATTTGATTTTGAGATCATTTCCTAGAGCCTTATATTCCACACTTAGCAGTTTCCTCACTGACATTCACGCTTATGAGTTTGCACTGATTACATTGATGTCCGAGAGATGTCTACTGAATTTACATGGAGGTTTCATCTCTCGGACATTAAAACTTCTTTCTAACCCAGAAATAGCCAATCCTCTATTCTTTCTTTCATTGAGCTCCATCTAATGGCAATTCCGGGCTTTTCAACATGGAGGGAAATTACTGGTCTCCAGGTAAAGGGTAAGCTCCCTTGAGGGGATCAAGGGAGCTGAGTATGGGCTTTTCTTGGTAACAGTAGGAAGGCTTGGGGTTTCTCATCTGCTGCATCAGGATTTTACTGATTGGGTTGACTGCAGTTCTGAGCACAGAGAAAGTCAACAAAAGAGAAAGCATGTGCTTTTACTTAATCATATCACAAAGCAACACACCCCCGGTGCACAGCTCCAAGCAATGTTTGCCAGGGGTTGGAGCCATCTAGCTGTTGTAAATGTCAAGTCAGATAAGAAAGTTGCAGGCTTGAGACAGAAGACTGCAGGAGGCCTATCTAGCAGCCCTTTACTGGGTTACTTTATGATAAGGAGGCAACACGGAAACGCGCAGAAAATGCACACAGCCATGCGCATGTATGTCAAGACAGGAACGGCGAGAACAAAGACACAATGCCCTGTAGGTCACTCTGCCGCTCAGAAGAGGAGAGACCAACAGTTGCGGCTCCCGGGGTGTCACTCAGTAGCTGTTGGATGTATGCTCTGCTGAGTCACTGGCCTTGGCGAGATGAATCAGCCCAGACCGGATAGGCAGGTGATGGAGAGGGGAAAAAAGCCTACTCTTTAAACTAAACAGCAAGACCCTTTCCTGAGACTCACTTTTTATTTTAGTCCAATCCTTTCTTTTTTATGTTTCTCATATTCGAGCCATTCAGAAAGTACTTTAAGTATATTTATTTATAAACATCTCTCATGACTGCAAATATATCACTCTCCAGGGAGTAGGAGGCTTTTTCTTCCCTCCCACTTTCCTTTCTCTCCAAACATACAGGCATATGTGCGTGCGCGCGCACACACACACACACACACACACACACACAGCTGTCCAGAAAGGATTTACGGTTATGATTGAAAAAATTAAAGACTCCAACACCAGAAATGAGATAATACAGAAAAAATGGGCAGGACCCTATCCTAGGCACCCTGGTCCCCTGTCTGTGACTAAAGCGTCTGATGTGCACAGAGCACCCTTGCCCTCAGTGTGGAGTCAGGCTGCCCTTCGAGGTGGGCTCCTCCAGGAAACTTTGCCAGCTCCCTCCTTGTGCCTTTACAACAACTTGCTTAATTGGAAAGATTTTCTATCCCATGAGTGAGCCAATAACTCTTTCTGCCAAAAGGCTGTGAAAAGTGGGAATGCTGCATCCGGAAGCAGCTGTTTGAGCTCCAGAACACCCATCAGGCCAGCTGGAGTCGCTTTAGTATCTCTGTGTTATCGAGATGAGGTTGCTCCCTATAGAGGATCCTGGCTCCTCAAAGGCTTGCATTTCCAGTTTCTTACTATCTTTACCCGTGACAGTGGGAGGGACTTTGCTTCTCCAGTCAAAAGCGAATGATGGTTACAAAGATGATCTCAGGACTGAGGTGACTTCAAAAAAGAGACAGGAAACTCAGTCATGCCATTTCACTGTATTTAGCATCGCCCCCTCTCCCCAAACCCAATTCTCCTCTACCAGTGGTCTTGGCTTTCAGCCATAATTTGTTTGCTAATAAGGAAATTCTCACCCTGGACTGCCTTCTCTTCAAGGGCATCAATGGCAGTGTCTGTAAGGAAATCTGGATTTAGAGAAATAGGAGATAAATGCCTTCTGTGTCCTGTAATGATCGAGTTTCCTCCCCGGGAAGGGCCAGAGTGCTGCCCTGGAGGAGTTTCATAGCACTGTGGGAAATGACCTTCACTTTGAACTTCACTTCTTTACCCACCGGGACCACACTCCCAAATCCAAATGGATTCATTCACACGCATGCTGCCTTACAGCAAACACCCACGCCGTGAATGGTAATCATATTGGCCCATAATCCTCTTCCTTCCCTAAAACAGGAGAAGGTGTATTTCCTCAATTCTTCTCATTCATCCACCCACGGAGAAGATTTCAGGTCGGTAGAGAGATAAAAGGCTCAGGATATGAGATGTCAACATCTAAGCCCCGTCATTACTCAGGCAGATAACTGCCACACTCCAACTTGGGTTCGCCTGGCTGTCTTGTCTTCACTCAGCTGCAAGTATCAGAGACCTGTCCCCCAAATGGCTTAAATGCATAAGGATGACCTCCCAGAAACCTTTAGTTTATATGTTATATGTTATATGTTATTGTCCATGACAATAATGTTGCTTTGCCGCCCCCAATTCTGAGAGACTCCGGGAAGCTGAGACTTTCATCTCAGCACATTGTTAGCTTGAACAAAATTAATAAGGAACTAAGGGGCAAGACAATTGGACTCTGAGTAGGAAAACATTAGTGACTGCCACAATCCCAGCATCTAACATTGTGCCCAGCAAATAGTAAATTATACACTTTTATTGAATGAGGCCTTAGTATGTTAAGAAAAGTCATGGTCACATTTTGAAATCACAAGCCCTTTTCAGGTGTCACTAATATATGTGACTGAGAAAACTTAATGGTCATGGAGACAAGCATGCAAGGCAAAGATTGATTTGATTCTTTTTCATCCTTGCCCTTCCTGATGAAATAGAAAGAGAGAGAACTCAGAAGGTCCTTCACATGCTCTAGCCACCCTTTTAATAACTGTAGCTCTCAGAGCTGCATGGATCTTTAAATATGTTGTGCTACTTTTTTCTGGCCTGCAGAGTTGCAAGGATCTTGACATCAGCTCTTCCCTCAACCATTCTTATGAATCCCAAGGACAACGGCTCTGATAAGCATCATGTTACAGGTCTGAGACTGTTTCTGTAACTTTATAGAAAATCATCACAAAGATAGACTATCATGTATAAACATTGTCTTGGGACTGTCTTTATTTTTTAGCACCTGGATCATGGATGAGTTTTCATAAAACAGAGGTGTCCAAAGATGTCTTTGACTTCAACAGAGCCTTGAAAACTCAATTCAATAAGGATTTACTTTAGCTGTATTCCAGGGACTGTGCTGGACCCTGAGAATGCAGAGAAGAATCATGTACTATTTCTCTCCTCAAGGAGTTTATAATCCAGTGTTGAGAGACATTTCTGACGTGTTGAGTGCTATTATAGGTGGGACAAACATGATGCTGTAGGATAATCAGGAGGATGGAACTAGATCCATTTGGAGAAGATTCTTCAAGGTTGTTAGAAGGCTCTGAGTTGGGCCGTGGTGTAACGTAGGACTTTATCAAGTAAAGGGATGTGGTTGAAAATTCTATCCTTTTGCATTTGATTCATATTAAAATAATTACAGTAGCACAAGGCAAGAAAGGAATTAAGCAAGCATGAAAGAAGTCAGCTTTTGAGAGAACAGAAGTATAAATTTGAATTAAAATCATACCTTTGGAGAAGGTTATTAAAACTGTTTTAAGTTATAGTCATCGGGCATTTCACTGCCACAGTCCCTGGAAAAGGCGAAAGACTGGTAAGGATTTTGCAGGCTGAGCAAACTTTCCGAAGACTAAAGACTTAAACCCTCTTTTCCTCTAACCTTCCTTTTCATTTGACCGGAAAAACAAAGTTGAGAGTTTAGAGTCCCAGGCAACATTCCCTTAACTTTTTAATTGTGGGTTGGGAACTGCCATTTGTCTCCTTGGAGAACAAAACATTCCCCAAACTAAGGATTCTCAAATTATAGTGCTAAATGATTTCAAAATATTTGAAAGGCTATTTAAAAAGTAAATCAGGGGCTTCCCTCGTGGCGCAGTGGTTGGGAGTCAGCCTGCCGATGCAGGGGACACCGGTTCGTGCCCCGGTCCGGGAAGATCCCACATGCCGCGGAGCGGCTGGGCCCGTGAGCCATGGCCGCTGAGCCTGCGCGTCCGGAGGCTGTGCTCCGCAACGGGAGAGGCCACAACAGTGGGAGGCCCGCGTACCGCAAAAAAAAAAAAAAAAAGTAAATCAGTGTAGCTATTTTCTGTAGTAATAAGTAATACCCAAATGTTTATAGAATTTAAATTTGGAAAACTGGAAAAGAGGTAAAGAGCACCGTGATTGAAATCCAATCCCTGATAGGAGGGAACAGCTGTTTCTCTGACAGCCTGAGAAACAATTCATGTCCCCCTCCAACCTTGACCCTCATCCTTTTCCCCCAGCTAACATCAGGGGAGCAGAAGAGAATCCAGCTCAGAAGCATGTGGAGGCTGATGTTACAGGAGACACAAATATCCCAAACTGCCGTCAAAGCATGCGGTATGGTTGTAGCTGACCGACTAAATCGGGGCTTCACACTGATGCGATGCTTTGGCACTCTGCATATACTAGTTTGATATTTTCTTCCTTCCTAGATACTCCATGTTGCCGGCCTTTTTAAACCTCCATGAGCTTGGTTGTCTCAAGTTTTTTTTGGTTTTCAAAGCTCCGGTGTGTGTTCCAAATGAAAGGCACCAAATTATCATGTCTTCTTCTTGAAAGGGCAAGTTTACTGTGCTTCACAGCATATTTGCTGTGGTGTTACTTTGTTTTAGTTGTGGTTGCAACTTAGCGTGGCAAGATTGCCTATTTTATTTTATTTTATTTTTAATTCAATTTGATTTTATTCTCTTGCACTGATCCTGTCTTTTTGGAGGAAATTGACACCAAAGCCAGGTTGATAGTTGGTTCTTCAGTGAGAGTAGCTCACACTCTCCTCTGGGAATGTAGGAAATGGAGCAACCCTAGTCTCTCTGAAAACCAGTCAGGCATTTGCAGACAACCTGCGTCTGTTATCAGACAATTAAGAGAAAAGGATTGAAGTCTTTTGGGTTGAAAAGTCTAATGCATTGAAGTTGCAGCCTTGACCTTTGAACTGGAATCACTGAAATATTCTTCCCTCCCTTAACTGGGTACTTTATCAAAAGCTAATCTATCACAGGGATGACAGACTCAGGACAAGGGCCACCCCTGGCTCTCTCCAGCAGTTCCCTGGATGAAGTACCCTGCTGTTTGGTGGTTAACGCACTAGAGCTCATCAGCACCTGAAGATTCACAACTGTACCCTGAGGCCAGGCTGTAGTCCTGGCAACTGAGCCTGACGGATGGGGAAGAGGGAATCCTTCCTGAAAACAGCCATTTCTTCTAAGAGGCATCTTCCTGCCTGTCTGGCAATGAAAACACTCTATTTTGTCATGGAGTCTGTAGACTGCTCTTTGAAACACAGATTTTCTCATTTGTTGAGATTAGGAATCAGGTGTTTGTGAAAAAATTGAAATCTGCTTTCCAATAGGTGATTTTAAGATTTATATAGTACACAAGTAATGTAATTTCAGTAGACATCATTAGAAACCCACTGATTCTGAGACATTCAAACATTTGCTTACTATAGCGATCTCTTGAATAGAAACATTTTGCACGATATTTTCTTGTTTATGTATGAGAATCAGATATAGATCAAATCAAATAATAACCAACCAAATAGCAGATTATAGTATTGAATATATTGCTACTCTATTTCAAGTTATTTATTTAAATTAGGATGGTATCATCTTTAAGCGGTACGTTAGATTGCTATGATTGCCATAACAAAGTATCATGGACTAGGTGGCTTAAACAGCAAATTTTCCCATGATTCTGGAGGCTATAACTATGAGATCAAAGTGTCAGCAGAGTTGATTTCCTCTCTCCTTGACTTGTAGATGACCGTTGTCTCCCTGTGTCTTCACATCATCTTCCCTATGTACTTGCATGGGTCCTAATTTCCTCTTCCTATAAGGACACCAATCATATTGGATGAGGTGTCACCTTTAAGACCTCATTTTAATTTAATCACCTCTATAAAGGCCCTATCTTCAAATACTCTCATTCTGAGTTACTGGGGATCAGGACTTCAACATACGAATTTTTTTTGGGGGGGGGTGTGGGTGGCACAACTCAGTCCATAACAGGAGGTATTAGCAAGAAAATATATTTGCAACGTGTATAAATGTATTGAAGCATATTACATGCCAGGCAATGGGATAACTGTTTTACATACATTATTATTTCATATGCTTCTTACAATGATCTTAAAATCTAGATTATTAGAATCTCTATTTTTACAAATGAGAAAATTTGGGCTCAAAAATTAAATCAGTTTTCCGAAGTTTTAGAGGAGGAACTGTCAAAACCAAGCCTGTACACTGTGTCCACAACGTGCGCAGGTGACCATTATGCTCTTTTGCAATGTATCCAAGGTCACAGAGCTGGTTGGCAGCGAACGCAGGCCTCCTAATTGCCGGGGCAGCATTCTATCGCACTCATATGCAAATGATATTAGACAAATGTACTTTTCACTACTCTGATTATACAAAACGAGGATATCATGTTGCCCTGCGTTAGCTAGGCTGTTTTATTTTTCAAGGGATAGAGAATATTGAGCATGATGAGATTTTAAAAACCATCAATGCTTTGCTTATTAACTCAGTTAATTAGGGTTACTGAAAGAATGTATACAAGTAGGATGACCTACCATCCCGATTTGCCTGGAACTGAGGGCTTTCCCAGGATATAGGAGGTTTTGTGTTAAACCTAAAACAGTCCCAGTTTTGGAAACAGAAAACATTTCAGAAGCAGAAAATATAGGGGAACTGTCTCAAGCACCATAGTGTCAGGTCATTTGGAGAACTGGATTATCAGTTCAGACAAATGCTAAAGATTCCTGAGAGATCGAATATACAAATGGACAATGGCCAGATCATGTATAAAAACAGACCTCTGACCCACACTGCAGCAAGTTGCCCGGGAAACCAACCCTTTGTCTGCAATAAACAACCCAGGAAGCCCACCTGTTCTAAGTCACACTTGCAGGAAGCCAGATTGCTATCTCTAGCACAGTTTAGGATGCTAAACAATAACTTTTGTAATAATCAGCCCAACATGGCTGGGACCTGCTTAATAACTGACAGCTTCCCTAATTTTTGTTCCTGCTTCCAACTTAGAACCAGTTAGGGAAAGAGAAGTACCCACCCCTAACCAACCCCACTGGATGGCCCACTTCTAGTTAATCGGCCTATGGCTTCACCATAGAGGCCAACAGCCTCCAATCAGGGCACAGCTGAAGCCTCCCCTTTTGCCCACTACAAAGCTTTCGCACTCCTCTACCTGCCTTTGAGCCTCTGCCCAAATTCAGGTGACAGTAGCAAACTCCCTTGCTATAGCAAGCTCAGAACAAGCAATAGCCTTTTCTTGTTCTCATTTGGTTGGCCTTTGGTTACGTCCACATTCCATCAACAGTCCACATCTTTCACTGTCTATGCCAGCGTTCCACCATTGTGGTGACTGAACATTTTGCCTCTACTGCTCTTACCTCTCTATTGCCACTGAAAACAGCCTCTATTACCTGGCGGTCTCAGGCTTCTGTTTACTGCCTTATTCCTGCATCTTTCAGGTTCTTTTCTTTTCCATCTCCCTGAGTTAAACTCCCTGAGAGAGAGAGAGAGAGAGAGAGAGAACATCTGACTGCAATATGCATGAAGTGCCTAGGGAGCGTCCTTATTATGCATCATTATGGCTCCTCAGCTCATAAGCTACTGGCCGAGCTATAGATGACTGCCTTTGGCTCAAAGGCCTGCCTGCCCTTGGCCAATTAGCTGTACTCATGGTAACACCATCACGTGATACAAAGTTTGGTAACTTATGCATAAAGGATTATTTCATTCAAAAGTGTCTGTGCTGGGGCTTCCCTGGTGGCGCAGTGGTTGAGAGTCCGCCTGCCGACGCAGGGGATATGGGTTCGTGCCCCGGTCCGGGAAGATCCCACATGCTGCGGAGCGGCTGGGCCTGTGAGCCATGGCCGCTGAGCCTGCGCGTCCGGAGCCTGTGCTCCGCAACGGGAGAGGCCACAACAGTGAGAGGCCCGCGTACCGCAAAAAAAAAAAAAAAAAAAGTGTCTGTGCTTATGGCCCCACTTAAAGTGTACATTTCTAAAACTGGCCAATAGCAATAACCTTAACAAGGGTTATATCTGAAAATGATATTTGATCCTTACTGAAAAGTCAAAATCCAGAGATTGGGTTTAGAAAACTATCCCAGGAAAGAGGCCCTAGTGGGCCTGGGGCGGCTAAGAAGGCCTTTCTGTATCACTCACCACTCTGCACAAGACATTGTCCTATTTCAAGATTTCTATCATAAATCTTTTCTGAGTCTTGCTGTTGGGTTAAGAAGAGTATTGCTGTGGGCCACTGCTGTGTTCACAAAGCTGTTGCTTGTGTAAATTCTCTTTTCATCGTTAGAAGTAACCACTGGTAACCTCTGGGGACTTCAAAACTTCCCACCAGCTACTGAATGACCATATCAAATACATCAACATGCCTACAGGGAAAGTTTCAGATTGGACGAGGTTAAACATCCTTAAGCTGTCCTGATTCTTTCCCTCCTGTATTTTACCTTTCCTGTTGCTGTACCGCTGTCTCTTTCCAGCCTCCTGGCTAGGATGGCCCCTGTCATCTGCACACAGCATCCTCAGGACATGTTATACTGCTCCCCTCATCCTCACTGTCACCAAGTCAGAAAAATGATTTCATCTTTTAGTTAATCTGAGGCAGCGTTCGTCTTTGACTCTAGCATAGAATTGGCTGACACAGAAAGCATAGATTTTTTCCCTTAATCTGACTAAACCTAATCCCATGCTTCTTAGCTAGATACTGCACCTTGGGTTTTTTTTTTGTCATTAACCCCACTCTGAGTTTGCTACAGTAAATTAAACACATTTGGATGAGCACTGTTAAAAATATGGTGATGGTCTCTCCCAAAGTTGATTCCAACTAGCATCTCCAGGTTTGGGGGGATCCTGGGCCACTCAATCACTGTGTCCTCAGTTCTGCCCCTTCACTGGCCCCTGGGGAGGAAGATATTTCTCAGAGTGTCTGTGGGAACTCAAGCTTTCTATCTTGAGCCATCATCATTTTATTAACTCCATTCATGGAGGACTCTGTGACATTGGGCCCCTAGATGTTCTGCCTTAAGCCTTCATCCACTCTGTACAACTTGTATGATTTACTTGACACGCGTTCACTAGATAGTGAGATGCTAAGGTTCATTTCAACCTCAAAATAAGCTTATCTTCCTCACTTATTTCCTCTCTAAAAGAAACCTTTAGATCTTAGCTCATCAGATGAGAGAGGCTATCAATGAGTAACCAAACTCATGTAAACAGCTCTACTCACTGCCCCAGGTTCTGCTCGGTGACTCACCAACGAGAAAACTCTGAGACATCGTTTTCTAAATTCCTGTAACCCTCACTGTTTTTTTGTTTGTTTTTTGTTTTTGCGGTACGCGGGCCTCTCACTGTTGTGGCCTCTCCCGTTGCGGAGCACAGGCTCCGGACGCGCAGGCTCATTGGCCATGGTACACGGGCCCAGCCGCTCCACGGCATGTGGGATCCTCCCGGACCGGGGCACGAACCCGTGTCCCCTGCATTGGCAGGTGGACTCTCAACCACTGCGCCACGAGGGAAGCCCCACCCTCACTGTTTTACAACAGCAAAAGGAATGATTCAGGAAAAGTAAGACGTTATTTTAGAATAGATTTGATCTCTGGCACGCAGTGTTGGCATCATTTAGACATTGCATTGATTAAACGTACAGGGTTTTAGATTCACCCATAAGCATGTTCTATAATTCTAAGATTTATTTTCTATTGGAAAATTTATTTCTATGGTCGCTTATATTTTTGCAATTGTCTTAATCAAAGAACATTCTGTGTTGCCACATTATCGTCTTAAGAAAGATTAGAGATCCATATTCTGATGAGTCAACATAGCCAGTTGGCCAGTCAGAAATGATTTTGTGTCCAGCAGTGTCAGCTGTGATGAGTATTCATGTCAAAGGGCGGCCCTGAGCATGTGTGCAGCACGGTGGTAATCAAAGGCAATGTGTGGCATGCAAATGGTTAAAGGATGCCTTCTAAAGGTAAATTACATGAGTAGTGCTCTTATATCTGCTTCAACAGATAATAGCTTCTCTGCAATACCATCAGAATAATCCTTTAGTTTTACTGGAAATATAACTACCTACCTTGGTTTAACATTTGGATTTTCTTCTCAGGAAACATTATGGAATGAATCAAACTGATTGCAGAGATAAAGGCACGTGATCTGTTGAAGATCAGACAGGACACAGAATTTAAATTCTCTCTCTTCCCCTGCTCTTCTTCAAACTAAGTTACTTTTGCTTTACAATTTTAAAAGCAGGAGTAAAAGTGGTCAAGAATAGAGATTGTCGGGCTTCCCTCGTGGCGCAGTGGTTGAGAGTCCGCCTGCCGATGCAGGGGACACGGGTTCGTGCCCCGGTCCGGGAAGATCCCACATGCCGCGGAGCGGCTGGGCCCGTGAGCCATGGCCGCTGAGCCTGCGCGTCCGGAGCCTGTGCTATATCCTGGGGAAAGTTTCTGAAGGTCTGGAAATGCCAAAATTAAGAAGGTTAGATTTTCTTCTTTAGGCCAGTCGTTTTTCATCTTTCCCTCCCACCCTTCCTATTTCAATCTCTTCCTTTCTTTCTTTCTGTTATTTTTATCAAATATCAGAGCAGAGCCCTGAAGAAATGAAATGAAATCTTACATGACTGCCTATTATTGGAAATAGATGAAATCAGGGAAGCTTCATCAAATGTGTGCTTCAGAGAGGAACTCTGTGACTTGCCTTGAGACGACTCCTGAGGTACCTCTGTGGCTCCATCTGGGGTTCTTTGAAATATAGATACAAATGGGAACTTTAGGTAACGGGGAGTCAGCAATGGATTTTTTTTAATTTAATTTTTTTAACAGCTTTATTGGAGTATAATTGTTTACAATGGTGTGTTAGTTTCTGCTTTATAACAAAGTGAAGCTATACGTATACATAAATCCCCATATCCCCTCCCTCTTGCGTCTCCCTCCCACCCTCCCTATCCCACCCCTCTAGGTGGTCACAAAGCACCGAGCTGATCTCCCTGTGCTATGCGGCTGCTTCCCACTAGCTATCTATCTTACATTTGGTAGTGTATATATAAGTCCATGCCACTCTCTCACTTCGTCCCAGCTTACCCTTCCCCTCCCTGTGTCCTCAAGTCCATTCTCTACGTCTGCGTCTTTACTCATGTCCCGCCCCTAGGTTCTTCAGAACCTTTTTTTTTTTTAGATTCCAGTAATAGATTTTTGAGCTGAGAAGGCAAGCCTGTTCCTAGATGTAAGCCCTCTCTGGGGCACATGTTCTCTTTTGTAATGTGGAGATAATGAAAACGTCCAGAGAGGTTGCAATGATTAGAAACAAAGTACTTGGCACTGTGCCTGGTGTGTAGGTGTTCAAATAAATGTAATCGCAAAGTTAATGATCATGACGATGATAATGAAAACAGAGGGTGTCCACAGACACCAAGTTCCAAATACCTTAACTCTTCATGAGATCTATATTTGAGCTTGGATTTTTGTCTGATTCTAATACCAGGTTCTGAAGAGTACAGGCTAACACTCTACAGCTGATCTCGGGGAGACAGCAGTGAGCCGTCCTGAGAGATCTTAGTTCCCTGCCCAGGAATTGAACCTGGGAAGCCTGGATGAAAACCAGGACTCCTAGCCACCCGACCACCAGGGGCTAGAGGCTAGAAGCAAAGGGGCCCTAGCTCTTTCCCCCCTTTGAAAACAAGAATGTTTCAAGGAGGCAAAAAATATAAAAACAGGTACAAAGTTTATTATTAGAGACACAGCACAACGTATGGGAGAGCACACAGAGAAAGTTTACTTATTTAAGTCAGAAGTTAGCTAGGCAGAAATACACACCCGGAGAGGAGTGCGGGAGTCCTGAATGAGGGGCGCAGTAAAGAGGAGATTAAAATCCCTTATATGGGACAGTCCTTCTGGGTCTTTGTTTACATTTGGCCAATTATCTTGTTTCTTTTTTCACCTGACTGGTCCCAGGACCCTCCCCGACACACGTACGCAACTTTTTGCTAAGATGGATCCCACCGCAGAGGCCTGGGGGTGCATGTCCACACATATCATGGGGTGGTGGCCTCTCCCTTTTTGACCCCCCCCCAGGAGGCTTCCTGCGCATGTGCAGACAGGGAAGCTTTCCTTGACCTCAGGAGTGGTCATCTTATCTCTTTACTTCAGCCGAGCTCAGCTTCTGCCACTAGCTTTGTCCTTGGAGCATCTGGGGGAGAGCAAAGCTTCCATTTTACTCCGCCTGACAAACGCCAGCTGCCGGCCCAGGGGCCCATCTATCTCCTACTTCATAGCCATTATGAGGAGTCATCACCTGTGTACTTCTGGCTGGTTCTAGGATATCTAGGGATGCTCTTCTACCTGAGGCTTTCCTGAGTTGTGAGATAAGCTGCTCTTGAAGCTGACTCCCTGCGGGTCCCCTGGCATGCCTCCACTCTGGTCTGAACCTGGTATACCCGAGGACGAAGCGAGGATCTCCCTCCTCCCCACACTCAGCATGGCGCAGCTCTGAGTATTTTCTACTCCAGGGGGACTCCTGCAGCCAGGTAACTCTGCTCCAACTCTGGAGCTCTGGGAAAAGCAGCTAGTTACACTCTTTTCCCTAAGACTCCCCAGGGGTCATTTTGTACATAAAGTACTTTTGAATTGTGTCATAGCTATGTGCATATTATCTGTGGACATTCACCTTTTATGAAAGGGTGGAGTCCAAGCGCTGGATTAGATAGGCATTGAAAATTCACGGACAGACCCGCCTGCCAAGTAAACATCACATAAATGCTAGTGATATGGGGATACAATATCATGTATGTATCAAACTCAAAGATATATATATATATACATATACAATATATATATGTGAACTCAAAAAGATATATTTTCTAAATGTAGGTATAAACTCAAAGGATATTCAATGTGGAACGTCAAAGCCAACTTTTAAATGTGTTTGTGTCTTTCCAGAGTGACTTGCGTGGCACTGCCAACACCATCTGCTCTAGAGCAGAAAGACTACTTACTAGGCAAAAGCAGCTGTCCGCTTAGGTGTCAATGTACTCTTTTAGTTCCCTCCAGGATGACCTGGTGTGACCACCCTTTCTAGGTAAAGAGGATTCTATCTCCATTTGACAGTAAACTCTCAACCTGAGGAAAGAGAGCTCTTGTCGGCCTGGCTGACTAAGTCACAGGAGGATGGATTTTATAATTTAGTCCTGCCCCGCAAAGGCCAATCACTCAGACGGGTACATCCAGGTTGGTCTGGTTTGGGATCAAGCTTGCTTGTTTCAGTGTTTCAGCACCGCTGATGTGAGGCAGGATAATATTTCTGAAATACTAACATATGTAACTCTTTCCCTGATATCTGAGATGTGCTAAAACACCGCGGTTAATCCCTAGGATGGGGGTGCAGACAGAGGTGAAGGAAGAGGTGGGCTGGAAATGAAGAAGAGTGAAATGTATTGAGACCAAGATTTTCCATTCTTGGAAAGTGAAGATTTGAAATAAAAATGAATATTGCTATAGGAAAACATTTTCAATCTCTTTCTTGCACACCTGACACTGTGGGAGGAGAGTTGAAATTGCCTCAGATACTTTTTGGGGAATTGGCCTGAAGGTAAAGCATCTCAGGGCTAACTGCTCCACAGTAGGCAACTTTGGCAAATTGCTTAATAGTGACGGCAAATACAAGGTCATTGTAAGAAATCTGGGAAATTAACACGCCTAAATAAAGAGAGAAAAAAAGACTCATTTATAACAGTTGTATCCATTTCCTTCCAGTACGTTCTCTCAGCATTTTAGAAAACATAATTGAAGGTCTCCTGTATATAATATTTATCTTATTGTCTTATCTGACAATAAATACTGCATAAAGAACATTTTTGCCATTAAAAACATTTAAATGTATTTTAAAATTTATTATGTTTTATTGCAAAATTAAATTAACCCATGTTTATTTGAAGAAAATTTAGCAAATAGAGAAAGCAAATAGTCCTAACTAACTGGAGAAGATCACTAATAATATAGTTATCTCTGAGCCATAGACAAGTGTTCTATCTCTAAAAGCCTCATTTTCTTATCTTTAAAATCTCTACTAATAATATTATCTTCCTTGTAAGGATACTTATATAAGTATAAGATACTTGATATAAAGGGAAAATGTTTTCCACAGTGCCTGGCATATCATAAGCACATATTTATAATTTCATACTAATTTTAAACAAGGCAATATCAACCTCTACAAATTGTTCTAAAACCTGTTTTTTTTTAAACTGAATAATATGTCAGGATCATTTTCACATGTTAACACAATTAAATTTGTGGGCTTCCCTGGTGGCGCAGTGGTTGAGAGTCCGTCTGCCGATGCAGGTGACGCGGGTTCGTGTCCCGGTCCAGGAAGATCCCACATGCCGCGGAGCGGCTGGGCCCGTGAGCCATGGCCGCTGAGCCTGCGCGTCCAGAGCCTGTGCTCCGCAACGGGAGAGGCCACGAGAGGGACAGGCCCGCGTACCGCAAAAAAAAAAAAAAATTAAATTTGCAATATAACTTGAATAACTACATAGTGTTTCTTTATGACTATGACATAAGTATGAGACACTTAGATTGCAAAGATGATTTCTGATGCTTGTATGATATTCCGTCATGTGTATATACCACAATTTATTTAACACCTTATGTTGTCAACTTTATGTTGTCTGTTACGATCCAGCTGCCTGGGGAAAATGAAGCCATGTTACCAATAATAAAATACGTTTCTCTGACTCTCTTCCAACTCTTTTTTTTGCTGGGCTTCAGGTTCTCTTCAAAGGCTCCACCTCTTATTTCTAGGAGTCCCCAAGGGATTCATCCATTCATTCAGTCAACAAATACTGAACACATAGCATGTACCAGGCAGTGCACTGAGAATGCAAAAGTGAGGAAAAATAGGCAGAGCTGCTGCTCTCTTGGTGTTTCCAGTCTTATGGAGGAAACCAAACCTGAATCATACCATCGCCCAGGGAATCAAACGCAAGCTATGTTAAGTGCCACAAAGAAAAAGTAGCATGCCCTGAGAACAATGCGAAAGGGACTTGACCCAGGCTGGGTCTCAGGGAAGTTCTGTGAGGAAGGTGCTGTTGAGATGAGATGTGGGTATGGAGAAGCTCGCTAGGTCTGAAGAAAGAGGGTCATCTCTGGCAGAAGGAATAGCAAGGGCAAACGCTCCATGGTAGGAGCGGCATGGTGTGCTTGAAGAACCAGAGAAAGCCCTGAGCTGTGAGCGTCTACAACATGGTGTTTTTAAAAGTAGGTTCCATTACTTTCCAGGTATGGAGAGGCCAATGGAACAGGAGACAATTGCCATTGAAAAGATCATTTCTTATGCTCACAGATCCCACGAGGAAGGGACACACGGAGAAGCACAAGGGTTGGAGGCTGAGGGAGCAAGGGAGAAACACATGGAAGAGCCTTTATCATGGTTTCTGTGGGAAGGAATGGGCAAGGAGGGTATGCAGCTTAGAACTGGCTAGTTTGAATAGTTACAGCAGGCTCTGGGCAAGAGGGACTGTCCCTACTTGTCTGGTATCTGGTCTTGAGGTGGTTAGAGCAGGGAAATATGATAGTTGCCCTGAGTGTGCAAGGGGGCAGTTGATGGTATGGGCTCTGGGTTGGTTGGTTTGCATAGGAGAGCACACTCACAGACAAGCTGTTTGCTCTCTCTAGAAATTGCCTAGCCCTTGGATGGGAGTCCCACCAGGGTCAGCAAGCCCCAAGATGCCAAAGTACAGAATAAAAGACACAGTTAATACAGTATGTTTGAGGAATATCAAAGGGGCGGGGTGGCTAGAGGAAAGCTAGCAGGAGGGAGCAATGGCAAGGAGGGATATTTCTCAATGTCTCGGAGAGACTTCAGTGAAAGCAGATCTTTCCAATTTTTGTAGTCCTTTCCCCCTTTGGGCACAAATAGGCAGCTGGACTGGAGGTCAGATCTGGGTGGCAGAAACACCTACACTCAGAAGTGTCCCAGCAACTGAGGTGTTGCTATTGGGCTAAGCCTGGGTACTGAGTCTCTTCCTTGGGGATATATTTTTTCTTAAGTTCTTTGGTCAAATAGACCCTAGAGCCCTGGTTCTCAGCTAGGAGCAATTTTATCCCCCGTGGGATATTTGGCAATGTCTGGAGACGTTTTTGGCTGTCAGACTTGGAGGAGGGTGCTACTGGCATCTAGTGGGTAGAGGCCAGGTGTGCTGCTAAACACATTAAGAAGCATGGGACAGCCCCCAACAACAAAGCCACATCTATCCCAAAATGTCGATAGTGCCGAGGTTGAGAAATACTGTCCTCAGTATCTGTATCCAAAGAGAACAGGGCCAGGGTTTAAGCTGTGACCCTTCACAATGGAATTTTTCATTAATAATCATGCTGCAGTAGATGTATTACATACATTATTTCTATGAATCTTTTTTTCAGTCTCAAGAAATATCTTATTTTTCTTGTCCCTACTTCTCTCTATTTCTGTTTCTGGGGAAGAAGTCCTGTGGAACTTATGTGGAAAGAGCTATTCAATCTACTGTCTCATAACACAGTTCCAAAGCCCTTTGACGATGGTGTTTATTTATTTGTTTTATTTTGAGTCTCCCTATTACTTTATGAGATCGTGTCAGCTCAACAAGTCTCTAGTGACTGACCACCATGTGTTTAACATGTGTCTAATCTCTGGAAATCTAGCGCAGTGCCTGACCCAGTGTGGTTAGGGACCTGGCCCATGAGAACATACGTTATCTGAGTGGCTTCTACCAATAGCCCTATAATGGAGGGATTAATATCCCTCATCTTACATATGAGTAAATATATGCTTGAAGGATTAAGTCATGCCTCGGTCACATGACTAGTAGGTACTAGACCCTGGATTTGAACCAAAGCCCGTGGTCTGACTCCAAAGCCAATGCCCTTTTTGTAGAATCCAACAACTCCATCCATGCTGATGGAAGGTAAAGACCCCCAAGACTCTTCATCTCCTTAAGAACTGTGCTCCAGTTGGCCCTGTTAATACAGAGGCCTCCATTAAACTCTCTCAGCTTCCCCACAAAGAGTAAGCACAGTCCTGGAGGAAAGGAAAAATATTAACCAAGGGAATAAAGAGCCCTCATAATAGCTTGACTCCCACTTCACCAGAAAGCCTGGTGTTCAAAAACTCTGACTCCTACTTAATTAGTACCTTACTTGAGGTGCTATAAACTAGCAGAGATGAGCTGGGGATAATGACAGTGCTGGAAGACATTTCCTGATATTCCTCAAGTTCTGTTCTACAGGTTGCTCCCTGGAAAATGAAGCCTCGTTGAGACTGAGGTTAGCCCTGCATTTCACAGAAGGTGGTAAGGCTCATCACAGCAGGCCTATCCCTGCTCTTAAAAGACATGTCTACCCAGCAATTGCACTACTGGGCATATACCCTGAGAAAACCATAATTCAAAAAGAGTCATGTACCGCAATGTTCATTGCAGCTCTATTTACAATAGCCAGGACATGGAAGCAACCTAAGTGTCCATCAACAGATGAATGGATAAAGAAGATGTGGCACATGTATACAATGGAATATTACTCAGCCATAAAAAGAAACGAATTGAGTTATTTGTAGTGAGGTTGATGGACCTAGAGTCTGTCCTACAGAGTGAAGTAAGTCAGAAAGAGAAAAACAAATACTGTATGCTAACACATATATATGGAATCTAAGGGAAAAAAAGGGTCATGAAGAACCTAAGGGCAAGACGGGAATAAAAACACAGACCTACTAGAGAATGGACTTGAGGACACGGGGAGGGGGAAGGGTAAGCTGGGACAAAGTGAGAGAGTGGCATGGACATATATACACTACCAAATGTAAAACAGATAGCTAGTCGGAAGCAGCTGCATAGCACAGGGAGATCAGCTTGGTGCTTTGTGACCACCTAGAGGGGTGGGATAGGGAGGGTGGGAGGGAGGGAGACGCAAGAGGGAAGAGATATGGGAACATATGTATATATATAACTGAGTCACTTTGTTATACAGCAGAAGCTAACACACCATTGTAAAGCAATTATACTCCAATAAAGATGTTAAAAAGAAAATGTCTTCCTCTCAGATGTCAGCCCCTTCCCCACCCCTCACATGATCTCTTGTATCTCTCATGTGTCAGCAGTTTTTGAAAAAGTTGTATCCTTCTGTACTGTTCTCATGCTTTTTTTCCCCACTATGCCCATATTCCCTCGTTAAAGTATGACATGAGCTAGCTAGCTAAATAATCTTTGGTTATTAAGAGAACTCTGCACCAAGGTATAGCGTAAAAAATAAGACGCATAAGGCAAGTTGCAGAACGTATATAAAATGTGATTTCAACTGTGTTATAAAAAGAAAACATATTTTAATATACATAAAATCTGTCGAACTGAGACAATGGCTATCATAAAGAAGAGGGGCTGCGGAGGTCAGAGAGTGGCTGGATGTAGGAGAGATTTACTTTTTGGAGGTTTTTTGAGACCTGGTCCACCTTCCCAGGTGGAATTCTACTTGGGCCAAGATGCCACTCTGGGAGCTCATGCCTGATCTATAATTTAAGGCACTAAGCTCTTGATTTGTTTACTAAAGGTTGTAATTTAATTACAGGTCATAGAAACTCCTAATAAAATAAATAATCATTCTTTCACAAAACTGCTTTACATACCAGGGATCCACACTCAGATTGCACAATGGCTGTACCTCCACCAACTGAAATAGGGCATCTTCCTTTCACTAATGTATTACTCTTTTTAAGCCAATGCCCACCCAGTTGGTAATTTCTGTTGACCTCTAGTAATGCTGATTTTGCTGTAAACAGTTACAACTACCACTGGGCAAAGATGGATTTGTATGGTAGATGTGCCGTCACTACCTGACGCAAACGAGCTAAGTCATTCAGTGACTGATCACAGTTGAAAGCAGAATCAGTAAATCTTCCTGATACTGGGTTTGCCAGGAAGAGCCCTCTGGCAGCACAAGTGTACCGACCAGTTAGAGAGGCCCCCAGGGCACACCATTCATTCCGCACCCTCGACTATCTTTCTTCTTCTAGTCCAAATTTTTTTTTTTCCATGATCATACTGCAGTCTCTGCTGAAATTTAAGAAAGACTAAAATTCAGGGACACCTGTTGAAGTTGGAAACGACCGTGTTGTCTGTGTTATGGTGGCCGCTGAGCCTGGCAGCTGCACAAATGCAAGGCCAGTCAAGGTCTACTTCGATAGAAGTGTCTTCTCTGTTTGGAGGAAAAATGCCAACAGAACCTCGGATCCTGGGCTGTTGCTCTGGGTTTGTTTTTGTGTTTGTTTGTTTGTTTTTACAGAAAGAATATTTTCTAGTCTGTCTCTAGATATATACACACACATACACACATTGGTGGTCGGACTATCAGATAATTGAAAAAATCGAAGTGGAAAATGATAAAAATAAGATTCATATATATTTAAATATTTTATGTTACCTTAAAACATAGATGTCTATTTATTTTCCAGTGTCTAATTTAGGGTCAGGTCTTCTTTTGAGTGTGGACACACTGCTTGGAGTTGTGTTGTTGCCTCTTACAGGTGAACCCCACTTTCTGATGCCCCATGCACAATTCCGCGGCTGGGTTTCTTTAAAGCGGAATTGGAACTCCAAGATACTTGTGAAACAATCTGAGAGTGGGTTCCATCTAGGTGTTTACAGTCTTTTCCCAAAGAATCAACTTGCTCACACGTAATTCCATAGCAATAGTTTTAGTGACTTGTTTTCATTGTCTTTCCAAAGCGTTCTCCTTAGCATTCATAGAAATACTCGTGAAACTCATTTCACTGTATTACACTGGTGTATATAATATGTAATTAAAAGAATACAATCAAAATCATAAGCACAACTGGCACTGACGGGCTTGGGGACAAAGTCCAACTGATCCTCGGACGGTATGCAGCCCAGCTGGAGGGAACAGAGGAGGTAAGCTGCTGAGGGAAGAGCCACAAGCAGTGCCCAGTTCCCGCTGACCGCATCGGTCAACAAGTCCTCCTTAACCCTGGGAGAAGATGAAGCGTGTGTCGGTTCATGAAATGTCTGCTGTGTATTCATCTCTTTTCGGGTTTTCCAATGCATTTTAAGCAACATAACCCTTTCTTCAGATGCGATCTTACACAGAGGAACAGAATATCGGACAAGAGTGGGGATGCTCTGGGGGACCTGCATCCACCCCCTCGACATCTCTTCCCCTGATGTGGCCCTTGAAAAACATCTGGAAACCCCGAGGGCTGTATGAAGCACAATATGAAAGTCTCCCACTGAGTCAGTCCTTTCACAATAAAATTATAAGCTCAGATCTAAAGATACTGTGACCGGAACTCAGTTTTTCTGGTTCCTGAACTTAAATTTCTCTGCTACATTTTCTGACTTTTATTTTCCAGGCAACTTGAGGCTGCGCCTCTGGGGTCTTTCTGCCATCTAGTTATCTCTGTGTGGTGGCCCAGCAGCCAGGAAGGAAAGCAGTGAGATAGACTCAGCACGGCCTTGCTCTCCGCAGAGCTCTCTGAACTTCCTGCCACCAGCATCTAGCCCCTGTGAACCAGCGTGTGCAGGGCCAGCTATGACTTTCTTCCTGACCTTCCTTCAAGATTCCACACTTTGTGGGCTGAAGAGATAGTTTCATTGCTGACTGCCTGGTCCCTGCTTTTGTCTTCAACATCTGAGCTGGGTTTGGTCAGGAGGAGGGGGCGGGGCAGGGGGTGAAAGGGCATTCTAGGCAAAGCAAATGTTAGACACAAAGGCCTGGGCTTGACTTGGGCCAGTACGGTGTTCCAGAAGCAGAAGACCAGAGCACGAGCCAGAATCATGAAGGGTCCTATATCCATGCTAAGGAGTCTGGATTTTATCCTGAAGGCGATGGAAAGGTATTAAAGGATTGCAAGCAGAGGCATGACATGAGCGGATTTGTGACTGAGCTGGGTCACCCTGTCAACACTAGCAAATGGATGGTGATGGGAGGTGGGACAGAAAGCAGGGAGACCAGATAGGAGGTGGCTACAGGAACTCAGGGGAGAGATGACAGAGACCTGCACTAAGGTGGTGACTGTCTGACTATTTGGATAGAGGAGAGGAGAGAGATTGCAAGGCATTAAGCATGCCTGTACTTAGACAGAACTCTTTCCACTGCTGGCTAGAAAGCTAGATTCAAGTGGTCAAAACAATTTTGGGGGACAGACAGAGTGTGGATTTCACATGTGATCAAGCTTCAGATTCAACTGCAGGGAATCTTCCCAAGCTTCTAGTTTTCCTATCAAGGCTACCAGGTGTGGCTGCCAGGCTGTGCACTGCACAGCTCCGGGAGATGCCGCTGACACAGACCGCAATGTGTTTAAAATCTCTTGAAGTCGTGCAATGCTACCCTCCCTCTCCCTATGGCTGTGCAAACAGAAGTTTCTAGACGTTGTCCGCAAAGCTGCTTGAGAAATGTTATGTGCAGCGTATAAGTCCTACTAAATAGAAGAGGTGAGGGTAAGGCAAGATTACGGATGGTCGCTTTCAGGATCTAATGCAACACTGAGACCGTCCTTGCTTCACACAAGGGCTGAGGGAGGAGAGGAGGGCCGGTGGCAGTGGGCTCTCAGCAGCTGAGGAAGGACACAGGGAGGTTGTACAAGGCACTTGGCATCAGAACAGACTGAAGCAGAACTTCCATCAATACAGAAAACAGACTGAAGCAGAACTTCCATCAATACAGCCTGGCTCTGGAATATAGAAACCAGCCCCAACAAGGATGCCCTGCTATGTGCCCAAGGTACAGACTGCAGAGGAACATGGAAGAGTCTTCAGAATGGCCAGCCCCTCAGTAACATCTGCGCCCACACACTAAGAGATGTTTCGTTTCTGTTCTGTGTTTGGGAAAGGCTGAGAGTCCCAAAACTTCTCATTTCAATAAGGATGGTAAGTCTTCTAGAAGTAGACCCTTTGTTCATAATTCATGGTGCATATGAAATATACAAAAGGTAAATAAATGTGTGTTATTTTCTTTCACTTTACCCAGTTGATATATTTCTTTTTTCTTTTCTTTTTTTTTCCTTTTTTTGGCCATGCTGCACGGCTTGTGGGATCTTAGTTCCCTGACCAGGGATTGAACCCAGACCATCGGCAGTGAAAGCTCCGAGTCCTAACTACTGGACCGCCAGGAAATTCCCGCCAGTTGATATATTTCTGAGAAGTTGGGATTATACTACATACAAACCAAGTTGGAAGTTTCTAAGAGACGAAGATTGCAAATGAAAGTGTCACATGCTGTGCAGATCATAATATCAGTGCCTAATGGTGCCTGGCACACAGTACGTGCTCCCTGAACGTTCACTGAACTCACAGATAAATGAGTTATGTTAACCAAGTGCTTCTACACAAATTATCTCATTTGATCCTAACAAGTCTGTGAAGTAGGTGCTGTTATCTCCATTTGTAGAAGAGAAAACAGAAGCTCAAAAATGTTAACTGACAAGTGCTCAAGGTCACATAGCTAATGAATGGTGTAGCTGGGACATTATTTAAGACTTTTTGATTCTTTCCACCACTTGACAGCTTTGGTCTCCATAATTCTGATTTAAAGGAACCTACTGAGGAATCCTTTTGTAAAGAAGAAAACCACCCTTAATGTACATTTTGTAAGTCTTTTTGGGGATCTTAACTTTCCCTCTTCGGTCCTGTCTATCAGAATCTACATCTCTCACATTTGGCTAGCATTATCTCATGTTTTATTTCTTTCTCTGTCTGATTCAAGACTGAAAGATTTGTTTTCTAAAACTGAGATCCTAACGTGTTGAGTTGACTTGACAGATGAATGAAGTAGAAATTGGTGTGTAGAGTAATGAAAAACCACACCAGCCCCCAAATCACAGGTATTAAAAACCATACATGGAGGGAGTCATGAATCACTGAGGTTCCAAACTTTCTTCCATGTAAAAACTAAAGTGGTTGAGCCCAGTGGTGAGGGGAGCTGACCTCAGAAAGCGTCACCCCTAGATTTCCATGTCTCTCCCACCCGCATGGGGGCTTCGTGGGTCAAAGTCAGTTTGAACCTTCACATCCTCTGATGGTGATCCCTAGGGCTCCCATTGGAGATCACGTTCTTGGTGCATGTCCTAAACCATTGTTGAGCTTTGCACACTTGGTATGCTTTCTCACCTGATCTTTTTTTAGGGGAGGGTGAACCGAAGCCTAAGGACCAGGTGCTGGCTCCAGAACAAAGATGTATAATTTCCATCAGGATCAAAGGTGAATGTAAACCAAAAAAGGACAGCACCTTCACCACTGGGGACTTCAGATAATAAAACAGAACACATTTTTATAATTATATCAGAAACACTGCTCAGGAGAATCTGTCTAAAGCAATGCAATGTCTTCATTTGATGGACCCAGTCCTTATTTGAGTGGCGAAGTGTCATATCCTGGGCACAGGGCCGTGGACCTCAGTAACCTGGCCTACAGTAATATTTTCAAGAATTTCGGAGAACTCAACCTTGTCTGTGGTTAAACTTCATTCATTCAACCTTCCGTCATTCAGAGCCCTTTCTCTCAAGTTAATTTATCTAAAGCACTGAGCAGAAACTGATGGAATGTCAAAGTTTAAAATAAAAAGACAATTTGCTTAGTATTTTTGTTGATGAAAGAGGGTCCAATAAGATCTAGATATGTACATGCATACATAAAATTTTGATGGTGGTGGCAATGTATTCCCCAGCAAGCACACTGCACATTCACAGTGGTGTTTACTGAAGTGCGCTATATTTAGAAAAGGGCAGTCTGATGGAGCTGAGCTTTGAGAGAGCTGTTTGATCCTCCCTTTCATCACTGCATGGTAGAGTGGGTCTTGGCGAGCCCTGGGTGGAAAGAAATCACCACAAGAGCTTTCACTGCACGAACCTCTGCTCTTGTGACCAAACATAGCCCTGCTGCTTCAGGAAGGTTTGCATAAAAGGGATTGATTTTCATTTGATTCTGCAAATGGACTCACTGAGCCAGCCTGGCAGAAAGGAAGAGAATAAGAAGGAAAAAAAAAAATTCTTAGGCAGTTCTGGCCAGCTTCCAAATGCCTCAAGCTGACAGCACAGCTGGTTTAATCTGCTCCTTTGGAGCTGAAGACATGCTTAACTTTCCAGACCAGAAACTTGGGACCTAATGAGCGATTGCCTCAAATTCTGATTTTCTTCTTCTGGTAAAAAAACAAAACCAAAACCAAAATGCAAACTATTATGTTTGAACTATTCTACATTTAAAAAATTCAATTGCAGAAATTGTAGCTCCTCTCGTTCACTTTAAAAAAATGACTTTAAAAATTGTAAAAATGCATGACTTCTTTCAAAAATAATCATTTTACATCAATTGTTACCACATGATTAAATTAATAGTTTAAGACAAAAAGATATCCCTCTTTAAAATGAAATTAATCGAGCTGGATCTAAACTAATTGTTATTTATTTCCTGACCATTTACCACAGGCAGGCATTAATCTTGTTTTAGTTACAAAGATAAAAACCAATAAAACATATTCATTCTTCTCAGGGGCCTCACGATCTGGCAGGAGAAGCACACGTTCATGACTATGTTAAGATATGTATTCTAATGTTCATACAGTGCAACGAGTGTTATATATAAAGGGATGGGCAAGATGTTGTGAAAACAAGACGAGGTAGTAATGAATTTGGCCTGGGATGGGCAGAAGTTCATTGTGGCTTCACATGGATATTAACATTTAAGCCGGGCTTTAAAGAGATACTATCCAACAAGATTTAAGAGTAAGGCCAGGACCAAATGGGGACACATTGTACAGCAATCTCTCACAGGAAGGCCAGCTCTGTTCAGACAAGGCAACTGGGCCAGAAACAGGATTACTCAGCTGCTGTCACCTCTCACCTGAACTAGAATGCTAGGCTCCTACTTGGTCTTCCTGCTTCACCTCTCACTCTTCTCCAGAAGTCTTCTCTCCACAGTGCATCAAGATTCATCCCTTTAATATGTAAATCGTTTATTTCCATAACACATATTTATAGAGCAGCTACTTCACATCAGGTGCTCTGCTAGATGCTTGGAAATGTGAGTAAACAAAACAGACAGAAACCCCTGCTCTCATTGAACTTATTTCTAGCAGTGAAGAGAGTCAGTCAATGAAAAACATAATAAATTAGTATAAATAAGTAAATGTTATAGTATATTAGAAAGTAGTAGGTACTATTTAATAATCTGAGTCGTGAACGTACATCAGGAGTGGATGAGTTGGGAGCAGGTTTACATTTTAAATAGGGCGGCCAGGGTAGACCTCGTTGAGAAATTGACATGTAAAAAGGGGAGGGAGCTAGCCATGAGGATGATTGGGGAAGAGTATTACAGGCAGAGAGAACAGCCAATGTAAACCGCAAAAGTGAAAAGTACCTCATGTTTTTCAAAACAGTAAAGAGAAAATTATGGCTGGAACAGAGAGTAAGGGGGGAGAGAAGTAAGGATGATGTCAGAAGAATGGGGGGGGTGGTCAGCTCATAAAGTGTCTGTTTGGGTATGTGTGTCTAGATGCCTCACATACAAATCTCTCCCAACTCTCCAACCCTGACCCTTTCTACTCTGACATTATCCTCATGGTTTATTACTACTGGATTTGTCCTGGCTTTAGAGGGGACCAGCTACAAGTGTCAAAGAGCTTACCATAGGCTGGGCTGTTGGCAAAGCTATCCTGGTACATGATCATACCAAGTTCCTTTCTTCCCTTCAACCCAGTCAGTGTCATTTTCTCCCGAGGCAGACTCACCAACCTGGATGTCATAGTTGGCTCTACCTTTCCACGAAGCTGAGACCCTTCATGGCTTGAGCTGTCCACAGGCCTAGCTTCTCTTCGTGGCCATCTGGCTCCCATGGAGAGTTCTACATCCTTAGTAGCCTATCTTCCTCTGAATTTCTTTGAAGCTATTTTAGAACTTTCTCTTTCAAAGATTATCCCATATAAGAATGTTCACTAAGTTCTTGTCACCAACAATAACTCTAACATTCATCTTATTTGCATCACTATATGCCAGACTGTGCTGTAATGTCAGGGACACAGAAATGAGAAGAAGGTCAAGAGGATCCCTCATATATTCTTGTCATCCAAAAAAACATAAGGAGTATTTCTCAGGGTCTTATGTTGGCCCTTACGTTTGTTATAGCTCCATTCAATACCAAGAAAGACCATAATGATGATGATGGTGGTAATCCCAGGATCTAAATATCCTTGAAAAATAAAGGAATGATGGGATAATAATGGAAGACTGTTGGATAATGACTGCTAAAGGATACTATCCAGAGAGGACATTCAAATTAATTCTCTTTGCCCGTGTTCTTAAGTCCAAATATTTTATGAAAACTTCCTGAAAATGAACACAATAATACCTGAGAATGGCCATCGTGATTAGGTTAGACATCCTAATAGAAATTGTGTGTAAAAATCACCTTTACTTCAGTTGACAATGATGGGGAGTTTTGGAAGGTGTTCGTGGTAGCCTGCCTCCAAGATGGTCCTCAGTGATCCCTCCCTTCCAGAATTCACACCCTTGTGTAGTCCCCTCCCACATTGTGGTCAAGAGAATGAGGCAGAAGTGATGGTACGTGACTTCCAAAGCTAGATCATAAGAGGCACCCTGTATTCTGTCTTGTTCTCTCACTCTTGGATCACTCGCTCTGGGGTAGCCAGGTGTTGTGTTAGGAAGACGCTCAAGCAGCCCTATGGAGAGGCCCATATGGTCAGGAACTAAGGCCTCCTACCAACTGCTGGTGAGGAACTGGATTTCCTTGCCGATGTGTGGGTAAGCCATCTTGGAAGTGGGTGCTCCAGCCCCAGCTAAGCCTTCATGCATCTTCAGCCCTCTCTGACACCTTCACTGCAACCTCACGAGAGATCCTGAGCCAGATCACTTCAGCTAAGCAACTCCCAAATTCCTGACCCACAGAAATCATGTGAAATAATAACCACATGTTGGTTTAAGCCCTTAAGTTGTGGCAGAATATGTTGTCACCAAACGATAATGAACACAGTGTCACATAGAACTTGGAGGTACAATCCTCCCTCAAATCCTAGAGCACTAATAAATCATCAACTTTATCTGGTCTCTCGTGTACAGTTTAATTTCCATTTGAAAATGTTTTCAGAGTTTTGGATTTTTTACCCCTTTCATTGAGATTTACCAAATTTTAGCAATAAAGCTTAGTGATTCAGAAGTTAGGCTTTGGAAATAGTTAAATCACTGCTCTGCCACCACTTGCTAGCAGTACGACCTTAGGAAAGATGTGCCTCAGTTGTCCTGTCAGCTTCACGATTCTAAAAAGAACTGAACCCAGAAGACTGATGTAAGGATTACTTAGATAATATATGTAAAGCACTTAGCATGTTGCTGGCTCATAAAAACTACTCATTAAAAGGTATTGATGACAATGATGACAATGTGATGATGAGGATTATGGAGAAGGCAAAAATCTCCTTGTTTTCAACTTGCAGGTAAATTCATTACAAGGTAAAAGATAAAAAATTTTCATTTCTGTATTGTAGCAGTCTCAGTTATTACCCTGTATTTCTTGCACACATGTAATTACATCTATAATAATCATTATTTTATTTTACAACATACCTATTCTTCTAGTTTCTTCACTCCTTTCTATAACTCACAGTATAGCAAGTATGTTGCAGGTATTCTCATGATGGAAGCACGTATTACTGAACCAAGGCAAAATTATAACAATAAATCAAATTTTGGTGTTTATTTATATTCTGATTGATTACTCTTTTTACAGGTAGGTTACCTATTATAGATAATGAAAATGCATAAATTGTTCAACTATTCAACTCTTCATAGAGATTTATAACTAGAGCTTTGGTCAAGTGTCTGAAAATTTTTTGGGTTTAGTTAAATCTTCATAGTAGGACTAATTTAAAAAGACACATTAGAGTTCACGTCCTTTAAAGAAGATTGGGCTGTGTTTCAATCTCATGGTTAAATGTGATTTTGCTTTTCCTTTCCCCATAGAATTGGACAAATGCGGGAAGAAGACCTACTTGTAGTGTAGACACTGGTCGTGACAAGTGTCTCTTGCCTTGGTGCCTGTCTGATTCTCAATTTTATCAGCTTTACACTAACTAGGTTGAACTAAATAACCTATAGAGTCACTCTTCCTCCAGATTTCTACTCATTCTCCAACAGAGAAATCACAGCCTACTTTTTTCCCCCCACAAAGGCTATAAAAGATGAAAGGCTTTGCTGAGTCTTTGTTTCAAATGGATATCTAGTATTAAAAGTGAACTCTACCAACCTTTTATATATCTTTGTCGTATCTTGGGTCGGTGAGTTATAAAACCTTCACTAGATGGTTCAAAACAATCTGAACTCCTTCCCAGGATGCCTGTTATCATAAGAGCAGCAATAGAAGCAATACCAACAACATGGAGGACTCCTTGTATGCTGGGCAATATTTTAAGTACTTCACATGTTCATGCTTTACCTACTTTAATCCTCACCCTCAACACGTTAGCTATGGTTATCCCAGTTCTCAGAGTTGCCTGCCTGGTTTCTCATTGAGAGTATTCTACATTCTACACTCATCAGACACCGGAGAGAGGAGAGCGTTCTTATTTTTTCTGTGGAGTCCTCAGCATGATCTTTTTTATGCTAGTAGCAATGAGAGCTGGACTTTAAAAGGTGCAGCTCTGCTAAAGCAAGAACTGAGTAAAACACATCCATTCGCAGCAAATGGGTAAACATGTGCTCTAGAATCCATTCTGAGAGCTATAACTGTGCTTAGAGGTTGTGAAATGCAGTCCTCTTCACCCTCCACTTATACACACACACACACACACACACATATGCACAAATATACACATCCACAAAGCATTCACTTCAGCCATTTCAAATAATTTAGATTTGATTACATACTACAATATTAGAAATGGAACATGTTTTAAATGTAATGGCTTTTTAAAAACTCAAGTACAACATCAAAAGTCCATCAAATGAATGAATCAAATGATGAATAAAATGAATCATTTTATGGAAGAAAGGCAGCAAATAACAGATGCGAATTTGAAAAGATCAGGGCTCTGGCTTAGAAAGAAAAACTACCTGCCTTTCTAGATAATCAGATGACCCAAATATGAGTTTCTTGTGAATGTTTTGTTTGTCTAAGTAAGGTTGTTGATATTTATTAAAGTTTTTCCATGGGAATAATATCTAAGGTACACAACTGGCTCCTAATGGGCTTGTTTCAAGCATAGAACGGAAATCAAGCTTTCATGATAGAACTCAGAGCCCAGGTGGTATCTCTGATTGCTGAAGTAGAGGGCCATCTGCAATTCAAGTAAATTTGATTTACGCAAATTCAGCCACTCTGTTTGTGGGGGGCTGGGAGGCTGGAAATAAAATGTTATCAAGTGTTCTTCTGCATATATGTTTTTTATTATATACTGAATAAACATGTGCACTTATAAATTATCTATTGTACATAATCATACAGATTTGCAAATTATGTCATACAGGGTTGTACACTCAAAACCCTGAAATCAGAATTTATGGGCAGTTTAAGGGATTTCCAAGGGTAATTTTGACCTTACCTGTCTTTTTCACCTTAAGCACAGTCTTAGAAACCCATAGGCCCCAACCAGCCTGTGACTCCACTGTGAATTAAAATTGCCATTTAGTGAGTGAAAAGGCCCAAGGGAAGGATGTCTCCTGGTCCCAAGTACCAATCCAAATCTCTCTTTGTGTTTTTGATCAGTCTGTGAGGTCTTATCCAGAATTGTACAGAGGTTACTTTAGTTACACTAAGACAGTTGGGAGAAAACTCAGGTGAGAAGAACTTTCAAAACTAGGAGAACATGTGTCAACGTCAGTGAAAAAATGTTTTGTGAGCTCTCATATTAAAAGTGTGTTGTGGGCTTCCCTGGTGGCACAGTGGTTGAGAGTCCACCTGCCGTTGCAGGGGACACAGGTTCGTGCCCCGGTCCGGAAGGATCCCACATGCCACGGAGTGGCTGGGCCCGTGAGCCATGGCTGCTGAGCCTGCGCGTCCGGAGCCTGTGCTCTGCAACGAGAGAGGCCACAACAGTGAGAGGCCCACGTACCGGAAAAAAAAAAAGTGTGTTGTGTTGACACATGAACTTATCTACTGAACAGAAACAGACTCACAGATACAGAGAACAGACTTGTGGTTGCTAAGGTAGGGTTGGGGAGGGATGGATTGGGAGTTTGGGATTAGCAGATGCAAACTATTATATATAGAATGGATAAACAAGGTCCTACCATATAGCACAGGGAACTATATTCAATATCCTGTGATAAACCATAATGGAAAAGAATACGAAAAAGAATATATATATATTTATATATCCAAATCACTTTGCTGTACAGCAAGAAATGAACACAACACTGTAAAGCAACTATACTTCAATAAAATATATATATTTTTAAAGTGTGTTGTGTTGAGTTAGAAATGGTATTCTTTCCCATGAGTTTGCTTCCCTGGCTGCTCAGGGCTTGAGAGAGCACAGTTCACCAGCGTTAGCCAGAAAAATCCTCTGCACCTATTTCTATTCTTAGGGGCTGTGAGCTTGGTGATTATACAGAGACCAACTTGAGTCTTACGGAAGGCGGTATATGTTTCCAGGGACTAAAATAGCACCACATTAAAGTCAGGCAGGTGCTTGACTAGGGAATGTGAAGCCATCTTCTCCTAAGAGGCTCTGAACGTTTTTATTAAATGTTTTCAGCAAAATAAACTGTTACTAGGAAAACATGTTGTTATAAATATAAGAAGGGTCTGTGGGTCTGAAATGTATCTGGCTGATTTCTCCTTCCTTTGTAATCCCGCTAAGCCTAGATGCTCAGCAGTGAAAGTTAGATCTCCTTGCATCCTTCATCAGCCGTGGCTGCTGGCAGAAAATGGTCAGCTTTTGGAGCTTAAAGGAAACAGTCGTTCTTGATGAATGACCTTTGAAAGACTATGTATTCAGAGATCTCTTTTGATCCAGGAAGCTCCTACTTGATATAATTGGCCGATGTACAGACAGCAGAGAATTTTGTTGGACGCGGTGACTGGTTTGATGAAGTGCTACCGCATGCTCCAAAGAGGCCTCTTCTGAATTTACCTCATCAACTGTTGAGCTGAATTATATACAAAAGTCATTATTTTAGGATTCATTCATTCTGAATATGGATTATTTGATAACAGTGTATTTAGAAGTTTATGTCTGCTTTATTTAAAACAGTGTTTGACTAAGCACATTTTTAAGGTAAACAAGATAATGAGGGAATCGTTTGCTGACTTTTGAGTACTAAGTGTTTCTAAGGACTTTGGATGAAACCGTTTATAAACAATGTGTTAATAATTCCCAGAGATCACAGTGCTCTGATACGTTAGTTATAAATCCTTTTTAGCTGGTCATTTAAGGAGGATTTTCCCTAAATAATGTTGTTAGCTTTTCTCCAGTTACCCAAAAGTAATAATTAAACTATTGGTTGACTGATTGATTCAATAAAGTAGACAAAATAGCATTTACTGAGTCCCTAGTCTTCATTCCTCAGGCAACAAAAGTTCGTTGTGTGCCTAGTAGTGGCACAACATTTTTTAGGTACTGGGGACAATATCAGAGAACAAAAGAAGCAAACAAGAAAAGAAAAAGAAAGGAAAGAAGGGAGGGAGGGAGAGATGGAGGAAGGGAGGAAGGGAGGGGAGAAAGAAAGAAAAAGAAAAGAAAAGAAAAAGAAATTCTCTTCCCTGAGGAGCTTATATTTTCCTAGATGTTGGGATTGAATTAATATACAAGTCAGACATGTCCCCTGCCTACAGAGAGTTTAAATTCTGCTGGAAAAGATGGGCCGTAAATAAAGACCTACATTTTATTAAGGTAATTGGATTGGAATGGAATATACAGAGTGATGGGATACACGGTCATTCTGAGGCCCACTTTAAATATGATGGTCAGGGAAGATCTCATGAGGAAATGAAGATTAAGCTAAAATATGAAGGATAAGGAGAAGCCAGGTATTCAAGAGCCAGGGGGAAAGAAGAAGGGTTTTTCAGACAGATTGATAGCCCAAGGCAGGGAAGGGTTGGCTTCTGGAGGACCACTGAGGGAGCCCACCCTGGAAACACAGGCGGGAGCCAGGTTGTGCGTGGTTTGGACTTTATTCTAAGAGCAATGGAAAGGGTTTTAAGAGAGGGAGTTGTAGCACTCCTTTGTATTTGTAAAAAATCATTTTAGCAGCTGAAGAATGAATTTGAGGGGAAAAGAGGGAGAGCAGTTTGGGGGCCATGTGAGAGCTGTGAGGGCGGAGGCCACGGTGTCAGCTCTGGAGATGGCTTTGGAATATATTTTGGAGATTGATTTAAGACGACTTTACCACAGAATGGGATGGGGATGAGGAGAATAAAAGGGAGGACCAGCTTCCCTACTGATGGAAGTACCACTGTTGAGATGGAAGAGCCTGGGATAGAAATAAGATTGTCTGGGGAAGGAGAAGGGTGGTGCGAACAACCACGAGTTCCCTTCTTGACATGTTATATCTGCGATGCCTATTGGACGTTCACATGAAAACGTCAAGTAGCCCACGGGGTATAAGAATCTGGAATTGAGGAACAACGGTTAGGCTGAAGGCATAATATTGGCAGGCACCAGCAAACATAAAGCATTTAAAACCATGGGCCAGGATGAGATCACCTGAGGAGAGAAGACAGATGATAAGTGAACAGTTAGTCAACACATTTTTACTCCAGACTCATTATGTTCAAGGCATACTGCCTAGTCATTGTGGGCAAACAGATGTGTGAGACAAAGCCTTTATCCTCAAGAAAATTACATTCTGGGTATGAGGAAAAACACAAAAAAGTGAAAATAAATGTCAAAAGAAGGGACAATGTATTAGTCCAGAGAGGGATTACTATGGGATTGAGAATAAGAGTCACTTTATAATGGTGATAGTAGTCTAAGGACCACAGGTGGGGGACTGGACCAGGGCTCAGAGGGACTGTGAAACCTCCAGAACTGGGTGGTTTGTATGTGTGTACGTATTTTTTCTAAGAAAGAGAATTGTTAAATTGCAATTGTCAAATTCTCAAAGGGTTTTGTAAGTCAAAAAAGATTAGAAGCATTGCTATAGGAGATCAGTTGAATCTCGGTTTTAAAAGATTGGTTAAATTATAGAAGGTACAGAGAAGGAGGAAGGATATTATGGGAAGTGGGGACAGTGCAAGACATAAGCAATGAAACATTCTGAGATACAAAAGTGCAAGGCACGCCTGGCAATTGTTTTAGACTTGCATGATTGGGACAGGGGATTCGTATGGAAGAGTGAAGAAACTGAAGTTGGAAAATAGATGGGGATGAAATGAGGGACAACCTTAAATGAAAACTAGGAGATTGGACTTTCTCCTACAGACCACGGGGAAGCATTGGATTCAATTCAATTAAAAACTATTGAACATTTGATACGTATAAAGCAACATGTGGTGTTCTGGTTGGGAGGTGGAGATGGGAGATACACATGTAGGTAGAGAAGGGTTAAAATTTCCACACAGCATAACAAGAGTTAGAAATAATTAACATTTATTCCATGCCTACTCTGGGCCAGGCCCTGTGCTAAGTGCTTTAAGTGGATTATCCAGTTTTAATCCTCACAGCTCTATTGACATGTACCCTACTGGGGTAAAGGGAAGTTAAATTACTTGTTCTCAGTTGTACGGCTAGGAGAGGTGGAGTCATTATTCAGACTCAGGCAGTGTAACTCCAGTGCCCAAGCTCTGGAACACTCTGTTGACTGGCCCCAAATATCCTGACTTCTGCTGCAGCTAAGGATGGCCATGACTCCTCGCTTCTCATCAATACCAGGGGTACTGGTGCATCTGGAGACACCCTGGAGTTTGCCAAGCGGAATGTGAAGTGACAAATACTGCACATTTTAACAAGCTATCAACTTTATTTCAAGATTTGAAAAAAAACATGAAATTAGATATGGGTATATTATGGTTGTAAACATCACATTAATATTTTAATGAACGTGTTGTGTAACGTGTGTACAGAAAAGTGAATAATCGTAAGCATATAGCTCAATATACTTTCACAAAGTAAACACATCTATGTAACCAGCGCCGGATGGAGAAATAGAACTTACAGCACTCCAGAGGCCCCACTGGCCGTTCTCTGAGCCTACCCCCAAAGGTCACCACCATCCTGATAGACTTCCAACACCAGTGATTTGTTTGTCCTGTTTCAGATTTTTTTTTTTTTTTTTTTTTTTGCGGTACGCGGGCCTCTCACTGCTGTGGCCTCTCCCGTTGCGGAGCACAGGCTCCGGACGCGCAGGCTCAGCGGCCATGGCTCACGGGCCCAGCCGCTCCGCGGCACGTGGAATCCTCCCGGACCGGGGCACGAACCCGCGTCCCCTGCATCAGCAGGCAGACTCTCAACCACTGCGCCACCAGGGAAGCCCTCCTGTTTCAGATTTTTATATAAATAAAATCATTTAGTATGTTCTCTTTGCAGTTGGCTTCTTCCTAACATTACATTTGTGAGATTCATTTATGTTGCTGCATGTGGCAATACTTTGTTTATTTAATCGACATTAGTTTTTAAGGTAAAACGTAACTCCACAATAAAATTATTTGCTTTTTTAGGGATCATACTCCAAGTTTTTGAGAATGCAGTTTGATCTCCTATTCCCTTTGGTCACTTCGATGACTAAGTTTGAGCAACACAGGAACAAGCACTGAATTTGGAGTCAGGAGAAATGGATTCTACTCCTCCTCTACTATTCATTGCCGCTGTGTGACCTTGGGCGAGTCACTTACAGTCTCTGAACTTCATTTCCTACCTTAATGAAACAAGAAAGTAAACTTAAAAAGTCTCTTTGGTCTTCTGCAGTGAGTTGTCTTTGTTTCCACTCTAAGCTGCATTGGCTTAACTTAAGGAAAGTTTACAGAGAAATGAAATAAATTTTTTTTATTATAAAAGAAAAACTTGTCTGTTGTAACAGTTCAAACAACACTGAGCTGCATAAAGGAAAATTTAATAATAATTGTTCGATCTTACCTTCCTACATATACAAAAACAATGTCAGTTTGGTGTTATACTTCTACATGGTAAGTAATGTTCAGTAAGTTTTATTATTGTTTTTGAAGTAGAATCATACTAATACATTTTTATTCCGTAATTTTCTTTGCATGGAAATTCTTCCAAGATTGGAACATATGTTTCTCTTCATTTAGTGTCTGAAGAATGGATGTCTGCACAATGAGCTATAGCGTGCATGCTCTGTAATCCATCAACCGTCCTCTACCGGTTGATATTCACATGGTTTCCAATTTATTTTTGCTGTCACAACACATTGCAATAAGCATTCCTGTACATATGTTATTAAACCCTAATGGTCTTATTATGTATGATAGATAGAAACTGTCAGATTGTTTTCTAAAAAGTTGCTTAATTTGCATCTCAGTACTTGAATTTTGAGCAGATTTAAATGTGAGATTTGAAGCAAGGAAAGAAATGAGCTATTAATTTTCATAATGATTCCAAATAGTCATAGAAAATAGAAAGCTGAAAAATAAAATACTGAGTATATCTTTAAAGGCTCCGGTTTGAAATTGCTGCAGTCTGAAATCAGAAATGTGGGGAGAAGAAATAGTTTCCAGAGTAACACAAAACAGAAACATGATTTTAGCCCCCAAAATGCAATATCAAGAATTAAAAGGCAAAAAGAAAAAAAAATTCCTTTCTAAAGTCTCAGAAATAAGCCATTGATGTTACTCCGTAGACAGACAGCTGAGTTGATTGATGCTTTAAATTCTGTTTCAACACCAACCAGAAAAGATTTACAGTAACTTGTGAAACCCTAAGAAGGCACCTTCCGTGACCTGCTCTCCCAGACCAAGGAGGCCACCTTAGCAACAGCCCTCTCAGGCTCCCGCCTCCTACAGGCTAGGATAACAGACAGCCTTGGGTGAGATGGACAAACATTTAGAGTTAGGCTCTTCAAAGTGGTCTGTATTCCAGAGAAGAAGACTTATTTGTCCTGTCCAAGTTTCACTTTGAGGTTGGTCTGGAAGGGATAATTTTTCTTTATCCAGTAGGATCTGGAACACCCGAAACTCCACTACTCCCTCAAGAGAGAACGAGATGGAAACAACTGAGAAAGAGGAAGAAGAAGGGGCATGGGTCTGGGGAAAGGGAGGGCAAATGTGCAGGAGACCATTGAGACAGGTGGTGGGCTGGGAGGGACCAGACAGGAGCAACACCCAATACACATCCTGACTCAAGGGGAAAAGTAAAGGACTTCTTGCACCACTTCTGCCCTCTGCGTGCCCTGTGTCTGTGAACATTTTATTTCTGGTGGTGAACTGTTCCTTCTTGTCCTTCCAAGTTTTAAGGGCATAGCTAAGGGGTTGCATCTCCAATGTGCACGGCACGCTTCTACGATAACGTGCTCTTCTTTGCACAAGAAGATAGTGCTACTTACTCATCCTCACGGGACATGCTGTTTTCTATTCACAGGGATAGTTTGACACTAATCCTGCCACTCCGTTTCCTTGGTCTCCATGGTGACCAGCTCTCCCACGTGTAGGCAGCTGGTGGAGACTGTGGAACAGCTAACTGGCCAGCACTGGGAAGGAGCCTGTGACCTCCACCTCACGGACTGAAAACTCAACCATCAACAGAGTGTGGGCTTGAGTCACTCAGAGCCAGGTAGTGAGGGCTCCAGCACTTACTAGTTGGGAAAAGTCATCCAGGTTACATGTCTTCACTCAATTTTTTATCCATAAAATGGGAATAATAATTGCCCTTGCATGGTGTTTTTGAGAAGATTTAAAGAGTTAAAGTGTGTAAAACATTTATAATAAATAATAGACACTCTGGCACAACCAGCCAAAAAACCAACCAACCAAACAAATGAAAATGGTGCCATTCCTTCAGATGTAATTCTTACAGGTGTCAACCTGGGCCAGGAAGAGGAACAGCTGGCTACACTCTGGGCATTAAGCAGCCTGAAGCAAAGCCTCCTTCACATCAGTGTGCGTGGATAGGCGTGAAGGTGTTTATGGAAAGCCTTACACAAAATATAATCAGTCTCTCTCTCTCTCTCTCTCTCTCTCTCTCTCTCTCTCTTTCTCTCTCTCTCTCTCTCCTTTTCTCTCTCCTGTTGCACCCCAGAGAATCCTGAGACTGTTTCTGTTTGGAAAATCTTTTGTCCAACTCCTAGTTTGAGCCAGAGTTTAAACCTACCTCTTCATTTCTGCTCTTCCAGTCTACCTCTGATAAACTGTTCTTCCTTTCAAATGAGGTGTTCGTCTATCATACTATGTCACTGTCAGAGACCTGAAACATAACCATACCCTTTTACCAGTTGGTGGATAGCCTGGCCTTCATTCTTCATTTCTTTAATCATGTTAAAGTTTTCCCTACTATGATACATTTCACAAGACTTTCAGGGAATGCTAAGAAACTTTCTCTGCAGAGATAAAAATAATGACACGAGTCATTTCCTTTTTGTTGCTCTTTGAATTCCCATATAAAGCTGTCTGTCGAGTATACCTTGCCTGGTCTAGCAAGCATGCTTGCTTAACATGGTTTAATACTGGTGGCATTAGTCACTGTTAATTGCTCAAGAGCTGAGATCAGGTAGGCAACCACTGAGTTCATCTGCAAAAAAAAAAGATGACTGTAGTCATGTGAGGAAATAAAAGGCTCTATGGCTAATGAATGACAAAAGTTTTTTTCAAAAGAATTGAGAGTATTGCATAGTAACATACACTGATCCAGAGCTCTGAAAATGCCAGAGGGCAGAAGTTTGGTGTTCTTAATTGTTTTACTTTACCCTACAACTTGTTTTTGTTTTTCCATGTATGAGTTTCTTTTTTTAAAATCTTTTAATAGAATCTGTCCTACTCCAAATTCTCTGCTTTTTTGATTTTTAAATAGAATTTGTGGTTTGAATTAAACCCCACTTTTCGGAAATTGACCTTATCTAAAAAAGGTTTTTCTACAGATTTTTTCCTACACTGGCATTCACTTAGACAGAAAAGAGAAAAGGAGGCACACGGATATTTTGGAGGTAAGTACCTCTTTTAGGATAACCCTCTCTCTTTGCTGGGGGGCTTTGGCTAGGGGTGCACTCTCTGGAGGAAGCAAAACTCTGGAAGTAAGTTTCCAGAACTCAGGGCATTAGACAATTATGCTTTAACCTACATCCAGGGCATCTGACCTTCCAATTTTGTACTTTGCCAACTGCAAGGCAAAACTGCTAAAATCTGCTGAGTTGTCATGACAGACAGGGCCATATGGAAAGTGCTGGAAAAATTTCTTCTTAGACTATAATTGCCTTGATGGGCAGAAACTCCATCTTCTATTCAGCTGTGGAGTGTGCATGGCCCACAGAGCTTGAGGAAGTGTTCAGGGTTTCTCGTCCAAGACTTCAAAGCAAAATTAAAATGGGGCATTGAGAACACTCTACTTGCCTGGAGGAGCCGATTATATTTTATTTCATTTTATGTATACGCTCATGTTCCTTAATCCCTGAATACATAATGTGTACACAGGTTGATGATATAAACAAAACAAAACAAAACCGAGAAACGGTTGATGTGGTTGACTTGTGGTCATGCAGGTGAAGTTGCCTAGGATGCGTTGCTCCCGTCTAATTGAGCATCTGGGCGCCCTAGAGAGTATCTGAGCGTGGAAGTCAGCAAGGCTCTGCAGCATCACGGTTTAGACAGCCCAGGTTTGAATTCTGTTCCACAATTTCTTAACATCTCTGTGTTGCAGCTTTTCCATCTGTAAAATCGCTACAATAATTGTACCTAACTCACCAAATTGTAATGAGAATTAAATAAGTTAATACAGACACATTTAAAAGTGCTTCAGATGGCGTCTCACACATAGTAAACACTTTGTAACTCATATTGTAATTATTATGATTTAAATTTTTATTATCATTAGGAATCCAGGGCGCTTCCCTGGTGGCACAGTGGTTGAGAGTCCACCTGCCGATGCAGGGGACGCGGGTTCGCGCCCCGGTCCGGGAAGATCCCACATGCCGCGCGGAGCAGCTGGGCCCGTGAGCCATGGCCGCTGAGCCTGCGCGTCCGGAGCCTGTGCTCCGCAACGGGAGAGGCCGCAACAGTGAGAGGCCCACCTACAGAAAAAAAAAAAAGAAAAAATCCACGATTTTGTGCCATTGCACACGGTTCTCCATAATCAAAACAGTTGATTGCAAATTTAGCAAATCCTCTCTCTCTCTCTCCTTCTTGTTCTTTCGTTCCCTTCCTCTCTCCCCCTCTCTGTTTCCTTCTGTTTCCTTTTCTCTTTTACTCTCTTCATCTAGCGCTCTGGCTTTATATCCACATTGTGATACTTGATATTGCCAGCCTTCCCTATGTCCTGTTTTTAATGGCAGTGATGTGGGCAGAAGGGAGTTGTCCTGGGGAGAATGGCAGGGCTGTGCCGTCCACATCCCAAGGATGAGAAGGCGATGCTTCAGTTGCTAGGGGCCCCCACTCCATGCCTCCTCCCACGCCCATGCAGAGGAAGGAACATTTTTCTGTGTGAGGGTTGCCTTCATGTTGGAAGGGGATGGTTGATGGTGTTATTTTTGTTCCCCACAAATGTGAATGTTTAAAATAGTGCTTTATTCAATCGGCATAAGTGACACATAGACTATGTATAGTGGTGGAATTGGGCCTGGCAGACGATGAGGGCCAGATCTCACCAAACCAAGAGTCGTGGTTCTCCATGGATAGCAGCCAAGGGATCTGCTCTGGGGATGGCCAGTACAGAACCCCCATTTGGGTTGCCTGGCAAATTCATTTACACAACTACTGAACTGTTTGAAATGGAAGGATCTCAGAGCCAGTGAACTGGGATTTGGGCTTCGTTGCCACGGGGCATGCCAGTGGGTCACATTTCCTCTCTGAGCCTCCCTCCAAGCGGCACTGTACTCAGGAAGGGTAAGCGTATTCGTTGTTCTTCTGTGCCTTTTGACTTGGTGCCCTGCAGGTCTGGAATTCAGCCAGTGTAACTGACCCGTGAGGCTGCAGCCCAGGCTATATTTAAGTGGAGGTTTATTGTCTTGCCACGGTTTTAGAAGTTTAAGGAACTTGCTTGAGGTGGAAGGGATTTGAAGTCGTGTCACTTTTAACCCATGTGCTCCCTTTTAGTGATTATAATTAAAAGTTTATTTGAAGTGTTAAGTTCTAAGTCTTTAAAAATTGCCCCTGTACACTTCGAGTGCGCAGTAAAGATTCTAGAAGGGTTTCTTCCTATTTTTAAACGAACAGATTACGTTTCGTAAAGTAGGACTTTGGGGAAGGAAGGACAGAGTGTTTTACTCCTGTGAAAAGTTTTATTACCAGAACTTGATTGATTTGAGATGAAAGAGAAAGGAAATGCATAGATTTTGAGACAAACTTAAAGCTACCATATGTTCAAGGGAGATTTTGAAGTCTTTCAGAGCTGTCCTTAATTGATTTGAAATGCAATGCTGAATTTGGGTTTTATTTAAGAACAAGGGGGAAAAAAACATCTAATCAGACTTGGGAGTGAAAGATGACAGTCAGTAAAGAACAATTTCATACTTGCTAGACATCCCTGTAATAGATTACATAGGACATTTGGTTGATTTCAGTTAGAACCCACATGCCTCCTCCACCCCCAACACTCTCTCTTCATCTTAGAGCCTCTTCTCTCTACCCTCAAGTGTGGTTTCCGTATGACTAGGGAATAGACACTAAAAATATTTCTGGAATGACGTGACCCACTCTTACCCCATCCAGGAAAGGAACAAGGCTTCACAAGAAACAGCACATGCTTTCCTTTCATTTCTGGGAGTCCCGGGGTCGGCCTACAGATGCTGCTCCTTCCGTGGCCGATGGCATTCAGACCCCTAGCTGCCGATGGTGCCAGGCAAACAACTGGACAGAACAGCTCAGCTACGGGAAGCTGGCCACGGTCTCGGCCGGAGCCGCAGCCCCCTGGCCACAGACCACCTCTGCTGCCCCATCCAGGAGCCTTCCTTCCTCCCTCAGCCTCGCCCGGGCCCCGCCACAGGGGCTGAAGAACCGGAAGGTGGTGGCAGCTGCGGCAGTGGTGCCTATAGCCTTGGGGCCAATCCAGGCACGTGGGACCCTGCTTCGGGCTACTCTGCAGCCCCTCCAGGGCCAGGGAGGGGCCCGGGACCGCCCCGGTGCTCCCCACTGTCTTCTCCTGTCACTGAAACCTAGGCGAGGGCTCAGAATGGAAGGCGCCCCTCCTGAGCTGAATCTGCAGGCCAGACCGAAGGAGGTCAGGGAGGGGGTGAGCGGAGCTCAAGATCGCCAGGAGCTCAAGCAGCAGCTGCGGCCACTTCTCAAGCCATCGGCCTCCTCGCAGCGAGAAGAGAAATATGTGGAGATGCGCACTTCAGCTGGAGTGCAGAGGGACAGTCCCCGGACCATGAGACTTACTCTGGAGCAGCGCCCGGGGGATCAGAGGGGCTCTAGCAGCCCCAAGGAGAAAGCCCAAGACGAAGCCGGCAGCCAAGAGTGTGAGGCTCCAGCCCCCCAGAAGAATCCTGCCTCCCTGGAAGACTCCGGACCCCAGTTCTCCGGCACTGATGAGGGCAGCAGCCTCTCGTCTCCCTCCTCCGCCCTGGTGGACAAAGCAGAGGAAGGTGGCCTTTCCAAGACGGGTGATACCACCACATCCACGGGGGCTCTGGCCACCTCGTCCTCACTGTTAGACTTTGAGAGTGACAGTGGTGAGAACGCAGTGAGCTGCCAGCCCAAGGGAGGAGAAGAAGGGGAAAAACCAGGAGGAGGAGAGAGAACCGAGTGCAGAGACATGATTGCCAAGTCTCAGGGCAGCAGGGACCCCCCCCAGAGTCAGGAGGCTCACTACATCACCACCCACGAGATCCAGCTGAGCGAGCTAGAGCAGGACACGGATTTCGACGTGGGCCTGGCCTCCCGCTGGGATTTCGAGGACAACAACGTGATCTACTCATTCGTGGACTATGCTTCCTTTGGTGGCAGCGACGAGACCCCAGAGGACGTCACCACGCCGAGCGAAGAGGACGATGACAACAGCTGCTACCTCAGCACCGCTCCCAGCACCGACGCCACCCGGACACCCAGCCCCACCGACAGTGACCCCGCCCGCCCCAGCGCGGGCAGCAGCGGTGGCGACACCAGCAGCACGGAAGTGGGCAGCGGCCCCTCGGACAGCAACCCCATTCCCCCAGCCACGGGGCCTGGCACTGCCACCCCATGTGAGCCCTTGCTGCAGCCGCTGGAGGCAGCCTCAGCCGCCGCAAGCAGCTGCGGGAGTGCAGCAGGCCAGATCCTCCTATCAATCAAACCGACTTCCCGGGCTATAAATGAGCCTAGCAACGTGTGTGCAAAGCAAAACATTATTTACGCTGCCAAGCATGAAGGCGACATGAGCCTCCGCGTCTCTACAGCTGCTGAACACAATTCAAGTTCACTGAAGCAAGACCCGGCTGCAGCCGTGGCTCAGGACCATGCGAAGAAATTCATCGCCGTCCCTGCTCGCCTGCAAACGCGGTGCGGGGCCGTCCGGGCGAAGGAGCTGGTGGACTCCTCCAGCGGGGCCTCCAGTGCCGTGAGCGAGCTGGACGACGCCGACAAAGAGGTGCGTAACCTGACCTCCCGGGCCTTCCGGAGCCTCGCTTACCCCTACTTTGAGGCTCTGAACATCAGTTCCCGGGAGTCCTCCTCGCTCTCCGAAGTCGGCTTTGGGCGCTGGTCGGCCTTCCTGGACTTGAAATGCGCAGGCGTTGGAGCCAGGGTGGAACAGAGTCTCCTCAGGAGCAGCGCCGCCTCTATGGCTGCGGGTCTGAGGAAGGGCAGTGGGGCCAGGACGACCGCAGACCAGCTCTACATCCAGTCCAAGAAGTCCCAGACCAAGGCCTTGGAGTTCGTGGTCAGCAAAGTCGAGGGGGAGATCAAACACGTGGAGACACCTCTGTGTTTCCAGAAGCAGGTCCAGTCGGGCTCCCACGTGGTCACCCTTCTCGAGCCTCTGAATTTACGCAGTGAGAGCAAAGCCAGCTCCACCGCGGGGCCCTGCAGGGCCACCAAAGGCCCCAGCAAGGGCCCCGGGTCAGTGTACACGGATGATGGCTCGGAGACCTCTGAGGGCAGCAGGCTTGCCTCCCGAGCTGACGGCCCCCAGAAGAAGTCCAAGTTTGCTTCCAGTCTGCTCAAAAACGTCATCTCCAAGAAGATGCAGCGGGAACATGAGTTCAAAATGGAGAGGGGAGAAGTCAGTGACACATCCCACCATAACCTCTCCAGCACCTCCAAGGAGACAGAGGGCCCTCCCCCCGGGGGTGAGAAGCAGCGGGAGAAGGGCCTGCAGAGGCAGAGTTCTCGCCACTCGGAGGCCGGCTCTGAGTACACGGTGGTCAGCGTGTCTGATGCAGGTGGGGAGGGGTCCGTAGCTGGGTCTAAATCCCCAGTTTTCAAAGCCAGTGCCCCTCGGGAGAGCCATGCAGGCTCCGGCCGTAATTTCGCCGATGGACCCCCGGTAGAAGTGTGTGAAATCAAAAAGAGTGCATCAGAGACTGTCAAGAGCATCTTCCTCCGTAGTCAGAACAGTGCATTCCGGTCATGGAAGGAGAAGGAGGCTGACAAGCGGGAAGAAAAGGCCCCCATCGGGAAGCTGAAACTCCCCAAAGGGGGCGACTGGAGGGCTGATCTCGGGGAGATCTCTGCCAGTAAGTCCACCATCATGTCTCGCCTCTTTGTCCCCAACATCCAGCAGACACCCAAGGACAAGCAGCCGGGGAAGCAGGCCACCAAGCACCCCGCTGCCCAGGCCACCTCCACAGCAGTGGTCAGGCCCAAGGCTCCCGAGATCAAGATCCGGCTGGGAAGCGTGCAGCAGCCGGGCTCGGACTTCAACATCGCCAAGTTGCTCACACCCAAACTGGCCAGCGGCGGCGCCTCGAACCTCTTCAAGACCACTGAGGACAACAGCAGGGCACAGCAGAAACTCTTCCGGGGGGACAACCTGGAAAAAGTGCCCCAGTTCCAGGTGAGAGATGTCAGGGACAAGTCCAAGGCCCAAGGCCCCCTCCACCAGGTAAGAGATGTCCGGAAACTCATCAAAGCGTCAGGGGACAGCAGTGACAAGGGCAGCGTTACCCCAGAGCAGGGGCTGACCGGGCCCAAACCCAGGCCGCTGGCTCCTGCAGCTGGTGGCTCGGAATCCCTGTCCCCCATGGTGATTACGTGCCAGGCTGTGGTGAACCAGAGGGAAGACGGCACAGACCGAGAGCCCAGGGAGAACGTGGGCATGGAGGGCAGCAGCAGGGCCTTGAATTCCTCCTCGCCGGAAGGGACAGTCTTGGTTCACAGGGCATCTGGCAGGCTGCCCGTGGCCACCATCGCCCCCAATAAGCCTGAGCAGGGCTCGTACCTGCCCGTGCTCAAGATCGTCTCCAAGGCTCAGAAGACCCCAGAGAAGGCCAAGGAGGAGGAGGTCAAGGAGGAAGGAAGAGGCCCCAAGACATCTCGCAATGCTCTGGAGAAGCTGACGGCGGCTGTGAGGTCCATGGAAGAGCTGTACAGCTTCAACAGGAACGAGTGGAAGCGGAAAAGCGACCCCTTGCCCCTGATGACCGACAGCCACGTCCTGTCGCTCATCGCCAGTGAGGAGAGAGAAGGGGCCGGGGGTGCTGAGCGGGACCCCGACAAGTTGGCCAAACGGGTGGGTGGGGCGGAAGAGCGGGGCGCCGGGCACAAAGGCGCAGGTGTGGTCCTGCGAGGGGGCCCCATAGAGCGTCTGCAGCGGAGGAACTCCAACCCGAGCGCCGAGAGTGTGTCCGCCCGCGCGGCCGCCTTTGAGAACCTGGCCAGGGAGAGGCCCCGGTCCCTCTATATCCCCCCGGTGCACAAGGATGTGGACAGAACCCAGCCCCTGCCCCCGCTCCCCAGCCACCGGAACGTGCTCACAGTGAGCGCCAGCAGCACCCAGAAAACTGGGGGTGTCGCTGGCAAGTTCCCACAAGGCCCCGCTGCAGAGAGCCCTTCGGTGGCAAAGGGCATCAAATCGCAGGGACTCCGGTCTCTCAAGATCTCTCCGGCCACTCGGGCATCTCTCGAAGAGGTGACCAACAGGAAGAATGGCAACCATCTGGAAAAGAGCCATAGCGACTGTGAGAATTACCTGACCATCCCCGTTAAAGGGAGCTCTGCAGCTGGGGAGCTTCCAGGCAGGCCTGGGGCGGGGAGGGAGGCCCCTCCCTCCTCAGCCACCACTCTCTGCAGCTTGCCCCCGCTGAGTGCCCGCAGTCAGGTCCCCAGTAGCCCCAAAGGCTCTCAGGTCAGCGGAACCAGCCGGCCAGCTTGGCGCACCAAGCCTGACGACCCCCGGGGCACGGTAACTGCCCCCGCAGAGCCACAGAGCCCCGAGCATCCCCCCACCACGATCTACCACCAGCAGCTGCTGCCCTTCACCCTCCAGGGGGCCCAGCCCCAGGTCCTCTGCTTCTCCCCACCAGGCATGCCTGCCCCGGCACCTGTGGGCCCAGCTCCGGTCCCCACAGACCCCTTCCAGCAGCCGCAGCCTCCGCAGACCCAGCGCAAGATGCTCCTGGATGTGACAACCGGCCAGTACTATCTGGTGGACACACCAGTACAGCCCATGACCCGGAGACTGTTTGACCCCGAGACGGGGCAGTATGTGGACGTGCCCATGACCTCCCAGCAGCAGGCTGTGGCTCCCATGTCCCTCCCCGGGCCTCCCTTGGCCCTGAGTCCGGGGGCCTACGGCCCCGCCTACATGATCTACCCCGGGTTTCTGCCCACGGTGCTGCCCGCCAATGCCCTGCAGCCCACGCCAATTGCTCACACTCCAAGGGGCGCCGAGCTCTCCCCCGTGGCAGCAGAGCCCCCCAGCAAAGAGGCAGCTGCATCTTTCACCGAGGCCCCTTACTTCATGTCCTCCGGTCAGTCTCCCACCTCCTCCTCTGCCCCAGCGGCCACATCCCAGCTGGTGGGGGCCAAGGGCTTTGCCCAGCTGCATGGCAAGCCTGTCATCAGCATCACTTCGCAGCCCCTGGGGCCGCGGATCATCGCCCCCCCCTCCTTTGACGGCACCACCATGAGCTTCGTGGTGGAACACAGATGATGGGCGGCCACCAGAAAGCAGAAGGGCGCAGCTGCTGGTGAGTGGACATCACTTCGATAATCAGGGTTAAGGGATTAACAGCAGTCCTATTTCTTTGTGTTTGAAGGGGCAGACTTACAGCAGCGGAGGCTGTCTCTAGACATGGGCATTTCGGAAGAACAGAACAAAAACTGCATCCATATTATTAAGGAGCTAATTTTATTGCCAAGCTTCCTTCTCTCCCCACTCCTCAGTCCCACAGCTGGCCTTTCCCCTTTGACCTTTACAAATTGCCTGAGTGTTTTTCCCACAGTGAGTGGGAGGGAGGTGAACCCTGGATCTCTCAGGTTAGCCTTGGGTGAAGACTGGCAGGGGGAAGCAATGAAAACCCGGCCTGGATTTTGTGGAGTGAGCGAGCTTGACTCTATTCTTAGCAGCCCAAGTGACAGGCACGAAAATCCTTGGGGACACCGTTACTCTGGTTACTCCTCAGAATAAAGAGAGTCAAAGACTGACATTTTCTTGTTAGGAGGTTTTCTAAAATCTACAGAAAGGCTTCTCTCCCTCCACCACATCTTCCTCTTGGAGTTTCTTATACAAAAAGGCTGTATTTTTAAGCTCTTGTTTTTGTTTTCAGACAATCAGAATACTTTTTCTTAGGTGAGTCCAGTCTTTAAAGTATTTTACATACACACACACACACACACACACACTCGGCTTGACCTCCAGGGGAGGAGGAGATTCTGGGCCTGCAGTGACTCCTGAAATGGAGCTGCTGTGTTTGATCCAGTTCGTTCAGACTGAATCCACTAGGCTCTGCTGCTGATTCCTACAAGGCACTCATTTTCCTATCTGCATTCTCTCCCTTCAGAAAAGAATCAACTCCCCCTTGCCCCCTCTAAAGGAAATCAGATGAAGTAGATGTAGGTCCTGACACCCAAGTTAATTCAGATTCACCGACAGGAATCCTGGCTGTAACTACAGTCCATGGAACTTGATAGGAAAGGTGAGCTCGGGTTTTCTGAACCAGGACACTTCAGGTCAAAAACATAAGACAGGGGCAACCTTCAGATACAGCACAAAGCTGCCAGCCCTGTGGGGAGAAATTTGCCCTCTCATTCTCCTGTCCTCTTCACATGAGGAAGGGTTGACATCATAAATGCTTCTAAGGAGGTTCACTCCTTGGTAAGATCATACTGAACCTTTATTTTTAGGAGAGGAGCCCTTTCTATGCTTATATGAAAGAAATAAGCCATTCCTCTCTCTTCTGTGCTTAAAAGAAACAGGAACATTGTTTCTTTCTTCAAGGAAAGAGCCTTAAATTAGGAAGTAGGATCATTAGATCAGAGTCCCAGCGTCTTCTCACTGGCTGTGTGTTCTTAGACATGCAAACTCTCTAGCACACATGACACTCATGTGTCAGTAATTTCTACTCCTCAAAATGTATCTGAATGCCAGATGATACAATAGTGTATTGAAAAATATAAAACCTTTCCGAATTAAGGGATTGTTACTATGCATTACATTTCTTGGACTGCAAGAAATGTAATGCATAGTAACATTTCTTAGGCCACTGTTCAGAAATCCTTGGGTCTTTCTGTAAGAATTCAGGTGAAAGCACAAGCCTCATTTTACTTGCAATCTAGAAACAGATGATTTCCTTTCCAAGAATTTGCAACGGGCCCTATGTAATGACCACAAATACAGAGGGGAGGGAAGATTGAATATAAATAATGTACCTATTGTTCGGTGTAGAAAATAAAGAAATATGCATGTGGAAGAGGCGCAGATTTAGAGAATTCATTTTGTAGAAGGAAAAGAGTAGCCTCTAGATAAAAGCATTTTCATCTTCTGGACAGGTGGGATGTTTACCTACGGCTCTCTGGGAGCAGCTAATCCTGCGAGGCCTTTGTGTGAGCTGTGCAGGTGCAGAGCAAGGGGAAGGGAGGACAGGGCCCAGAGGAGGGAGGAACCGGGCACACGCTCGAATCGTGTCCCTGTAGCAGCTGCCTTTGGCCTTTCTCCTGTCTGCTGAGCCTGGAGAGATTAGGCCTGGAGTTGTTTCCATCAGACACAAATACAAATCAGAGTTTTCTGTCTTGGAGATTTGAACAGTGATTTCTTTGAAAGCTTTCCCTTCTTTAACCTTTATTTTAGTCCACAGTCCTAAAGATAGAAAGCAAAAGACCAGTCAGGAGCTAATTAGCTTTTTGTGTACAGGCAAAAATCTAATTACCCAAATTCAGATAATAATTGAAATTATTATAAAAATCCTTCAAAACTCATCATCCTGAAAGTTCTATGCCACTTTCCAAAGAAAAGTCAGATACATAAAAAAGAAGTGCATAGTTCTTTTCCTTGTGTGAAAAAAATTTAAACACGGTTCAGATATATCAAAAATTACATTGTACACCCCCATCCATCAGTTGGTGTTCATACGGATGGTCAGTGTGAGAAGGCTTGGAAGCTGTTTTCAGTTTAAGATTTCCTTTGAAAACCAGACTTACTCCAGAGTTTTTCCTTGCGGTAGGGTAGGGTTTTATGTGCCCCTTTCAACTAGAAGTCACATAAATGGTTTGATCCAAGCACGGCATTTCACAGAGAAGAAAACTGGGGCTTAGAAAGAAATGGTTTTGCTGAGGTCCCCAGAGAGTGAGAGAGCCAGCATGGGCCTGGCTCCCAGCTCCTGGACCACGCCATGCGCTGTTTGTTTGTTGGTAGGAGGCATGAAACGCAAGAAGGAGGACAGAGAAGTGCAATGGATCTGCTCTGCCTCTCCAGACATTTGTGAAATGAATGTTTGAACAAAAAGCACTAATTCCATCATTCATTCAACAAACGTGAATTACATGTTTACACTCCGCCAGGCACAGTGTACTCTGCAGTGAGGCTATAAAGCCACACGTGACCTGGTACCGTCCCACAGTCCAGGAGCCAGCTGGAGGACACAGACCGTACATGCAGAACTGCAAAACCAGTGTTCAAGTCCTGTCTTAACCTTTAAGATTCCTTCCAGCTCAAATAAAAAGTATTTCATCATCTATTTTTAGCTGCACGTTGTAACAGGGAGCCTTTCTTTCTCCCCTGTGTAGATTTGAGCATAGCCAGCTGCTGCTACTCTCGGATTATTCTGTTATGAATTTTCCTCTAGTTTTGCTTTCATAGGTAGGGTCTTCCCTACTTCTCTTCCTCCTGTGGTGAAAATTGCAGTGCTCCTCAAACTTTGCCAGGTCACAACCCATCTCAGAAGATAAGTAGTAATATTACGTATTTTGTTTGTATTTAGTAATGACATCACACATTGTGATAAATGGACCAGGCTGTTCCCAGCCGGTGGCCCAGTGGCCGGAAAGTCACAACAGGAACCCATTGATAACACACCAGTGTGCTGAGCACAACAGTTCAAAACTTCACAACTCTCTCCGTTTTTGTTAGGCCTTTTCTGTTTTAGGCCTTTGTTATTTGTTCATTTTAGTTTTGAAAGTTCCTTCTCCACAGGACCTTTGATGCCTTTTCTGATGAGAGTTTTTTGTTTTCTGTCATTCGAGACATGTAGCTGTATTTTTCCTTCCCTAACATATTCACTTTCATGCTTTCTCCTGCCCAGCCACGTAGATACCATATTTTTGTTTTAAAATTTGAGACTTGGTACTAAATACCGTTTACAAGGGCATAAAGATAAATGTGTAATAATAACAACAGAAAACTTTAATTTGCACCATGCCTGCTACCCAGTGGGTATTACAATTATTTTGTTTCCTTTGAATGTCTATTCTTTTTTCTGTAAAACTTTACCCATTTGTTTCTTCATTTCTGAGTGTGCTGTATGTTGTTCCTACATCGTTGGTCTTTCTTTTCTTCTCACCCCCTCAGAGTTATTTCTACCCCCTGAGTTAAGTGACCCTTCTTAAGTCACAGTGTCCCTCTGGGGCAGAGTTGGGACTCAAAGCCTCAATCATCCCAGACCAGAGTCTATTTTCCATTTGCGTCTTTCTTCCTGCTTCCCAGTCCCCTTCTCTTTTTCTCCCCAGGGCCACTCTTCTTTCTGGTCCTCCATCTTGGGGTCGGGCCCACAGTTTACTTCCCCTCTTTTCTTCCCTTGCCTTTTATTTGAGAATTTACTTTCTGTTCTTTGCTATTTTTTTTTTAATTCCTTATTGTGGTTTCTCCTTTCCCATTCACTTGAAGTTGATTTAGTTTAAAGCCCCACTTTGCTTTTTCCCTTCTCCTCCCTTTTCTGTTTGGAGTCTGTTGTCACCACAGACTGGACAGCTTCAAGGGCAGGCTTGAAGCTGCGGCTCCTTCACCTGCGTTCTCTGCAGCCTTGTGCACGAGGCCAGGTGACGGACGAGGCTGCTGGCTGCAGACTGCAAGCTCGACATTTCATTTCCAGCTCATCCCATGATTACGTTCTTGAATCAATTCATTTATATCTGTATTTTTCCTAATTTGATGGTGGCTTCCTCTCCTGATTATTATATATAGCTGCTGTTTTATTTTATGATCTTCCTTGTGTCTTTTTTTGCCATTTCTTTTCTCCCTTTCTCTTTTCTTGGATGGTAGCTTTCCCCATTCTTATTATTTTGTGCCTTTCTCTACAATTTTATTGCCTTATATTTTCTTCTCAACTCTCTACAAAATTAATAAAAAAATGAAAAGTAATGTGTATTAATCATTTATTATCTACTAAGATTTAACATGGTGCTACTTGATTCTTTAAATGAGTGGGTACTATTCTTATCCCTATTTAACAAATGACAAAATAACTTGTCCCAGATTAAGAGATCAGCTGGAATCCAGGCCCTTCAAGCTTGGGGGCCCATGCTCTTATTGATGACCCCTAGTTTGCCCACTTTCTCTCTCTCTGCCCTCCCCGTCTCAGTTCCTTGTTGTGAATTGTCCTTCTTCCCTTATTTGGGAAAAAAGAGGGAGGGAATAAGGTAAGAAATTGACCCTGAACCTGGCGATGTCTAGCGTATACTAAGCCTCCGTATGTGTTTTTCTTTTGATTAAAGTTTAGCTCTCCTATGTCCCAAAGAGAAACAGTTCCAGCACTTCTAGGGGCTGTGGCTCCCAGTGTGTGTGTGGTCTGTAATAATTTTGTGTGTATGTGGGGACGGGCGAGTGTGGTCTGTCACCTGAGCGTGGGATCCCACTGGATACTGATGGGCTCATGACTTTCAGTCTAAGAGAAACAGTGTGGCTTTGACTAAAACCCAGGTATCTGCACCATGAAGTCAGGCAGCCCTGGCCCAAAATCTTCCTCCTCTGGACAAGTGACTTGCCCTCTCTGGACCTCAGTTTCCTCAACTGTAAAATGGGGATACCTCTCAGGAACGTCGTGAAGATCGAATGGTAAAATCACTGCAAAGGCTGTGGCACAAAGTCCATGGCATGTAGTAAGAGTTCTATCTCCCTTGGAGACTAGAAGCTCCTCAACGCCTCAGAAGCCCCTCATCTCTCAGGGCCTTCCACCAAGGCAGAAAGTCAGCCTTTATTCCTGTAGACTCTCAGGACAGCACCAGGGACCCGTACCCAGGATTGCTTGATATTTCCCCAAACCAGAGGTCATGCCCACAACTCTGCAGTCCCCTTTGGGCTGCCTGATCCCCTGGGTCAGGCCAGTTGGCTGTGGTCGGGGTCCTCTAGTATGCCCCACGGCTTTCCAGCATGTTACACAACTCTGGGCATAGTTGGCCAGCTGCGTGTGGTGATTTTCCTCTCAGTCTGGGCACAGACCTCTGTGGAGCAAAGGAAAATCTGACCCAACATCCCTGCTGAACTCTGTCATGTGTTCCGGTCCTAAAATCATGGGAAGTCATCCAGGCCAAACTGCCCGGTGACACAGTGCAGTCACTCCTCTCCCTTTACTGACTTCTTCGTGACCCTCTGCTAGGTTGAACCGGCAATTTTTATTATTTCATCCTTAATAGGAATTGGAGCATTTTATTACTTTCAAAGTTTCAAACAAAATTCCTCGAAAGTTAATATAAGCGGAAGCAGTATCCTGCAAAAGAATGAAAAGGCCGTATCTGGACTGTGGATCCCCAAAAATGATCCCAGCAGCTGGTAGAAACAGATTTCTCCTCCATTCCTCAGACTGCTCTCCCCATCCTGTACTGTTTTCTCTCTCTCCCTCTCTCTCTCTCTCTCTCTCACTGTTTCTCTCTCTCTCTCTCTGTCCCCCTTCTGCTCAGAGAGTCCTTGCAAACCTTGCTTCGCGATGGGATTCAGCTTGAGTTGTCACTAGATCCTTGCATCCACATTAAAACTTTTCTTCTTAGTCTATTTTCTTCTCCTCCCCCTTGTAATTATATATTTTTTTCCTGTTGCTACTCCGTGTGTCCTAAGGTAAAAAAAACTTTTTTAGCAAATGAGAAGTTTCCAAACCCACAACTGTCCCTTTCCTCTTGAAAGTCATTTCTCGATATAAAACACAAAAGAGCAAAATCAACAAACTTGAAATATATACACATGAGCTAGTCTCTAAACCCATAATTATTCTTATAGACTTCTTTTTCCTTAAGTATATACTTAACACAGGTCAGTCTCTAAATGGCAGGATTAAAATATCCTTTGCCACAGTACTGTGCATATAATTGATTAGATAGCTGTTATTTGATACTTCTTAGAAGTTACTTTTCACATGATAGAGTCTTCTAATCCCTAACAAATACTACCTGTAGGCCACTCTATTTCTGTCTTCATAATATTACGTTCAAATATCAACTCCCAAAGGTTAATTTAAAAACGTTCTTTAGGCAAAGTTCTAATAGATATATAGAGAGAAAGAGATTAACAGAAAGAAAGGGCTAATTTTCAGTAAGCTTTTGAACATGTCAATGCTTGTCTTAGAATGGATTTAACTAAGTTATAGGCTCTAACCAGTATATCTCATTTTAAACAAAATGCGCAATATGAAGTTCCACATAATTTAAGTAGTGACCATTCACTTTAGAGTATAGAGTTTATTCATTTAACTAGATTGATAACTCATGGTAAATTTCAAATGTTTCAATTTAGTTTAAATATCATTTTTGTATATTTTAGGAACATATCAGTTATACTATTTTATCTCTGTTATGGATGGTTTCAGTAAAACTAAATATTTATCTCTAAAATCATTTTCGAATGGTTGACTGTATTTAATTCAAGTTTCAAAGAGAGGGTTCCAGGAGGCAATTTCTTAAAGTCAGTAGGATGTGTCTAGTAGGTTCAGACACACTCACCAAACACACTTTAAAATGTGAACTTCATCATTATTCACACTGAAATTAGCCAAATAGTTAAATAAAATGTATTTTGTCATTTTTCTTCCTTCTTTAAGAACGAGATTTACTAACAATCTTTTCCTTGATTATGTTTGTTTATAGGAGTAAGAAGAAAGATGGACGAATCTTCTTGAATCAGAAGGCTGCATTGTAACAGCACTAAGAATTTATCTGGAAACCTTCCTCTACATATGTTATTCTTAGTTTTTGCTTCTATAAACCAAGTGTGTAAGTTCCTATATTTTCTGAATAACCCTGTTAAGACAGCTTGTGTTATTTTAGTTTTACAAAGCTGATTGAATGGTTGCATTTTTCCTGTGTAAAACTATTTCTTTTTATACTTTAATACAGAATATAAGCTTTCCCTTCATCTTTCCCTCCTGCATTTGTGACTAGGCAAACAATCTCTTACATGTTCTCATAGTTCAGTCAAAACATACAACAGAGGAGGATTGGTTCTGTTGTAAACCGAATGAGCAAATCAGTAATTTGCATCACAAATCTCCCTGCAGAATCTTGGAATATATCAGGGCTGGCTGGCAGAGTTGTAGCACTTGTTTGGATTTAAATATGACGGGTCTGCATTTTGGATCATGCCTAGTCATTCTCTTGGTTATGTTTTACATGTTCTTTTATTGGGTTTAGCATGATTTCAAATGTGATTGTGAAAAGGTGGTTTTAACTTTTGTGCCTTGTTTTAACTTTCCCATTGGTACAATGCTATGACACTATTTGTTGCCGTAAAATAGAATGGCTTGAAAGACTAGAGAGCCAGTGGTTGCATTTAAAGTTAAGTTCTTAGTTTCAGAAAGGTATAAAATATCTACTTCCCTCAGAATCCAACCTCTGCTATGAGTGTATAGGATTATTTTTCTTCTTCAATGATCCCTCCTTAGTTGCACACTCCTGTCTCTCACAGATTATTTGGAGTCTGAAGAGTGACCTGTTTGGGGCAGTGGAGTAGAAAGTAAACTCTGATTTGGTGGCTCTGATTATCTCCAGCCCTAGCCACACCCATAGCAGTGACCTAGGTTTATATCATTTGCTCTTTATGGTTTTTAGAGATGTCGAGAATCTAAATCACAGAATCTCTCATTGACATTCAGTACTGCCTCAGTTGTAGCCCAGTTCTGAAGGTTATTTTAATGAGTGTTCTTGGTGAGTTTTGACGAGTTGATTGAACAGATAAATATTTAGCTCATCATAATAATGAGTCAATATATATTCAACAAATGTTACGTTGGAATATTTCTTTACTTTTTAAAACAATAACTTGAAGGTTCTCCCAGACTTTTTTTTTTTTAAAGGAATCTCCTCTTATTTACTTATTTGTTCAAAGATAAAGCATTCTGGTAATTTTTTTAAAGCCTTATTTTGATTTTAATGATCATCAATATTGGTTTCTGCTTAAAACAGCTTCTTGAAACCACAGAATTTTATACTACTCATAACTGAAGGTGTGAGTAGAAAAACTAAGAGACTGATTTTTGTATGATTTGTGTAATCTCATTACTTTGTATTTATGCTTTCCATCTCAGTTGGACTCTTTTAAAAAAAAAAAAACTCAATTTCACATTCAGGAACTTCCTTAAAGGGATCTTACTCTGAAAAGAAGTTCTGTTGGGTAAAAGGAAGGGTTTGAGGCAGGAATAGTCAGCTCTGGTCACAGTTCAATCAGTCATTGGGCTGATGAGCTATGACATGAAGTGATAGCCTCTCTGAGACATGGAACGTGAATATGAAACAGTCTCTGTGTTTGGAAAAGATGCCCTTGTGCCATATTGGGGAAAGCGTTATTCCTTTGTCATAGAGGTCTTCTTACCCAAGTACATCAACAGATTCACCCAAGAGCTTGCTTGATTTTTCACCACTGGGAAACTTCTCTTACAGCATCAGCCCTTCCTCATTTTCAGTAGAGATGTGCTGGGTAAGAGGTCACTTAATATTGAAACAAGAAAGTAGACTCAATCAAAGATCTTAAGCTTAGAATACTTAAAGCAGCACCGTGAAATCTCACGTATTTGAACACATCTTGTGAAACTCAGATAGGATTTGGCAGGTAGAAGCAGAATTGATAAAACTGTTTTAGAATGACATGTATATATAATATCATGTATATATAATATCATGTAATGTCACATATATATAATATATACATGATAAGTATCTATTATATGTGCATGACTTTTAGGAAAACCCAGTGCTCCTGTCAAGTAGTCAACGGCTTGCCAGGTCTTCAAAATGAGAGACCTCTCCTTTCCTAGAACATGTGGTAGAGTCCTTACCTACCAAGGGTCTGGGAAGCCCATAAGCTATTTATCGCTATTTATCATGATTTATCACCAGCAGATCTGAGCCTTAAATTCTCACATTGAGGTAAACTAGGACAGAAACTTGGAAAGAAAGGAGAACTTTTCATTTGTCGGTTCTATCAGAGAGGCCGTGTCCTCTGAGAAGCTGCTGTGGATGTAGTAAATGTCCAAGTGGTTAAAATGTGACTTTAAAATAGTATTCTATGAACGCCGTATCATCTACTGTTAATTTTATGGCTTTCCATTTCATCAAGCCATAAAAAAGCAAATCAAACCTGCCGGGCCGTTTACCACCTCGAGTGACAGGGAGGAACATTTTTAAAAACATGAGGTAAATCTAAATCCTCATTTTCATTGTTTTATTATTTCTTGAGGTTGAATCGATATTTGAATAAAACAGTTGTGCCCTTCCTTTTTCAACCCTAGTTAAGTAGGAAAAACCAAGAGTCTATGAAGCCTTCCGACCCATAAAACCATTACCCTACCAGTGTCCTTTTAGCTGCTGAACTACTCTTTTAGGGCTCATGTACACAAAACCATTACTAAAGCATGTAGCATTTCCTATATAGTGCCTGGAGCTTGAATCTAATTAGCATTGCAGAGTCTGGCTTTCGCCGTTTCCTCTCAGGGTTACATGTGTGACTCAGTTTTCCAGATGAATCACAGGGCATTGTGTGTAGAAATCTTGATCCATTTCCTATTTTTCCCTGTTGGTTAAATGGTAAGGTTGAAATATGCCCTATTTGGATAGTTTTTGGAAAACTGAACACATTTTTAACCCGTACGAAAATCTAAGTCAGCAGAATGTATTTTTCTTAAAAAGCACTCACTGAAATTGCCCTCAGGATGAAATGAAGCCCAGATATGCAGTTCGTGACTTAACAGATCGGTTCTCTGTATGTCTGCCTGTGTCTCCGTATGTCTGTATGTGTATGGCTCTCTGGATATCATTGAGTAAGTAAGCTAAGACAAATGACACTTTGACATCTTTATGATAAATCTTAAATGTTAACACACATTTCAAATCCATCCTTATATCACTAGAAAATATCTAGCGATATAAGTTTCTTAATTTCAGATTTAACTTCATCATTCTAGCCTCTTAAAGAGATTTAATGCATTTTAATTATTTTCATATTTCATAGAAATGGAAGTCAGTGTTTGCTGCAAACTGAATGCTCATGCTACCTGAAATAATACTTTGGAGTGCAGGACAGTGTTGATTCTTAAGTAGATTGACTATAATCTCATGATAAGTATATATTATATGTGCATGAAAAAACACATTCAGTAATAGTCTCTGTTTAAAAGCTATCACGGTATACATTTTCCAATGTGGTGCTTGAGGAGTTTCATTCTACAGTTTACAAGGTGTAGGTTTGCACCCCAAATTCTCAGGGTATGCTGTTTTACCCAAATACTTGAAAGAAAAAGGTGCCCTGTATTTTATCAGTACTGTTGAGGGGAAAAATTATGTGTAGGTTTGTTTTACAAAACTACTTATAAAAATCAACTTCACAAATTGTGTTAGACTTTTACATAATTCCTAAGGAAGTATACATATAGATATGATACATATTTTCAAGAGACTGTTTCTATATTCTTAACTAACTTCTGGGTCCTAAGTAGACCTCACAGGTGCATAAAATCATTAATAAAGCATGTAGCATTTGCTAAATCACACCTTGAGCTTGAATCTAATTGGAATTGCAGACTCTGGTCCTTGGGGGGAAAAAAAGTGTCCGTCTATGTCACATGTCATTACAAGGCCCAGGGGAGGATTCTGAAAATTGGACGCATTTGTATGCCCCTTGTCTCAGAAGAGAACTAAATGTTCACAGTAGCATTTGTAAGCTGTTAACATTCTTGTTTTATGTTGCAGCTAGAGCATATTATTAGTTATTTTCCTATTTGATTCATAATGGTGCAGAATAAAACATACACACACACACACACACACACACACACACACCACGTCGAATTTGATTTCTTTTTTAAAGTTTCCTACTTGCTTTTTATAAGCTGGTATTAATGGCAAAAAGTGCTATCCAGGGCTCCCTGAAATTACTTATCATCCCTGTATCTTTTTCTAGCAGGTGGTCCTTTCTTTTTCTCCCCCTTTGAAGATGTAGGTTTCTATATTTACATTGAAGTCATCTTATTGTACAGTAAAGACAGTGACGGTTGAAGAGAATGTGAAGACTGAGGAAGTTAGGTCCCAAACAGAGGAGAGTAAATTGTGTGGTAAATGGAGAAAGACATTGGATAACGCTGAATTATACCCCTGACTATGAAAAAAGCCAGTGGGAAATGGAAAGAACATGAACATTTAAACTGCTCTCAAGATAGAAATCTTGGTGGAAGAGTTCCTACTTGAGGTCTGATGTGATTCAATTATGGAATGCAGTGAGCATGGCCACTGTGACTGTGAATCCAGCCCAAAAGCTCTGAGAATTACTTTGTCAGTGGATTGCATGTGGAGAAAACTACTCAGACAAGGACTCTGTGAGACTGACTAGCTTACTTACCTTTAATTGCAAGCATTTGTGATTGTGCGATCTTGTGTAATGGTCTTTTATTTTGACTCTTTTTGAAAAAAAAAAATGTGTTGTTGTTGTTGTTTTTCCAGTAAAAGTAAATGCAAAGAAAACATGCATTCTTTCTCTTTATTTTAACTCAGTAAAAAGCTTTGGACATTTTCATTTTCTTCTGTCTTCTAACTTAAATCCTTCCTTTAACTAAAATACTCTATTATAATGTTTCACATCCAGGTTGTATTAGTTTCTCTTGCTGTGGGAACCACAAACTTAGTGGCTTAAGACAACACAAATTTATTATTTTACAGTTCTGGAGGTCAGAGTCTGGTATGGTCTTTCCCTGTACCCGGAGTATTTCACCTGATCAACCGAAGGTATCTAACTGCTTACATTTTTAAGTAGCATTGTGAGGGGCACCTACCAAGTTGAGAGATGCTCCATTGACACCAAAGAGCAACCCAGACAACGAGTGTCCCTGAGGGTCCACACTGAGGCCCAGGAGAGTAATTGTGGTCTGCCCCCTTCAAAACCTAAATATCTGAAGCACACATTTGGAGACCCACTGCACAGGATCAGTACTGTAAAATGTCAAGCACTAGTTGAAGTCACTATAAACCTTAAGACTGAAGCCCCCAAAAGACTTGAAACCACATTCCACAAGAACATACAGATCCAGAATCCCTTACATATGTCCAGGGTGTGGGGGTTGTAGGGCAAGAAATTAAGTTGAGGGCTATTCTAGGCCTTGTATTTTCCTGACTCACCTCTGGCTTCCAGCTCTTGTTTCCAGTGAATTCTCAAATTCCATTCTTCCATTTTGCCTCAAGTGTGCATTCCTTTACTCTGCATTGCATTGCCCCACCAGGCTTCATTGCAGGACACCCATCCCGTCCTGAGTATTCCAGACTTGAGACTGTATATGTGTGTCAGGGTTTTGCCGAAGGCTTAGGGTACATGGGATGGAGATTAGCGGGTGCTTCACTCGAAGCAGCCAGCTGCATTAGCAAACACCTTAAGCCTGAGCACTGGCACCCCTGTTCTTATACAGTCCCCTGCCATCTCTGGCACTAGGTAATTTTGCTGGTTGTTGAGTTCATTTGTGCTTTAGCCATCCTGCCTATGGCTAGAACCCTCTCCCTCTCTTCATCCTCTGCGTCCTCTGCTCCTTAGCTTGCTGGCTCAGAATCCTCTAATTTCCTATTATTTCTTTTCTTTTTCTCTTGTTTGTTTTTTGTTTTTTGCGGTACGCAGGCCTCTCACTGTTGTGGCCTCTCCCGTTGTGGAGCACAGGCTCTGGACGCGCAGGCTCAGTGGCCATGGCTCACGGGCCCAGCCGCTCCGCAGCACGTGGGATCTTCCCGGACCGGGGCACGAACCTGCGTCCCCTGCATCGGCAGGCGGACTCTCAACCACTGCGCCACCATGGAAGCCCCCTATTATTTCTTATATAGAGCAATTTAACCACCTAACAAAGCCCTACTAAAGCAGATCCACGGCACTATGTCCAGAACCATTGCTCTAGTTATGTATTGCTGAGTAACAATCCACCCCAAAACTTAATGGCTTAAAAAACACAAAAATCATTTGTTTGACTTGTGAGTCTGCAAATTGGGCAGAGCTCGGCATGGAAGTTTTGGCTCTGCTTCAGAAGGCAGGGTGACTTCCAGGGACAATCTACTCACATGACTAGAGAGCTGATGATAGCTATCAGCTGAGAGTTCAGTTGGAGCCAGCCAAGGGCCTCAGTTCCTCTTCAGCTGGGCCTCTCCTTGGGCTGCTTGGGCTTCCTCAGAACATGGTGGCTGGGTTCCAACCATGAGTATCCAAGAGACAGGAGCAGTTGCTGCCCACTTCTCACGGCCTAGTTCAGGAAGTGACACAGCGTCATTTTTAGCATACTCTGTTTGACAAACAATCACAGAACCCAGATTCAGTGGGCAGGAACACAGTCCCAGCTCTCAATGGAAAGAGTGTCAAATAATTTGGAAAGTTGTTTTAACCCCCTTCCTCATTAAGGGGTGTTTGTAAACAGATACTTTTTTATAAAGGAGTTTTAAAGTTAGTTCTTAGATTAGTGTAGTCTCGGTCAAAGATTTTAGAAAAAATCTAGAATGAGAATGGTCTATACAAGATTTGCTGGGCATGCTTTTTGTGTGTGTTAGGAGTATGCTGGAATCTCAGAGGGCAGAATTTCACTGCTGTATTTCCAGCATGGAGGGAATCAATGTTGTTGAGGAATGAATGAATGCCTGCTATATGCCAGGTGCTCTGATTCATGAAGAGGTTCAGATTTCAGGAAGCCTTTAAACATGGTGAGAATGCCTGATACGCTGATGAAAATCTCCAGTGTAAGCCTTGTCAAATGCACAGAGATTGAAAGAGGAAACTGGCCAGCAGCCACAAAGAGGAGATCCATGCCAGCGACCCAGCGTGGGACAGGCAGGGAGCAAAGAGGGCTAGGTGTGAAGAGAACCAGAAAACCAGCGCAATAGCAGGAGACTGAAAAAGAAAAAGCTGTTTAGTTGTGTAGGGAGCAGGGAGCTGCTGAAGGGCAATAAGGGGAGGAGTGTATGGAGAAGCAGTGTGGACTCAACCCTTTGGCGGCAAGTTTATCCAACAGAAGTGGTGTGAAAAGATAGTCGTCAAAGACACAGCAAAATCGTATATATATTTTTCATGCTCCTTGAAGTTACAACGCAATCAACAGATTGTCCCTTGAGTGTAATCTTCCCTGAAGGCTTATATACCTTCAGTACTACTGGATAGAGAGGGAAAACAGGTTTTATTATACACATATGTATATTCCACACAAACACACATTAGATGCAGTATTGCAGAATAACATTATTATATATAATATGTGACATACTATATAGTATTACAAAGAGAGAATTGTGAGATAATATATATTACCCCTACCCTGTAGTTGTAGTCAAGAAATATTAACTACTACAATATACCTCTCCATTATAACATTTCTGCTCCTGAAAACTTCAAGTTCATTCTTATACAGGGTGTTTAAAAATACTCAAACCATTTATTGGGATATCTCCTGTTTATAAAAATAGTGAATGTTCTTTGAAGGATATTTAGAAAATGTTAAAATTTCTACAAACTGAAAAGTAGGGAAAATTCTTAATCACTAAACAAAAGGCCTCCAGAAATAAATACTTGCAAATGTATTTGACACTTTACCTGCTATATTGTAGTCTATTTTCTCTTCATAAATTTATAAACCCACCTCCTTATCTTCCAGTATTCTTAAAGGAATGATTTTTAACAGCTATATCTTAAATTTCTTTATATGGCTGTATCATAACATGTTTAATCAATCTCGTATTTTTAAGTACTTAGTTTTTATGGTTTGGGGCTATGAAAATAAATGCTGCAATGAACATCTGAACACAAATCTGTCCAAGCATCTCTGATGATTTCCTTGAGATAAAGTCCTCTGGGTAGAGTTACTGAATAAAAGGACATAAACATTCTTAAACTTTTCACACAGATGTCTCCCCACCATCCACCCTGAAACATGCAAACACCTCACTTAGAAACTTTATATTTTAGCACTTTTATTAAATTATCCTGACGATTGTGGGATGAGAAGCTCCTTGTGATTTGCTGAAATACATATTTCCCTGCCCAAAATACAAACTCTTACTTTCAACCCCCCAACAATCCCCCCAAATACACACACACACACACACACACACACACACACACACACACACACACACACCGCTTACAAACTTTAGGAGAGACCGGTGGTCTTCTTATGACTTTAAGTGTCTTCCTTTTTCTCAAGAGCAAGGCTCTCAAAGTGTGACCGCCATCAACAGTGTGCGCTTTACTTGGGAAACCTCACCTGTTTCAATGCAAATCCTCAGCACACTTCAGGCCAATTGAATCCAAAATGGGGAGGAGGGGCAGCAATCTGTGCTTTAACAAGCCCTCCAGGTGATTCTTCTGCACACAATTTTGAGACCCACTGCTCTGGACCACAGGGCGCTGGCAACCACCAGCTGACCTCTTTCTTGGAGGGAAGCCAAAAGGCTGATGTCCTGAGTGGAGAACTATGCTCTGCACCCATCACGTTAGTGTACTCATCCCCAGAGAGATATTCCCCTCCCACCCTCGTTTTCCTCGATGAGTTTTTTTTCGGTACGCGGGCCTCTCACTGTTGTGGCCTCTCCCGTTGCAGAGCACAGGCTCCGGACGCGCAGGTTTAGCAGCCATGGCTCACGGGCCCAGCTGCTCCGCGGCACGTGAGATCCTCCTGGACCGGGGCACGAACCCGTGCCCCCTGCATTGGCAGGCGGATTCTTAACCACTGCGCCACCAGGGAAGTGCCAAAACTGGATCTTAAATGCATAGATGTTTCTCCTTCTATTTTCCATCTGAAGTATTTTGTAATTAAGAAAAATATTTTATAAAAAAATTGTGTTTTGACCAGGAGCTTTTGTGAAATCATGTTTATTTTATTAAATTGCTTATCATAAGAAAAGAAATATTGCTTTTCTTCCTTTTTGGCAAAGTTAATCTAGCCCTTATTGTTTGTTCCTTTATTTTTTTTCTTTTGAGGAAAACGTTAGAGCACTGGGCCATGAGGGACATTGCTTCACTATGGAGGCTCTGACAGACTGCAGGCTCTGTCTGCTTCAAATGTCTCCTTGGCCACTCTGAAGGCAGTCTGAGCGTCCTGAAAGTTACAAATGTACTGACATCCCTGGGGAATAGCTCAGTAGTTACTGAACACCGGCTGTGCTATGTGGAGGATACTAAGGACATATACGTGGCCCTGAGCTTGAGAAGCTCACCCTTCATTTGGGAAAATAGGATATTTACATAATAAAAGAAAATTTTAATGACATAAGGAAAGAGAGAAGGGCAGGTTGGTATGGTTAATTCACAAGTGGTGGTATATGTAATAAGTGTACCTGGGAAGCAGGTGGCTCAGTAGCTGGCAGCTTCCATGCATAGGAAATGCAGCGGAATCTGGGCTTGGGAAGACTCATTTGGGCAGAAGGGCAGGTGGAAGGATGAGAGCCAAGGAACCGGAACAGCCGAATGTTGGTGTGTTTGGAGAGTGCACGTGGCAGGAACAGGAGGTGTGCTGTTTGTGAAGACTAGTGCACATGAGGCTGGAATAAAATGTCGAACTTGAGTGGGGAGAAGAAATTGACTTTCAGGCTTAGGAGCTTAGACTGGATCCTGGGTAGGTAGTGTAGGACAATGGTTACATGCTTAAACTCTAGAGGGAGACTCCAGGGTTAAATCCTGACTCTGCTCTCCACCAGCTGTGCGATCTTAAACAAGTCACTGAATATCTCTGTTCTTCAGTTCTCCATACACAAAAGGTGTATAATAACAGTTTCGACCTTAGAGTTGTTTTGAGAATGAAACGATTGGATACCTATGAAGTGCCTAGAGCAGTACATGTTGCCTAACAGGTGTAATATAAAATGTTGAGTAAAAAGGGTAGAGGGAGACTGTGGAAGACTTTGGTTAAGCACAAATAATTCTAATTTTTAGGAATTGTCTTCTCATCCCGTAAGTGCTTTGTATTCACCAAGGCCCCTCAGATTTCATTAAAGAGCTGACGTCTTCCTCCCTAATTGGGGAATATATTAGACCATGTCCACTCTTAAGCAACTCTTTGTTTCTCAATAATTTGATTCATCTCACACTGAAATCTTACTCATGACTGTGTTTACATGGTTGACCTTCAGGCAGATTGAGTGGAAGAAGTATACAGAAGTGCGGATAGGTACCTCAAAACAGAATGGAGGTGACTCACTTTCACCAACAAAAGAATCAGGTAATTTAAACCTAAAGCCTATTCTGAAAAGAGAACGTCCAAACTTTTACAGGTAATCCTAGATTATGGCAGGAATCTTTCTAGTAAAAACAGAAGGATGAAAATAGCATACAGGTTTATGTGCTCTTCCAAGTCAACTGTGAATAAAGTAAACTTTTATTAATAGGAGGGTAGCAAAGGATGACTAACTCATTCTAGCTTAACTGTAATCCCATCATGGAAGGTAAATGGTTACCTAAAGTACCTCCAATGGTGGACTTTTTATTGATATCAATTTTTATGTTCTTCTATAATCTCATCAAATAGCATATGCAGTTGTGCGGTAGGCTCTCTGAGAATGTGAACTGTCTGCACAGTAAAGCTGAAGACAAACAGACCTGACTCCATCTGGGGGTCTGAGATGTCCTGGACAGTAAAGGAAGCTGATGCACAAAGAAGCCAATTCTGGTGAAACGGTAGATGAAGAGAGGTAAAGAAATCATACGGCCTCCTTCAAATTTCACCTCCTTGATGCTTTTTTCTTTATCTGTCTCCTCTTTATGCTCTCTTAGGATTGTGAACACGCTGCTTTTACAACATTTATTCATTGCACTAAAATTATTTGTAGTTGTATTGTTTTCCCTAATTCACTGAGTTTCTTGAGTTGAGGCAACCCATCTAAATTTTTTTAACCTAGTATATCTCTTGATCCTAATAGACTCTCCACGTTGTAAGATGATTAATTAAAGAAATTAATAAATTGTAGAGGAGAACCCATCATATAAACCAGGGCTAGATTTCTTCCATTTTCTCCTGCAAACCCCTCTCTACCCTTTCCATCTTCGTGGATAGTCTGGGTCCATAGAAACTCTTGCCCCCTGCCTGTGGCTGGTCTCAGCCAATGGGTACCAGAGGCAGGAGATCCAAGGGAGAAAAGAAAGTGAAGTCAGGATGTTTGTTTCCCTGGTTCCCTCCGGTGGAGGTGGTGAGGGCTGCTTGTGTCCCTTAATCCAAGGCCATAGATCCACATGGCTTAGGCTCTTTGCGTTCCAGTGATCTCCCTTGACCTTTCCTTCTCCCTGTTGTTATGAGCCTGGAGGTGCTGTATCACCCTTGAGGTTTCCTTATATCCTGCCCTTATCTTTCGAAGGTTTATTAAGCTCTTCTCAAGTTACCCAGTTTGGATGTGCCATCAGTTTTATGCAGTGGCCCTGTTTCCTACAGGGATCCTGACAGAGAAAAAGAAAGAGACAGTGAGGGTGAAGGTGACTAAGAATACGCAGAAGTTTAGACACAGAGATGATATCCTGCTCCAGTCCTGAAGAAGGATAATGACTGAGTTGAGATGCAATCTTCTTCCCATATTTTCCTCGTTCTCAAAAATGTTGTACCTGTCACTTATGATATGGAGTCCTTCTTACTATTTTCTAGAAGAACTTTCTACTGGAACCTGCTTATTTTAAGGCTGAATTTTTGATTCATTCCATGCTTCCTCATGGAAATACTTATTCTTTTTTCTTGGTAATTTTCACATTCACAGAGAACAAAGGCAAAGGAATTTGGTAAAGAAAGGACTGGTGAAATCTGAAGTCAATTTAGGCAAGTAGAGAAACGGATGAAAGTCATGTTTTTACAAAATATGAGAATAATCTAACAATGTGAAAGTAGTGTTTTCATGATAAGCAAATAAATAAGCCTGGTAATCTTCCTAAAACCCATTTTCCTCACGGATGAAAGTCCAGAAAATAGATTCACTCCATGGAGTAGTCATAACGTAACACGTTGCTTTCTGTCAGGAGTTCTATCGGACCACACATTGAAAGTGAATATTAGTGAACACTTATTAAGTTCTTGCTGTGTACCAGGCGCTGGCGCATAACCTCACCTCATCCTCACAACAACCCATGAGGAGAGGCTCATATCACAGATATGAAAGCCTTGGCAGTTTATATAGTTTATATAGCAGGACTATGTGGAAGAGGTGAGATTTCAGATATACAGGAGTATCTTACTCAGAATCGCCCTCACTACTGTCCTCCCCTGCTTCCTACTTTCCTGGATGCTGCATGTGAGAGGTGCAGATATCCCAGCCATACCGCACTAAGCCCTGAGAGTTAGAGAAGCATGACCACTGTGCTGTCTGACTAGTTGGAAGGTAGAGGTAGAAAGAACATGTAAACAAACCCCATTTTATTGAAACCGATCATAGGTAAATAAGAACATTGCACACCACATCTCTAACATTAAAAACAACATTGATGGACTTCCCTGGTGGCTCAGTGGTTAAGAATCCGCCTGCCAATGCAGGGGACACGGGTTTGAGCCCTGGTCTGCGAAGATCCCACATGCCATGGAGCAACTAAGCCCATGCGCCACAACTACTGAAGCCCACACACCTAGAGCCCGTGCTCTGCAACAAAGAGAAGCCACTGCAATGAGAAGCCTGCACACCGCAACGAAGAGTAACCCCCGCTCAACACAACTAGAGAAAGCCCGCGCGCAGCAACAAGGACCCAATGCAGCCAAAAATAAATAAATAAAATTTTAAAAAAATTGATGAAAGTGGAAAATAACATTTATCAAATGCTACTGTGTGCTCAACACTATACATGCATTATCTCAATGAATCCTTAAACCAACCCAGTGAAATAGGGATTATCATACCTATTCTAGAGATGACAGATAGAGTCATATACCCAAAATCATTCAACCAATAGGTAGCAGAACTGGAATTCCAAGCCAGGCCTCCCTGCCCCACTCCCCTGCTGGACCCACTGTCTCAGCTGACAACTAAATTAATGAGAAGAAGCAACAAAGCTGTGATCAATCTGAGTCTGGAACAGACTCTTAATGTCGGGATAGACATCTCGAATTCTGTTCCTCCTCCCTGTACAGGAGTGCATTTAGGCTATTTTGAATGTGTTTTAAGGTTTCAAATAAGTTTTTATGAATTTTAAAATATATTACTTAGTGAAAATAGAACCAGATCATTGCCAAGTGATTTGAGCCTTCCTTTCGGGTTCGGGGGTTATTATTATCCCATCACCCTCACCGCCATCTTCACTAGCACCATCATCTTGGCTATGTCCACACTTACCACTTCCATTCAACCTTCAACCTCCAAGTTCGAACCAGGGCAATTAAGCAATAAAAAGAAATTAAAGATATTCAGATTGGAAAGGAAGAAGTAAAACAATCTCTATTTACAGTTGATGTGATCTTTTATATGGAAAATCCTTCTATCATAAGATATTAGAATAAGTGAGTTCAGCAGGGTTGCAGGATACATGATGAAATACAAAAAAAATTGTATTTCCATATACTTGCAATGAACAATCTGAAAGTAAGAAAACAATTCCATTTATAATAACATCAAAAATAATAAAACACTTGGAATAAATTTAACAAAAGAAGTGCACAACTTATACTCTGAAAATTACAAAATGCTGTTGAGAGAAATTTTGAAAGATTGAAGTAAGTGGAAGGGTGTCTCACATTCATGGGTCTGGAGACTTAATATGGTTAATATGGTAATAGTTCTGAAACTGATGCACAGGTTGAATATAATCCTTATCAGAATCCCAGCTGGCTTTGTAGAAAGTGATAAGCTGATCCTAAAATTCATATGGTAACTCAAGAGACTCAGGATAGCCACAACAATCTTGAAAAAGAACAAAGTAGGTAGACTCACAAGTCCCAATTTCAACACTTACTACAAAGCAACAACCATCAAAAGAGTGTAGTACTGGGATAAAGATAACATGCAGATTAATGGAATAAAACTGACAATCCAGTAATGAGCATTTACATTTATAGTCAACTGGTTTTTAACAAAGGTGCCAAGACAGTTTAGTGGGGAAAAAATAATCTTTCAACAAATGCTGCTGGGACAACTAGGTATCCTCATACAAAAAAATGAATTTGGGCCCCTACCACACATCATATAAAAAGATTAACTCAAAATAGACCAAATACTTAACTTAAAGCTAAAACTATGAAACTATTAGAAGAAAACATAGGGGTAAATCTTTGTGACCTTGGATTTGGCAGTGGTTGTTTGGATATGACCAAAAGTACAAGCAACAAAAGAAAACATAGATTACTTGGATTTCACCACAAGTTAAAATGCTTGTGCTTCAGAGGACATTATCAAGAAAGTGAAAAGACATCACACAGAATGAAAAAAAATATTCGCAAATCATATATCTGATAAGGGACTTACACCCCAAGTATATAAGGAACTCTTACAAGTCAATAATAAAAACAAATAATCCAATTTTTAAAAGGGCAAAGGATCTGAATAAATATTTCTCCAAAAAAATGTAATAATATGTAATGGCTAATAAGTACATTGAAGGATGCTCAACGTCATTAGTCGTTAGGGAAATGCAGATCAAAACCATAGTGAGATATCACTTCACATTCACTAGAATGGTTATAATCAAAAAGAAAGATAATAAAATTGTAGTTGTGGATGTGGAGACATCAGAACCCTCATATACTGCTGATGGGAGTATAAAATGGTGTAGTCACTTCAGAAAACAACCTAGCAATTCTTAAACAGCTAAACATAGGGTTGCCATTTGACCCAGCAATTCTACTCCTGGGTATTTACCCAAGAGAAATGAAAGCATATGCCCACACAAAAATTTGTACACAAAAGTTCATAACAGAATTATTCATAATAGCCAAAGGTGAAAACTACCCACATGTCCATCAGCTGATAAATGGCATACCTACATAATGGGATATTATTCAACTGTAAAAAAGAGTGAAGTACTGATACTAGCTGCAACACGGAAGACCCTTGAAAACATAATGCTAAGTGAAGGAAGCCAGTCAAAAAAGACCATGTAGTTATAAGATTACATTTATATGAAATCTCCAGAATAAAGCTATAGAGACAGAAAACAGATTAGTGATCGCCTCAGGCTGGGAGACTGAAGAGATTGGGGGTAGGAGCTAGGGGTACAGATTTCTTTTTGAAATGATGAAAATGTTCCCCAATAGATTGTAGTGATAGTTGTACAACTTTGAGACTCTACTATATTTTTATATAATACAAAAAAATTGAATTCTACACTACAAGTGGATGAATTGCATGTGATGTGGATTGCATCTCAGTAAAGCTGCTATCAAAAAAATGAACATTTGTTGGTAGCACATTCAGACCTGCCTCTAGGGATGAAGCACCTTTCATGGAGGAAGGGACACAGGACACTTGGCAAAGAAAAATGTTGAGACCTGTGAGTGTACAAGGACTTCTGATGCTGTCAGAGAAAGAGACCTAGAACTACAGAGAAAGGGCAATGACTCTCAGAACTTTGTAGCATAGCTTAAAGCTTTGTAGCCACTGTTCCAGGCTTGTCGTTTTCATAACTACTATTTGTATTCTTTTAGCACCAAATTAAAAAAACCCAAACAATCTGGGAAATATAGTGGATTCAGAGAGCAGTTTCTGGGGTAAGACTGCTTATATTTGAATTCTAGTTTTACCATTTCCTAGCTGAGAAAAGGTCTCCTGTGGGGTAAGTTAAGTGTCTTCTGTGCCCTGGTTTCTCCATCTGTAATTGTGCTGTCCAATTCAGTAGCCATTAGCCACATGTGGCTATTGAACACTTGAAATGAGCTAATCCAAATTGAGATGTGCTATAGGTGCAAATTATATATCACATTTCCAAGACCTAATCCTCTCCCCCAAAATAGAATATCCCATTTGATATGATAATACTTATATAGTGGGTTAAAAATAAATTATATAGTGGGTTAAAAATAAATTACTAGGGCTTCCCTGGTGGCGCAGTGGTTGAGAGTCCGCCTGCCGATGCAGGGGACACGGGTTCGTACCCCGGTCCGGGAAGATCCCACATGCCGTGGAGCGGCTAGGCCTGTGAGCCTGTGCTCCGCAATGGGAGAGGCCACAGCAGTGAGAGTCTCGCGTACCGCAAAAAAAAAAAAAAAAAAAAAAATAATTAATTAAAGTTCATGTCACCTGTTTCTGTTTATTTTTTGAATATGGCCACTAGCAATTTAAAATTGCTTATGTTTATATTTATTAACATTTATATTACAAGTCTACATTTGCATTTATGGTTATTTTTAAACAGGTTTATATTTATAAACAGAAGTCAAAATTATCTGTTTACATTATATTTCTATTGGACAGTGCCAGTCTACAACATGGAAATAATAACGTTCCCCGTTAAATGTGGTTGTTGTGAAAATTAAATAATTTTTAATATACGTAAGATGCTTAAAAATACCTGACCCTTACAAGCGCTAAATAAGTGTTAGCTTTAAAAATGTATTTGAGGGTTTCCCTGGTGGCGCAGTGGTTGGGAGTCCGCCTGCTGACGCAGGGGACGCAGGTTTGTGCCCCAGTCTGGGAAGATCCCACATACCGCGGAGCGGCTGGGCCCGTGAGCCATGGCCGCTGGGCCTGCGCGTCCGGAGCCTGTGCTCCGCAACAGGAGAGGCTGCAACAGTGACAGGCCCGCGTACCGCAAAAAAAGTAAAAATAAAAATGTATTTGAAGGTGGTCAGGTTCAAAGAAGCAGAGAGCAACTTTCCATGGGCAGTACATCTGTGAGAGACAGGGCATGACAGTAGCGCTTTGTAGAACTGCCAGGCTAAATCCTTCAGGTCTGCAAGGAGAGGCTGACTGGGCACAGGGGCTCATGCCAGAGGGTCGTGAAGTTCCCAGACAGCCATCTCTGCAAAAGTCAGCCGTCTGGACACTGGTGTTTGAAACAGGTCAACAATAAGGATGCCAAGTAAGTCTTTCTGGTTCCAATATGTCATATAAAAGGTGAAATATCACCTTACTCCTCTTAAATTTGTCTCATTTATCTAGAAAGGAGTTAATGTTTGTTCTATGCTTCAGGTTTCTTTTTTCTTTGGAGCACGTTAGAGTTGGTAGGTACCATCCATTCTCCAAATAAGTGGCCATATTTGACTCAGCCAGGCAGATAAGCAGTTGGGAAATGGCATAACAGCAATAGCCATGACCCTGCAGTCATCACTCTTAAGTAAGCTCTTATTTTACGTACTAAGTAAGTTATTATCCCAGAAGCAGCTGTGATTTACTAAGTGTCACACGGGTGAGGCTCCTTAGCCCACAGCGTCTTCAAGCTCAGTGCCCTGGATCAACTTGCTTTTGCGGCAGCATGAGTATCTCTACAGAGCGCTTCCTCCAAGGCCAATGCCACCACCACCAAGAGTACCCCCGAAACCCTCCTGTTTTTATTCCTTTTTCTCTTCTCAATAACATAACAATACGTGTGCAGGTCCAGAGCTTTATAAAAACTGGGCTTAGAGCTTGTTTTTAAGCTTGCCGGTCCTTAAGAGCTTCTGACTGCTTCTGCTGCTATTTTCAATAGCGTATTTTCCAAAGGGCTCTGACCACCTATTAGAGCATCTGGCCTGTTCTATAGAGCTTCAGAAGCTTAGCTGTATATGTGTCTGGGCTCAGAAAGTGGCAGGAACAGAGAAATATGGAAGACAAAAGCAATTCAATAGGAATTCCACATATTTATTTCATCACACATCATTTTAAATTTACAACTAGTGGCGGGCTAGCTAAACTTCCCGTGTGTGTGTGCATGTGTGTGTGTGTGTGTGTGCATATGTGTGTGTGTGTGTGTTTAATGGACAAGTGAGCACCCGTTATCTGTTTTGGGCCTGTCGCTATCAAAACATGTATCTGTTTTGTCAGTAAATATTTGAAAATGGTTAACGTGGCTCTTTTAATTTGTACAAATAGAGACACTCTTTTCTTGATTTCATTTTTTAGAAGTCCAAATCCATCAAGTTCTCAAAGCATTATTAAATTCTCTCGGCCATTCTGGCTTTTGTAGACTGCAGTCCAACAGACTGGGACTTCCACCACAAAACAGTTGAGTGAAAAATAAAATGATGAATATTTGAGGATGTCCCTTATAAAGGACAGTGAACCGCATTATAGTCTCAAAGAGATACAGCACAAGAAAAAATCTAATGGAGTTCCTGAAATTAATATTTCTAATTCTGATACGCTGAGTCCGGCATTTTTGTAAGGCAGAAGGCAGGGGACTCACTAGCTTTCTTCTAGCGATCTGACTACATGGCCAGCAGAAAGGAGAGATGGTATGTGTTCATTCTGTGTGCCTCCTACCTCAATACTCAATAAAACTAACAGAAGAGATAAATATTAATTCTTGAAGATGGCTGCCAAAGGCCATTAAAAGTCTCATCCCTTTCCTCCATGCTCCCCTCTCCAAGAAATAAAGGTCTGTTTTTTCCTGATTGGGCATGTTTCGTAGAAACAAGCTGTGTAAGGTTCTACCAAGGGCTTCATATACATTGATTGAAAATTGTTGAAACAAAATTGTGCTCTCCTGAATGTGTGTCTTATTTTTTACAAACAATAGTTTCTTCTTAGGGAAGAACTATTTTCATAGTACTAAATGTGATTTGAGAGAGATACAATAAAACTAAGAATGCTACTAAAAGTGTCACCTAGGTTGGCTCAAAATGACACTGTAGGTAGTACTGAATGATTCAGGCCCAAGCTTAATTATGTGAGGTTTTTCACTGCTTTTTACAAAAGCTCTTAAATACAGGTAAACATGTAAACACTGTGCTCTCAGAGAGCAAGTACTTAGGCACGTCACATCGTATCCCTTCCGGGGAGATGGATTCCAGTGAAACAGCCCCATCAGTTTCAAAACCAACTGCTGGAGCTACTCTCTGGTTGAGGAGGAAACACCACCTTGCACATCTCAGAGTTCTCTTGGTGCAGCGGGAATTCAGATCCCGCTACTAGGCTTTCTTTTCTCTTCCGAGAGACATAACCTCTGCCTGTGGACAGCCTTTCATACTTCGTCTCAAATTGCCTGCATAATAACAATAATAACAAAATTACACACATATTAAAGTCACCCCACCCCCGTCAGAGCCAAGTTATTGAGTGAACACTTGAAGCTTCTGTTTCAAAGCCATTTGAGAAAGGATGTGAGTACCAAAGACGACTAGCTTTCGTTCCCACGAATGGGGTGATGTTTTCTTCACGTTTCTCTTCACACGCCTGGGATACGGGAGTGCCGTTACTCATTCTTCTGCAATGAAGGCCCAAATGTCTCGCAGCTTTCTGCAGAGGCTGCTAAGCTTTGCAGGCCTTGCTAGGCCCCCACCCTCACTCCAGGAGCCCCGCCTCTGGAGCATTCCCCTTTTGAGAAAGGAGCAAATCCAACTGGAGTTAAGCGGAGGACGCTGACAGGGAGGCACCCCCGAGCCCTGGCCCAAGTGAGATGTGGAACCTAACCAGTTAGCCTTGTGCCTGGGCTGCTGGTCACTGCAGTTTGACCATTGGAAGGTTGATTTTCTAAAATGTATTAATGGAGGTTTATTCTAGACATAGGTTAATAAATTAGTAACAGCTTAATGTACTATAATCTACAATCTTTTCTTCTGTAACAACATAACCTGTTCATATTTGTACTTACATCATCTAGCATTCCTTACATGGATCATGAAATTAAAAAAATAAAGAAAGAAGGTGCTTAACTCTGCCCTACTTATCAAAGGAGATAATGTAAAACATGGTTCTCTGTTTTAAGTATACAGATTCCCTTCATGGTTAAGCGTGCATGTCAAGGCGACCTCTACACCCACTACAGAAAAGTCAGTGCTCCCTAGACCCGAAGCATCCTACTTCCTCACTATAGTATTATTAGAATAATTGTTACAAAATTCAAAGGGCACAGTGTAAATGAAAAGCTCTAGAGTGGATAAGGTGTTGGGAAAACTACACGGACCGTTATATATTTAGTTTCTGGGACACTAAGTACTCTACTAAAAGGCTTTTTTTTTTTTTAAATTCAAAATCCCAAAATCTTAAGCTTGAGCCAAAACTTAAACCAGGTCAAGTTGCTGTTGTATGGATTACCTAAAAATTGTGATTCATTTGGGCTCTTAAACCACGGTAAATGATTGTCAGATGTTCTGTCTTGAACTTTCTGTCCAAGAGACAGCTGTGAAGATAGCTGATAGTAAATAAGCATCTAGTGCTTTTGCTGAAACTGTGTGGCAATTCTTACGGTAAATCAAATCCCTTTGTTGCCTTGATAAATTATTTCTGGGCTAGAATATGATATTATCTCCAGAATCAAATGAACTAGTCATTACAGTTTCTTGGTATCCTAGAAACTAACTTTTTTTTTTAGTCTTATCAATTATTCTTTTACTCATTTAAAGAAAAGTCATGTTTCACTGGGTTTTTACCATTTGCCTTTAATTTCTGTAACGGAATGCTCAAAACTGGGTGCAAGTTCCTGGTGAACTGGGGCTGGCCCTGGAACATTCCATAAGCACTGCTTCTTACCTGTACGGAATTCCATCCTTGTCCATCTGCAGGCACACTAAGAAGGGGTACTGAGAAAACTGCACCGTGGAGATAAACTCCAAGCTTGCTTCTGTTTCCACACCAACTTCCAGGCCAGTTTTCACAAAAGAGGAGTCCACTGTGATGTCACCAGTTATTACCACAGTTACCCTAAGAATTGAACAAAATAAGCTGTTAATCACGTTTAACTGAGCTGAACTAACAGACCACAGGGTCTGAATTGCTCATGCTGATAACTGGAAAGAAACACTTAAGGGACTAATAGGTGACCTAAATGTGCTTAGAATTCTGTTGGTAACCAGGAACTGGTTTGTCCCAGCAATTGGGCAGTGAAGTTTTGCCCTACCCCTGAGTCCTCCCCCAGCCTTCAATTCTAGATGTGGGAATGAAATGTCTATCAGGCATTAATGTTTGGTATGGGCATACCAAGAGCCATGATGAAAACATGCCTGGGACCTTGTCCTATCAGGAAGTCAGAAATACCTGTGTTATCTTAAAACAAAGTATAAGCTCACCCAGAAGACAGTTGATGTTTACAACAATTTTCTTGGTAACTATCTCTCTGTTGGCTTCTATGTAGCTACCTTAATTCCATTTCATTACTTTCTCCAAAGGGTCTCTGATGACAGAAGTCTATGGTTGCCAAGATATTTGAAAAATACAGTATCACAAAGAACCATTCCTACAGCATGTATATTGGGTGCCCCAGAAAGGACAGATATCACAGGTTCTCCAGTGATCACCTAGACAGATTGGATTGACTAGGATAGAGGCTTGGATGAAAATGAAGAGGATAAACAATCCTAGTAGAAGGCTTACCTCTAGGACTACTCTAATTTAATTGTAGACTTTAGATGAAATCAGAGCTGTACGTTCGTGCTCTTTTAATAGGCTACTAATTTTTGCTGTGCTTCTCACAGCACACCTGCTGCTATTGCCAGTGCAAAAGTAGGTCAGAGGTGGTATCATTTAAATCCCTGAATCCTTTTCCCTGAATTCATTAAATCCCTGAATACCTTCTAATATCTTACACTCAACAAAGGCTTAAGAGATATTTTTTAAATGAACAAATGGAAAATTGAAGATGAATTGGCTATAATGCAGACACTGGCAGATACTTAGGGATACCGTGTCTCTTTTAAAAAGCCAGAAATGTTTGTTGTAGCTGTTGTTGATTTCCTTCTGAAAATAATTCAGTTCAGTTTAATTTGGGTAAACTTCTGTCTAGAAAATACATCAAAAAGATGACCAAGATGACTGATGCAGTGGGAAGCCCTAAATTATATTGCTTATCACTCTGAAAGCCTCTCCCATTTCTCATTCTTTGGTTCCTTTTAGTAACACTGAGGGTCACCTTTCATGTTAAATGTGTCACCTTTTGATTTTTCTCAATTCCTTCATCCATTGTTCAAAATAAGCTAAAAATCTAATTTTAGCACTCCTATCTCACCTCTGCCCCACTGTATTTTTAAATATCCAAAAAGTAAAAATCAACTGCATTTTCGTGTTCTTTTCTTCAGTATTACAACAAACAGAAGAATAATTCTTTTGATTACCAATGTCTTTGGTTCAAAGACATTGTTTTAAGTTCAAAATAAAACACTTTCATTTGATCTGATGGGTCAATTAGAAAAACTAAAAGAGCAGAGAAAATTCTGTTTAGAAAAATGAACACTAATAAAAACACTTAAGGACTCAATGTTTAAGACTTAGATTCTCACAAAAGTGATCATCTTTTTATTTTTCTCCACTGAAGACAGCAAAAGAGGAAAGATTTAAAATCCCAACGAGAGGTATAAGCTAAAAAAAATTGCTTAAAAGTAAAGTCTTCTGACAGCATTGTCAACTACCAAGAGAAGATGAACGTCTCATCCACTGTGCAAGCTGTCCATGGATGTCTTTAAAAGCGAAGAGATCCTTGGCTGAGTCATATTAGGTACCTAGCTGCTCATAAGACGCTATGGAAAGAATGACTTCCCATGGTTACTCCTTACTCTACGATTTAATGATTACAAACAGAAAGCACAGATTTCAAGAAGTCGGAAAGTTAAACAATTCCGAAAACATATCTCTGCATGTAGAGAACAGACTTGTGGTTGCCAAGAGGGAGAGGGGGTGGGGGAGGGGTGGACTGGGAGTCTGGGATTAGCAGATGCAAAGATTATATAGAGAATGGATAAACAACAAGGTCCTATTGCATAGCACAGTATATTCAATATCTTGTGATAAACCATAATGGAAAAGAATACGGAAAAGAACTATATATATGTATAACTGAATCACTTTGCTGCACAGCAGAAATTAACTCAACATTGTAAATCAACTATATTTCAATAAAATTTAAAAAAACTTTATCTCTGTGGTTCTTTACATATGCTTACCGATTTTTCACTCGGGTCTTAGACTCACGATACCACAGGCTAAACTCCATTGAACCTGAAATATCAATAGCCAGACCACCCTGCACATCCATATTTGCCTTCAGTCCAGATTGCAACTGAAGCTCCTAGAAACAAAAATATAGAATAACAGTGAGAAGAAGAAGAATTAGAAGAAGGAGGAGGGGAGGGGGAGGGGCACAATGTAGCCAGCCCCTTTCCAAAGGCACATTCAACCTCCGGCTGTAGGTAATACCATTTGAGTTGTGTTAACACTGAAGTCTTTCTCTAGGCTTGGAAACACATCCTAACCTTGATCACGGAAGTAGATTATTGATTTGCTAAATTATTTAGTCAATTACAATACTAAAGAAGCGAAGTGTCAATTGACAAGGGTGCTTTCTTTCAATCTTTGTCTCACTTTGGGAGGGGCAATGGTTCTCAAAGTGTGGTTCCCTGACAAATAACATGAGCATCCAGGGAACTTGTTAGGAACGGAAGCCCCATACCTACTGAATTAGAAACTCTGAGGGTGGTGCCCAGAACTCTGTGTTTTAATAAGCCCTCATGTGCTTCTGTTGCACCTAAATTTGAGAACCATAAGATCAGGGAAAATGAAAGCATATCCGTCAGAAATCTAGTGTGGCTTTGGAGTGGAGGGTGAGGCTTTGGGATAGATGATCTCTTGAAGTCCTTTACCACTTCTGTAGTTAGGTGCTGTGTCAAATATAGTAAACTGCATCCTGCTGGTAAATGAAAGGCAGGATCAAAACTGCCGGTGCAGTATACAAGTTCCAGGAATTGCCTAGGAAAGGAAAGCTAGGAAAGTAAGGCAAGGCGACTTAACTAAGCCATAACACACTATTGTTTGACATTTGGAATGACACCAAAATAACAAACAGGACCAACATGAACTCCATGGCATATTCCAGAGGGACAGTACTCGTTTACGAACATAGTCCGTCCTCAGTAATTTTGTAGTTGTCTGGAAACCATTGTTTTATGCTGTTTGCCAGCATTTACCCTTTAAGTCTTGCAATTCTATGTACATTAGATGGGGTGATGTTGGCTGAAAAATTCTCCAGCTGGATTGGAATCAGATTGCCTTGGGACAGTGTTTGAAATGATAACAGTTCTGGGAAAAAGGCTCAGTACCTTTAATTTTGATATTCCTCCAAAGATCTTAGGTCCACAGCAACTGGCAGCGTGACTCACTTCTTTACGTAACTGCCCTATTCAGACCAAATAAGCCATGCTTTCACCAACTATTAATGCCGCAATTTCACTTCCTAGAAAGTACTGTGTTGATCACTGATCTCCCTGAATTTTCTCCAACTTTCAAAAAAATGTGGCGAGAAATCTCAATCGTAGAACTTGGTTTACTAGAAAAGTCTGATTGTGGCATGAAACTACCTTCAGTCTGAAAGACACTTGGACGAAAGCATGAGATTCTCAACACAGAGCTCAGGCCATATTAGGAGACAGCCCTAAGGATACTTACTGCTACATTAGGTCCAGAACAAAATGTGGTGGTGGTGGGATGCAGGGGTTACCTCAGGCATCATAACTGATATGAAGGAAGACAAATTATCCTGAGAAAACCACGATAATCATGTCCCAATTGTAACCTATGCCCATGAACTGCAGAACCAAGATGTGAGTTCTGCACTTGCACTGTTACTGTCATTGTTTCCAAATTGGCCCTATTGTATGCCCTGCCTCAAAAGTACTTCCTTATTTGGATCATATTCTCTATTCCCCATTTGAAAACTATAATCTTCTTAGTCCACCTAACTCGGCAGAGGTCTGTGATGTGGACTTTAGCCTTCCCACTGGCCATACATTACGTGGATGTCAAAACACACCAACTGCCATGGAAAAGAACATTTCACAGCTATTAAACAAGGTGCCTTTTGTGGGGAGAGAGCATTTCCACTGCAGTGTGGGTTTTGAGGAGTGCCTTGGCTTTCCGGGAATATTCCACTTCTCTCCTGCAAAGGGATCGTGGAAGAATTCTTATGCATAGTCACAGAGGAATTTGTTTCCCCCCCCCCCCCGCCTGCAATAGAAGGACAGACCACTGACCCCTGTAGAAGGACAAACCACTCTTTCCTTCATGAAAGGGACTAAACCACATAGTGCAGTGGTTCTAATTTTTGAGGGGTGTCAAATAAGTAGAACTAACAGCTTTTGAGCACCTACTGTGCCCCCAAAGCTCTACATTTTTTATCTCATTTAATTCTCATACAAATCTTCCATGGTGGGCATTATATCTGAAGACTGAAAAGAAAAATTAGGCTTGGAGGCTGCATGTGGAGCTCGAATGAATACCCAGACTGTCTCTCATGGGGAGACTTTTCTACTACCATACATGCATAGCTAGCAGGAAATCATAACTGTCATTTGTCTCCTAGTGTGCAAGGAAGCCTGTTCTGAGAAATATTGCAAACAAGATAAAGCATAGGCTTATGTCCTTGTGTCACCAAGAGGACATATTTATTTAAATTCTTGTTTATGAACCAGAAGAAGAAGATACTGGAGCTTTGTATTTGTAGCTAATGTGACCCCTTTGATCTTTTACTTTTGGGCCTAAATGTGTTTCTTACAGCTCAGACACTGATATTTTGACAACTCATCCCATTGCTCCCATTCAGGAAAATATGTTCTTTGCTGGCTAAAGAGGATCCCCCTGTTAATCTGACTTTATCAGACATCCTCCTCTGAAGAGTAATCCAGTTAGCTGCAAAAAGAGAGCGAGAGAGTAAGCACAGAGTAATTCCATCTGCCCTGGCGTTTGTGACCGGTCATCCACTGCCAACATTTCCTTCAATGTCAGCACTTGACCTAGAGTGGTATGTGCCCCTGAAGCTAGGATGGCATTACTGGAGTGCTCTGCAGAGCCAGGGAGACTCAACCAGCATATTTGTATAATAAACCCAGATCTGCCAAATACTCCAATCTAAATTACACTGGCATTGGGCTATGTTCAATAACTAAGGGAAGATCTTTCTCTTAGAATATGCCTGCAGTGCCCTAGCTTAATGAAGACAAAAATCATGCAAGATAAATCTAGATCAGGGGTTGGCAAACTATGGCCCGCAGGCAAATCTCGCCCACTGGCTATTTTTGTAAATAAAACTTTATTGGAACACTGCCACGCTCATATGTTAATATATCACTTATGGCTATTTTCACTCTACAATGGCAGAGTTGAGTAGCTCAACAGAGACCATATGTCTCACAGAGCCTGAACTATTTACTTTCTGCCCTTTACATAAAAGTTTGCCAACCCTGACCTAGGTTATTACTTATCTTTGCATCAAGATTTATACCCCCATTCAGACTATTAGGCATTGCTGTTGGGTAGGTGAGTACGTACAGGTGGTACTGAACTGTTATTATTCCTGCATCTTAAAATGTGGACTACTTTCTCAGCACTCTTATGCCTTCTTCAGAGATTCTTTCATTAAGAATACATCTCTCCAGAGGTAATACTTCAATGGAAAAATGCAGTATAAAATTATAATATAATTTGAGAACAATTTTTCTTCTGTGACTTTGAGGATTAAGGGGCATGAAATGCATTGCTGGTTGTCCTTCTTTCCATTCATATTAACAGAAACACAGTTTTGTTCAGAGTGTCAATACAACCATTGAAAAACTATATTTACTAGCTTCTCTTGCAGCTAGAGATATCCATATGGCATAGTTTGGGTCAATAAAAAAGGACTTCTTTTTGTAGATGCTTATCTTTTGTAGAAATAGTCCTTGCAGGACAGTTCTTGAAAAAGAGTCTCAGACTCTGCTGCACCTTACCCTTCTCTCTTCCTTCCTGGAATGAGGAATTAGTGCTGGAAGTGCAGCAGCCATGTGATAATCATGAGGTGACAAGCATGAGGTTGAAAACCACAAGTAAAGATGGCCAACCTGAGGAAAACGAGTCTGGATCCTAACAATATCTTAGGGTTTCCATATCAATCCTGGATTACCTACTTCCGAATACTTGTAACATGATAAAAATCAAACGATTTGGTTAAGCTACCCCAAACTGGCTTCTTTTGTTATATACAGCTATCCTGAACTGTTATGAGGAATAATAAAGATAGGGAATTAGCATTTGGTTTCAACCAATGATGTTTTGGTGGAGTTTTAGTAAATCTGATATTTAAGGTCACTCCCAGATCTTAAAATCTATGATTTCATAACCAGAATCCAACAAATCAAGATCCTCAAATTATCCGGCAAAGAACAAAGCTGATAAAAACTGTGAATCATCTGTTCCAGATGCCTCACTTTATGAGTAGCAAATCCTGGTTTAAAGCTATTAAGTAACCGCCCAAGAACACACAGAAAGTAAGTAGTGAAGGCAAAAGTCAAAACTAGGCTATTACTTATGAATTTATTAAACCACAAAAGCAAACTTCCCAAGCAAGTCCTATAGTCTGTAAATTTTAAATTTTAATTTAATAAATATAAATCAGAGTGCAAGTGATCACTTTAAGGAGTTCCCATAAGATCCTTTTTTAGCAAATATTCCATTTTTATATTGCTATGCTTAGTAAGGCAGGAAATGTCAAGCCATTAAAGAAAAAAATTTTAAGCATCAAACACTCAAACTCAAAGGTTATTCAGATTAACCCTTTTCTGTTTCTCAAAAAATTCCATGAGGCAGCCCACTCCCATCTCACAGTCACCTGGTCACCTAAATCTTACCACACAGAATATAGTATTGTTGTACCTTAGTACAGTAATGTAAGATTTAGGGGTGAAGCAAACTGAAAACTATTCTGAAGAATGCAGGTCAAGTGAATGAAAGTAATCCTACTCTTTAACAATGAGTGAACCTTTGTAAGCTTCTGTGAACATGAGAATTTGGGGCAGAGTCTCCATTAAACGTGTGGTTGGTGTCAGTGGTTGCTTGTGTCTCTACGAACTTGGCAGGAATGATGCACTATTTGGATCTTACCATTGTTGTCGTGACAAATGTCATCAGTAAGTATGAAGCCATGTAGTTTAGCTCTTGCCTTCAGAAAAAAATATCATCTAAGCCCTTGTGCCAAGGAAAGCCAAGTGAAGAGATAAGGCCATCTCTTCTCTGTTGAATCCTAGGTTATTTTCTCCATAATTTCTTGTCTCTGTTCACATCGGTTACCCCCCACCCCCACCTTTTAGTTCTATGGAGATATAAATGACATTATATTATATTCATATTATGTTGAGTACTTCTTCTTTTGCCTCAACAGTGAAAAGATGACTTAATCAGATAATACAGACAAAAGAAAACACATTTACCTGTAGCAAAAGAGAAAGGGCTATAATACCAAGAGGTTCAAATGCTTTGAATGTGAGTTCCAAGGTGGGTGGAACTTTGTCTTGTATCCTCCAACCATGGAGTACATTTAAAGCATGCCTGGTACATTCAGTAAACAGTTGCAGAATGAATTACCTGGGAATGATCTATTAGCAGAATAAGTCCTTTCACCACACTCATAGGGTCGCTAGTTGCTGACAGCATTTTGGCCATCAAATCACTGTATCCGTTGAAAAAAGTGACAGGTCTGAGCTGAACATCAAAGAGGAGGGCTGACAAGCCAGCATAGGAGTCAAGGTTCTCCTCTCCTTCATCGGGAGTGGCTGCAATTAAGGTCTCCAGTCCTTGGGCTTCAATGACCACCTAGAGAAAATGGATATAGCATTCATGACACTAGCTCCATGCCTGTTCTGTACGTGATGATGAGCTGACAACTAGAACTTTCCCGGGGGTCAAAAACTCAAACATTTGCAGTTGCTAGGCAAAAACAAAACAAAAACAACTCCAGGACTGAATATGAGTTCGTTTTCTTCATTTAATCCTCACAGCCACCCTTTGAGGTTCATATGATTGTATCCATTTTGCAGATGAGGCCAAAAAAAAAAAGCTCAAATGGCAGAGGTAAGTCTCAAACCCCTTCTGTCTGACTGCAATGACCATGAGCTTTCCATTTAATGGCGTCATCCTAGAGACTCAGTCTCTGCAGAACTGTCGTACATGGTGGATCGGCTATCTTGTAGAGCCCCTAAAAAGAGGCGGAGAAGTGTTGGGACAGTCTGCCCTACGAGAGGATGTGGAACTCTCTAAGCCATGACTCACACCTTTCCACATAAAACTTCCTCCAGTAAAAGAAAAGATGATGAACGCTATGAGGAGCCTCACATCCTGATCTCTGCCACACACAGGAATCCTACAGATTCTCTGTCCTCCACACCCAGCACCTTAGCCACTGGGCATTTGGCATTTCAGAATGCATATCAGAAAACAGATGGTGATTCCTCAGGACAGAAAGCATAGTATCCTAACTAGATTCCTACCAAAGGTGTAGTAATACAATGTTGATAAGAACTCAAGTTTATATACATTGCATCATTTTTAAAGCTTAAATGAGCTTATTGAGAAGGCTATAGTTTGATATGCATAAAAACTATAAAGAAAGTATATTTCACAATTAGGAAGCCTTTAGAGATTGTCACCACATTTGGGGTAAAACTAAAGGGATGGAAGTCAGCCAGTTGTCAAATGCCTACACTTTATTCTTTTCTCTCTTAGCAATATTGAAAAAATATAGATTGACTCTTTGGAGAACCACATTCTATCATGAAAGCTTTTATTATGGGGAATCGGTCTCTTCATAGAAACACCAAGGAAATATATTCTATAACTAAATATCTGGAGCTCCAAGGAATATATCTATGGATAAAAACAGTTTTTAAAACATACATGAGAAATACTGGCATGACTTCAATTTTGTGACTATGTGTACCTTTGAAAAAACTATGGATGTTTGGCAAGTCCAGTGACTCAAAACACATAAGTTTTCAAGTTCATGTTTGAAACTCTCTCTGGGACTGTAAACCATACAGCCTCTTGCAGATGATGATAGATCCACCATTAATTTATGCGTTCTATAGTGTTATCATTAGTATATATTTTATTTTACTGCACACTAACCTCTTACATACTTTAATAAGCAAAATTAATGAAACATGAGATACCTGAATACTATGAAGAGGATTTTTCCTAACGTACTGAAAGATGTTCAGGTTACTTCTCCTTAGAATGCCAGAACCAGAGTAAAGAATGTCAAGACTGTAAGTAGATGCCGAATGGGGACTACCTAAGGACAAAAAAAAAAAAAAAAAACCCTGTAATTTAACAACAGTTCCAGCAATACCGAGCAGGGGACGGAGCAGGGAGGGAGAACCCCTTTTTGGGTTACGTACGTTCTATGTAGCCAGTATAGGCAGAAGAGGATCCACTCTTGGAGAAACGGTCATAATTATGAGCAAACATTTCCTTCAGAACTCGACGGACCATTTTGCTGTAACACGTAAAAGGAAAAAGCTGCACATTCATGGTAATGGCTGTTTCCCAGGTCAGATTTGGAAAGAACCCAAATCCTCAGTGGAAAAAAAGAGGGGGCCAAATTTTCCTCATGCCACTCCAAAACTGGGGAGGCGCCAGCTGGAGTACCAGCATCAGGATGAGGGCTTTCCCCTCCATTCCTCGGATATTTGAAATTCAGTTTGGTATCAAAATGACAGCAAGGCGAGTTCAGCCAGCTATGAGATGGCTTAAGCTGACTGATGGACACACCTCAGGAGTGGAAAACACATGTTCTTTGAATCATCGTGGTTCTATTGTTAAATAGTAGGTACTTTTAAGGAAAGTTGTACCAAACTGGAGAGTTGCCCAATATTTCTTTAAATGTTTTCCTACACCCTCTAATGTTATCACTGGCTAATGATATATAACAGCAAATTCCCAGGAATTTCTTCTATATTTGTGTAGGTTTCACTTAAAGAAACATCTCAGTAAAAGCCAATAGTCTCCTCTAAAGTAAGTCTTAAACCTGACCCCATGCCTCTATTTTATCTACTTAACTAATTAGTGTTGAGATATTTCCATTCCTGACTACTTAACACTAATCATATCAGTAATAATAAAATTATAACAACTCAGCAAAAACGAAATCAAAATAACCAGCCAAAGAAATCTGGACCTAGTTCTGAGGTAGAACATCACTGAGAGGAAGAATGGTTATCTTATAGGTTTTTCCCCCAGTATCACTAGATTATAAGATTTTAGCCTGAAAAAGGAAAGATGAAGAGTAGTCCTCAAATATTCAAAGGGCCTGCATGTGGCTGAATGATTAGATCTCTTCCACTTTGCTTCAGGAATAAAATCTGGGCCAATAGAAGATTTCAGTTATGCAAAGCAGTAATGGAGAGAGTCTCTAAATGATGACACAAGTTCCCTCAGAGGTGGTGACCCTCCCACCACTGGAGAGGTGCAAGCAAAGTCTGGACACCACCTACCAGGAGACTAGACCCCCTCACTGGAGAGAGATAGCAAGCGAGGGGCCCTCTCAAGTCCCTTCCAACTCTGATGCTTTCAGTTTTGAGAATCTGACCTGCCGTGTTCGCGATGGCTTCCTCATGTTTCCCAGGCTGCTCTCTACTCTGCTGCCTCCTCTTTACTGTCCCCTGAATCACTAGGTTCACAAGACAATGGCAGCAAATACACCCAGGATCTCCCCCACAGAGTCTCACAAAAGCAAAGCAATAGAAGGAGAAATCAAATGCATTTGACCAGGTACACATGGCTGCAGAGAGAATTTGTTTCTTTTCTGCATCTCTGATCTGCTTCCCCCTGCTTCCTTACTTGCCCTGCTCCTGTCTGTACTTACTCCTCCTGTTTCTTTTCCCTTCAGTCTTACTCCCTGTTTCTTTCCTTCGATCTTTACTGCCTTTTTTTCCATTTCCTTTCTCCTATTTCCCACCCTCCCCCCATGTCTGTTTCCCTTTTCAACTGGGAACACGCAAACATGATCCTTCCTGAAGGCAGTGCTCGGCATGTAACTCAGGGGAAATGGAGCTTCCTTCCCTGGCCCTCTGATTTCAGTGAGGAAAAGGGACAGCAGTGAATTTGGGAGAAGAGACTTGGGAACTGGAAGGAAGATGATTCCAATGAGTAACTGAGAGCAGTGAAGTCTGCTGATTTCATACTTCGTACTTTGAATAGTCCTAAAACATGGGTCTTGTCTGAGGTTTTAAACTCAAATGGTAAATTCATTTAACCTGTGATAAACGAGGCTTCAAAGATTCCTAACATTTGGAAAGTTAAGATGAAAGACCATTTGGTGGGAACCTACCTCATTTTATGATGCTAGTTATAAAAATAATCCTACTGAAAATACAGTTGGATTTTAAAACATTGCTAACATTTGGCAATATGATGTTACCAGACCGAACGGGAGACCTAGAGTAAAAAAATCATACCCAGAGTTCCAAATCACAGTGCCAACGTGAAGTTGTTTAATCTGGCCCTCCAAATAGTTTTGGCAAACTCTCTGGTTTTATGCAACATAACCCAGCATAAAGACCACACCATTATTATTAGCCACACATGTACCACATCAATATACAAATAAGCTTCGATAAGCAGAGACGGGGCACTGCTTCATACCTTGCAGGCGTTTCAAAACGTAGGATGTCTTGGACAATGGAGAGCATGTATTTATTCATTTCTTTGGGAAGCTCCCCAATAGAGAGGAGGATGTTTTTTACTTCCATGTAGGATGGATTGTTATTTAAAATGATGGCAGCTGCAGTAGTGCGCACAGTCTTTTCATGAACTTTATGATTCTGGTGGTATATCCTGTTCATAGTCTTCTTCACCTGTTCGTAAGATGTTCAAGCTTAGTTAGTGCACATCTAGATTTTTTAAATTGATATCGGGCAGGAAGAGTTAACGCTCATAAAATAGACATGTGTTCCAATATTTCCCATATTCTTTTGCACTTCTGTTGGGGTCATAGTTCTGGCTAATGGACCATGAACGGAATCACTGTGGGTAACTTCTGGGCCAACGCAGTTAAGAGCTGGTGTATCTTATTCCTCTCTCTCTTCTACTACGGTAGTGAGCTCAGGGCCACATTTTCTTTTACCTACTTTAGCCATAGAGTGGATGAGAAGCTGAGATTTTTGAGTCTTGTTTGTTATTGCAGCATATCATGGTATTCCCTAACAACCACAGAATTTTCAAAGACACTACTGCCACATGGCAAAGGGGCTCTGGAGAGAGATGGCTATATGAACTTACATTTCCTTACAATGAGGTACCTCAGAATTTTCCCTTCTTCTTTTTAATTAATAGACTTTTTATTTTTTAGAGCAATTTTAGGTTCACAGCAAAATTAAGCTTAAAGTATAGAATTCCTATATACCTCGTGCTCCACATGCCTCCCCTCTCCCCCCAACATACAACCTCCTCCTGTATAACATCCTGCATCTCAGTGGTACATTTGTTACATTTGATGAATCTATATTGATACATCATTATCATCTAAAGTCCATAAGTCATATTAGAGGATTTTCTTCTTTTAACAAAACATTAACACAAAAGAAAATTTGCCAAAATAATTACATTCTGCGGCAACAAATAATTTCATTGGTCACTAGCATTGCCTAACAATATGCAGTGCTTGGGGTTCTGTACTAGGCATTTATAAATATTTCTTTCAGTTCTACTTTCCTCTGTCTTTTTCTATCTCCTGCAAATGTTGAGCTTTGTTGTCAGGTATATAGGAATTAAGAATCACCTAAGCAAAAACAACTAGGAAAGGACAGAGCCAGAATCCATATGTTGGTCTGTCTATGTCAAAAACTCATGACCCTAATTACCACACTTTGCAGCTTATCAACTGTGATACAAAACATAGTTGCAAACCGGGAACATCATTCTCAGCAGGCAGTTTATCTTACACTTTATAAACATTCTCTACCCTAAAAAAAAGTATAGCTGGGATGGCTTCCTGAAAATGCAGCTGTAGGAACCAACATGGTAGTACTTAAGCCAGGTTATTCCAGTGTCAAAAAATTTAAGAGCATCTTAAAACTTGTGGAAGTAAAGATATTTCAGAAAAGAATTTGTTTCTTTTTTTTTATTATCATTTGGAGTACTTTATTGAATTTTGATATTAATTTTAAGAAGACCACTTGACAATAAGAATTCATCCTGGGGAAGATACTTTGAAATCATATTTAACAGGGAATTGCTGAAGGAACTGGCATTGGTACCCAAAAGGAGAGAGGACTTTGCCTCTATTCGAATACTTGTAGAATTCTCCTGCCGGAGGGGAAGCCAAACTAAGACAAATAAGTGTTAGTCACGGGAAGGAAGATATCACCTTGATATGAGCAAAAAAATCGGACAGTGTGAGTTGTCCAATAACGAAGAAGTCTTGTGAAATATTGAACTTCTAGTCACCAGAAACATTCAAGTACAGGCTGCATAACCATATTGCAGAGATGTTTTCCCTAACTTTTCATGTATCAGTCATTCTGGACTTATTTCTTTTCCTGGAATATTCCACCCTCTTTCCCATTTGTGGGTCTTCACCCATATGCTTCCCCTGCTTGAAAGACTCCCACTTCTTTCTCGTATTCTATCCAACACACATATCCTTTCTTCTGCCTGACCGTTTCTCGTCTTTTAGCTTTAGATTCAGCTCCCCTTGCCTTATCTTCCTTTCACACTCTTGACTTCCTATATCTTAGCATTATCTATTACCTTTGGTGATAAAACAAGAGAATGTGCTTCAATATTTATGCTTCAGGATATAGGACATTATCTATTCAAAATGTGAGGCTGCTTCAGAAGAGCCTTAAATCCAATTTAAGGGTTATTTCTAACAGCAAAGAGAGATTGCTAGTTTGGAAAAAAAAATAGGGTGACTTCAGAGAAGTTTGCATCTGACTTGTGATTAGGCATGCTTTTTTCCTTTTGTGAATGTTGCAAACATTCTTGGAGAATTTACCTCATCAGTTATGAAAGGGGCATCATATCTCTGGAGAGTGGTGGTGGCGAGGTGGCTGATAGACCCCTCTCCTGTCTCCGCGTACTTCAGAAGGAGTGGGATGCCTTCCGGAAGCCGGGCATTCTTCAGAGCCAGCAGGTACATCATTTTGTCCTCCTTTTTTTCTGCTTTTTCAAGTCCTCCCAAGATTAACTTCTTGGCTTCTACCACTCCCTAAAAAATCACATTCTACATCAGACATATGCATAACCATATATTAAACAAAGCTTGGGTAAGATCAGCTTCACTCTTGTGTCCAGGATAACAGCCTAAGGTTTTAGAAAGTTTTACACTGGTTGCCTGACTGAGGCACACAATGAAAATGAACAAGTAAAGCTTGATAAAGGTGGTATTGTTTTTTTTAAAAAATACATACATTAACATATTAAGAAGCAATGAGTATAATTAATAATGGGCATATTTACTTTTAAACACATTCTGAATGCATAAAGTCATTTTTAAAATTCCCTTGTGATCGATTATTCCTAAAACTGCCCATTCACTGAAATTCTAAAATAATGGTTAGATGGTGCCTAAACGGTGGCACACACCTTTTCCTTAGTAACAACTTCGGTGAAAGCACTTAGCACTCAACTGTAAGGTCTTGTTCTAAATGTTTAAAAAGTGCTTGTTTCCACTTGATTCCAAATTTGATTAATGCTGACATACTGTTCAAAAAACATCCCTTGAATGCCTTTTATGTAGCATGTACTTTGCTAGGTACTTTTCAAACATATTCTTTAATCAGAAAAGGCCTTTTAGTTTTCTGGCCTAGAAACTATGAACTAGCAAGTTAACAGTTTAATGGAAAAGCAAATTAGAAATTGGGACATCTAGGTTCTTATTTTACCTTTGCTGCTACGTATGTTTTAGGGGCTTCAGTATCATCTGTAAAGTAAAGGTTCCTAAGATCTAATTCATCTATAGGATTTATAAACTCTGAAACCAGGCTGCAGGTACACACACACGTGCACACACACACACGCACACACACACACACCATGGGAGAGAAGGGGGTAGGGAAGATATAAAAGGCCCCCAAAGAGAATGAAGATGCTAAACTTCAAATGTAATTAAAGAAATACCATTTCTCAACTACCAGATTGATCTTTAAAAATACAAAAGTTTAACAACATACATTGTTATTGAGCCTACAGGGAAATAGGTATTCAGGTGGAAGCATAAAATGCTACAATTCCCATGGAAGATAATTTGGCAAAATCTAACAAATCTGCATTTTGATCCAATACCCTGGCCCTGAAGCTATATCTCCAAAATTAAGAGAAAGTGTGCCTAAGATTATTCATTTAAGCATTATTTGTAATAGTAAAAATAGTGGAAACCACCTAATAACCATACATGGGAGAATAAACTGTTGTGCCTCAGTTTAACACACAATAGAGTACTAGGCAGTTGTAAAAGGAAGGAGGAAGATCTCTGTGAACCAGCATGGGGTGATTTCCAAGGTATGTTGTTAAGTGGAAAAAAGAAGATGCAAGAGAGTGTATATAGAAGGCTATATTTTGAGCAAGAAAAAAGAAATAAAATGTGTGTGTACATCTGCTTACTGTTGCAAAAAGAAACAGAAAGGAGAACCTAAAACTAATGATACTGCTTACATAGAAAAGGTAGGTGAGAATGGGTGGAAGAGTAGGAAAGGGAATGAGACCTCTTTGAGAATACTTTTCAAATAAAGTCCTGACTTTTGAATCATGTTACTATTCCATATGTTCAAGAAATAAAATGAAGTCAACAAGGATGAAAGGTGGCTAAAATTGATTTCAAACAGAAGCAAATGAACATGAATGTATATCAGAGTAATAACATAACTAAACAGAAGAGAATAAAAAAGAATTAATCCAAACAATGTTTGAACATAGTCCTCTGACTGTATACCTTTAGTGAAATATATTCTAAGGTCAAAAAGACTGTGATGAAGTCTTGAACTTTATTTAAGTCAGTTTGGTTTTTGTAATGACGTTGGTGTAACAATTCCAAAATTATTTTGTACATGTTTTAGGATTGAGCAAATGAATCAGTATATTAATGTTCTTGAGAACCAGGGTTCTCACTGTGGGAGAAGGAAGGTATAATTACAGAGTGACGGAAGGAGAGGAAGAACCCTGTAGAACTGGAGGTAGCAGTATGAACTAGCAATTTAATAAATGTAAATATATGTATTTTGTCCATTATAAGAGCCTAGATGCAATGGGACTCGAATAATAAGAAGTAAAAGTCTTTAGGGGTAAAATGTCAGATGCATGCAACTTACTCTCAAAGGGTTCAACCAAAATAATATAAAATGAAATAAAACAGAATGAGGTAATGCAAATATGATAATACATTAACAATTGGCAAATCTAGATGAAGCAGGTATACAAATATTAATGGAATTGTGTTATTCTTACAGCTTTTCCATAGGTTTGAATTTTTTCAAATATAAATTTGGTGAAAAAAGAAATTAGGATACAGGGAGATCAAAATGTAAGGAAAAACAAATAGAAAAAAGAAATAGAGGTTTAGTACTCATTGTGACCTGTGTAGCTGCCATTTAGACTGTCATAGGGCAGTAGCTTTCATGCCAGTAAATGCTGAACAGCTATAGCACTCGATAGCTTCGCAGGTACCTTTTGCACAGTAAGGTATCGTGGATTGTGTGCCCAGCAGATGCCTTAAATGTGTATTTAGAATACATCGTTTTCTTTCTATCCAGATGTCTTTGATATGGGCAAAAGATAGATGAGTATTCCACAGCAGAAAGTTGAAAAGAAAATCTGAACATTTGCTATGGTCCATTTGGTAGCCAAGTCTCATTATCTTCAAAGATGCATTTTTTTAAAAGTTGCTCAAAAACATTAACAAAACTGAATGACAGTGATGGATAGTTTACAGCTAGACTCATAAGGTAACTTTAAAGATGTGATAACTAGGCCTGTCCCATTATCAGAAGAACTTTAAATGTAATCCTTTGTTTTGTTTCCTTCTCAACTTATATGCCTCCCTTGGGTAATCCCATTGTCTCCTAAGGTTTCAGTCACTCTCCATTCCTGGTCCTAACTCCTTTTCTGAGCTACAGATGGATGTGGCCATCTGCCTATTGGGCAACTCAACCTGGTGTCCCAAAGGATTCAAACATAGCCAAAACATAGCCAAATTAATAGCTCTACCCTCCTCCAACCCCCAAACCAGGTTCTATATAAATTTTGCTTAAGTGGTTCACATCACCATACATCTAGTATCCTAACCTGAAAGCTTAACAGTCATCTGGATTCTCACCTCTTTCTCATTCCCCACATCCCATCAGTCACTAAATACTATCGATTCTATCTCCGAAAGGGCTCTTGAATCTGTCTGCTTCTCTCACCGTACAGCACCTACGTTAATTCAGACCTTTATTAATTCGTGCCCAGGTTGTTGCAAACATTTCTGATCAGATCGTACTGGCCCTAATGCAGCTGACACCCGGTCTATATACCATTTTGCTTCTTCCTAGGTTAAAAAAATCGGCGTGTGTCATTCACCACCTAAAAACCACATTATTCTCCCTTTTCTCTACAGAATGAAGTCGAGACTCCTTAGCTTGCCATTAATAGAGATCCAGCCTACCTCTCTTCTCTCTTCCCTTCTTTCCTTCATCAGCACTCCCACCTATCTGCCCCACAAACATACATATTTTTTGCTCTAGCCCCACCGAATTTCTCAAAGTTCTCAAGCATACAAGGCTCATTTTGAGTTTGGGCTTTTTTATACATTATTGTATCTCTCCTAGAACGTCCTTTATTCCACAAAACTATCACTTCACCTAAAAACCTCTTCTAGGCTAAGCTATTTGATATTATCATTTTGGTGACAGCTTCCCCAGCACTCCCAAGCAGAATAGTTTGGTGCATCTTCTGTAGTATTTGCAGAGCACTCTTTTTTTTTTTTTAATTTATTTTTGTCTGTGTTGTGTCTGTTGTGTCTGTTGTGCCTCAGTTTAACACACAATAGAGTACTAGGCAGTTGTAAAAGGAAGGAGGAAGATCTCCGTGAACCAGCATGGGGTGATTTCCAAGGTATGTTGTTAAGTGGAAAAAAGAAGATGCAAGAGAGTGTATATAGAAGGCTATATTTTGAGCAAGAAAAAAGAAATAAAATGTGTGTGTACATCTGCTTACTGTTGCAAAAAGAAACAGAAAGGAGAACCTAAAACTAATGATACTGCTTACATAGAAAAGGTAGGTGAGAATGGGTGGAAGAGTAGGAAAGGGAATGAGACCTCTTTGAGAATACTTTTCAAATAAAGTCCTGACTTTTGAATCATGTTACTATTTTTGTTGGTGTTTGTTGCTGCGTGTAGGCTTTCTCTAGCTGCGGCTAGTGGGGGTTACTCTTCATTGTGGTGCTTCTCATTGCAGTGGCTTCTCTTGTTGTGGAGCACAGGCTCTAGGCACGTGGGCCTCAGTAGTTGTGGCACACGGGCTCAATAGTTGTGGCTTGCAGGCTCTAGAGCGCAGGCTCGGTAGTTGTGGCGCATGGGCCTAGTTGCTCTGGGGCATGTGGGATCTTCCCAGACCAGGGCTCGAACCCATGTCCCCTGCATTGGCAGGCAGATTCTTAACCACTGCACCACCAGGGAAGCCCCAGAGCACTCTTTTTATATTTCAATATTATTATTTATCTGTTTGCATTTGATAAACAGACTAGGAGTTCTTTGAGGATGGTAGAATGTTTTATGTATCTTTATATTAAGGCATTAGCATAATGCCTAGCACAGAGTAAACACTCATTAAATACTACTGAATGGATGTTTTTATATGTGAGTTTTGTGTTTAGCCAAGATATTTGATATATGATTGCTGACGTAAACCAGCCAACTCAAATAATTATGGAAATTGAAAAATATAAGAAGTCATAGTCCTTTGATGTCATAAAAACCATACAAATTTGATTTCTGCCCCAATGGTAGGCAGCATGGTAAATGTTAAATAGATTGGTCCGGAACTATAGATACGATAAATGAGATTGGATTTGCACTTACTTTGAGTTTGCAGCCTTCATTCTGACACAGCTTCCTGACAAGGGCCCCAATGATGATCATAACGGATTCTCTGATGTCATTGCTCGCAAAGGAACCTTTGAACTTACTCTATTAGCCAAACAAGGATAAAATAGGTTACCGAAACATTTAAACATTTCCAAGGGATATTTTAAGTAAAGAAACAAAGTAGCCAAAGTCTGAGGAAATTGTTTTTATGTTCCTAGGTTGCAAACTCTGAATTTTGCTTTGGGGACACTTAACAAATTCACTATCTAGCTTTGGGTTGAAAAGTCTTAGAGTTCTTTCAGGTATTTTTAACATGGGTCTGTGAAGTCCTGAGAGGTTTATGGACTGGGCTCATTGGGTCAGTGAATCCAAAAATTGATCTGTAAAATTTTATGTGTGGGTAATTTTATGTATGGGTATCAGATTTTTCAAACAAACCCATTTTCTAAAAAGATTATGAACTATTCCCCTAAATCATAAGTGAATAAGTGCACTTTTTGTTTTTAAACCTTGGACCCAAGAGAACTCTAGCTTTTGCTTCCAATATAATTTTTAATATCAGAAGAATTATATCTTATATATATATATATATATATAACATGTATAAGATTATACATTATACAATGTACTGTACATCAAATACCATGAAGGTTTTTGAAGTCAAAATAAATCTTTTAAAATCAAATTTTGAAGCATAATCAAAACTTCTCCCCTCTGAAATTTTGTCCTATGTTACATTATATGATAGGTGAACACAATCTTTAAATTTCCATAAAGTATAGTTTAAGTTATTTAGAGAAATTACAAAGAAGACACTATGTGAAATAATCTACTGTACAGTTAATGATTAACAGAAAGAAAATAGTCCAAAGGAATTTGAATATGACTAATCAGAAGGCTGTATTTCAGCCTGTATTCCGATGCTAGCAAATTTAATTACTGCCTAGATTCCTAAGAGCAGCCCAGAGCCTTTATTTTTGCAGTTTCCATTTGACTTACAACGAGGGCTCTCAGGAGTTCTTCATCAGGATGGGAGGCAAATCCACAGGCATAGAGAAACCTCTCCTGGAGGATAATGCTACTGTCACTTTTGAAATCCAAAAAGTCCAAAATGGCATCTAATGAGTCTGGGGTCTGAGCAGAGGTGACAGCATCCACCAGCTGGGGTCTACAAAAAAGGCATGCTCATGGATATCAATGTTTAGGGTGCTTAAGAAATTATTTTGAATCGCTACCATTCATAGACCCCATTGGTTTACATTTCCTAAAGAAGTGAAAATTTTTTTATTTAAACAAAAGAAAAATGAATGACTTTCACCAAAGACCCTTCCCCCTTTTATTTGAAATCTCTCCCTTAACTCCCTTCTTTCTCCTCAATGTATAATCAGAATATACAAATTAATTTTACTGTATTAGCCTAAGCCAAATATAATTTGGAGATTTATAAATAAAATCATATAAATAATATTATAAATTACATTCAAACTTTTCTGTATGGGTCATATATAAAAGCTATGGTCCCCCAAATCAATTCTTTCTCTAATTAGCTTTGCAAATATATACATTTCTCAAATACATAACTTAACTAGGGTAGTATTATTTAATGGAAAGGTGGGACATTCTTTAAACTTTCATTTATATCCAAGAGAGACGTTTTTGCTCATTTTTTAAAAAATAAAAAGCACCATGGTATAGTTCAAGTTCAACCACAATGATTAGTTGTGAGCAGAGCAAAACTCCTGCAGGAAAGTGCTAGTTACATATTCTACTCATCAAGAATCTTTTGTTGGCTGAGTCTTGGGATGGTAAAATTTCTGAAACTAGTTGCCATACTAATGAACATATTAGGTATGTATTGATATATATTTTATTCCACATTCACACCATACATGTATTTAATATGTTATACTTTTTAAGAAAGATATTCTTGCACTATACCATTTTGATCCTAACAAAAAGCCTAGTGAATGAAGCAAACTGAGAGAGAGGTAATACTTATTAAGTGTCTATTACTGCACTAGAAATTTTAGGTGTGCAACCTCTTTTTGCTTCAACTTCTTCATCCGTAACATGGGGCTAAAAACAGTAGTTATTTTAGGATTGTTGAGAGGATTAAATTACATGATCTATGTAAAACACTTAGAATAGTGCTTGGCACATTGTAAATGTTCAATAAATATATTCTGGTTTTAATACCATCACCTCACTGAACATCTCTATCAGTTTAATACTAATATTCTCCCTTATATATAAAGAAACAGAGATATCCAGTCGTTTGTTCAAGGTCCCATAGCTGGTAAAAATATAGCTAGGATTGGAACTCAGGTTTTTCTGAATGGAGTACACGGTCTTTCATTACAGTGTTTCCTAAAGTGTTTTTCATGCAATACTAGTCCTACCAAATGCTTTAAGAAAAGGGATTTTCAAAGTCGTGTAAGTTTGGAATATGTTTAAGGAAACTTATACATAATATTATCAGATTAAAGACGCTGGATATTTCTGTAGCAGAGAACTGTTTAACTTGGTTTCTCCCAGTGTTTTTCAAACTCAGTTGCTCACAGAAGCCTTTCCTCTTGGCATACTTGTTAATATTGTATAAGTTATAAGATACACATAATAAAAACTTCGGGAAATGTTACATTCCACCACCCTGACTTTCACTATCCTACAATAAATAGAAGGAATTATTCTCTGTATTTTACAGATGTTGAAAGTGAGGCTCAGGGAAGCTAAATGTAAATGACCTACTTAAAGGTTGTATGTTGTTGGAAGTCAGAATTTAAAACTAGGTCTTCTGATATTAGCGCATCCTAGTATCTTTTCTACCGTACTACGTTACGTGTGTGTTACCTATGATATGGTACAATATTGCGTAAATAACCTGATTTAGAAACTACATCATGCAATCATACAAATTATTGCCACCTTAAAATTTTTAGGATACACATAGGCTAAGGCTTAGTGTAATCTCTGTTCTAAATAGCTAATTTTTGCACTATTCTTGTCATATTTTTGTTTTGATAAAAAGATAAGTCACTCTAAAATATATTTTTCCTAAGTTCTATGATTAAAACAGAGTCTGAGAATTTATGATTTTGCATATATTTGACTTCTGGTTTAAATATTTATTTTTGAAGATAGTACCCAACTAACTTTTGGTTTGTCATATGGAATTCATATCAATTTTTTTAGTGTCCTCAAGATGAGTAAATAACAAATACAATCTAGAATAAACAGACTTCTCAGAAAAAAAACTCAATTCTCTTATTCTTGGGTAATTGAGTCCCTTGAACTCAGTGACTACTGCTGCTCTGTGTGTGTGTGTGTGTGTGTGTGTGTGTGTGTGTGTGTGTGTGTGTGTAACTTGGCCACTTTCTACTTTTTATTATCTTAATGGCTAGTTTCCACCGTTTGTCAAATTAATTGAGCCATGTTCTATATCATCAGTTAAGATAATTAGTGTCATATGGTTGAATTTGTAGTTACAGACAAATTTTATATTACAAGACCAAAACACTTTTACTTAGAAAGTGTATTTGTATTTACAAAGTAAATTTGGTAATTAAGTCAACTCTCTTTACGATGCATGTCAAATAAAGCATTCTCTCATCAAATATTCAAATAATGTACATATTTCTTTTCTCTGGATTCTTTTGGCTGTTTACCTCAGTACTCAATTTTCTTTTTAAAACACGGCTTCAATGGGGATGATCACATAAAAATGAAAGCACATTTTCAACTGAAAAAATCATATTCGTTTTTTGTTTTTATAATCAACTCTGAAATCTGTTCGAGTGTAAATGAATAGCTAGGGAACACAATTTCACAACAGTGAGGCAGCACATGCACCGTGGTGTCACAATGAAGCCCTGCGCCCCCATCTATGTACCAATCCAGACCTGATGTAAACTCATGAATACTCAAAAAACAATGTTCACTCTGAGTCACTACTGAAAACTTGTTATTGCATGTCTGGTCAATTAACCACTGCATTACTGCACTGAGGTATAACTGTTCAATGAAAACACAAAACAACAAAACAATTGATTGGAAGGTGAGGCAGTTGGTTAAAAAGAGATCTTACTTGTTTAATAAACAATAACCCAATGCTTTCCCACAGACAACCCCACACAACGTTCAGGGCACTTACAGTACTTCCTTGTTTTCAGCCTTTAGGATTTGGAGGATCTCTTCTTTCTTTGCAGTCCTGAGGTGCTTAATAAAGGTCAGGAAGCTTCTGACAGCCTCAGCCTTGGAGAGGTTGTCAGGCTGCAGGTGTTTTCTGATGGACTGCCAGTGCTCCGAGAGCTGCAAAACATGGCCGCAGGCCCATACCACATTCATAATTCTGAACATCCACACTTACAAAGGATGTTCTTTCCAGACATAAACTTTCCTTTGTATCTGACAAGCCAAAGAAGCTTTTTGTGTCTTACCTCAATATATCTGATCGCCCCCTGTCCATACCACACTCCTGTGGCTCTCAGAGGCTAACCCAGAGGCCTGCTGACTCTGTGTACAATTCCCCTGTAGGAGGACCGTCTTTGTCTATTAGCACTTAGCTCAAAGGACCTCAAGCTTCTGGGCATATGGGTCATTCCATGGTTACAACAAGGGAATTCTATCTGAGGCCAGACTTTGACTACCATAGTGAAATGATGCCAAAATTTCATTAACAACAGGATATTCTGGAGGGGAAAAAAATCAGAACTGCTGAAGGATTGTATCAGGTTTCTTATGCAGTGGAACCTTACTGAAAACCAGTTTCTGTAATAATTTGAGCTCCCTATTCTCTTTATTTTACTGCTGTATGAGATGCAAACAATAGTAAATAGTTTGCAAACAATAGTAAAACATATTGCTGGGGTCTGAACTGTTCATTTCATATATCCGTGTTAAGTAGAGTATTATTTAGATAAAGGTAATTCTCACATACACCATCATTATGCTACTGTGGTTTTAAAAATAGTAAATAGTTCTAATTAATGACATCCTTTGGCTTAGAAATAAGCTAAAAACTTATTTTTCGTAGTTTACCACTTTTCCCCAGTTGTAAAAGAATGTATTAAATCTCATCAGTGACCTCTAACTCTGAATAATGTCCATGCTGCCAGTTTTTAAATTACTCATTCCTTCCAATAAGCAACAGATATATATTTTTCTCTTTTTTCAAGTCCCTTTTGGTTACCTAATCTTAAGAGGATATTCCAAAACAAAATTCCAGTTGTACTTAGCTAAAGATTTACTGGGTCATTTCTGAGGGCAGAGAGCATATCAATGTGAAGTCAGATTTGTTTTTTTCTTTAAAGGGTTGCACTGGTGACATTATACTGAAGTTGGAAAACAAATTCCTCAAAGACATAAACCTTTCCCATAATAATGAAGAAATAGTTATGAAAAATCTTAGATGGCTCATAATGTCGGATAACTGTGGGGGGAGAAATTAACAGCATAAGAAAAGATGATTAGTTTCATTAGTCAACTTTCTAAATAATTTCCATCTCATATGACATTAGAAAATTACACCAGAACATGAGATGACTTATGGAAGAAAAACAAAAGAAAAAACCAAGTGTGAGAACAATTACTTTTTTTGTCTCATTTTGTTTTTCCCTTAATTCAATTTTGGTATATTTGAGGAACTAGCAAGGAACTAGTGCCTCACACTTTAAGCAAATTATGGTATTAGTCCTTGATGTGTCTACTTTTCTCAACACTAATAATAGCCAAGGGTAGAGCATCTTCTGGTAGATACAAACAGAGCCTGAAGCCAAGGGTTTGCTCTCCTGACAAGACGTGAAGTATTAGGAAATGCTGGAACCTGGAGTCATATCTGTGGCCATACATCACAAATGATTCATGCAATAAATGAAATTTCTCTTTGCTGGATTACAAATGTTACGAGATGATCTACACTTTGCCTTGGGGATGTGCTATCTCATTTCTGGCTGTAACTGTAGGGGAGGTTGGGGCATGGTAAATCAGTGTTTCCAATTTAGGCAAAGAGTTTGGTATCCTTTTTTAGTCCTCACAGCGATTCTCAGAACACTGAGGTCAGTAAAACGTTTCACCTGTGGACATATTACTACCAAATGGCAGAACTTTCAGGATTCAGACCGCTGTCTGTGCTCCTGATGCCATGCTTTCCCTTAACTTCATGAGGTCCTTATTCCCACTGCATTCTAAGTGCTGCTCTGAGGAAGCTCTCCTTAAGTCATAACATTTTTTATTTGAAATGAGTGGATGGTAATCATTGGTTAATTATTGTTGTATTATGCATCACCTTGGGTACATATTATTAGGCTACTGCCATTATAACTCAGTGGTGGCTGGTAGTTCTTTGTAAACTTTCTTTACAAATTAACTGAAGCTTCCATTGGAGACAAAAGGAAAACAGAACTTTAAGCCATGATTATTCCATGATTTGGCCACACAACGCAGCTGCTCACACTTACAGAAGGGCATCCTTTGCACTCGCTCTCAAAGACCTGGCCCACAATGGGAATGGCCGTGTATTTCGAATCAATTGCTTTAATGATGGCAGCAACCTGCTTCCCAGCCATCAGTCTTGGGCCTGCTTCTGTTGTCTTCAGCTCTAATTTCTGCCTGCATAACCAAGGAAGAGAAATGTCACATTAGCAGCATTCTTTTGAGTGAACAAGCTACTAATTGTCATTCTTTTGGCAAACAAGATACTAATTTATTCAAATTCTGTAAGGCCATGTCTTTCAAACAGTGATATCTCCAGCAGTAACAGAAACCTCAAGACAATTATGAAATTTTTCTGGAGCAACAATTTTACTCAAAGATTTGAAAATTTAAGTCTGGAGTGTAAAAATACTATGACAAGAGACTATAGGAAAGAAAATTGGCCTGGATATGTGATGTTACCTCTTTTGGATTTAGCCCAGCTCTCTGAAAATGATGTCTTCAGTACAACCACGTTTCACTTATTAACTAAGACAATTAGGAAATCTTGTTTTCCAAAACTGGCCTCAATAATATTTTTATCTGATATGCTCTTTCAGAAGCTTGCCTCTCTCCCTTTAAGAGGTGGAATCTACATCCCTCTCCTTGAACATGGGCAGGACTCTGTGACGGCCCCGACTCACAGAGAACAGTAGAAGTTTCAATATGTGGCTTGTAAGGCTAAGTCATAAAAGGGAATTCAGCTTCCATCTGGCATGTTAGCAGCACATACCTCGAGAGAATTGAGCTGCCATGTAAGAAGTCTGGCTACCCAAACCTGCCATGTTGAGAGGCCACATGGAAATAAACAGAGATGCATAAGGTGCCTCAGTAGTTTGAGTCTCCCAGCCCAGACACCAGATAGGTGAGGGAGCAGCCTTTGAACCGTCTCTGGTCAGTGACTGTCTGCAACTGCACAACAGACACCAAGAGAGGCATGCCTAGCAGGACCAAGGCAAGTGCCAGGATTATGAGTGAGAATAATAAAGCGATTGTTGTTTTTTTATACCACTAAGTTTGGAGTGGTGTGTTATAGAGCAATGGAAACCTGATAAATCTAAGTAATTAAAAATATTAATTTTATATGAAAATATATGAAAACAATATGGATATAGTACAAAGGAGAACACAAGGTTCTAATCCAGAGGAGACTTCAATAAAATTTCAAAAATTTATGGTTTGAAGCATTTCTCCCAAGATTTTGCAACCATGTACCTCTGACATTAGGGCTACTTCAGAAGAAACGTTTGAGAAACAATGACATAAGATAAAACTAACATTTAATGCTAGAGATGTTCTTCTGAATTAAAATTTGTAAATAATACATACTCCTAGATTTGAAATTCTAGTTCTTTAGCCTGTGAGAACTATTCTGACCAGAGAAATTTTCTCCAATTGAAATAATAGGCTCGAATATGTAAGTACTATAAATCACATCAAAAATTCTGTCACATCACTTTAGTATGGGACTTTTCTGTGCTTATTAACAACAATAACAAAAAATAATCTTGAGGCGAGAACTCACAAATGCCACCATTTTTTAACGCTTAACATTAAAATCATTTGACAGAGAGATTAGAAAATAAATGAGAATGAATCAAGTAGTTTACCTTTTCAAAATTTAAATTCTATTCAATTAACAATTTATTTTTAATGAAATTCTATTTAAAAACATTAAGTATTTATTACATGCCATATATTACTGTAGATAATATGAAAAATAAAGATGAACAGACATAATCGCTGTTTTAAAAGAACTCAGTCAAAAGGAGGAAGCACTACGTATACATGTGCGTGTATATACACACATATATTTTTTTAAACCAAGTATAATAATATATCAAAGAACAGTAAAGAAAACTTAAATTCTAACATTATCTTACTTTGATAATATTTTGCCTGCAATTGTTTGTAGAAAATTCAGCCTCAAAGCATGTATCTCTTCTGCGAGCACAGCTACAACAAAGCTGTCTTCTATCTTATAGGTAGTGACAGATGTGCCTTTCGAAGTGACACCCAAGACCTAAATAAATAAATATATGTGGTTGTAACAAGTAATTAGCTTTTTATCTTTGAACCAAGCCAAATAGTGAATTATCTTTTCATCTTCACAGGAACTTCCCCGTCACCCAAACCTACAATATATTAAGATAAACCTATTCGTTTGATATTATACAAAATTAATACCCTAAACGAAAAATTATAAATGTTCCCAACTTATATTGTTACCTTATTCACCTATTATTTTAAAATAATCTCTACAAAAGGTAATTACTTGGTTGCCTCAAAGAAAGTGATAGCAAGCATACCGGATTCAGGGTTGTAAATCCAGAACTCTCTGATTTGCATGAATCCAAGGCCTTGATTTTGATCACCTTATCTTGATGAGCCTGGTAGGTCACTTTACAATCTCCAGAGATATCTACCTAAAAAGAAAAGCAAAAATACAATGTTTGGGATTCTCACATGGACCATTTGAATTCCAGTGGGAAGTGGCTTGAAAATTGGGGTTCTAATATGTCATGGGGGACTGACTTTCTGCCCAGGCTGACAAGCTAGGAAGGCAGAAGAATTCAGTGTTTCCTGCAGCCTGTGGATTCTTTTCCATTCCCTTTGTTTGAGTCTTATGAGTGCCTTCATATTGCCCCAGGAATAATAAAGGATTTCCTAATTCTCTCTAATGTCTAATAGGAACCGGACAAACGGCCTGGTCATAATCAAAACCTCTTGTAAGTGGGTAATTGTGTGGCAAGGGGAATTGACTTTTAATGCTGCATGTAGGCTGTGTGTATGTGTGCATGTGCGCAGGCGTGCGCTCACATGCTTTGATGAGCTGAGTATGATTCGAAATCCTTAAAAACCTGTGGGATTAATTCAACTCATTATAAGTCACATCAACAGTTTGTATGTAGGCAAATGTATCTCAGTACAGACTCAGTTTAGCATCTCTGAGTCTTCCCTCTGGCCTCTACAAGCACCACCCCCAGTCTTCATTCTAGAAAGCTAACCAGCATTCCCTTGGCCCAGCCTTGCCATCAGATTTTCTCACCCACTGATGGACTGGCTGAATTCAGACAAGAAAACTTGGACTCAGCTTTGCTTTTGACTCCAAGTATGGTACTGAAGGAGTCACTCAACTTCCCTAGTTCAACCTCGGTTTCTTCATCTATAAAATGAAGAGGGTTTGTATAGACCAGTGGTTCCTCCAACTGACAATGCATCTACATTAGCTGAGAAACTGTTAAAATACAGATGCTAATCTACTTAATCAGAATCTCTGCAGTGAATCCAGGGAATCTATATTTTTAATAAGCTCCCCGTGGGATAGTGATGCACGGTGATACCACTGGAATATTCTCCAAGGTTTTTTGCATCTCTATCATTCCGTCATTCTATAGGTCTCTTTAGTATGACTTATTCTAATTCCCTCTACCTTGTATTCAAATACAAATTGGGGTAAACAGCAATTCGTTTCGTATGTAAATGAGATAACCACCCAAGTCATCTTTTCTAAGCATTACCATAGCAGTAACTTTTTTTTTACTGAATTTCTGCAGATAGAAACCCATATAAACAATTTTGGTAACTTTATTGACAAATACGTTTCTGGATCCTTAATAATATTAGTAAGTACCTCATTGGTAGTTCCAGAGCTTAACTGCATCTGAAATAGACTAGCCAGGCCTCTCTTGAGATTTTCTATGGCTATTGGTTCATTTTGATAGGAGTAGAACTCTTTGACCTAGGCAAAAAAAAAGGACAAACATAAATAGAGCAAAAATGCATCATTTACCAGATTTGGTTAAATAAATGGCAGGGAAGGTTAGATTCTCACCCCCCATCACTTCTGGGAGAAAGAGATCTGTTAGTCCAAAGCTGGGACTTCTTTTTTTTTGTGAAAAGAAGCTATTTACATTTCTAAGAAGCTAGACTGTCCAAATACGACATCTCAGGAGACTTTTAATGAAGGTTCTAAATGTGATGAGCATAACATAGGGAAGGAAAGAGAGCACCGATACGGGGTGGGATTTCTGTGAAAACAAGGATTGCCCAAGGAAGAGAAATCAGGAACATTCTCTTCAAACATGTCAATGTATCCTCTACCTGTGATTCTGCTTGAAACAAAAACTAACCAAGGTTTAAAATAACATCAAAGAAATAGATTCTTGGAAGAGAATGGCAATCCCCATGCTTGAGACTCCTGAGGCAGCACAGCCTCTAAGGGCTATGATACGGGCCCACACGTGGCCAAAATGCCCATGGTCAAAATTCCACAGGATTGGGCTTCTCTGGTGGCGCAGTGGTTGAGAGTCCGCCTGCCGATGCAGGCGACGCAGGTTCGTGCCCCAGTCCGGGAAGATCCCACAAGCCGCGGAGCGGGTGGGCCCGTGAGCCATGGCTGCTGAGCCTGCGCGTCCGGAGCCTGTGCTCCGCAATGGGAGAGGCCACAGCAGTGAGAGGCCCGCGTACCGCAAAAAAAAAAAAAAAAAAAAATTCCACAGGATTGATGTTCTGCCCTCCATAGCATTCATGTTGGCCTTGGGTAAAAGGAGACATACAAGGTTGGAAGACCTGAGGTTTAGGGTGCTAACACTGCATGGCCTGCCCCACGCGCTGCTTTGAGTTTCTCTTCAGAAGGTGGGAAAAAGAGGTTGGAATGAGGAAGGTGAGTGTGATTTGGCTGCACTAGTAAATGGCTTATCTTAGCTTTGTTTCATCCTTGAGATTTATAGGCACAGAGGTAATAACGATGTCTCATACCATTTTGAACATTTAGCTCATGTTTAGGAAACAAGGACAAAAATACGAAGCATTTTCTGGAAAGTAGGCTGTCATTTTTTACTCTGTTTTGACTCCAAACATGTCACATGATTTAGAAATGGAGAGGTTGGACATAGCTTCCCTGTAAAAATTCCCAAGGTCTATGATAATTATAGCTGGCATTTCTACCAGAAATATCCTGAATGCCTTCCTATTTCTCTTTAAAACGAACCATGACTTCTCAAGTAAAACTGAAAGCTCAGTCATTATGCAATAAATTCAATTAATACCAATCTGAACAATTTAGTGTACATGAAAACTCCCTCATCCCTTAGAAGAAGAAAATACTTTGCCTGAATTATCCTAACAAGTGCCTCAAGTTTTCTATTTTTATTTTCTACATATTCTCTGCCTAGTGATAGATTTATTAGATACTTTATCTGGCAAACAATTTTAGTCATTACAGTGGATGAACCTATAAATGTTGGAATTGTGTTTGTCCAGCTTAAAAAGGAACTGGAATAGTGATCTCAGTGTCTGAAAATCCATGGCATCATATTCTCAAACAAATCACTGGCAATTTCTCAGAACCAAGGCTGAGTTTCTGATGTTCTATTTTGTAAACTAGGTCTTCTTTCCTTTTAGGAATTATAGTGTAAATTTCTTTTCAAATATTTGGGAGTATGGAATCTGCAAATATCAGGACTAGTAGAGCTTTACAACTGGATCGCTTGAGCCCATACACAGTCAGAAGGGCTTACTGGTAGCAATAAACACATGCCTAAGGCCTGTGACTTTTTTGGTCTGAGCCTTAAATACTTCAGAAAGTGAGAGGAGCCATTAAGTGGGAAAAATGCTTGTACTATCATCAGTATCCTCACTTTGCTTCCAAGCTACAAAATATGCCTGAACTATTTATAAAGTTTCACCTAAAATTTCTGGAAACCCAGGTCTCAAATTTAATCTTTAGACTATGCATAAGGTTAAATGCTCTCCTGTTACTCCTACTTCTTTTGATCTTGACTGCTAGATACCTAAGAAAATGGTATGCTGAATTTTTTCCTGGAAGGCTGAGCAACATAAACTGTGAGACAGAAAAAATTGTTTTCATTCCTTCTATTAGCTTTTATTGTTTCCCTAGAACTAGAAAAGTCGACAAGTCTCTTTTTCCTTTGTCTGCCTGCTACATTTGGGGCCTAAATTCTCTTCCTTTAGTGCAGAGCAATGAGATCCAAAGTGAAGACAGCACTGGTATCCATATTAGCTAAATGTCAAAACTGTTGGAATCGAGTAGGGTTTTGATAATTCAGAAAATAATAATAAAATATCAGAACTTGGAAGTTTAATCCACACGGCTGACACAACAATAATCTTAAATTCATTATTTCACAACAGGAACTAAGTAAGTTTTATTATATTCAGGCCATAAAGCTGATTACTTCATTCAGTTCTGAAATGAGCTCTGAACATCCAACAGCACAGGACTCTTATCTAAATTCACAGTCTCCCAAACTGCCACAGACCGGCAGCATCGTAGACTAGTCACAAACTAAGAGTTGAACCCAAGGAAACTAAACATAGAGGGAGAAGGGTGGGTTGTGGGAAAGGAGACGCAGTGCCTCTTCTGGGATAATTCTGAGGGCCAATCTCCCCTTGGAATCAGTAGGGATTATACATTTCTTTTCCTTAGGAAAAAATTACTTCTATACATTCCCTTAATTTACACATTCGTTAAGAATAAGAGAAAGCGAATTTTCATTAACTGGTCAAAGAGCAAAAATAAACAAAAAGGATCTCAGCAAACAGAGATTAGTCATTTTATCTGGTCTACTTAGCAGAAGCTATGTCTCTTTCATATGTATCTAAGACAGAGCATAGCTAAGAAATGGTACATTGGAAAACAGACAAGTGAAGAAATATATAAAGAATTAGAAGGTTTTCAAGGTGCCACATATCTTTTGGAGGTTCCGTGTGTGTACAGGAGCCAAACTGCCGGATTCAGAGAGCAAATCAATGCCTAGGAACAACACAAAATAAGGGACAGACTCGGCAGCCACATGATTAATGTAATCAATACTGAGCAAAAACCAGAAATAGAAGTCTGGTAATATTCTAGTTAATTGGATTAGCATTCAACACTGTAACTTGAGGCATCTTTTGCATGTCAGTCTTAACCAGAAAACTGTCATATTTCCGACTTCATCTATGATTTGTAGATAAAACTAGAGTCATACCCAAACATTTAAGTAGGGGAGATAAGTAGGCATGGAAAAAAAATATGTGCAATAAATATGCATGTAAGTATTTCCATGAGATATCTTTTACAATGTAAATGTGGGAGCTTAAAACAGGGGGCTCTGGGAGGACAAAAATACATGCTGATGAGTATCCTTGAAATCACAGAAATTTCTTAAATTGAGCCTGGGATAGAAAATACTCTTTGAGAAAACAGCAGTACAGTCTTCCCTTTCATAATTTCTCTCATAGAAAAATGAAGTGATAGTTTAAATAATGATCTTTCTGACAGTGATGTGGCTAAAAGAGTCCAGGTGGCTTCTTAGTCTCCAGGGTCATGTTTTTTCCAACAAGTACTTTATTGTGTAATTGAAAGATATCACAATGTACTTTGACCTGTAGCTACAGTAAATCATCACAAGTAATAGCTCCTGTAGAAATGGCATGTTGGAGTCACTGAAATAATGATGTGGCAGCTCCATCCCAGCCTTTGAACAGGGAGGGCACTGAGTGCTTTTGTATGTGTAACAAAAGACTTTGTACTCAACCGCTACCCAAGGGGCTATAAAATAATTGGTTTGTCGTTAAGATTATAAATGCAATTAATAGTTTATAAATCAAGCATCTTGCCACATTGGAAGGCCAGAGATGAAAATAACAGTACTTCATGTTGTTAATATAGTTGTGCCATATGAAAATCAAGTGAGTTAATAGATACAGTGAAGAATAAAAAGAAGACTACAAGGCAGCCAGACATTTTTTTTTTCCCCAAGTACATCCAGCTCGAAAAGACAGTAAAATATAGAGGTTTCCAGCACAGAAACCTGTTTTAAATCCCAGCTCCACCACTTGCCAGTTGTGTGACCTTAGGCAAGTTTCTTTACTTCTCTTAACTTTGGTTTCCTCATCTATTACAAGAGGACCAAAAAGTAGCACCTGCTTCCTAGGGCTGTCATGAGGAAAAAGAGAGAATTCATGTAATGCCTTCAGTCAGTGCAGGCATTAAGCACTAAGTATGTTTTAGCTTTTATTAAGCAAACAATAGGCACAGACTTCCTCAAAGTCTGACTCATTTTAGCCCCATATAACCTTATTTGTTCATTCCTTTAATTTACGAACATTTATTGAGTTCCCACTATGAACAAGGTGCTGAATATACAAGATAAAGACACAACTGCCACCCAGGAGAAGCTTACTCTGAATGTGGATGGCAGACAAGTAAAGAGAGAATTACAATACACTGTGATAAATGCTTGGATAGAAATAAGCTCAGGGGAGTATGGGGTTTGGGAAAGGCTTTCAGAACACCAAGTTGGTCAGTGCAAGGCTTGGTTCTGGGTGCTTTGGGGAGGAAGGGAGTAGAAGTGCTGGAATATCAAGAGGAACAGCAATTTTCTCCACCAAGACCCATAATCTAGCAATGAACACAAATGACCAAAAGGAAAGTAATGAGGGGCATGAGTGAGCTATAAAGTGCTAAGAGGGTTCTGAAGAGGGATGGTTATTTCCAGCTGGCTAGAGGGGTGGGAACTTTGTAAAAGAAAGGGTCTGCAAGCAAAGCCTGAAGCATGGTAAGTATTTTCACAAGTGGAGAAGGAAGAGAAGGATTCTTGAAATGGTGATTCATGTTTGGTTACAGGAGAGTGATGATATAATAATCCTTCTTGTGAGTCCCTTTTTAGTACTTTATTAAAAATGAGCATCATGAATAGCAAAATATTTCATGTCTGAAATTTATATTTTAAAGTATTTGTTTTCACTTTTAGTTTGAATCTAGAAATTTTGGATCTAGAGAAATTTTAGAGATTTGTAGTTTTAACTATAATGATCCCTTTCTGTTTTTCTACTTTAGTTCCTAAAAGTAAGCTTTCATCTTATACTAATATGTTTTTATACATGTCGGTATAACATCTGTACTTTTCATAAACCCACATATGTAATACTTGATCATTCACAGATCAAAGTTTCTTTTCAATTCCAAACATAGTAAGACCACTTTAATAGACTAGACTCAAACCGTAAGAAATGCACAGTTACAGAATTTTCAGAGCAAATTTCCAATGTATATTATAGTGTTCATTCATTACTTTAACATATAAAATGCTTTTCAGTCGTAGCTATAAAATAATCTAAATGCTTTTCTAAAGAATCAACTCTATCTTAGAAATGCCATACCCCTTCAAAAGCTTCAATTTTGTACTTAATCCACTTATTGATTTCTTATGACAAGTTAATATCACTTATCTAAGTTAGATCATTTCATTCTCATAATTTGTCTACTTTCCTGAATTTATCCAATCATCTCTGATGACCTATTGTGTTACAATGTCTTTTGAATTCTTCCTAATTTAATAAGGAATGTACCTTTTAATTATGCCTCTTACCAATAAACATATACTTCCTATATAAAGATTTTTCATAAAAATAGGGAACATAAATGGCTAGGAAATATAAGTGAATCCAATGCCTTGATTTACTTCTGAAACATTTAATTTGCAACTTCTGTTTATTAGTTCTTGAAAAATTCCATTTTCCATAAAAGTAGCAACACCATGATCACCTAAAATAATATCTACTGAAGGAGAGAAAAATATGAAGTTGGAAAAAACAATGTGAAACTCCAAGAATCATTTTTACCTTTCCATGGACTAGATGAAGGAGCACAGGTCTTTGTAGAGCTTCCAAGTTTTCCTTTCTTATGATTTGGGATGGCTTTTTTCCCTTGAAAATGCTCTTCTCTCCTCTCTGTTGATTCACATTTTCGACGTTTACATCTTTTATCTGGAATCATGGAAAGAAACCTATTAGAAAAACTTCCTATGTCTGTTTCCATCAGAGTCTCCTAGAAAATAAAATGGTAAAGCAATAAACAGGGTTGGCCATAATTTCTTCTGTCATTCTCAATTCATGATTCATAGGACCTAATTATCAACTTTAAAAGAATGGAGAAGGTATTAAAAATTAGATTTTTGAATTAGGTAAAAATACTGACATCAAGGAAATCTGTGACTTCAACTCTACCTAATACTCTGTAATGGCCTATATGGGAAAAAAATTTTTTTAAAAGAGTGGATATATGTATGTGTATAACTGATTCACTTTGCTGTACATCTGAAACTAATACAACATTGTAAATCAACTATACTCCAATAAAAGTTTTTAGAAATTAAAAAAAAAAGAAATCTGTGACTTCAAGTCTACAATAATTGTGGCTAGAAGATAGCTCTTTTATGTCATTGTCACTCTCTTCTTTTATTTTGAACTGCTGCTGTCTGCCTGTTCTCTTCACTTTCTGTACCATTTGTTTGAAAGGAGCCCTGCCCCACTGTACTTTATTTGTACATACAAAATTAAAATGAACAGTCTGATTACTGAACAAAGAGGTACAGAATGTTTTCTGCAAAATACTGTTCTATTGAGAAATGGCTTAGTGAGGTGGATGATAAAATTTTGATCCAACTTGGAAAACACACACAGCTATTAGAGACAACCAAAGAAGCAAAGATCACTTGATAAATGTATTGCAGTAACACCTCATTATAAAGTATATCAGTAACTACTTATCAGTGACAATGAAGCAAATCTTGGTCCTGTGTACCTGTTTCACACTGACTTGTAGAAGGAGAACTGACTATACTAGAGAAACTATTGCCTTTAGGTCCTTGAAAAGCAAATGTGGACTCACCATATATTGAAACAGGAACAGGCCCCAGAGGCCATATAATTTGAATCTCTTTGTCAACACTTAAATCTAAAGCATCATAACTGACCAAACACTGCCATTCAGGGGAGCACCTCGTTCTGTCCTCAAGAAGAATGCAGAATAGGTTTACTCCCTCATTGGTAATTTTACCTGTTGGATCAAGGAACTCAGAAAAATTGGAAGGTCACAATTTATCTCCTTCAGTTAGAGTGGTCTCGATTGCTTTACACATAACATGGATTCTAGACTCCTTAGTTTCAGAACACTTCAAATGGATTCTAGTTTAATGTGCCTATTAGTATGACATATAGAACTGGACATCATACTTCAGTTACTCACTCGTATACACCTTCATTTGCCTGCTTCAACAATTTGGAAAGATCAGATCACTTTTGGTTAGCAAAAACTTCAAAACTGTATCTCTACTTATTTTAGTGATGGACAAAAAATTCAATGACTCTATGACCAAGAGTACAGACAAGTGCTGTTGAATAGTACACTTCTCAAAGACTGCTGACATCTAATCTTTGCATCTCTCTGGTAGAAAATGCCCACCATAATTTGGATCAGTTGGTCGTCATCACCATCAGGACTCCTCCACAGTAAGATAACATCCACATTGGATGAAATTCGGTAGCCCACGCTGTCTTGGAGGTTTCCTTTGCCCCGATCAAGAAAAACTTCAGTGGAGTATGTGAGTTTGTATAGTCGGTCATTATTTAATGAGAGACCAGTTGTGTGACCTGCATAAAGATAGTGACACAAGTCAAGTCTTAGTTGTAAAGCACCCATCAGGCCAGGGTCTGTACTATCTAGCACAGTGGTACACAGTGGGAGCTTATGTTTGCTAATGGAAGTAAATTTTTGCTAAGTGAAACATGGTTCTACTTCTCCATCTGCTGAAATTATTGGCTTGAACAACAACAAAAACCACAACAAAGAAATAAGCTTCCATTTCAGAAAACCTTAGTTTATATTCTTAATCAGTAATCAGATTATCTAAATATTGCCCTGGTTGAACTATAGAATATTTTTTAAAGAAATATCATTGTATTGCTTTAAATTATATGAATATGATTTCTTCCCTGCCCCCCACCCCAGCTTTACTGAGGTATAATGAATATGATTTCAAGTAGAGATGCAGCCAGAGATTGCTTTATAATTTAATAAAAAACATTTGTTATTAACATATCATTTAAATACAAGAGATCAAAGCCAAAGTAATTTTAGTAGTTAGAAAGCAGTCCCTTACATTGGATATTTTGAGTATTTAAATATCCCTCTAATGTACTTTATCCTATTAATTTAATTAGTAAACTTTTAGTATGAATGTACATTTCAAGGCTACACATATATAAATTTAAATTAGCTATTCCTGAATAAAACGATGTTTTCCTACATAAAATCCTAGCACAGGCTTTAATCTGGCAGGGACAAGTTAATGTCAAATAGTATACAAGTCAGTATTATGACCAAAAGAAATTGATATATGGAGGAGTTCATACACTCTCCAAGTCAGTTTATCTTAACCCAAAGAAATGTAAAAGAGTAGGATCAAGTCTTTCCCAGAGATGACTTGCAGTTTATGGTCATACAAAGTCTTTGTATGTTTTCTATCCATAGCTCGCAGGAGATAGTAAAAAAACGACTTCAGTATACATTTTTCCTCAGTGCTAACAGGGTAGCATTGCCTAGTTAACTATATAGGGAACCATACCTTTTTTTCCCCTCAGGACATATGCACATGGGAGAGGGACAGGAAAGGAGGTTGAGATGACTAGGACAGAAGTGAGGCAGCTGAGAAAGGAAGTGAAATGACTTGGAAAGCCAGAAATTAGAAAACCTCTGAAAAGTCTTTACTATTTACTGTCTCTATCACCTACTGTGGCGCCTACTGCCCAGAGGAAAAAAAGTTCAAATACATTGTCTCTAATAAACTGTTCTAAGTGTTTTATACACATTAACTTATTAAATCTTCAAAAAAACCTAATGGGGTGGGTACTATTATTAGCCTGATTTTATAGATGAAGAAATCGAGGGACACAGAGATTATACAATTTGCCCAAGATCACCCAGGAAATCAGTGGCGGAGCCTCTAACACCCTGTCTGGATCTAGAGACCATGCTCTTACCTATACTATACACATAGAACCTTTAGATTGAACTCTTCCATTCCTGGGGAGTGAGCTAGGAATTCATTCATTCATTCTTTCATTCAACAAGGATGTACTGAGCACCTACTGGGTAGTAGGCACTTTTCTAGGCTCTGAGGCTATACCAGTTAACAAGCAGACAAAATTTCTACCTTTGTGGAGTTTACCTTTAAATGAGGAAGGGATGGAAAATTAAAAAAACAAGTACATAAACAAATTATAAAGTATGTTAGAAGTGCTAATGAAGAAAAATGAAACAGGAAAGGGAACTGGGATGTTAAGGGAAAGAGCTTTGTGAGAAGGTAATATTCTGGGCAAATACTTTAGGCTAGCCACATGGATATCTGTGGAAAGAGCATCCCCCTTCCCTCCTTCCCCCCCCCGCCCCTCCGCAGAGGGAGTAACAAGTTCAAAGGCCCTGAGGAGAGTTCATGCAGGTGTAATGGAGGAACAGCAAGGAGGCCAAAGAGGCTGGGATTGGCTAAGTGAAAGACATAGCAGAAGGAGATGAGGTCAAATAGGTACCCATGGGTGGCTGGGAGACCTGGGGGGACATTTGCATAGATTTAGAATTTGGTTGAGTGACAAGAGGAGCCACTGGAGAGTTTTGCGTGGTGAAGTTATACATGATCTGACAAGCCTTCAAGGAAAGGGAATAGGGCGTTTAATAGGAATCAAGAAAAGCCAGGAGAAGGCAGTGTAGGAGGGGGTCTCCAAGTGTGTACACAAAAACAGGCTGTGTCCAAACACCAAGTCAGGCAGAACCTCAGGTATGAGATACAGAAGGCAGACAGAGTCAGGAGAAACCTTGCAGGAGGTGAAGCCTGGGACTCCCTCTAGCCTCCCTGATCTCCACCTCTTCTGCATGTTAACTGGGGACACTGCTGCAGGGTCAAACACTGGCTTTCTGACCAGGAAGATATTTTGGTCAAAGAGGCCTTCTTTTTATGACACCTATCAAATTCCACATAGGGCAAAAAGGAAATACATGTTGTCTTATCTAATCCTCACAGCAAGTCTGAAAGATAAGCAGTACATGGCAGCTGAAACAAGCTGACTCCACATATAATCCAACATAGCAGATATGATGCAGGATTTGACGTTGGAACATGCTAAAATTCAAGTTTTGTGGACTACCTCAAGGTGTCTTCTGATTAAAGTAGCTATGAAAACTTTGCAGTAAAGTAGCCTCTCTTTAATTCCAAAGCTTTCCAAACTATCATGTTGTTCTTATTTTTTTTTTTCTTTTCTTTTACTTGACTGGTCAAAAGAATGTGAAAAGCGACAATATGTATCAGTTCCTGACTATGATTTGGAAGTGATAAAGCACAGGAAAGACTGGGCTTTGTTCTCCTAGAACTTTTCCCTACCTCTTTCAACAGGAGATAAAGCCTAAAATGGTTTAAATAAGTGCTGACGGTGCTGAAGTGTTGTCCCTTTTATCCTTTCCTCTTTGATAATTATTGATATTTCTGTTTCTGTTATTCAGAGATCCGGCAGTACTGGGCAGTGGGGGCACGTCCCATTTATACTGGTGACTAAATTTCTGTCTTAAGGTGTTGCTCTGTAGAGTATGCAGAATGGCAGTTGGAACTGATGGTAGATTGAACGAGAACTCAATTTTAGCCCCAAAAGGAGTCAGTACCTCTTCAAGGTGCCCCTTCAAGTGAAACTTTTAGTCATGTAAAAGGAACAAAACTCTTAATTTTGAACTTCTTAAGAAATATCTTCAAATATTCTTTAATTAAACTTAGATCAATATAATAGTTCATTGACTTAAGCAAAAAGACAAAATAGAGACAAGTTAATAAAGGTGAGGCTTGAAGAGACCTGCGTTGGTGATAAGGAAGATAGGTAATGGGATCTACGAATCCAACAGAAGACTAGAAGGCTGGAAGTAAACGAGTAGGATGAAGGATAAGGGAGAAAATATGGAAGATGATTATTGTGAATGAACTGAAAAGCATGGTAGGGCCAGGGACTGAGAGAAAGACTGGGAGTGAAGGAACAGTTCAGGTAACAAGATTAAATAGAAAGTGTATGGGCAGGTTATCAAAAGGAAAAGCACTATAAAGAAAACCCAAAGAAGGCACTGAGAATGGACCCACCATTACAAAATGTGATTCAGAAAAAGTAGGGAAAACCTGAGTCTTCCAAACATTCAGTCAGCATATCAGCATATCTCTTCCAAACAGACCCTTTTCCATTCTAATTCTAAACCCCTCCTCCATCCTCTTTATGGTCCAACCTCTCTCAACATCCACCCAGATCTGGGGATTTGCTAAATAGCTGCATTGAGAACTAAATTTGAGATGAGTTTTGAAGTGATGCATAACATCCCCAAATTTATAATGGCCTGATTTTAAAGTAAACTCTTCACATGTAGTTCGCTTATTAAATGTCAATCATTGCAAAGGGCAAGGAATCTATAATTAAACCATGGTACTATAATACAAAAAATTACCCCATCTAGGTAAGAGGAGCTGTCAAGTCCTGTACTTTTTATTCATGGTATTTGGCATAAGCAGCTTATATCATGATGCTAATAATGCTTAAGCATTGGAGCCCTCACTTACCCAGGCTTCTTCCAAGATCCTGGAAGGGGACCCTAGCGTTGTGTACACATGCCATATCTTTTTTTCAGTAACATTTGCAAAAGTAGGATATTTTTGTAAAAAAGTAGATATTTTTTTCTCAAAGATGGAGCCTAAATTGCATAAGCTTCAGGTTCTAAAATTCTGGATTTGCCACTGAAGTTACACACAAAAAACTGTAGCTATCTGTTAATGTTCTAACATTAAATGTTCATATTTCCCTGTATGTCATTGCTCTGTGTGTGTGTGTGTGTGTGTGTGTGTGTGTGTGTTTAAATCTTTAAAAATGCATGTATTTGAAAACATCAAGTTATCCAATGTACTCATTTGTAGGATGGGGGGAAAAAAGAGTAGCCCACAATAACTACTATATCTCAATTATTTTTCTCAAAATAATCATGGTATTGGTTTGATCTCATGGTGTATGAATCATTCATATTTCCAATATTCAACAGTTTATTTGACAGATAATAAAATGTAAGCTCTCTATATAGCAATTCTCTGTCAGATATAATTTACAAACCTTTACTTTTTTCTCATTAAAATTTCTTTTCATCCAAGTAAGGACTATATCTTTAAATACTGAACATTTTAGAATCTGGTAAAAATATATATATTATCTTTAGTTCAAGAACCTAAAGTGTGATTTGCTTAGGTGAAATAATTTAACCCCCCCCCCCACCCTTTTATTGCTCCAATAGCAAAGATTGTCTCTTTTCCTCATGTGGAAATTTTCTGTGCAAAAAAATCTTGAGACAAACTTTACCTTATGAAAAAAAGCCATAGTTATCCCAAAAGGCTTTTAAAAGTTTACAGGTGAATTACTTTTTATCACTTACTAAGAGTACACAGTTATTAAAATTGGACCCTATCATGCTAAGTCTTTTCTTAGGCCAACTGGCTTTGACAGTGAGTCCTCTTAAGAGATTCTAAAAAGTGATGATTCTACAGGTGCAACATTGAGAAATTCAAGGCACGCATAAACTAGCTGATTTAAAACAAGATTCCATATTAATACATTTCATACAGCTTCTTAAAGTCATTACTCAAAATGTTTGCTCTGAAAGTTATCAATTCATGTGTTTTTTAATCAATTTTATCTTAAAATAGAAACGATAATGAGCAACGCTATTTTTCCAAAGATAAGTGTTACTTCTTAAATCTACATCATGTAGTTTTATTTTCTGTAATTCACCAACTCTGATAGTCCTATCACTTCTGAATGGAATTAAATACAGCCTTTACCATTTCATTCATAATCCTTTGGCAAGTCAAATGCCTTTTTCATTGGGTCTAATTCTTCTTGATATCACATTGCTAGGCAACTAGAAGGAAATTTAAGAACTTTTTTTTTAAAATCTACTTTTACAATTCAAATGAAGGAGCTGCATTCATTGAGTGACCAACAGCAGCAGGTAACAATAGTTGGCGTCTTTTTTTCTCCCTTTTAAAAATAAACCATGAATGAGAGAATGAAGCAAGAAGCATGCTAGTCTGAGGGACTGAAACTAAAAGGAACCTCTGTTTTCTTTATGTAGGAATTTGAATTTGCTTTTCATTCCAACCCAGTCATGCCTTCACCAACATTCCAAAGTTACATGGTTTTGAAGATCGCTTAATTTGGAATTCTTTCACTACACACACACACTTTTCTCCCTCAACGATTAAAATTAAAGTTTAGCAGAAAGCAACAAAAACTTACCTTTAACAGAAGCTGAATATGAGGAAATGAAGCAGAGGAAAAGCACAGCAAGAAGAATCATATTGACTAGCTACCCTCTAATGCATCCAGTTCCCAGCTAGGAGTCACTGAGAAGTGGACTCTTCCAATGGCAGCGAAGGAGTGACCCTCCTCAGAACCTGCAACAATAATGGTTATCTTTGGGGGAAAGGTCAGATTCCAAACTCCAAAATCAGGAACTAAGTTCACAGAAGGGCTCACTATTAATGATTAAACTTAGGTGGGCTGTAGTTTTCAGTCTCTCACTCTTTTTATTTATTTTTTACTCAATAAGAAAAATCAAGAAAATTTTCACTTTTTGAGAGCTAAACTAAAGCAGTCTACCATCCTATAAATTTAGAAGTACTGAGGGGCATTCAAGGAAAACTGGTGGTGATACTTTTCTGCTCAGTACATAATTATCATCACGCCTATAACATTAAATGCCTGTCTTCACATTTACCACTTTATGTGGGAGGGTGGTGAGGATTTGCCAACTCAGATAAATTTGGATTTTATTGTCTTGTATGGTCATCTGAATTTTTTTATACCATGTGTATGCTATTATTTTAAAAATCACTCTGAATTTTAGAATTTAAATTTAAAAATTTTAACTTGTACCACCACCAATCACTTCAAAATAATGTTAGCTAAAACATTCAGTTCTGAAACCTAGATGGTTCTCCTTATGTGTGAATCAGCATTGTCTACCATTAACATACTAGCAGGCAATTGAGTTTATCATAGTAGACCTCTAGCTATATCTATGACAGGAAACATTTGTCTGAGTCCCCAGACTGGCTGGATGGAGTCCCCTGTGCTTTCTGAATCCCATTCCTAGGAAGAAACTCAGAGGGGGGATTCCAGCCCTTAACACTTTTGCTACAGAAAATTAATTACGACACTTCTCTAAAGTGAATACTCTAGTATGGCTAAGGCCACATTAACTAAACTAACTCTGTCCTTGTAAACTTCTGCAAGAGAAACCTGATATGAATAAAACCTACTAAAATGAGGTGGTTTGGGGGGGCACGTGGGGATGTTTTGGCAAAGGAAGGAATAAAGTGCTGGTGAAGGGCTTTTTGGAATGAACTTGAAAATACTTATGGCCGTGTTTAAGCATAAAATGGGTTCCTAAATCTACCCTCATCTCTCTCTAAACCCTTTTCTAGAATCCTAACCTTAAGCTTAAATCTTCTAGACAACCCAGGTAAAAGACAGTCAGCCTTATAGACAGGGCCACAAAATGAAATCTAAAATTTAAAAATCTCACAGTTAAGCATATTTCCTCTCGAAATATATTTTTGTATAAAGAACTGAAATGTAAAAATTGTTTGTCTTTATCATCTATTGAGATTAGAACTTCAGTTCCTATCATGTTTTATATATAAATCATGACTAAAATACCTATATAAAAATAAAATATTTGGTTATGACAATCACTTTACATATTATCCTGGGGTAAATAGAAAAGGCCATTCTTAGAAAAATAACTGTTGAAGGAATATAAGTTTTTATGAATAGTAGGTATTATAAATACAAGATAATGTGAAAGTGCTTTACTGCTTTACATTTGAATAGATTTCTATGTATTCCCACAATTTCTGCATTATATACATAGTGACATGAAGCCACTATGGTCACTTAAACTTTACATACTTATTTATTTAAATTAAGGACTAGTTTGAATCTTATGAGAACTTTGTATTTCCATTTGAGGCTCACAGCTACATGTTTGTGGTTAGACTATGTGGTGCATGATACATGTCTATTCAGGTAAAGGATCGTTCATTGTCAGGTGTTTACCAGAATCCAACCAATAAAAGGCATATGACTATTGCCTAACAAAATCTGTTTCATTGAGCATTTGCTTTTCACTAGAAAGCTCCTATGAGTCACTGTATTAAGTAGTCATTTCAACATAGGGTGTTCAAATAAGGCTGCTTCTCTTGGTAATAAAAACCATCATCCTTTTATATTTTGCTTGTAACTTTTTACAAAGGCATTTGAAAGACTTCTTAAGATTGTTTCACAGAGATGAAATAAGAATGCCAAAGTCTTCATATTCAGTGAATTCTGGGTACCAAAGGAGAGGCATTCTCCTCTGTTGCTCTGTTGATCAAGCAGAGCAAACATTGTACAATATATGTGGGAGATACCTCCAGATCTCATCACAAGTAAATCAGCTATTTACATGGTATGTGAAGCAGGACAGAAGCACAGCACGATACAAAAATAAGAGCTGCCATCTTTGGAACAATTACTATGTACAATACACTATGCTAAGCACTGAACATTTTGTAGTATATCCTAACAACAGTCATTTCACACGTTAGCAAAATGATATTCAGATTTATTTAGTAAAATGATTTAGGGACCATAGAAAAACAAGCCTTGAGACATAGATCCAATACTCTCCTTAAAAAATATTAGAGATAGGAGGTAGAAAGAATTGATTTCTTATGGATGACATAGAATTATTAATTGGGGCTCTCTTTTAGTAAGTTCATCACACTTTTGTATGGAGGCTAAAAGAGCACCTGATTGCTGTTGTTAGATGTTCCAGGCTGAACAAATTGTTCCAGGGGAAAAAATTGATCTGTGCTAGCCAGGTCAAAATCAAATAATAGATTTTAAAACAATGCTATTGCAATGAAATTCTGTTGGTAAGTACATGACACCGTGGAATATTTGCTATACTACTATTTTGCAGTGATAATAAGAGACTATGAAATAAAGACAGCTGACTGATTCCAAAGTACAATAGTGTTTCTGTTGAGTATCAGAGGTTGTTAGGAGTTAACTCATTTCCTAGATTAGAAGATAAATGAACTTCACCCCACTAAAGGTTGGAAGGAAAGGTATTAACCTACTATATATAGTAAGTCAGAATGTATGCTAGCTAGAGACAAAAAAAAAAGTCTTTATAACATCAGAACACTTTACTCTGTTCCAGAAAGGACCACGACATTAATGAAAAATAAATTCTTAGAGGGACTCTTCAAGTTATCCCTAAGCGGTCATAATAAAGTCTAATAGTATTTTCAATTCAATGAGGGAGTTAGCATTTTCAAGGAATCCTGAAAAAATATTTTTGGTAGGTTAAGAATACAGTCAGCTTTCTGTATCAGCAGATGTGGAACCAGGGGATACCCAGGAGGGGCAACTGTAAGGGACTTGAGCATCCGCAGTTTGGTAACAGCGGGGGTCCTGGAACCAGTCCCACATGGATACTGAGAGAGGACTGTATTTTTTTTTTTTTTGTCTTTTGTCAGTTCACATTTTCTCAATTTATTTGTTTGTTTGTTTTTTTAAAATTTTCACTGGAGTATAGTTGATTTACAATGTTGTGTTAGTTTCAGGTGTACAGCAAAGTGAATCAGTTACACATACACATATATCCACTCTTCTTTAGATCCTTTTCCCATATAGGTCATTACAGAATATTGCGTAGAGCTCCCTGTGCTATGCAGTAGGTCCTTATTAGTTATCTATTTTATATATAATAATGTGTATATGTCAATCCCAATCTCCCAATTTATGGGACTGTATTCTTATGATGTGATGCTGTCTTTCATGCCAAGGCAAAAATTATAGAATACATATACTATTTTTTAAGGTATTCTTTAAGAATTCACTTTGAGAAAATACAAATGCACTAAATGCCTTTCCTTAGAAAGAGTAAACAAGACTTAGGTTTGAAAAGTTTGGAATCTAAGACTCTCCAGAAAGGGTAGTCATTTTCCATAATGGAGTTATTAACCAAACTTTACCTCCACCTCCCACCCCTCCACACACATGTATTTGACAACAACCAAAAAAATCCTTATGGGTCAATAATAGTCACCCTAAGAGGAGTCTAACTTTACACTAATTTTGGCAGCATAAAACCAAATTTCTAGCATTTAAAGGAGAAAATTGATGGCTTTCTTTCAACGAACTATTGTAAAGAAAACAAACTTAAATTTTGATCAGAATCATTTTATTTACTAAGACATTCCAGAGATTTCCCATATAGACTGCACCCAGTTGTCCTCATTATTAATATCTTACATTAGTGTGGTATATTAATAATGCACATATTAACTAAAATCCTTACTTTATTTAGATTTCCTTAGTTTTAATCTAATGCTTTTTTTTTTCGTTCCAAGATCCCACCCAGGTTACATTAAAATTAGTTGTCATGACAGTTTCTCTGATTTTCCTCATTAAAAAAAATTTTTTTATTGGAGTATAGTTGATTTACAATGTTGTTTTAATTTCAGGTGTACAGCAAAGTGAATCTGTTATACACATACATATATCCACTCTTTTTTAGATTCTTTTCCATAGGCCATTACAGAGTACTGAGTAGAGTTCCCTGTGCTATACAGTAGGCCCTTATTAGTTATCTATTTTATATATAGTCATGTATATATGTCAATCCCAATCTTCCAGCTTGTCCCTCCCCACCTCTTACCCTGATAACCATAGGTTTGTTTTCCATATCTGCAACTCTACTTCTGTTTTGTAGATAAGTTCATTTGTACTCCTTTTTTTTTTTTTAAGATTCCACATATAATAATTTTCCTCATTTTTGATGACATTGACAGCGTTGAAGTGTTCTGCAGGATCCAGTCAGGTGTTTTGCAGAATGCTCCTTTATTGGAGTTTGTGGAATGCTTTTCTCATGATTTGAGTGGGCGTGTAGGTTTGGAGGAAGACCCCAGAGGTCCCATTTTCATCACACTATATCAAAAGTACATACTATCAATGTGATTTATCATTGTTGATGTTGACCTTGGTCACCTGGCTGACAAGTGTCGTCAGATTTCTCCACTGTAAACTTACTCTTTTTTTTACCTTCTTTTCCATACTGTACTCTTTGGAAGAAAGTACTAGGGGCGGCCCGTACTTACGGAGTAGGGAATTATGTTGCTCCTCATTGAAGGTGGAGCATCTATATAAATTATTTGGAATTTCTCTGCATGAGAGATTTGTCGCTTCTCCCCATTTATCATTTTTAGCCGTATAAGCACATGACTATTTATTTTATATTTGGGGTTATAATCTAATACTACTTTTAAATTTACATCTACAATTGTTCCAGCTTCAGCCATCGGGAGCTCTTTCAGTTGGCTCCTGTTTTCCTTTGACATACCCCATCCGTGTGTGTGTGTGTCTGTTTAAGCATTTCCTTCATTTCTGGCACTACAAGATGCTCCAGGCTCATCTTGTATGTTTTCACCCCAATCCTAGAATCAGCCCTTTCTCCAAGTGGTTCCTTTTACTGAAGAATGGTATTAGAAACCAAGATCTGAGCACAAAGTGTGCTCATCCCTACAATATTGAGTCTTTTAATCCATGAACACAGAGTATCTTATATTTATTTAGATCTTTATTTCCTTCATCAGAGTTTTGTAGTTTCACTCATTTAGGTACTGTACATATTTTGTTAGACTTACACCTTTCTTTTTGGTGCTAATGTTTTCTTGAATTTTAAGTTCCAATTGTTCGTTGCTAGTAGATAGGAAATCAATTGACTTTTGTATGTTAACCTTGTCACCTGTGACCTTGCTATAATCACTTATTAATTCCATGAGGGGTTTTTTGGTTGATTTTGGGGGGATGTTTTTCATAGACAATCATGTCACCTGAGAACAGTTTTACTTCTTCCTTTTATTTCCTTTTCTTCTTACTGCACTAGCTCACACTTCCAATATGATGTTAAATATATATGTGTACTGTTTATATTTCATATTCTTTTCTGAGTTGTTACTGCTCTTCAAATCTTTTTTCCAATCACTTTATTTCTGAGTTTTTCTGTTTTATGTTGTTCTATCTCCTAGCATTTAAAAAACTTCTCGTTTTGAAATAATGGGTTATAGTTTTCATCTATTTTTCTGCTTCATATTCTCTTTTTTATTATAACAGCTTTAAATAGGATTCAATTACTATTCTTTTCATGGTGTATTTTTAGGCTAAATAAGTTATTCTATATGTGTAGACAGAAGTGGGTAGAATAGCTTTTCTAGCTTCTAGAGCTTCCTTTTCTGATGTTTTCATAAAATCCTGGTCATTTCTTAGTTCTGTCTCCTCTTCTTTTCTCCCACTTTTATCTGGACCTTTTTTCTTTGCCTCTGTTGTCCCTGTCCTGTTCAATTTGGATTCTACTCCCCAAAGTTTCTTCTTACTGTTGGGCTTTTTTTCAGGTTCATTAAGTTTTGAGAGTTCTTGGACCCTCACACCCCATGAGCACTTCCAGACCTTCCTGTTCATACTTTTGTATTCACTCTGAAATTAGAGTCTGTCAGTTTTACTGCTAATCTCACATCGATCTCCCTTGCTTTTCAGTGAATACCTGTTGGCAGTTTGAAGTCCTCCCATTCTCATGGCCTTCAGCTGCTCTGTTGTCTTCCCACTATTTCCTCTTACACAGATGCTGATACTAAGTTGGTGGTTTGCTCCCACCTGTTCATAGTTTGAGCTTTATAAGGATTCTTTCTTGTTGTAGCCATGATTTGTTCTTGTAATTAGCGTCGTTCTGCTATCCTAGATGTTCTACCTGTTTTATGAAGAGATTCAGACTACAGTCTCCATAGTCATCTTCCTAGAGTCTTCAATAACTTAAGAGGGGGGAATAAGGTATTTTTTAAAACACTTAAACTTTTTCTATATTTTTGAAGGCAATCCAAATGCAAGTTGAAATGATTATAGGTGATAGGTTGATTTTAGATACCTTTCACATCATTTAAAAGCAATTAGGTTCTTTTTGGCTTTCTTAGCCTCAGATTAATTACCCACAAATGTAACTCTATTCCCAGACCTCCTCAACCTACTGACAAGTACTCTCAGACTTAATAAAACATCAGAACTCGGCTTAAAATAACTTGTGATGACTGCCCTATGTTTTCAGGCCAAGCATCTTAGAGGATCTCATAATTTTATTTATTACCATATTTTTGTGTCCTAAAATTCTGTTTTTATCTGTACTACAATCTACAGTCCAATTTAACAAACTGGCTGCCAATTGTCTGAATGTGGTCCAAGACATGTTTTGTTTAGCCTGCTCAGTACTTAAAAACAAACAAAATAGTTGCCAACACTTAAAAATCAGATTTCACGTAAAAATCCAGATTTCTGGCTGCTGTTTAAAAAAATTGAGATCTGGGCTTCCCTGGTGGCGCAGTGGTTGAGAGTCCACCTGCTGATGCAGGGGACACGGGTTCGTGCCCTGGTCTGGGAAGATCCCACATGCCATGGAGCGGCTAGGCCCGTGAGCCATGGCTGCTGAGCGTGCGCATCTGGAGCCTGTGCTCTGCAGCAGGAGAGGCCACAACAGTGAGAGGCCTGCGTACCGCAAAAAAAAAAGAAAAAAAAATTAAACACGAATTTTACAAATCAATGAAAATAAGATTATTTCATATTATGATTTTTACCTTCCTGTATTTTCTGAATGCTTTCTATATCTTTGGTTAAACTGTCCATTTTTTGCTGGTGCTTGGTTTGGATTGATACTAGAATCATTTTAAATTTCACACCCTATGATTATAAAGTTGAATAGCTATGTCAAAAGAAAACATTGACCCCACTGTTAAAATATGAGGGTTTTTAAAGTAACTTAACATTTTTGTTTTAAATATCTAAGGATATCAGGTATTAACGCTGAAAAATATATATAATTATTCATAAAACAGATCCCTGAGGGGCAACTGAACAGCTGCTGAAAGTTCTGGCACATCACTATGGCCAGCCTGAGTTTAATGACCTACATGTGAAGGGCTACATATCCAATTACTAATCCTCCCTCAGCTACTCGTTGGCCTGATATGGAGGCAGCTGAAAAAAGATGCCCTACTAACAGATCAGAAATGGATCCAGACTTCTCTGCCAATGCTTAGTTAAAAGATCTTTTGGACTGGAGATAATGAAGAAGCAGACATGGCTTACAACCATGTTACAGCTGACATAGTTTTTCAAGTAAAATTTGATGGTTTAAAGCAAGAGTGACTTCCGTTTTGTAACTAAATTTAGAGAAATTTCAATTCTTTAAGAAAACTCAAATTCAGAATTTAATTTTCTATTCACTGAAACCTTTAAACATGTTTAAATGTTTTCAAATATCAAGAATAATTTACTTCAGAGTTCTTTCCATACTGAGATGGCAGTCTTCTATTCATTGAGTCAAACAACATTCTTCTATTCAAATTCTGCAATAATCACCTTTTAGAAGTAGGACCAGGGACTTCCCCGGTGGTCCACTGGCTAAGACTCTGCCCTTCCACTGCAGGGTCCGAGGGTTCGATGCCTGGTTGAGGAACTAGGCTCCCACATGCAGCAAGGCGCAGCCAAAAAAATAAATAAACAAAACAAAACAAAGGAGGACCAAATTAAAAACTAAATAGAAAATGACAATCTACTGGATTATGTTTCAGCCCTCCCTCAGTTGACTTGATCTATATATAGCAAAAAGATTACATAAGGTCAGGTATTATAAACAATGAAATGTCACCTGACGTTTTGCAAAATAGCATATGTAAAACCGCTCAAGAAATGAATGGAGAGTGAGACTTGCGGTTGTAAGCAAGAAAAAGCTTAACCATTCCAGGTTTACACGCATCTTATTGGGAGTTTGACTCACTTTTAAAATTTGATTTTCCATTTGAGTTGTGTAAAATCATGTGCTACTAACAACCTTCTTCTGGATTAGTTACAAATAGTTTAGGCAAGAGATGCTTTCATCTCCAACATGGAAGAATTAAGAGCCCTTCAACAGTATTTCGCACTTGTAATTTTTAAGAGTAGGAATGTCTTAACATCCCCCGCCATCCCCACAGAAATATGAGTGAATATATGCCGCGGGTATAACCTTGCCTTTAAGTGGAAAAACAGACATCACGCAACTACCTCCCACTCCAGAAACCCTAACTCCAGACCCCGCCCCACATAAAGTCCCGCCCCTTTCTCCGACTGCGGCTACGGAGTTGGCGCAGTTAGCTGACGTAAGACGTAACCTCCGTAGCCTCCTACGCGTAGCTACCGTGTCTGCCTCTGGGAGTTGAAGTTTCCGAAAGAGGACCTTCTGCAGTGGTAAAGACCACTACAAAAAGCTTTCTGTGCGGGCTCTCAGGTTCCGCGACAACTCCTCCGTTCGGTAAGTCTCTTGGCATGGAGGCTATCGCTCGCCTACCCTTTGATATTATCCGAGCGCAAAAGGAGCGCGCACCACTGCTGCCTTCCACTAGCTGTAGGGCTTCCGAGGGAGAGGGGAGTGGGACACGGGAAGCAGCAACCGAGACCCAGCTTCCGAAGGAAGTGACGTCAGAGAGCGCGCCCCCTCGCCTTGCCAAACAGATTTTTGATTCGTCGGCTACAGTTTAATCCCGCCTCCGGAATGCGTCCGCCCTCGGGCGGCCTGTAGGGAAGAGTGGGGCGCGGCTCTGTCCACAAGCGTCGGGGCTGTCGCTGTCGACGTTTGCTTGCGGGTAGCGATACGGTCCCTTAGCATGTGAAGGGTGTGCGCTTCCAAAGAATGAAGGGAGAGGGAAATCGGGAGTTTGAAGGGCCGGAAAACGAGTTGTGGTTCTGCCACTTGGTGGCTAGAGAGCGTGAGCATGTCGCTTCACCTCTTTAAACCTGCCTTACCTCAGTTTTCCAAAGACGTCGCTGAGCGCTCTGAAATGTGGGGAGAGGCCAGGGCGAGGTTGCTGCAGGTGCTGTCAGCCCCACGGTGGTGAGCTGAGGACGATTTTAAGAAGTCCGTGGTGTTACTGGATTTCACTGAAATATTTTGTGTTAAAATTCGGGACTTTTTCTAGAGATATAAAGAGGATAGCGACAGAAGACTTTCTCACTTTATTTTTCTTTGTTTTAAATCTTGCCCCGTCTCCCCAGCCCGGCCCAGCCCAGCCCTCTCTGCCTAAGGGCCTCATAGCTGAACCGAGCTATGCACATTTGGCCCGCGCGTTTTAAAAAGGGTATTCTTTATCACCGTCAGGTCATTTAATTCCATTTTGCAGTTATTCCGACATTCATTTGGATCTTTCTGTAAGGGAGGCTGTGTCATAAATTATGAAGACTTTAGCCCAATCAATAAAACCATGAATTTTTTTTTTTTTTTTAACTTTTGGCCGGTCACTCATTATGATGTATGTCCTCCTTGCCGGCAGTTGTGCTAAGAAGTGGGAATACAAGGACGATTGAGATACTATTTTTTAATGTATTTATCCCATACCAAATTGCCTTAGTCATCCTTATCCAGTTGTTAATTTTATAAGACCATCAGATAACCTGGATCTGCAACTAAATGAAACATTTTTGAAAAATTCAATGCCCCGGTAAACTAAATTTCACGCAGTTATTTCTATAATTGCTACAAAATTTGTTGAACGTGGTGAATGAATGAAAATGAGCTGTGAGTATCACTGCATGTGAGGGAGGAATGCAAAACTCCATGGAGTTTATACTTTGCTTAACAGGTTAATCCAAACAAGCGAGTACATAGTGAAATGCTTATTGTATGTTGTAGGCAGTAGGAGTTGGTACGTATCTTTGTATGTAAAGTATGCTGCAAGCAATAATTTATAGGATCTCAAGCTAGCATCATTTTTGTTGTGCAATGTGCAATGTATCTAGCTTATTCAAAGCTTAAAAAAATTCTCTCACTACAGTGCATTTTCTTAATTGGGAATAACTTTAAAAATAGTAGTGATAATGATGTTGACTAGCTCATGACCTTTTGTATTTGATAGGCTGTTTAAAAACATTAGTATGCAATGATAAGCAAATTAGATTTAACTTAGACTTCTTAGATAGGAAAGGCGAAAGCTCCCCCTGGTGTGCATAAGCTGTAAAACATTGCTATACTTTTCTAAAATTTTCACATGATAAAGCAAATCAACACTTGCAGTTTGGAACAGAGTAGAGAACTAGCAAAAAATGCCACTGATAATAGAAATATTCTCTCTTAGAATATTAATCACTGTTTCATGAAGAAAGCAATTTGTTTCCTCTGAATTTTAATTGTGCCTTTTAAGTTTGCACATTTAGCTTAATGGGCAGGTTTAGCTTATGTTTTCTCCACCCTATATTGGTTTGAATACATTTATTGCCCATTTTTATTAACGTACTATCTATGGAAAGGAAATAAAATTGATCCTAGGGGTCACAATATATAGTTAAATTTTTTCTTCTGATCTTTTCAGGCTTACTGTGTTTCTTCTGTCTCCTGTTCCTTAAATTGAATGCTAACCTTATTTTCCAGATTAAAAAAAAAAAATTAGTGAATGCACTCAAGGTTATACATTTACCCTCATTTACCTTTTTGGCCTGTAGTTCTCTCTTCCTGTTATTTGTATCTAAATGCTCGGACATACTATTTTTTCATTCTATTTTTCTGTCTGGATTCTGAGTTAGATTCTGAGGATGTCTTCTAATTCATCAGTTACCTCTTGGACTCCAGGTAATCTGGAGTTTGTCTCATACGTTGAAATTTTTATATCTTCATTTCCTGGTTTCCAAATTGGTTCTTTTTTACACATTCTTGTTTTCCTATTTTTATGCCTGCTTTTGTGTCCCAATTTCCTGTTTTGTTTTTATGGTTATTACTCTTCATGAGCTCTGAAAGATTTCAGCCAAACTTATTTTAAAGTCATTTTCACATTGCTCTATTCAATTTTTATAGAGTGAATTTATCTCCTGCTTGTTGATTTAGCTGGAGTTTTTTTTCATCATTTCTTTTTGTAATTTTGCTTTGCAGACTCATCTTGAATGGAATTATAACTTTCCTTTCCAAACTACTGATTTTGTGGTTTCTCCCACCCATGACCCTTTTCAGTGCTTCAGCCCACAGCAGAGCTTATATATGTGGTTCAGAATTCTAATCATGTAATAATATAAGTTCATATGTCACCTCATGCTGGACCCAGGTTGTAGCCAAGAGGCTGTGTCTGTTTCCTTCAGGTTTCCCCCAAGTAGTCAGTTTTGTATAAGCTATAGTCTATAATTTTATCTGTTTTCAGGCTTTTTTCATGGAAAGAGGAGCCCCACCCCTAACACTAGTTTAAGGGTTCGTCTTAAACTGTCTCCCATCTTTCTCTCTCTTGTATTCGTCTTCTCTTTACTTTAAAGCTAGGAAAACTTCTAGCTGCCTTTACACAGAAGACCCAGTTCTTAACCTGGATTTTGAGAGGCTGTACCTTTTTTGTTTCCCCTTTTTATATTTTATCTACTGTTGTCATATGTTTCAAGATTGGGAGGCAGAGTGCATCAAAACATGAACTTTTGGCAATGATCTCTAGGAAGTCTGTCCCAATTTTTTTGATGCAGAGGCATAAGAATAGAACTGGAGCTATTTTTTTCTCCTTATGTTTCAGTGACACAGGTCTTTTCAGAGCCCTCCAACAGCAGGGTTAAAGCAACACAACTCTTTAACATTCTTTGGAAACCCTCATTTTCTAAATAAGACTTTGGATTTCTGGGAGATGGTAGAGTTTGATGTGGGTTGGAATCTTAGCTCCATCACTTCATTTGTCTATTCATTCAAGTATTTTGAGGACCTGCTTTGTGTGACATTTGCTCTAGGTGCCTTGTTTCTTAGGAATTATTTAATAGCTTTCTAACTTTGGGCAAGTTCTTTAACCTTTGTACCTCTTCCTTTGCAAAGTAGGTATATACTATCTACTTCATAGGGTTTTTATGAAGAGTAAATTAGATAATATTTTTTATTAAGCATAATAAGAATTAATGTTTGCTCTATTTTCATTACTTTAAAAAGTCCTTTGTAATATCATATTCACTCATTTGTTTATTCTACCAGTGTATAATAAGCATCTACGAAGTGCCAAGCACTGTATTAGTATTGGCAATATAATGTTGGGCAAAATCAGACTTATCCCTTACCCAGTGGAGTTTCCAGTGTAGAGTCAAAGTTGAGTTGTTATTTCTAGGAGATGTTCTCCCTAAGGAGAATTGTTTGGTTGGTGGCGTAAGGAAAACTTGTGAATTCTTACTTGTATTACTAAATGATTTTTTTCCACTCTTAGTAATTTTGTGACCTAGTAAAATGCCAGGGCTTTTGCTCCAGCCCCTAAAGCACACATCTTAAAATTTCTTGTCTTTCAGTCAAAATTCAGTAAACTTTCTAAGTTTGCTTTGGTTATCCCCATATGTCCTGTTATATCATTGCACTTTTAAAGAAAGCAAGAACCATATAATAAAACTACTGCTGAAATTATGTTCTGCAAAGGTTTTTTCCTTCCATTATCTGAATTGTGGGGATTGTTCTTTTTTCTTTTAGATGTTAGCTTCTCTGCACAGACTTGTTAGCTATCTCTGTAAGAGGGAAGAATCACGTATTTTTCTATAAGGCCAATAGAACATTTGCAAGCTTCATGCTTAGTCTTTGGTAGGGATAAATAACATACATTCTTAAGCTTTGATGTTAAGAATCAATTAAAGAGAAAAGATATCTCATATTTCTAGCCCTTTCTGTAATCTGAAAGCAAGTTCAGTTTTAGGCAATGGATATGAAGATGTGGGTGTTTAAATCCAAATAAAGATGTTTGAGTTGGCCCTAAGTATTCCACAGCTGATTACAGAGTCAACTTATGTATTTTGTTTTTCAGCTGTGACTTAAGTGGAAAATTGACAATTACATATTTACAATGAAATATATTGGGGTGGGGGCAACCAAAGTTGTTCTCTGCACTGGCCAAAAGATAGAAATATATAGCATGTCTGTTGTCAAAACCCAATTGTTGAGGGTACGCCCAGATAGTGAAAGTAATATTTTTCTTGTATGGACAGCATTAAAGACAAGTACAAAAAGGTGTCTTCCATCTCTTTTAAAAAATAGTATATATTTTTTATAAAACTATATTTTCATTATATAAAATTTTAAAAATGCAGAAAGCCATGGGTGGGTCAGAATTAAAACATGTGTGTATGTATTTTTTAAAACAAAATTGGACATTATTGTTTTTTGCTTTGATTTTCTTATTTAACATAACCATTTCCCTTTATCATTAAATAATTTTGGGAAACAGGATTTTTCTTGGCTGCTTAGTATTCCAAGCCAGTGTTATCGATGACCTTTAATTTATTTTTAGTCCCCATTTGCTGACATTCAAGTAGTTTCTAATTTTTTATTGTTAAAAATAACAACAGTACATATATCCTTTTGCATTAATTTTGTGTGTATTTCTAATTAATTTACAGGAATTTATTCTAAGGAAATAAATTACTATGTGAAAGAGTATCACCACCATTTTAAAGCTCTTCAAACATTATAGGTCTGAGTAATTTTCTGGAAAAATTGTGCCATGGCCACCAGTACTGTATGAAAATATCCCATTTCATCAAATGATCTTTGCCAGTAAATGACAATTAATTGCCCAAATTTGCATTTTTATTCATTACTAATATGGTTTAATTTTAATCACATCCTTCAGTTTTTTTCTTACTTTTTTTGTGTTTGTAAGTCATCTGTTCATTTCAAAGTTGCTTTTCAATTTTTCAGAGGCATCAAATAATGTCATCTGAAATATTGCCAGCATTTAGTGAGACTTCTAATGTTGAAAGAAAGCAAGACTTAAATGAAGACCAAGAGGAGAATCAGAAACCAAGATTAGGTGAAGGGTTTGAACCGATATCTAAACGGCAAATGAAGAAGCTAATGAAACAGAAACAATGGGAAGAACAAAGAGAACTCCGCAAGTATGTATCAGAATGCATGTATTCTACCCCTATTCACAGGGGTATATTCCAATATACCCCTATTGGAATGTTGGACCTTGCAATAGCCCTTTGACATATTAAAAATAATTGTGTTAATTAAAATTCGGGTCTACATATTGTTAGCTAACATTGTCAATTGGCTACTAAAACTGAATGTGTTTTATTTTTTTAGCAGTGTTGATGAATTTACACTGTACACTTTTCTCACCCAGAACCTATTGTGAGTAGGAGCACAATTTCTAAAATAACTGATTTACAAAAGGGATATAGTTAGCATCCATGTCCTAGATATGGAACAAAAATAACCACCTCAGAAAGATCAAATTTGGGCCTAACATTGATTTTGCTAGAAGAACTATTGCAGGTTTTGGTGAGAGCAGTTAGGCTGACGCTGTCACTGTATAAAGACAGAATTTACTAGAAGAAAATATTGTTGATGCAGATGAGAGAAAAAAATATGACTTTTATTTCACAAACAATTTTACTTTTAAATAGGAATAGTTTTTAAAAAACCATTTTATTTTTATTGAGGTATAGTTAATTTACAACGTTGTGTTAGCTTCAGGTATACAGCGAAGTGATTCAGTTATATATATATGTATAAGTATGTACATGTATATATATTGTTTTTCAGATTCTTTTCCATTATAGGTTATTACAAGACACAGAATATAGTTCCCTACGCTATACAGTAGGTCCTTGTTTATTTTATACATAAGTAGTATGTATATGTTAATCCCAAACTCCTAATTTATCTCCCCACTCCCCTGCTATCCACTCTCATAACCATAAGTTTGTTTTCTATGTCTCTGAGTCTACTTCTGTTTTGTAAATAAGTTCATTTATATCATTTTTTTAGATTCCACATATAACTGATATCATAAGATATTTGCCTTTCTCTGACTCACTTCACTTAATATCATAATCTCTAGGTCCATCCATGTTGCTGCAAATGGGAATATTTCATTCTTGTTTATAGCTGAGTAATTTTCCATTGTATATATATACCACATCTTCTTTATCAATTCATCTTTCGATGAACATTTAGGTTGCTTCTGTGTCTTGGCTATTGTAAATAGTGCTGCTATGAACATTGAGGTGCATGTATCTTTTCGAATTAGAGCTTCCTCCAGATATGTGCCCAGGAATGGGATTGCTGGACCATATGGTAACACTATTTTTAGTTTTTTAAGGAGCCCCATACTGTTTTCCATAGTAGCTACACCAATTTACATTCCCACCAACAGTGTAAGAGAGTTTCCTTTTCTCCACACCCTCTCCAGCTTTTGTTTTTTGTAGACTTCTTAATGATGGCCATTCTAACTGGTGTAGGGTGATACCTCATTGTAGTTTTGATTTGCATTTCTCTAATAATTAGTGGCACTGAGCTTCTTTTCCTGTGCCTCTTGGCCGTTGCGGACCACAGGCTGCAGATGCGCAGGCTCAGCGGCCATGGCTCACGGGCCCAGCCACTCTGCGGCATGTGGAATCTTCCCAGACCGGGGCACAAACCCGTGTCCCCTGCATCGGCAGGCGGACTTTCAACCACTGCGCCACCAGGGAAGCCCCTGTCCATTTTTTGATTGGGTTGTTTGGTTTTTTTGATATTAAGTTGTATGAGCTTTTTGTTTATTTTGGAAATTAATCCCTTGTCAGTCACATCATTTGAAAATATTTTCTCCCACTCCATAAGTTATCTTTTTATTTTGTTGATGGTTTCCTTTGCTGTGCAAAAGTTAGGTCCCATTTGTTTATTTTTGTTTTTATTTCCATTACTTGAGGAGATGGATCCAAAAATATTCCTTCTATTTATATCAAAGAGTGTTTTGCCTGTATTTTCCTCTGGGAGTTTTATAGTATCTGGTCTTACATTTAGGTGTTTAATCCATTTTGAATTTATTTTTGTATATGGTGTTAGAGAATGTTCTAATTTCATTCTTTTCCATGTAGCTGTCCAGTTTTCCCAGCACCACTTATTGAAGAGACCATCTTTTCTCCATTGTATATTCTTGCCATCTTTGTCATAGATTAGGTGACCATAGGTGCATGGGTTTATCTCTGGACTTTCTATCCTGTTCCATTAATCTATATTTTTATTTTTGTGCCAGTACCGTACTGTTTTCACGACTGTAGTTTTGTAGTATAGTCTGCAGTCAGTGAGGATGATTCCTCCAGCTTCATTCTTTTTTCTCAAGATTATTTTGGCTATTCAGGGTCTTTTGTGTTTCCATACAAATTAAAACAATTTTTTTCTAGTTCTGTGAAAAATGCCATTGATAATTTGATAAGGATTGCACTGAATCTGTAGATTGCTTGGGTAGTATGGTCATTTTAACAATATTGATTCTTCCAATCCAAGAATGAGGTATCTTTGCATCTGTTTGTGTCATCTTCAGTTTCTTTCATCAGTGTCTTAGAGTTTTCAGAGTACAGGTCTTTTGCCTCCTTAGGTAGGTTTATTCTTAGGTATTTTATTCTTTTTGATGAGATGGTAAATGGGATTGTTTCCTTAATTTCTCTTTCTGATATTTCATTCTTAGTGTATAGAAATGCAACAGATTTCTGTGTATTAATTTTGTATCCTGCAACTTTACTGAATTCATTGTTGAGCTCTAGTAGTTTTCTGGTAGCACTTTAGGATTTTCTATGTATACAGAATTATGTCATCTACAAAGAGTGACAGTTTTACTTGTTCTTTTCCAATTTGGATTCCTTTATTTATTTCTTTTTCTTTCTGCCTGCTGTGGCTTCGACTTCCAAAACTATATTGGATAAAAATTTTACTTCTTTTTATATGGTTATAAATGTAACTCAAAAATCATGTAGAAGAATGGTAAAAGTAAAATTTATCGTAACTCTCAAACTCAGTATTTTAAAAGTTTTGTAAGTATGTTTAACATGCTACCAATGGTAAATAAAATTATTAGTATAGTTTGAATTTGTGTAAAAAGTACTATACTGTTTTTGCAAACTCATTTATTATGTAGAGCTTTTAGATAGATTATATATAATTGCTGATATCTGACTTTTTTTTTTTTTTTTTGCGGTACGCGGGCCTCTCACTGTTGCGGCCTCTCCCGTTGCGGAGCACAGGCTCCGGACGTGCAGGCCCAGCGGCCATGGCTCATGGGCCCAGCCGCTCTGCGGCATGTGGGATCCTCCCGGACCGGGGCATGAACCCATGTCCCCTGCATTGGCAGGCGGACTCTCAACCACTGCGCCACCAGGGAAGCCCTCTGACAATTTTTGATCCATGGAAGTGGCAATTTTGTTATGGTTTAGTCTGCTAATTTTTAAAAGTAATTGTTTCTTTGTCTATTTAGAAAAGTATTGTAAATGTATGAATATACAAATAATGAAAAGTTATTTTCAATTACTAATTTTAGACAAAAGCGGAAGGAAAAACGCAAGAGAAAGCAATTAGAGCGACAGTGTCAACTGGAATCAAACTCAGAAGGAAGTGACAGAAAACGTATTCGAAGAGACGTTGTTTACAGCCCACTCCGCCTTATCATTGACTGCAGTTTTGATAGCTTGATGGTATTAAAGGTATCGTGAATCATTGTCAGAAAAATCCTGTAACTGAACTAGGCTGAATAATTTTTGCTTTAATATGTAATATGACTTTGATATAACTTTATGTACTAAAATGCATCTTTTTTTCTTTTTAATTGTGGTAAAATACATGTAATGTAAAATTTACCATCTTAACCATTTTTAAGTGGACAGTTCAGTAGTGCTAATTACATTCATGTTGTTGTGCAGCCAGTCTCCAGAAGTCTTTTCATCTTGAAAAACTAAAACTCTATCCCCACTGAATGAACAACCATTTCCATTCCCCCTCCCTCAGCCCTTGGCACCACCATTCTACTTTCTGTCTCTATGAATTTGACTACTCTGTGTACCTTATGTAAGTGGAATCCTATAGTATTTGTCCTTTTGTGACTGGTTTATTTCACTGAGCATTATGTCTTGAAGGTTCACCCACATTGTAGTGTGTGTCAGAATTCCCTTATGTTTTAAGGCAGAATAATATTCTAGTGTATGTATAGACCACGTTTTGTTTATTCATTCATCTGGTGTCCATCAACATTTGTGTTGCTTCCACCTCTTGGCTATTTTGTTCTTTTGTGTGTGTGTGTTTAAAATTTATTTTATTGAAGTATAGTTGATTTACAGTGCTGTCTTAGTTTCTGCTGGGCAGTAAAGTGACTCAGTTATACATTTATACATATTCTTTTTCATATTCTTTTCCATTATGGTTTATTACAGGATATTGAATATTGTTCCCTGTGCTATACAGTAGGACCTTGTTGTTTATCCATTCTATGTATAATAGTTTGCATCTGCTAATCCCAGACCCCCAATCCATCTGTCCCCCACCCCTCCTCCCCTTTGGCAACCAAAAGTCTGTTCTCTGTGTCTGTGAGTCTGTTTCTGTTTTGTGGATAAGTTCATTTATGTCATATTTTTAGATTCTACATGTAAGTGACAACATACAGTATTTGTCTTTCACTCTCTGACTCACTTCACTTAGTATGATAATCTCTAAGTCCATCCATGTTGCTGCAAATGGCATTATTTCATTCTTTTTTATGGCTAAGTAGTATTCCATTGTATAAATATATCACATCTTCTTTATCTGTTCACCTGTTGATGGACATTTAGGTTGCTTCCATGTCTTGGCTGTTGTAAATAGTGCTGCTATGAACATAGGGTGCATGTTTTGTTTCGAATTATAGTTTTCTCTGGATATATGCCCAGGAATGGGACTGCTGGATCATATGGCAACTCTATTTTTAGTTTTTTGAGGAACCTCCATACTGTTCTCCATAGTGGCTGTACCAATTTACATTCCCACCAACAGTATAGGAGGGTTCCCTTTTCTCCACACCCTCTCCAGCATTTATTATTTGTAGATTTTTTGATGATGGCTATTCTGACTGATGTGAGGTGATATCTCACTATAGTTTTGATTTGCATTTCTCTAATAATTAGTGATATTGAGCATCTTTTCATGTGCTTTTTAGCCATCTGTATGTCTTTGGAGAAATGTCTGTTTAGGTCTTCTGCCCATTTTTTGATTGGGTTTTTTTTTTATATTAAGGTGTATGAGCTTTTTGTTTATTTTGGAAATTAAGCCCTGGTTGGTCGCATCATTTGCAAATATTTTCTCCCAGTCCATACATTGTATTTTCATTTTCTTCATGGCATCCTTTGCTGTGCAAAAGGTTATAAGTTTGTTTAGGTCTCAATTGTTTATTTTCACTTTTATTTCTATTGCCTTGGGAGACTGACCTAAGAAAACATAGGTAGGATTTATGTCACAGAATGTTTTGCCTATACTCTCTTCTAAGAGTTTTATGATGTCATGTTTTGTATTTAAGTCTCTAAGACATTTTGAGTTTATTTTTGTGTATGGTGTGAGGGTGTGTTCTAACTTCACTGATTTACATGCAGCTGTACAACTTTCCCAGCACCACTTGGTGAAAAGACTTTGTTTTCCCATTGTATATTTTTGCCTCCTTTGTTGAAGATTAATTGACCATAGGTGCATGGGTTTATTTCTGGGCTCTCTATTCTGTTCCAGTGACCCATATGTCTGTTTTTGTGCCAGTACCAAACTGTTTTGATTACTGTAGTTTTGTAGTATTGTCTGAAGTCTGGGAGGGTTATGCTTCCAGTTTTGTTCTTTTCCTCAGGATTGCTTTGCAAATTCTGGATCTTTTATGGCTCCATATAAATTTTAGGATTATTTGTTCTAGTTCTGTGAAAAATATCATGGGTGATTTGATAGGGATCACATTAAGTCTGTAGATTGCTTTGGGTAGTATAGCCATTTTAACAATATTAATTCTTCCAAGCCAAGAGCATGGGATATCTTTCCATTTCTTTGAATCATCTTCAGTTTCCTTTATTGATGTTTTATAGTTCTCAGCATATAAGTTTTTTACTTCCTTGGTCAGGTTTATTCCTAAGTATTTTTTTTTTGGTTGCAATTTTAAAAGGGATTCTGTTTTTACATTCCCTTTCTGAAATTTATGGTTAATGTAAAGAGATGCAACTGATTTCTGTATGTTAATCTTGTATCCTGCTACCTTGCTGAATTCATTTATCAGTTCTAGTAGTTTTTGTGTGGAGTCTTTAGGGTTTTCTATATATAGTATCATGTCATCTGAATATAATGACAATTTTACCTCTTCCTTTCCAATTTGGATACCTTTTATTTTTTTTTGTCTGATTGCTGTGGCTAGGATTTCCAATACTATGTTGAATAGAAGTGATGAGAGTGGGCATCCTTGTCTTCGTCCAGTTTATAGCAGGAAGGCTTTCAGCTTTTCACCAGTGAGTATTATATTGGTTGTGGGTTTGTCATAAATAGCTTTCATTATGTTGAAATATGTTCCCTCTATACTCACTTTCATAAGAGTTTTTATCATGAATGGATGTTGAATTTTATCAAATGCTTTTTCTGCATCTATTGAGATATCATGTGGTTTTTGTCTTTTCTTTTGTTGGTGTGGTGTATCATATTGATTGATTTGCATATGTTGAACCATCCTTGTGACCCTGGGATGAATCCCACTTGGTTATGGTGTATGATCTTTTTTATGTGTTCTTGGATTCAGTTTGCTAATATTTTGTTGAGAATTGTTGCATCTATTTTCATCAGAGATACTGGCCTGTAATTTTCTTGTTATGGTTTGTCTGGTTTTGGTATCAGGGTGAAAATGGCTTCATAGAGTGTCTTTGGGAATGTTCCCTCCTCTTCAGGCTTTTGAAAGAGTTTGAGAAGGATTGATATAAGTTCTTCCTTGTATGTTTGGTTGTTATTTAAGTCTAACTGTTCTATTTTATCATTTATGATATCTGTTGCCTTACTGATTTTCTGTCTAGAAGATCTGTCCATTGCTGTGAGTAGGGTGTTAAAGTCTCCTACTATTACTGTTTTCCCATCAGTTTCTCCCTTAATGTCCATTAGTATTTATTTTATGTATTTGGGTGCTCCTATGTTGGGTGCATATATGTTGAGGAGTGTAATATTATCTTCTTATATTGATCCTCTCATCATTGTATAGTGTCCTTCTTTATCTTTCTTTATGGCCTTTGTTTTAAAGTCTGTTTTGTCTGATATGAGTATTGCAACCCCCACTTTCTTGTCATTTCCGTTTGTATGAAATATCTTTCTCCATCCCCTCACATTCAGTCTTTGTGTGTCTTTTGCCCTAAAGTGGGTCTCTTGTACGCAGCATATTGTAGGCGCTTGCTTTTTTATCCAATCTGCCACTTTAGGTCTTTTGATAGGAGCACATTGACATTTGAGGTAATTATTGATAGGTATGTATTTATTGCCATTTTAAACCTTGTTTCCCACTTGATTTTGTATTTCTTCTTTGTTTATTTTTCCTTTTTGTATTTCCTTTTGTGATGTGATTTTTTTTTTGTATTATGCTTGTGTTCTTTTTGTTTTCTTGTGAATCTGTTTTTGATTTGTGGTTACCCTGTTGTTCAAGTATGTTAACCCCTTCCTATATCTACTGCCTTTAAACTGGTAGTCATATAGGCTAAAACACATTAAAAAAAAAAACCCAACATTTTGTTACTCTCCTCCCCCACATTTTATGATTTTGATGTCCTCTTACATATTCATGTTCATCCTTTTGCTGTTCATTGTGGTTATCTTGCTTTCACAGAAATTTTTTTTCTTTCTTTTTTTTTTTAATCTGTATACTGGCTTATTTAAGTGATTTACTTTCCAATTGTGATTTTCTCTTTCGTATAGATTCTTACTTCTCTATTTAGACAAGACCTTTTAATATTTCTTTAAGGATATGTTTAGTATTGCTTTTTTCTTCAAGTTTTTGCTTGTCTGAGAAATTCTTTCTCTCTCTTTCTATTCTAAATGATAAACTTGCTGGGTAGAGTATCCTAGGTTGCAGATTTTTCCCTTTCAGGACTTTGAATGTATCTTGCCATTCCCTTCTGGCCTGGAACATATTTGTAGAGAAATCAGCAGATAGCCTAATGGGGGGGTTCCCTTGTAATTAACTCTTTTTTTTCCTCTTGCTGCCTTTAGAATACTTTCTTTATCTTTTACTTTTGCTATTTTTTAATTATAATATGTCTTGGTGTAAGTCTGTTCGGGTTCATTTGTTTGGGACACTCTGTGCTTCCTGTATCTGTATAACTGTTTACTTCTTTAGGTTTGGGGAGTTTTCAGCCATAATTCCTTCAAATATATTTTCGATTCCCTTTTCTCTTTCTTCTCCTTCTGGGATCCCTATTATGTGTAGATTGGCCTGCTTTATTCTACCCCATACATCTTATATTGCTTTAATTTTTTTCACTTGGCTTTCTGTTTGCTGTTCTGATTGTGTGATTTCCATTAGTCTGTCTTCCACATCGCTTATTTGTTCTTCTGCATTATTCAATTTGCTGTTCGTTGACTTTAGCTCAGCTTTTGTCTCAGCAAATGAGTTTTCTAATTTTTCTTGTCTCTTGTTTATATTTCCTAGTTCCTTTTCCTGGTAATCTGCATTTCTTACTTCCTTCAGTATTTTCATTATCTCCTTTTTGAACTTGATGTCTGTTAGACTGAAGGAGTCTGTTTCATTGTCTTTGATTGGCAATTTCTTGATCTTTTCATTGGGAGTGGTTCCTCTGTTTTCTTCATTTTACTTATGGTTCTCTTACTCTATGAGTTTAGGAGAAACAATTGTTTCCTAAATAGTTGGAGATATTTTTATGTGGGAATGTCCCTGTGTAGCCTGCATGGGTTTAATATTTTTGGTGAGAGCGCTGTTTTTTGTATGGATACCTGCTGTTGTCTCCTCGATAGGGGGTGTGACTGGGGTTGTGGTGGCCAGAGCCTGCACTGAATATTGAGCAGGGCCTCCTCTTTGCTCTGTGGTTGTCACAGCCCTATTGGAGGCAAGGTCTGTTCCCCAGTTGGAGTAGAAGCCCCTAGATCCATTTCTGAGCTGTAGTGTGAGGTAAGCAGTATTGGAGCACTCCCACTGGGAGAGGAGCCACTGAGTATTCCTCTGCCAGAGCTGTCCGCTGAGAAGTGTGCTCTGTCATGTCATCTGTCACCCGTTGTGCAGGCTCACAAAGTACACTGTTGTGGGCACTGCCCTCAGCCTCACCTCAACCATGGGAATGCAGGCAATTGGCCCTGTTTTTCCTCGGGTGCTGGGTTCACAAAGCCACCAGCGCAGATCCGCTGGCGCAGATCCACTGAATTCAGGTACCAGGACCGCAGTAGTTGCATACCTGAACCTGCCGTGGGAGCTATGGATGGAGCCCAGACCCTGGCCCAACTCCATATGCACACACCCACAAAGCCCACAGCTGCTAAGGCCAGACCCGCCCCAGCCATGGGAGCACCCGTAGCCCACTTGGATGTTCCGCAGGAACTGAGTTTACAAAGCTGGCAGCAGTGGCCTAAACCCACAGATCGCACAGCCACAGGGAGAGGGCTCAGATATCAGCCCTGCTTCGTAAGTCACACGGCCCCTGGGGATCAGCTCTGATTTCAGCCCCGCCTCTGTGTGTGGACAACTTGCTGGCACTGCGTGCTCCCAGAGCTCGTGGAGGCAGCACTGAGCCTGATGAGAGCTCACTGAGAAAGAAGGAGCTTTAGCAGGCACTGCCCCTTAACAGTGGGGTTTCAGTGGCAGCAGCACACCTGCTGTGAGTGTGCCAAGAGTGAGGCTGCTATGGCGGACCCTGCCCTTCCCTTTGTGCACCCCTTAACAATGGTGCTTCACTTCTGTGGCAGGCCCGAGCCACAGTCCAGCCCCTTCAGGCTGTCTCCGTGCAGCCAACCCCAGTCCTCTCCCTGGGTCTGTCCTCTGAAGCCCGAGCTTTAGCACCCAGCCACCATACACAAAAGCAAAAGCAGATCTCAGACTGGGGAGTGCAGGGCGATGGCAGGGACCATTTGTGCAGGTCTCCGTCTGTTCTGCCTGCTGCAAACCAGCTGCTGTGCTCTCCTCTGAGCCTCTGAAGCTCCCTTTCTGTCCCAGCTGATCTCCCTGCCAGTGAAGGGGCTTCCCCGGGTGCAGGAACCTTTCCTCTTTCACTGTTCCCACCCAGGGGCTCAAGTCTTGTCCCGATTCCTTTTTTTTCTTTCATCCTACCCAGTTACATGGAGATCTTTCCTGCAGTTTTGGGTGTCTGAGATCTGCCGGTGTTCAGCAGGTATTCTGTGAGAATTGTTCCACATGTAGACGTAATTTTGATGTATTTGTGGGAGGAGGTGAGCTCTGTGTCCTTCTATTTTGCGATCTCGATTGGAGCCCTCTAAAATGCATCTTTCTTTATAATTTTTTGTTGGAGTATAGTTGATTTATAATGTTGTGTTAGTTTTGGGTGTACAGCAAAGTAAATCAGTTATACATATACATACATCCACTCTTTTTCAGATTCTTTTCCCATATAAGCCATTACACAGTATTGACTAGAGTTCTCTGTGCTATACAGTTCATCCTTATTAGTTATCTATTTTATGTATAGTAGTGTGTATATGTCAGTCTCAGTCTTCCAATTTACCCCTCCCCCACCTTACCCTCTGGTAACCATAAGTTTGTTTTCTACATCTGTAACTCTATTTATGTTTTGTAGATAAGTTCACATGTACCCTTTTTTTAGATTCCACATATAAGCGATATCATATGATATTTATCTTTCTCTGTCTGACTTACTTCACTCAGTATGACAAACTCTAGGTGCATCCATGTTGCTGCAAATGGCATTATTTTATTCTTTTTTATGGCTCAGTATTATTTTATTGTATATATGTACCACATTTTCTTTATTCATTCCTCTGTCAGTGGACATTTAGGTTGCTTCCATGACCTGGCTATTGTAAATAGTGCTGCAATGAACATTGGAGTGCATGTATCTTTTTGAATTATGGTTTTCTCCAGATATATGCCCAGGAATGGGATTCCTGGATCATATGGGAGCTCTATTTTTATTTTTTTAAGGAACATACATACTGTTCTCCATAGTGGCTATACCAGTTTACATTCCCACCAACAGTGCAGGAGGATTCCCTTTTCTCCACATCCTCTCCAGGATGTATTGTTTGTAGATTTTTTAATGATGGCCATTCTGACTGGTGTAAGGTGATACCTCAGTATACTTTTGATTTGAATTCCTCTAATAATTAGTGATGTTGAGCATCTCTTCATGTGCTTTTTAGTCATCTGTATGTCTTTGGAGAAATGTCTTCTTCCCAATTTTTTGATTGGGTTGTTTGTTTTTCTGATATTGAGCTGCATGAGCTGTTTGTATATATTAGAGATTAATCCCTTGTCAGTTTCTTCATTTGCAAATATTTTCTCCTGTTCTGAGGGTTGTCTTTTCATTGTTTATGGTTTCCTTTGCTGTGCAAAAGCTTTGAAGTTTAATTAAACTTAAAAGGTTAAGTTTTAATTAAACTTTAAGCTTAATTAAACTTAAAAAGGTCCCACTCGGACTTCCCTGGTGGTCCAGTGGTTAAGACTCCACAGTTCCAATGCAGGGGGGCGTGGGTTTTATCCCTGATTGGTGAACTAAGATCCCATGTGCATGGCCAAAAAAAAAAAAACTGAAAAGAAAAACAATAATTTGTTTGATTTTTGGTTTTATTTTCATTAGGAGGTGCATTGAAAAAGATCTTGCTGCGATTTATGTCAAAGAGTGTTCTGCCTATGTTCTCCTCTAAGAGTTTTATAGTCTCCAGCCTTACATTTAGGTCTTTAATCCATTTTGAGTTTATTTTTGTGTATGGTGTTAGGGCGTGTTCTAATTTCATTCTTTTACATATAGCTGTCCAGTTTTCCCAGCACCACTTATTAAAGAGACTGTCTTTTCTCCATTGTATATTCTTGCCTCCTTTAGGTGACCATAGGTGCATGGGTTTATCTCTGGACTTTCTATCCTTTTCCATTGATCTATATTTCTGTTTTTGTGCTAGTACCATACTGTTTTCGTGACTGTAGCTTTGTAGTATAGTCTGAAGTCAGGGAGCCTGATTCCTCCAGCTGCGTTTTTCTTTCTCAAGATTGCTTTGGCTACTCAGTCTTTTGTGTTTCCATACAAATTTAAAAATTTTTTGTTCTAATTCTGTGAAAAATGCCATTGGTAATTTGATAGGGATTGCATTGAATCTGTAGATTGCTTTAGGTACTATAGTAATTTTGACAATATTAACTCTTCCAATCCAAGAACATGGAATATCTTAGATCTCTCTCCATATGTTTGATTTCTTTCATCAGTATCTTACAGTTTTCTGAGTACAGGTCTTTTGCCTCCTTAGGTAGGTTTATTCCTAAGTATTTTTATTCTTTTTGATGTGATGATAAATGGGATTGTTTCCTTGATTTCTCTTTCTGACCTTCTGTTGTTAGTGTGCAGGAATGTGTACTCCACCCAGCAAAGCTCTCATTCGTATTAGATGGAGAAATCGAAAGCTTTATGCAAAAGTGAAGGGAAATCAGCACCACCAAACCAGCTTTAAAATGCATCTTAAAATTAAGTTTTTCAAAATCTGTTACCCTAAATTAAAGTAGCTAATAAGTTGCTTTTATTTATATGTATATGTATAGACAGAGGGAAAGACAGATACTCTAAGAGATTATGAAACTCAGTAATTGCATATTAATCATAAAGAGCTGTGGGGAGTTTGTTATTTATCCTAATCAAAAGGAAGAAAATAAGAAATATGATTGGCTTAATAGAATTATTTCTTATTTAATAGTTTGAGAAACCTGGTTGTTTAAACAATGCTATTAAAAGGAATATGTTTATAACCTTTGGTAGTTATAAAAATTGTAATAGCATGACTATAAGAGAGTTCTTTTTTTCTTTTGTTGTCTCTTAAGAAGAGTGAAAGTTTTCCTGAACTTGCATTTTAAGTGGCTACAAAATGTGAAATAATGGGTCACTTACAGAGTATTGACTTATGGTAATTATTTTATTAGTATGTAAGAAAACTGAATGGAAATTATCAGAAAGGACTTGTATTTCAATCTAGTCATCCCTTCTGCTTATTCTGTTCCACTCGGATTGTGGAATGGCCATAGATAATTTTGAAAATATTGCTTTAAAAATTTCACTCTTTTATAGGACATTAAGAAACTTCATAAGCAGATTCAACGATGTTATGCAGAAAATCGACGAGCACTGCATCCTGTGCAGGTATGTTTGGGGAATTTAAAACAAACTTCCAATTTCCTTTTATATCTTCCTTCGGAAAAGGCATAGGTAATCCTCGTTGCTTTTATAAGAAAGAGTCTTACAAGTAATCTTTCTTAGAGAACAAAACGCTATTTGTAAAAATGTTTTATTTTTCTACAAAAATAAAATATTTTAAACATTTTTTCATGTCATTCTCAAACACATTGTGCCCATTCATCATTAGTCATATACACACTGACCTATTCACTGCTGTGTAGCTGAACATCTTCATTAAAGGACTTATGCATATTTCCATACCAGTTTCTCAGCTCTCAATTCCTTCCTTTCTGGGGAATGGGGTAACTGCCCCTGGCTGATATGTGCCATTGTGTCTGTTGGCTAGATTTTTTCTACTTAAAGGATATTGAGTCACTAATAATTTTGAAAGGTACTTTATTAGCTAGAATGAGGAAGTGATTTGTGAGACTAGTTGGCTGCTCTTAAGAGTAGGGTCATTTTTCTTACTGAATTTGTTTGAATTCTAGGTGACCTAAAAATTAATTCTGGCTCACTGATGTTAAAAACCAGAAAATCTTAATATACTTTTGGTTAGATATTTTCTTCTTATCAAGTGATAGTAATATTATATTTTTACATTCTATATTCTTCTCACCCTTGATTAGATTTGAAATAGGTTTCAGGGTTTAGAGTCAAAGCAAAATTATGAAGATTTTGGACTGGTAAAAAAATAACTGTAGTGGCAAAAGAAGGGGAAGGGAAACTTCACATGGAAGCAGGAAGTTTATAGTAAAGTGATCATTAAACAAGAGGCAGATTATAACTGCTTAGAAAACAGGATGAAAATGTAGATGGAATACAGAAGTTAGTGGGTTAGGAGATACACAAAAATACACGTTGCTTATACCACAAATTTATTCTTGCACGTTTAAAGCATGCCATAAATTCATTTTTTTCCAGAATGAAAATATTTTGTCTTTCATTGATAATCAGATGAGTGTATGAGGGAATAAAATATTGACTTTAATAGTCATTTGCTCTCTCTTTCTATACCTGCTAATCTCTCTATCAGTTTTACTTGACAAGCCATGGAGGCCAGTTGAAAAAGAACATGGATGAAAATGACAAAGGATGGGTCAACTGGAAGGTAACTAAAATAGATTAACTCTCACATAATTCAAGGTATTTTTATGCTTAAAGGTCTACATGTTTTACCTAAGTTCTACACAATGCTAATAAATATAAGAGTCAGCAGCTACAAACCCTGCATATCACTGTACCTAAGTTTACCAGTGGAAGAAGCTAAGAGCCTTGAGATATAGTCTGTACTTGCTTTCATGAAATCTCACTTGCTATTTTACTGCCAACTTTAAAACATATTTTTTTAAAAAGGAAAAAATTTAAAGGTCGGTATGCAGTCTCTACCTAGCAAACTGGCTATACATTATTTATAAGAGTGAAGTCACTCTAAAATTTGGAAATGTACTTGCATTCTCTTTCTTCTAAATCTGTGCTATACCATATGGTGTCCACTTCCACATGTGGCTGCTGAACTCTTGAAATGTGACTGGTCTGAGTTGAGATGTGCTATAAATGTCAAATAGACATTAGTACAAAAAAAAAGAGAGAGAATGTAAAATATCTCCTTAAAATTAAAAAAACAAATTAATTTATTAAAATTAATTTCATCTATTTCTTTTCACTTTTTTTCATGTGGCTATTAGAAGATTTCAAATTATATATGTGGCTCACATTTTTTTCTATTGGACTAAACTACTCTCAGTCATTTGCAAAGATTACTAATAGATTGGCTTTAGTACCAGTCCCTAAGGAACCTTAACCCTATTCTACTCAGAGAAGTAGTGGGTTATTCCTACACTTTTTTCCTTTCTCCAAGCCAGTTCTCACTGTGATAGACTTTCCCTGTCTCACTCACTAATCCCATAATGACTGCATTTAATTTATTAATAGTCCATAGTATAAAACATTTTCAAAGGTTTTTTAAGTTTTAAAGTACAATATATTTACCAAGTTTTATGTTCATGCCTATTTTTCTAAGAAATAATGTAATAAGTTAGAATAGGCATACGTTCAGCTATTTTGTGGCTTGTTAAATTTATTATTTCATACCACCAGTTTTCCAGAGAGATGTGAGTTGGCTGGTCTCTAATTATGCACATTCCTCTTGGGGCCCTTATTCAGCATAGGGATCAAGTTTATAATATACCATTTTCCAGAAAAATGGCTGTTTATTAATCAATAAGGTATACATCTTAGGTGAGAGGTCTCCGCTTCATTTTTGATTTCCACAAAAATTATTGAGAAATGCCGTCTGAGCCTGGCGATGGATGCATCTTCCTTTATTCTTCTGGTGCAATTTGCAAAATTCTGACTGCCAACTGTTGTTCAGTCTTGTACCTCTGACCTGACAGTTTTGGTGAAGAAGATTTCAAATGTGTATCTTTGTGGAAGCAGATGCATGGAATTTATTAAATCTGTAAGCCCTTTCCTTTAGATGATTCATGTAGATGGAGAAGGAAGTAATTGGAGAAGGCGTTCTTTGGCTGGAGAACAAAGTGAGCAAATACATGACAAAAATGCATTTGTTTTGTTGGAACAGAGAAAGATAGGTTACTGCTATATTCAGGAAAGAATTACTAAGTTAAGGAGTTTGAATTTTATTCTACAGATAAAGATAAAACGTGATAGTGTTTTCAGAAAATGAGTGCACCATCCGTGTGTGGAAGTAAACTGGAGAGATCTGAGGCTAGAGACAGGGAAATAACGTCAGGAGGCTACTTAAATAATTGAGATGTGAGGTGAAAAGGTGTTGGAGTAGTAGATTCTAAATAAATAATACATTGTTATAATATTCTTTCAAACTTCCTTTCATATATTTTTTGGATGGGTTTGTCTAGGGAAAAGAAAATAATCATTTTTAGCCAATTTTCACAAAATCCTATTAATAACATCTTTCCCCTTGTGTTTTAAAGGATATCCACATCAAACCAGAGCACTATAGTGAATTCATACAGAAAGAAGACCTGGTTTATCTTACATCAGATTCACCTAATGTACTAAAGGAATTAGATGAATCAAAGGCCTATGTGATTGGAGGATTAGTAGATCACAACCATCACAAGGTACTATTAAGTTTTTATTTTTGCTTTTGCTCATACTTAAAATTGATATATCAGTTTTCTTGATAGTAATATCAGTTTTCTTGTTAGTAAATACTGATAGTTGATGTTTGAGTGCCTACAATATTTCAGTCACCTTTCTAGCTAAGCAAAGCATTTTGCATATATTAGTTTGCTTTATCCTCACTGCAACCCAGTGAGGTCAGTGCTATAAAAATTTTAAAAATAGGGCTTCCCTGGTGGCACAGTGGTTGAGAGTCCGCCTGCCAATGCAGGGGACGCGGGTTCGTGCCCTGGTCAGGGAAGATCCCACATGCCGCGGAGCGGCTGGGCCCATGAGCCATGGCCGCTGAGCCTGCGCGTCCGGAGCCTGTGCTCTGCAACAGGAGAGGCCACAACAGTGAGAGGCCTGCGTACCGCAAAAAAAAAAAATAAATAAATTAAAAAAAATTAAAAAAATAAAGCATGCAAACTATTGGTTGAGAAGTTTAGCTCTTCTTCCTCTTTCACTGTCTTTTTGCTCTTTCAGTCCTGATTAGACCCAGGCTTTAAGGATTTTAATTTTGAGAAGAGAGAAAATTTATATTCAGCATTCTTTTAATTGACAGAAAGGGAAGAATAAAATTTATAGGCAGTTGAACATTTTTTTCAATTCAGGTTTTTATTTAATTTGTGTTTGCCATTTGTGCCTCTTAGTGTTATGTAATTGAAACATAGTTTTATCTTTTAAAGTCATGGGAAGAATGATGATGCTTCTCTAGGAATTCAGTTTGTGTACTTTAAGAGAGAAAGGCAGTGTGGAGTGATGAGACGCTATTTGAGTCAGGAGGCATGAGCCAGGTTTTTCCTTTGGTTCTGCCACTGAGGAACTTTGTGATGGGACGGAGAGCATAATGTCTTTGGTTTCCTCATTTGTAAATTGGTTAAGACAAATGCCAGCAACATTCTAACTATACTTATTGTCAAGAGAATGTTTCCAAATTAGTGGTTAAACGTACACACACACTTTTTCAGATTATATTCTCTGAACTAAGGTCTTTCCTAAAAATTATTTATTCTTTCATAGACTTTAAATAATGTAATGTTCTAGCCCAAGTCACAGTGTCTTTGTTTTAGGGACTCACGTATAAACAAGCATCAGAACATGGAATTGATCATGCACAGCTCCCTCTTGGAAATTTCGTGAAGATGAATAGTAGAAAAGTTTTGGCAATTAATCATGGTAAGCTATAAGGGGATAAACTGAAAATGTACCTGAGTGAACACTGTGAAAAATAACATTACATTTACATTTTGGACAACTAGAAAATATACACCTTTGGAAAACACACAATTTGGGGTACAAAATTATAAAATGTCATCATTTATGATTTTTTTGAATAATATATGCATACTTTACAAAATTTTGAAAATGTACAAAAGTATAAAGAAAAATAAATAGGTGTAATTTTACTATGCAGAGATACTTTGTAGAAAGTTTTTGGTGTGTTTTCTTCCAGTTCTTTTCCTATGCATATATAATATTATTTATTACATAATTGGATTCTTACTCTATTGCATAAAATGTTATAAATCCAGGGTGTTTCCCCCCTATTTATTATTATATTTATTGAATCACTGTTAGTGGCTATGTAATTTTCCATCATCTAAATACACAATAATGTAACCATTCTCCTGTTGTTATTTTTTTTCTTTTTACTATTGTAAATATCATTGTAAGAGACATCCTCAGACTTAAGTCTTTGCCTGGAGTTTTGCTTTTTAAAAATTTTTCAGTAGAGATTTTTGTTAGTACACATAATTGGGCTTTTAAATTTTCTCTATAGCAGGCTCTAGGGAGTTATAGAAACAAACTTATTGATTCAAGGAATGAACTTCTTCTAAGACTTTTGCTAAATTAGTGGAAAGTACTTTTCTATCATAAAGTAATCCAAATTTCCCCCAGCAGTGTATTAAAGTGAAAGGACATCGAAGATAGTATTTAAAAAAAAAAAAAGCAGGCAAGACACTCCCTAGAGTGAGTGGCACTATATAGGAAAGATAGAAGAAATTTAGGTTAACACTAACCCTTTTTTTTTCTAGTTTTATGTTAGCACATAAAGGATAGAGAAGTGGAAGGAAAAAAGAATAGGAAGGAAACAAAAAAGGTCCTCTGTCTATTATAATTGACAACAGATAATGGTAAACCTCTGAGTGCTTAAGAACTGAAATGAGAAAAAGCTACAAAAGAGGTAGCAGCGTTGAGAGCCTTAGGCATATTGGCTCTGACAGCTAATACAGGAGAAAGAAGTAATAAGAACAAAGTAGTTACTAGGACATACTAGCACTCTTAACACAAAAGCAGTGTGTTTTAAAGCATGCACCATTGTGATGAACTAGGTTAAGAAACACATGGAGTTTGTCTTTGTTGCAGTGTTTGAGATTATTCTGGAATACCTAGAAACAAGAGACTGGCAAGAAGCATTTTTCACTATCTTACCCCAAAGAAAAGGAGCTGTTCCCACAGACAAAGCCTGTGAAAGTTCTTCACATGACAAGAAGTTCACCAGAGTTGAAGGTGGATTGAACAGTGATTCCAGTGAGGAGGAAAATAGAAATGAACTAGATTCACCACATAAGGAAGAAAAGCAGGATAAAGAAAATAGCACTGAATCTACAGTGAACTCTATACTACACTAATGTCATTTTTTTTTAAGTTTAAGGAAAATTAGGAGAAAATATAGAATTTCATGCAATATTTCATAGAATATTTGAAATGGAAGAAACTTTCATTTTCTCTTATTTCTGTTGTGAATTTTTTAAACTTTCTTTTTTTAGAACTAAGTGATAAAAGCACTAAAAAAGCATTTTTTTGTTTTTGCATAAGATTTAAATGTGTAATTTAAAAAATAATTTTCTAAGCCTCAAATAAGCATTTCTTGAGAATTTTACCTTATTAGTAAACCTTCATTCTCTTTTATTTACAAGATTGCATTCTTCAGAATGTGCCTTCTGACCTTTCAGTTTTATTATTATATGTTTATATCAATGTCTTTCTGATTTATTGCTTACTTATTTATGGAGGCAGCTATCCTGAAACTCCTTTAAGTCCACCAAAATGTTCTGTATGGGTGGTTACCTATTTGCAGCTTTTATATTCAATTTAGTTACTTCAAAGGAATATAGTGATTCTAGGAATAAGTGTTGGATTGAGAAACTCAAGAATTGATTTCTTTTGGACTACGGAGCCCATCTCTGTTCTTCCTTTGTAATGCCTTTGTGGTTCTAAAGCAATCACTGAAGAGTTAAGACTCTCTTTAATATATTTTCTTAATTTCAATAATGATGGTAAATTATTTCAATTACAAAATTTAATTTTTCAGGCTATATTATTTTAAAAGGCTGTTGAAGGATCAATTTTGTCATTACCCAAATTTAAAAAGAAACAGTTCTTAAAAAGAAAAACAAAAACGTAGCTCTTAGCAGCTATTCTTTTCCTTCCATATGTACTTCTTTACAATAAAATATATTGGTTCTTAAGCAAATAAAGTTAACTTTATATGTGCATCTGTCTACTATCATATAATAATATTCAAGCTAATGTAAATGTATGTTTCTATAAATAATATAAGCATATATGAAAATATGCATGTAATTGTATATACATCTATTTGTCCATATCATGTATGATTCTGTTATTAATCAATGATAATAGGATTGAGTTGCCATATATCTGTTTTATTTGTGTGAATGATTGTGCTGAATATCACTAAGGAATTTAAATTTCATAAAGTGCAAAAATCCATAACTCAACATTTGTATGAAGGCATTGGCAAGGGAAGATGGGGCTTGAAAAAGATATTTTAGTTCCTACCAGTAAATGTAGAGCAATTACGTTTAAAGTGATTATTCTCTGTCACAGCTAAAGTAACATTTCAGAAGCCTTTTCTGAGTTTGCATAATTAAGTTTCTATTCTTTTTACTCATTGGCATCTCAAATTATATATATATATATATATATATATATTTGGTAGAAAGTTCATTGAATTTAACATTGATGTTCACTGTCTCTTACATTGCTTTATTCTTAGTGATCTTTATAGTTATCCGTCTAAGGTCTGTGAGCAACATATGTAAACAAAGAAAAGCCCCCGCAATGGTAGAAGAACAAAGCTTAATGTCTTAAGTTGTATCTTTCAAAGTTCCAGGTTTTTCTGAGTAAATCTAGTTGGTGGCATGGAACATTATGCCTTTTCCTTAAATTACTCCATATGGAATAAGGCACAGTTTAATATTGAAAGGTGGAGAAAGATCATTACAAGCACTACAAAGTTTAATTTTCACCGATTATAAAAGCCCTGTAATTGTTTCCTAGGGCTGCCGTAACAAACTGTTGCAAACCAGTGGTTTAAAACAACAGAATTTGTTACTCTTTAAAAAAACAAAAACAAAAAAAAAGGACGTGGAAAAATGCTCAAAATCATGAATAATTAGAGACATGCAAATCCAAACAACAAAGAGGCATCACCCATCATGAGTCAGAATGGCCATCAGCAAAAAGTCTACACACAAGAAATGCTGAAGGGGTGGTGGAGAAATGCATACCCTCCTATGCTGTTGGAGAGATGTAAACTGGTAACAGCCACTAAGGAGAACAGAACAGAGGTGCCTTTAAAAAGTAAAAATTCCATATGATCCTGCAGACCCACTACTGGGCCTATAACCTGAGAAGACCAGAATGGAAGAGACACAGGCCCAAACGTCCACTACAGCAAGATTTACAATAGCCAAGATATGGAAGCAACCAAAACGGCCATCAACAGATGAATGGACAAACAAGAAGTGGTACATGTAGCCAATGGAATATTAGCCACGGAAAAGAATGAAAAAATGCTGTTTTCAGCACCATAGATGAGCCTAGAGATAATCATATGTGAAGTAAGAACAAGAATATCCTACGATATCATGTACAGATGTTATCTAAAAATTGATACCAATGAATATATTTCCACAGAGAAAGATACTCACAGACTTAGAAAACAAACTTATCGTTAACCAAAAGAAAAGGCGGGAGGAATGGATAAATTAGGATACGGGGGTTAACATACATATACTAAAATAAAATATATAATCACCAAAGACCACCATATACCAAGTGAGGTCTACTCAACACTCTGTAATAACCTATATGGGAGCAGGATTGAAGATGAATAGATAAACGTATGTGCATAAATGAACCAGATTCTGTACACCTACAACAAACACAACATTGTACTGGAGTTTACTCCGATAGAAAATAAAATTTAAATTAAAAAAACAAGAAGTAATGAGACATAAGCTTTTGGGGGTTTGTCCTGGCACCTTCCACTCTGATTTACAACCTAGGAACATGTCTTCCAAGAAGGCTCTGTTGCCCTAGTAACCAGAGTTGGGGATGTAGATATTGCGCCGCCTTGTGGCCATTTCCTGAAACAGCAGCTTTAAACCTAGTGCTAATGGTCACTTAACATTCACAAGGCAGGGCTGTAAATGACACCTGCCCTCCAAAAATGTCCTACAGTCTGAAATTGACAAAAAAATTCAACACGGGGCAAATTTTCACAAGGTAAAGTTTACTCTTTTTTTAATTAAAAAAAAGACATGGAAAAATGGTCAACATAATGAATAATTGGAGACATGCATATCCAAACAACAAAGAAGTATCACCTCACACCAGTTAGAATGGCAATCAGCAAAAAGTCGACAAACAGTAAATGCTGAAGGGGTTGTGGAGAAATGCATACCCTTTACGCTGTTGGTGGGATGTATACTGGTGACAGCCACTAACGAGAACTGAATGGAGATGCCATTAAAAGGTAAAACTTGAGCTACCATATGATCTGGCTGACCTGCTACTGGGCCTATCAACCGAGAAGACCAGAATCTAAAAGACACAATCACCCAAACGTCCACTGCAGCAAGATTTACAGTAGCCAAGAAATGGAAGCAACCAAAATGTCAATCGACACGTGAATGGACAGAAGTGGTACATGTACACAATGGAATATTAGCCACAAAAAAAGAATGAAACAGTGCCCTTTGCAGAACCATAGATGAGCCTAGAGATGATCGTACTACATGAAGTCAGAAAGAGAAAGACAAATATCCTATGATGTCATTTATAGGTGTTATCTAAAAACGGATACCAATGAACATATTTCCACAGAGAAAGACAGACTTAGAAAACAAACTTATGGTTAACCAAATGGAAAGGTGGGAGGAATGGGTCAATTAGCATGTTGGGGTTAACATACATATACTAAAACAGATAAAATAAATATATCAAAAAGGACCTACCTCATTGCAAGGGAGGTCTACTCAACCGTCTGTAATAACCTACACGGGAACAGGATCGGTACATGAATAGATATATGTATATGCATAAATGAAGCAGGTTCTGTACACCGAGAACAAACACAACATTGTATCAAATTTACTCTGATAGAAAATAAAAATTAAATTAAAAAAACAAAGAAGTAATGAGACATAAGCTTTTGGGGGTTTGTCCTGGCACATTCCACTCTAATTTACAACAAAGGAACAGGACTTCCAGGAAGGCTCTGTTGCCCTAGTAACCAGAGTGGGGAATTGAGAAATCCTGCCACCTTGTGGCCGTTTCCCGCAACAGCAGCTTTAAACCTAGTGCTAACGGTCACATAATATTCACAAGGACTGCAGGGCTGTAAATGACACCTGCCCTCAAAAAATGTCCTGCGGTCAGGAATCGACAAGAAAATTCAACACAGGGCAAACTTTCAAGAAGACAATTTCAAGAGGTAAATTCTACTCACACCGTTGTTTTTTTTTTTCTTACAGCACATGAAAAACTGCTCAACATCACTAATTATTAGAGTCAGGCAAATACAAAAAGGTATCACCTCACACCAGTTAGAATGGCCATCAGCAAAATATCTACAAACAAGAAATGCTGAAGGGGTGGTGGAGAAATTGGTACCCTCTTATGCTGCTGGTGGGATGTAAACTGGTAACAGCCACTAATGAGAACAGAATGGAGGCAGCTTTAAAAGGTAAAAATTGAGCTACCATATGATCCGGCAGTCCAATTGTTGGGTATGTATCTAAAGACCAGAATTCGAAAAGATGCACCCAAACGTGCACTGCAGCAAGATTTACAATAGCCAAGACATGGAAGCAACCAAAATGTCCATTGACCAATGAATGGATAAAGAGAAAGTGGCACACGTCCACAATGGAATATTGTTCAGGCATGAAAAGTAGGAAATAATGCCAATTGCAGCAACATAGATGAACCTAGTTGTAATCATACTAAGTGAAGTAAGTCAGAAAGAAAAAGACAAATATTGTATGATACCACTTATAGGTGGAATCTAAAAAGTAATACCAGTGAACCAACTGACAAAAGAGAAACAGAATCACAAAAGTAGAAAATAAAATTATGGTTAACAAAGGGGAAAGATGTGGGGAAGGGATAAATTAGGAAGCGGGGATTTACAAATAGAAACTATTACATATAAAATAGATAATCAACAAGGACCTACGTATAACAAGGGAGTTCTACTCAACATTCTGTAATAACCTATATGGGAAAAGAATCCGGAGATGAATAGATATATCTGTATGTATAAATGAAAAAGATTCTGTACACCTTCGAAACACACAACACACAGCATTGTATATCATGTATACCAAGACTTTAAGCAGATGTACCCTCCCTGTGGGAGGCAGAATAATGTCCCCCCAAAGATCCTAATCTCTGGAACCTATGGTGTTACATGGTAAAGTGGAATTAAATTGCTAATCATTTGACCTTAAGATAAGATTATCTTGGATAACCTGGATAACAGGCAGGCCCAATGTAATCATAGGGTCCTTAACAGTGGAAGAGGGGGGACGGAAGAGTCAGTATCAGTGATGTGTTATGAGAAAGACTCAACCAGCCACTGCTGGCTTTAAAGATAGAAGGGAGTCATGAGGCAAGGAGTGTGAGTAACCTCTAGAGGTTGGACAGGCAAGGAAACAGATTCTCCCCTAAAGCCGCCAAAAGGAATGCAGCCCTGCCAACACCTTGGTTTTAGCCCAGTGAGATCCATTTTGGACCTCGGCCCCAGAACTGTAAGAAACTTGTATCGGCTTAAGCCACCAAGTTTGTGGTAATTTATTACAGCAGCTACAGGAAGATACTACTTTCTTTTGCCAGCAGGAAAAAATTAACAGTGAAACTCTAGATAACGGTAGAGCCAGAAGATGGAAGGATCCAGGGCCTCTGAATCACCAAGTAAAGTGAAGTCATCTGCTGGTTGAAAACACACACCTTGGACTCTTATGTGAGAAAAACCTCTGCTGTATTTGAATGATGACATTTTTTACAACTGTTTTGTCTCATCCCAATGAGTACAACTCTCTGTGCCTCAGAGAATTTAAACTTTTTTTAAAATAAGTTTTCTTATTTAAAAAAAAAAGTGAGGGGCTTCCCTGGTGGCGCAGCGGTTGAGAATGCAGGGGACATGGGTTCGAGACCTGGTCTGGGAAGATCCCACATTCCACGGAGCAACTGGGCCCATGAGCCACAACTACTGAGCCTGCGTGTCTGGAGCCTGTGCTCCGCAACAAGAGAGGCCACGATAGTGAGAGGCCCGCGCACCGCAATGAAGAGTGGCCCCCGCTTGACTCAACTGGAGAAAGCCCTCACACAGAAACGAAGACCCAACACAGCTAAAAATAAATAAATTAATTAATAATAATTTAAAAAAGAAAAAAAAAGTGAGTATAAAAATAATAGCTACCTCAAATAGTTATGGTGAAACTTAAATAAGTTACCATATCTAAAGTGTTTAGAATGATTCTTGACACACAGTAAGTGTAGTATAAGTGTTATCATTAAGAGTGTGTGCATACATATGGTCACCTTATCTTTGATAAAGGAGGCAGGAATGTACAGTGGAGAAAGGACAGCCTCTTCAATAAGTGGTGCTGGGAAAACTGGACAGGTACATGTAAAAGTATGAGATTAGATCACTCCCTAACACCATACACAAAAATAAGCTCAAAATGGATTAAAGACCTAAATGTAAGGCCAGACACTATCAAACTCTTAGAGGAAAACATAGGCAGAACATTCTATGACATAAATCACAGCAAGATCCTTTTTGACCCACCTCCTAGAGAAATGGAAATAAAAACAAAAATAAACAAATGGGACCTAATGAAACTTCAAAGCTTTTGCACAGCAAAGGAAACCATAAACAAGACCAAAAGACAACCCTCAGAATGGGAGAAAATATTTGCAAATGAAGCAACTGACAAAGGATTAATTTACAAGCAGCTCATGCAGCTCAATAAGAAAAAAACAAACAACCCAATCCAAAAATGGGCAGAAGACCTAAACAGACATTTCTCCAAAGAAGATATACAGATTGACAACAAACACATGAAAGAATGCTCAACATCATTAATCATTAGAGAAATGCAAATCAAAACTACAATGAGATATCCTCTCACACCGGTCAGAATGGCCATCATCAAAAAATCTAGAAACAATAAATGCTGGAGAGGGTGTGGAGAAAAGGGAACACTCTTGCACTGCTGGTGGGAATGTGAATTGGTTCAGCCACTATGGAGAACAGTATGGAGGTTCCTTAAAAAACTACAAATAGAACTACCATATGACCCAGCAATCCCACTACTGGGCATATACCCTGAGGAAACCAAAATTCAAAAAGAGTCATGTACCAAAATGTTCATTGCAGCTCTCTTTACAATAGCCCGGAGATGGAAACAACCTAAGTGCCCATCATCGGATGAATGGATAAAGAAGATGTGGCACATATATACAATGGAATATTACTCAGCCATAAAAAGAAACGAAACTGAGCTATTTGTAATGAGGTGGATAAACCTAGAGTCTGTCATACAGAGTGAAGTAAGTCAGAAAGAGAGAGACAAATACCGTATGCTAACACATATATATGGAATTTAAGAAAAAAAAATGTCATGAAGTACCTAGGGATAAGACAGGAATAAAGACACAGACCTACTGGAGAACAGATTTGAGGATATGGGGAGGGGAAAGCGTGAGCTGTGACAAAGCGAGAGAGAGGCATGGACATATATACACTACCAAACGTAAGGTAGATAGCTAGTGGGAAGCAGCCGCATAGCACAGGGAGATCAGCTCGGTGCTTTGTGACCGCCTGGAGGGGTGGGATAGGGAGGGTGGGAGGGAGGGAGACGCAAGAGGGAAGAGATATGGGAACATATGTATATGTATAACTGATTCACTTTGTTATAAAGCAGAAACTAACACACCATTGTAAAGCAATTATACCCCAATAAAGATGTTTAAAAAAAAAGAGTGTATGCATAAATGCACACACACAAAAAATTTATAATATCTGTTTTGAATATCAGTGCAAACATTCTAAACAAAAGATTGGGTAAGGAGATGACCATTTTTCCAATAGTCCAACAACATTGAAACACAGTAGATTGCAAAAAGTAGCTCAGATGTTAAAATTCTGTTTGTTTATTGTCGTTGCTTTTTATTTTTTATCAGATTTTGGGGTAGTGTTGAATTGAAATTGCCTAATTCTGATTATGGATGATTTTTCTAGTATCAGAGCCCAATGCTTATGTACTAATATTAATAGTAGCGAGACTAGAAATATAGTATATAAACATATTTCTTTTATACATGGTACTAATTTAACTACAAATAGAAATATTATCTCCCTTAATATTTATTTAGTATCATTATATACAGGTGCTTTGAGATTTACATGTACCAACATATAGAGGAGCTATTGATTCCTCCATACCAAAAACATGTTTTTAATAATTTGATGTTATGACAAAGTGAAACTCACATTTGTGAAAGACTTAGCCCAGTCTCGAATTTCTACCTTTGGTGTGTTACAGGATAAAATGTCCCCTGGGGAGAGAGACTGTGTCCTTGCTGTATGCTCCTTGCTTATGTTGGTTTTGTTGATATGCTCTCTTGAGTTTTAGGCCTGGGAAGAGACTCTGGCTTGCTGAAATATTCTGCAATGGGTATTTTCGTCTTATTTCTTCTTATAAACAGTGGAAGCTTGTGCTCAGCCTCTGAAATAGAAAAAGTCTCAATAAGACCATAATTGAGACATCGAATATAGTAGCTTCTGCCATGTTTTAGCAGCAAATCACACACACACAAAATCTATATGAAGTTTAGGTGAATCAAATACACCCAAAATTCATAAAATAATTTATTCTCATCTTTCTTAGCACCTGCTCATCTTTAGTGAGTTATCTGTTCTATAACATGCAAGATATGTTCTTTCAATCTTAAAATCAAACACTATTTTGGTAGGAACGATTTAGAGCTGGTGATGAGTAAAGGTGAGGGATAAGGATGGGACCAGTGAGAGAAAGGTGAAGGATATATGGTCCTGACAGACAAAAAAGAAAGTAGACAAGCCGGTTAAAACAACTGTACTCAAAAGACCTTCCCAAGGCCTACACTCTTTGCACCTAAACAGAAATAAGGATTTGGGGAGACGCTGAATACCAACACTAGAGACAAAGAGGTATGATTTGAGGATTTTGTATACAAGTATCTAGACAGGGTAAAATATATTTGAGGCCTACCGATAAGACATAAAATTATGTGATAGAAACCATCACTGTCATGATTTTGTGATCATAGGGTGAAGAGTTTGTTAAAAGTCAGATACAATAGACCATCCTTGGAGTGTCAGAGTAAGGAGGTATTTTCTAATTTCTAAACTATACTTATTATTGCCTATTAGCAAATAGCATTTCTTTCGGGTTTGATTAATCCCAACAGAAACTGCTGGAGTCTAGAGTGACCTCCGGAAACTCTAATTGATTGCTAAGTCATTCCTGGTATAAGGGGGACTTGCAGAAATAGGAAGACAGACTTTTGTGTGAGGCTTGTAGACAGGCTTCATAGTTGTTGCCCTATAGCCATTGCTGCTATGTTTGTTTTAAAGCTAGGAGCTGCCAAACCCACAGGGATATTTTGATTCGACTATTCTGGACCAAACTAGGACTTTCCACAATTCTTGATTTTGCTTGGTCCAAATTGAAGGCTGGGGCTGGACTTCTGATGGGGACATAAAACTGCTACTCTCTGTTGTATTTCAGCTGTGTTGTGGGCATATGTTTGTGGCTAATTGTCAAAATTTTATTGTTTTCTCTGGCTGGCTTTGTTTCAAGTGAAAATCATTTAGCCCAATGACAGTTAAGCTGTGAAGAACCAAAACTCTGACTATCACTGTCCTTTTTGTTAGGTCAATGCAGGTTGTCTCCTGTCACTGGATTGGCATGACCAAACTTAAGAGTTCCTGCTGTCCTTCTGTCTTGCTTCTCAAAGAGTGTGATGAGGCACTTTGCCTTTCAAAACGAAGTCAAATATAGGTCAGATTTATCTCATTGAGAAATTCAGCTGATGCTGTCCCTTAAGAGTAGCTGTAAATTGCTATTATATTATACTGCCTTTAAAACCACAGATCCTTAACATCTTTGTCTCTAACTAGCTAGATACTTACTGGTTTCCTTATACCAGCTCAGTAATTATCGCAAACTGTACTTAACCTTTCAGTACTTCCTTATTTCCTTCAGATCCTTGACTTGACACTCTAAATCAATTGGAGAAAGAGAAAATGAAATTCACAGATACAAACAAGAATTTCCCATAGACTGCATTATCATCAACAAGCTAAGTATGTATGTTTCTTAAATAAGCTACCCCAATTCTTCATTTTGCAATGCAGACCGCATCAAATGTACTTTCCAATGAAAAATTCTTCTAACTTTGAGTAAACATCTGAACAGTACATCAGCTATTACTCAGTAAGGTAGAGAAACTGACTCTATCTCCCAGTTTCCAATTTTATGGAAACTTCAAGGTGGCGACCGATTAAAATGTAAAATTCTTCCTCTGTCTTAATAATGCTTTTTAAAGTGACATGTTATGTGTTTTGAATATTTATTTTCCCTGAATTTACGATTTGCCCAACTTTTAATTTTAAAGCAACAAGATATTCTCTCACAGCTTAAATAACATCTTACCACATTCTTTCACCATGCTGTTACACATAAATATGTATTTTCTTCTGTCATTGAAATTACAAAGCTTAAGACAAAGACTGAAATAATTCCAAATTCCCTTAATAGTTGTTTTTCCCTCTGGCAGCCCCCAGGCATACATCAGAGAAAATTAAGTGGAGCAATTTATTTTAATCTTGCATTGTTCTAGACAAAAAAAAAGTGATTTAACAAAATACACAATAACAATGCAATTTTGGTTTTCTTTATTGCTTCTATTTTTAGATAAACTAAAAACCACTGCATTTTCTTAGATTTCTGGGTGGCTACTCTTGCTTTACCCTGAATGGAAAGGGAACTTTTCTCAGAAAGATGGGTTGTTAGGTAAGGAAGACATGGTCTCTGCCAAATGCTCTGAACAACAGGATTTAGAATGATTTCTCGTATTACGTTTATGAAAATGAAAGAAAACAAACACTCACTGTTGTCATTTACTGAATAAGGAGGATACTTAAAACCTCAGCGATTTTAGTGTTTTGAAAGATAACCAAAAGGGAATTCAGGGCTTCCCTGGTGGCGCAATGGTTGAGAGTCCGCCTGCCAATGCAGGGGACACGGGTTCGTGCCCCGGTCCGGGAAGATCCCACGTGCCGTGGAGCGGCTGGGCCCGTGAGCCATGGCCGCTGAGCCTGCGCGTCCGGAGCCTGTGCTCCGCAACGGGAGAGACCACAGCAGTGAGAGGCCCGCGTACCGCAAAACAAACAAACAAACAAACCACAAAAGGGAATTCAAAGTCTTTATGAACCACATGCCCCACAGGTGGCCATTAGGCCTAATTACCTGCTCTGTCGATGTCCTTCCCTAGAACTGGTTAGCACTTCTGATTTTGCCGGTGAATCTGAGGGTGATTTAACTTTGGGTGGCCTGCCAGTCTCTGCTGCTAGTTCCGCTGAGGCTTTTCTTCTGAGGGGAGTTAACAAGTTTATCTCAGCCAGTTCAGCATGAATCAAAGCTGAGACCCACTCCTTTTCTGATTTAAAAAAAGAGACGGGCAAGAAGGTTGTAATTATCATGTTGGCTAGAAACACAGGATTAGTTCTTTTACTCAGCACTCCGGTGTGAAAGGTAATCTGTTTTCTGGGTAGGCACCTGCGTGTGAGTTAAATTTTCTGTAGAAAAGGTGATTCACATCAACCTAATTTCTGTTGACCTGTGATATTGTATAGCTCTCAGAGTACTCACTGGGGTACCTGTCCCTGAGTGGCAGTGGAATACATTTAAAATACTGAGTATAAAACCCAGACTTACAGGCCACCGCCAAATAAAAACAAATAAGGATACCTATAAAAAGTATTAGTACCATGCGATCTCATTAAAATAAAGACTAATAGTTAAATAATGAATAGTTTTAAGCATCTCTACAAAGATATATACCAAAGTAGTACTAAAGTGATGTCCGTGACAATTTTATTATTTTTCCTCTTTTATTATTTTTTTCTGGTTGGTTTGTTTTTCACCCCCAAATAAGCACTCAATATTTGTGTAAATTTTTAAAATTTATATTCTTGAAAAGGAAAAAAAAAGAATAAAAACTCCTTATCCCCAAATACTTCTCAATTGCCTGCCAAGTAATCTTCCTGAGGTAAGGTACTATCTCCAAAGTACTCCTCATTTAAAAACATTAGTCTGTTCCTAACACATTGGTATTTCCTAACATTGATTACTGCAGTGATTTTCAAAGAGTGGTCCCCAGACCAGGCTTATCAGTGTCACCTGGGAACTTGTTAGAAATGTCAATTCTCAGACTCCACTCACCTCAGTTTTGCCTCAGTGAGTCTGATGACCAGCTAGGTCTGAGGTTAGCTGCTCTATGCTATTTATGGTTGTCTCACTTGGGACTGGCATGTGCTTTCATGGAACAAGTCAGAAGAGCCTAAAGGAGGCTGGGAGTTGACTGACTTGATGGTTTTGGTGAGGAATTGGCAGAGCTGTTAGAATCTGGAATTTGGAAGGCTGTGCTACTGCCATCCACATACAAGGAGGGAAACAGGCTGTATTCAGGGGTCACAGGAGGCCAGAAGATATGCTCAGGGAGAGCCTGGGTGTGCGGACGCAGGAGGAAAAGCACAAACCAGCTCCGGACACAAGTGTTTCACATCACCCGAAGAAGTTCAGTTTGGGGCATACCAAATTGTGGGTCATTGTATGACCAGCTTGTGTGCAGTTGGATATACAGGACTCTGATACTGAAACATTAGGGAAATAATATTGCAACCTTGTCTTTGCAAATCCAAGGTAGAAAACTTCAGACACTGGCACATTCCTAGTTTCTGACAATGAACTGAGCTCAGCGTTCACAAATGCTTAATCTCACCTTTGGAACTTGCATGGAGCAGCCACTGTAGAACTTCTGCCAGAGAATCAGTACGTAGAATGTTACAGATCTTTTCCAGAACCTGACAGAGAACGTTAGAGTTACATAGTGAGCAAGGTTTATAAGGTTTCCTTTACTTACTCCACAATCTCATCTTCCCAAATGTCACTCTGTACACAATGCTCAAGTCGATTGGGATTTTAGCTTGGGAGCCAGATTTCAAACAGGAAAAAAACATCTTCAGTACAAGTACATTTGGCCCTGCAAGGCAGGGTTAGGGGCGCCGACCCTCCAAGCAGTCGAAAATCCAGCTATAACTTAGAGCCAGCCCTCCATACAGGTGGTTCCTCCATATTCGCAGTTCCACATCCACAGATTGAACCAACCACAGGTCATGTAGTACCATCATATTTATTATTGAAAATAATCCATGTATAAGTGGACCCACACAGTTCAAACTTGTGTTGTTCAAGGGTCAACTGTGAGAGTTTAGGTTAGGCGATGCAGTTTTGTTTTGTTTGTTCAGTACTAACATCTTCTGGAGGAGCAATTCACTTTTCTTCTCTTTCGGAATTGATACTTTCCTACTGCAGCATGGGGTTCTTCCAGTCACAGAACTGCCCCATCTGTACTTCTCCTCTCTACAGTGAGTGAATCTAGCTGAATTCATCATTGTTCCTCAGTCCCCTGAACACAGTGATTGGCCCAATAGGATAGGAATACAATTACCTCTAGTGTATCAGAATCCTTCGTTGACTTCTTAATCTGGAGTTAAGGGCTGAGTGTGGATGACAGAGGAGATATATGAAATAATTCTAATAAAAATGGACTATAATAAGGCATTAAAGTCCAAAGTATTAAGCACATGTAGATGTTTCTAGTTTTATCCTAAATTGTGTCTGTTCTTGGAATTTAGACATATCTGAAATCCAAACCTGTCTCCTGAACTTCAGCCCTATATATCCATCTGCCTACCAGACGTATCCACATAGACATACTGTAGGTATTTTGAACCCCAAATATCTAAAGCTAAACCCAGCTTTCTCTTCATAAAACCTGCTCCAAACTTGCTGTTTCTCCTGGTTCCCCTATCTCAGTGGACACACCAGCATACATTGAACATATGTCCAAGCAAGACCCTGGGATTCATACTGGACAACTCCCTTGTCCTTTTCTACAACACACTACCAACAAGTTCAGTAAATTCTTTCTTCTAAATATTTCTCAAATATCTCTATTTCTCTTTATCCCCACAGCCTTGACCCAGTCTAAACTATCGTCAATTCTGCAACTGCAACATCCTTTTTCCTAGGCTTTCTGGCTGAAATCTTCTCTTAAAATACTATTAATTTAACAAATATTTGTGTCTATCATTGATCTAGGTGCTGGAGATATAGAATTTAAAGTAAAGGGCAGAAAAATCCACTGTCCTTTATTGACCTTTGTTCTATTATTAAGATTCCTGTCCCCAATAATGCCTCATCCTACAAGAGAACAAGTTAAATTTGCTCCTAATTTCACAATAAATCAGTGTCCATGGCAAAAATAGAAAAATAGCCTATTTTTACCTATAAATTTTACCTAAAATACCTATAAAAATAGGTATTATATTATTCCCTAGGCCACTCTGCCTCTCATGATTTTGTCATCAATATGGTGATTGCACATCACTCCCAGCTTCTTCTAATTCACAGGTCACTCAGTTACAACTTTGAAAGACTATAATTATCATTTTAGTGAGAGAAGATAGAATAAGTCCTCCTAGGAAACTTTCTCTTCACTGAGTTTTATTCTGGAAGCCAGTTAATATATTGGTGGGTGAGTTTGATCTGTTGAAATTTGATTTTAGGGTTTGAGTGTAGGTCTAGAGTAGCCCCTACTGTGGGTTAGTATACCCTATTCTTTTTCTAAAGTGTGACCTTTCTGGGGTCTCAACTGCATTCCTGGTGTGTTCAGCAAGGTCTCTCTACTCTAGCAATCAGAACTCCATCATCTGTAAGCAAAATGCTCCCTCCCATTAGCTCTCTTCTGCCAGGTCTCAGACTCTCATCCTGTGCACATACAGCTTTTATTGGGCTAAAGATTCAGGGAACCCGATACAGATTTCTGGAGCTCATTCTGTCCACAGATCCTTCTTCTTCAGTATCTTAATTTGCGAATTCCAGCCACTTCAGCATCCCCAAACACTAAACTCTGTTTTCTCTACCTAGTGAAGCTCTTACTCTCTGTTTGGGCTCCACTTCTCTATGCCATGATTAGGAATGTGCCCCAGGAAGAAATCTGGGTTGAATGTGGAAATTATCCCAATTGTTTCACTTCCCTTAATGGTCATAAATCTGTGCTATCTGGTGTCCAGTGCCTGGAAACAGTTTTTTGTTTGTTTGTTTCCCAGATATATTGCTGTTTACAGTTGGAGGCTAATGAACCTAATCTATCATTTTGGAAGCAGAGTACCTTGCTGGAAATTTTCTTCCCCCTCCCAAATTAATTCTGCATATTATATCTAGAATGATTTTTCTAAAGTACAACTCTGACAAGGTAATTCTTGTACTTACAAAGGAATTCAGCCCTTGGGATGAAATCTGGCCACCTCAATATAGCTTATAAAATACTTTATTATCTGGTTTCTGCTTAAGTCTCCAGCCCTGTCTTTTATAAACTTCTCCCTGCACTCTCTGCATCACCCATATCATTGCTTTTAGTTCCTTGAATAGATAGTGCTCTCACATCCTAGCATTTAGATATGAAGCTCTCTTCACTGGGAATGAGCTCTTCCATGCTTTTCTTCATTTTCTAATTATATCTTAAACATTCTTTGGATTGCTTTCCCCTTGAAGACTCTCTTAGCTCCAAATCTACTCCTATATGTCCTGACAACATCTGTACAATTCCTCTTTTTTTTTTTTTTTGCGGTACGCAGGCCTCTCACTGTTCTTGTGGCCTCTCCCGTTGCGGAGCACAGGCTCCGGAGGTGCAGGCTCAGCGGCCATGGCTCACGGGCCCAGCCGCTCCACGGCATGTGGGATCTTCCCGGACCGGGGCACGAACCCATGTCCCCTGCATCGGCAGGTGGACTCTCAACCACTGCGCCACCAGGGAAGCCCCCAGTTTTCTTTTGATTCCCATTTGCATGGAATACTTTTTCCATCCCCTCACTTTCAGTCTGTATGTGTCCCTAGGTCTGAAGTGGGTCTCTTGTAGACAACATATATGCGGGTCTTTATTTTGTATCCATTCAGCCAGTCTATGTCTTTTGGTGGGAGCATTTAATCTGTTTACATTTAAGGTAATTATTGATATGTATGTTCCTATTACCATTTTCTTAATTGTTTTGGGTTTGTTTCTGTAGGTTTTTTCCTTCTCTTGTGTTTCTTGCCTATAGAAGTTCCTTTAGCATTTGTTGTAAAGCTGGTTTGGTGGTGCTGAATTCTCTTAACTTTTGATTGTCTACAAACGTTTTAATTTCTCCATCAAATCTGAATGAGCTCCTTGCTGGGTAGAGTAATCTTGGTTTTAGCTTTTTCCCTTTGATCACTTTAAATATGTCCTGCCACTCCCTTCTGGCTTGCAGAGTTTCTGCTGAAAGATCAGTTGTTAACCTTATGGGGATTCCCTTGTAAGTTATTTGTTGTTTTTCCCTTGCTGCTTTTAATTTGTTTTCTTTGTATTTAATTTTTTATAGTTTGATTAATATGTGTCTTGGTGTGTTTCTCCTTGTATTTATCCTTTATGGGACTCTCTGTGCTTACCAGACTGGACTATTTCCTTTCCCATATTAGGGAAGTTTTCAACTATAATCTCTTCAAATATTTTCTCAGTCCCTTTCTTTTTCTCTTCTTCTTCTGGGACCCCTATAATTCAAATGTTGGTGTGTTTAATGTTGTCCCAGAGGTCTCTAAGACTGTCCTCAATTCTTTTCATTCTTTTTTCTTTATTCTGCTCTGCAGTAGTTATTTCCACTATTTTATCTTCCAGGTCGCTTATCCGTTCTTCTGCCTCAGTTATTCTGCTATTGGTTCCTTCTAGAGAATTTTTAATTTCATTTATTGTGTTGTTCATCATTTTTTCTTTGCTCTTTAGTTCTTCTAGTTCCATGTTAAACATTTCTTATATTTTCTCCATTCTATTTCCAAGATTTTGGATCATCTTTACTATCACTACTCTGAATTCTTTTTCAGGTAGACTGCCTATTTCCTCTTCATTTGTTTGGTCTGGTGGGTTTTTGCCTTGCTCCTTCATCTGCTGTGTGTTTCTCTGTCTTCTCATTTTGCTTAACTTACTGTGTTTAGGGTCTCCTTTTTGCAGGCTGCAGGTTCGTAGTTCCCATTGTTTCTGGTGTGTGTCCCCAGTAGCTAAGGTTGGTTTAGTGGGTTGTGTAGGCTTCCTGATGGTGGGGACTAGTGCCTGTGTTCTGGTGGATGAGGCTGGATCTTGTGTTTCTGGTGGGCAGGACAGTGTCCAATGGTGTGTTTTGGGGTGTCTGTGGACATGATTTTAGGCATCCTCTCTGCTAATGGGTGGGATGTGTTCCTGTCTTGCTAGTTGTTTGGCATAGGGTCTCCAGCACTGTAGCTTGCTGGTTGTTGAGTGGAGCTGGGTCTTAGCGTTGAGATGGAAATCTCTGGAATAGCTTTCACCAACTGATATTACGTGGAGCGGGGAGGTCTCTGGTGGTCCATTGTCCTGAAGTTGGCTCTCCCACTTCAGAGGCACAGGCCTGATACCCAGCCAGAGCACCAAGATCCTGTCAGTCACACAGCCCAGAAGAAAAGGGAGAAAAAAGGAAAGAAAGAAAGAAAGAGAGAGAGAGAGAGAAAGAAAATAAAGTTATTAAAATAAAAAATAAAAAAATATTAAAAATAAAAAACGATTAAAAAGTAATTATAAAAAGAAAAACAAGTAGAAAGAAAGAAAGAAGAGAGTAACCAGACCAAAAAACAAATCCACCAATGAAAACAGGTGCTAAAAACTATACTAAAAAAACAAACAAAAAAAATGGCCAAACAGAACCCTAGGACAAATGGTAAAAGCAAAGCTATACAGACAAAATCACACAAAGAAGCATACACATACACACTCACAAAAAGAGAAAAAGGAAAATAAAAGTGTATATATATATATATATATATATATATATATATATATATATACCTGTATATTAAAAAAAAGGGAACAGAGCAACCAAATCAATAAACAAATCTACCAATGATAATAAATTCTAAATACTAAACTAAGATAAACTTAAAAGCAGAAACCAGTCAGTCGCATACAGCAAACCCTAAGTCTACAGTTGCTCCCAAAGTCCACTGCATCAATTTGGGATGATTCGTTGTGTGTTCAGGTATTCCACAGAGGCAGGTACATCAAGTTGATTGTGGGGATTTAATCCGCTGCTCCTGAGGCTGCTGGGAGAGATTTCCCTTTCTCTTCTTTGTTCGCACAGCTCCTGAGGTTCAGCTTTGGATTTGGCCCCACCTCTTCATGTAGGTCACCTGAGGTCGTCTTTTCCCGCTCAGACAGGACGGGGTTATAAAGGAGCCGCTGATTCGGAGGCTCTGGCTCACTCAGGCTGTGGCGGGGGGGGTGGGGGCGGTGGAGGGAGGGGCACGGCGTGCGCGGGGCGGGCCTGCCGCGGCAGAGGCCGGCGTGACGTTGCAGCAGCCTGAGGCGCGCCGTGCGTTCTCCCGGGGAAGTTGTCCCTGGATCCCGGGACCCTGGCAGTGGCGGGCTGTACAGGCTCCCCGGAAGAGGGGTGTGGATAGTGACCTGTACTCGCACACAGGCTTCTCGGTGGCAGCAGCAGCCTTAGCGTCTCATGCCCGTCTCTGGGGTCCGCGCTTTTAGCCGCGGCTCGCGCCCGTCTCTGGAGCTCCTTTAAGCAGCGCTCTTAATCCCTCTCCTCGCGCACCAGGAAACAAAGAGGGAAGAAAAAGTCTCTTGCCTCTTTGGCAGGTCCAGACTTTTCCCCGGACTCCCTCCCGGCTAGCCGTGGCGCACTAACCCCCTGCAGGCTGTGTTCACGCCGCCAACCCCGTCCTCTCCCGGCACTCCGACCAAAGCCCGAGCCTCAGCTCCCAGCCCCGCCCGCTCCGGCGGGTGAGCAGACAAGCCTCTCGGGCTGGTGAGTGCCGGTCGGCCCTGATCCTCTGTGCGGCAGTCTCTCCGCTTTGCCCTCAGCACCCCTGTTACTGCGCTCTCCCCCGCAGCTCCGAAGCCTCCCCCCTTCGCCACCTGCAGTCTCCGCCCGCAAAGGGGCTCCTAGTGTGTGGAAACCTTTCCTCCTTCTCGGCTCCCTCCCACTGGTGCAGGTCCGGTCCCTATCCTTTTGTCTCTGTTTATTCTTTTTTCTTTTGCCCTACCCAGGTACATGGGGAGCTTCTTACCTTTTGGGAAGTCTGAGGTCTTCTGCCAGCGTTCAGTAGGTGTTCTGTAGGAATTGTTCCACGTGTAGATGTATTTCTGATGTATTTGTGGAGAGGAAGGTGACCTCCGCGTCTTACTCGTCCGCCATCTTGAAAGTCTCCCTCCTGAGTGCTTCTTAATTGTTTTCCTGGCTCTGGGAAGAGATGTTTCATTCATCAGAAGAAGGGCTATGCATTTGATGTTTAAGGGTTCATTAAAAAGGTTGAACCAGCATTCTCTGTCGTTTGCATATCCACATTAGATATTTCACAGATATTGAGAGGTTAGGGTGATAGTTTATTTCTGACTTTTTGTCAGTGTAGGGTGTGAATAGAGAAAAGGGGGAAAATGAGCGTTGGTGTGCCCTTTTAAAAAAAGTTAGAGAATACCTAAACTTGTCGAAGGAATGTATCAGGGTGGTTGGGTGGGTTTTTTGTTTGTTTGAGGGCAAGAGGGGATTCAAGATTGTTTTCAAACTGATGTTGCTACTCCAACTCTACCAATTCCCTCAAAGAGATTTTTATTCCAGTCACAAGGTTAAAGTTCCATGTTCACCACTAGGTGGCGGCAACATGCCATCCACAGACTTGGCTGTGTCCAGGTCAGCTAGAGCATGAAGAGCCAGAATGGAGGCAGCAACTGCTGTGGTCAGTTTCCTAAACTAATAAACCCTTTAGAAGGTAAAACTCAATGAAGACTTAGTATAGCCCTTTCAAAAAGATACTCTTGATAAATTGGAACATCTGCTTCCACCAGTAGATTGCTTTCACTAGTGGAGTTGACATTCTACCTCTTGGATAAGCAGAATGAACAATTAAAATAATTTCTACAAAACTGTCTTACAGAAATGTGAGCTACCATTGACTCAAGTTATTATTTCAGGTTGACTACATTTAGAAACATGATTCTCAATCCTGGGTGTACCAATGAATTACTTGGGGATTTTTTTTCCCAGGAGGCTTTCCATATATATGGGTAGAATCCACCCTCTGTGATAGCACAATAAATATTTACTGAATGCATGAGTGAATAAAAGAATACATAGGACAGGTAGGGAGTTGATGAGAACAAAGGGTACTGCCAGACTCTTTTGGCTGGACCATGCACTGGCCTGGAGAAAGCACAGCAAAGCTCCCAGCAGTGACAGCCATGGTGCTTCCAGAAAAGTTGCAGTTTGGGTAGTTGCAATAACCCTGAAGGACCTGGACAGTAACAGACCTTGTCAAAAGTCAGTAGATTGAGAGTTTCCCCCAGAGAATACTGAGCTTATTAATATCTGGCACTAGGACTCTGTATCCAAGTTGGGAAAAACAGCTCATACGTCTAATCTATGGCTGGTAATCCTAGGGCAAATGTTAGCATCCTAGCCCTAAGATTTTCTAAGTATTTGCTTTCTTTGAAGGCTGATCAGATTGGTCCCTGGCTGGCTGTGGAGCAGAGGAGGGCCACAGGGTGTAGCACAGGGTGACCTCTGCCCAGGATAGTATCTTGCCCCTTGGGGTAAGGCTCAGAGTCCAGGCTGGATATCAGAAGCACCTGAGTAGGTCTGTAAAAATTCTGGAGCTCTGAAATAGTACCTGCAATTTGTTTTAAAAAGCCTTTCCTGGTAGGGTGATGCAGAGTCACGGGTGGAAAAAAAAAATCGCTGTGGAGCCAGGCCTCCAGCAAGATCTGCTCTGTAGCCAGAGGGTGCTGACTGTTCCTACAGCACTCAGCTGCCCTGTCCCCTGTTCACACTGGGTTCACACAAGGCCTGATTTCAGTACCTCCACCTTGGCCTGAAATGTTACAGTACTGAAGGCAGACTTGACAGCTCACCTGCTCGTTTATGATCAGCTGGGCACCCTTTTTTTATTCTTAATAGCTGACATTAATGGAACAATCACGTGTATTCTAACTATCCTATGAGATAGAAACTACTATTATCCTTATTTCACAGATGAAAGAATTGAGTCTTACAGAGAAGTCTTGGATAGACCACAGAGCTTAGAAATGGCAGAATTGTGACCAGAACCCAGTTGTTTGAAACCAAAGCTTCTGTTCAGCCAGACCTCCTCCAGAACACATTTCTGTGAGCTCTGATGGAAAGCCTCGTGGAAGAACCTGACTGATAATTATACACATATATATGTAATATAAACAAAATATCAGGAAGCTTGGAAGCAATACTAGTGGAAGTGTAATAACTATTGTATCATTTCTAGATCTAGCGGAAATAGATGCTACCTCCAAGCTGAATTATTGAGAAGAGTTTAATAGATGGTAAGGCTGTGGGCAGGATTTTTAAAAAGCAACAAACAAGAAGTGGTCTAGTACCCTGGAGTGAGTAAGGGGGCTCGGGGTGTTGGGAGGTGGGAGAGGGAGCATGTACTGGGACCAGGAGAGAGACAGAGCTGCACAGAGAGGGCCCCTGACAGCGGCTGTGGCCTTTGCTACAGGGACCCACAGAGAAGCACCTGGGAAATAAATCCTCAACCTGACTCTTTACCTCTTCTTCTGCCTATGATCCCCCCTTGGCCAAAACCCAGCCAGAAGGCAAGAGATTCCATCAACATATCCAATTAGTCAGCCTTCCCTGAGGACAGAGCAGGGTAGAGAGGGAAGCTTGGGGAGCAAACAGGTGATACCCAGAAGATCTGTATGAACTTAAAATATGTCTGTAGACATTTGGGTTGAAAAATGAAAAGTATTACACTCCAAAATAATGATCAGCAATCAAAAATAAACAAAATTATCCTAGCAAGTACCTATTACAATGTGCATTTTAATTACATTATCTTCTTCTAACTTTAAAACACCCCTTCAAAGACATGCCTCATTTACTGGGGCTCTGAAAAATGTGGTAACTTGGTCAAAGTATATGGGTAGTACCTGGCCAAGCTCAGTCTCTAACTCCAAAACCTATGATTTCTTTTTTCACTCTAAAACACTGAAAATGAACCAAACTGCGTATGTATAAGCCAATCATTTTATCTAGAAAGACCTAAAAAGATGGGAAGAAAAAATATAGTAAATATTTTTTAGATGAATCATTGAGTTTTTATAATGGATCATTTAAATATAAAAAAATTATGTTGCTTAGTCTTATCTCATTTTTCTCTTTAAAAGGAACTATTCCAACCCCATGGTGCACTTGAGAAAGTTAATAATTTGTTTTTTCTGATGAATAATTTTAGACCCACCTAATTTGTTTTGTTGACTTTCACATCTCTACTGGGGTAGATGGAGAGAGGGAAGAAGCAGAATCTGCATTTACAGAGTGGCTGTGCTTTAGCATGACCTCAGGTTGGGCTTTTTGAACCAGGATTCAAAAAAAAAAAGAAAAAAAAATAGGGAAGGGAAGAGCCCCTGGGCATTGCTGAAGACTGTCACTTCAGATGCCAAGGAGGCCATCTCCTCTCCTTCTTTCATGTTGGCAGAAATGTGGCCATATCTCTGATTCTCAAGCATATTCTGATATAAAATATTCTGTTTCTCTCTTTCCATAAAGCACTGAAATGTTTCAGAAAATTCCTACATGAGTGTCCAAATTAAGCTTCCAAGATGAGGTCCGAAGTATTAAAGGGAGTGACATCGCCAGCATCAAAAGCAAACCCTTTATTAGACTGTGTTGATTTTTAATTAGGAAAATAAAAGGCACTATATTTGGGGCATAATTAAACCGTTTATTTTTAAGTTAGAAGTTTTTTGTTTTGAAATAATCCAGGGCAAGTTGCAGACTTGTTCTCAGTTTAGTCCTCCCCCACAGGATTATAGCTCAGACTTCATTTAGCCACTAGCTTTTGCATGTTATGCAACCCTGGGTCTTGTCGTCAGTGAGGACTGCCATGCGGCTCCATCGTGTCACATACTGTCATTCCTTGGACCAGAAAAGGAAATCAGGGCCACAGTTCTGCATGTACCAGGGGAGAACCTCCCTTTGCAGTACGGTACACATACACCTGTGTGTGAAACCAGACTATTTTACTACCTGTTGGACCAAGGGCAGGTTATCTGAAATCTTCGATAGCCAGTTTTTTTTAATGCCTTCCTCAAAGCGTCATTGTAAGTTTTCAATTAAAAAAGTCCACGTAAATTGATCATATATTAGTATCTGGCAGGTAGTAGGGTTACTTAAATATTAACTTTTGCCCCTATTTCCAGGGCTATCTCCCTAATATGCCCTAAAATAGCGAGCCATCTGGCATCTATTCTAATGGACTGTGGACCCATTCTGATTAATGGGTGCCCATGCCTTTCAGGTTTGATAAATATTCTGAATATTACATCTGTCCATTATGTTCCTCGTGCAGAATCTATTCAAAGTTATAGTGGCAAGCATTATAAGTTAATATATTATAAAATTATAAATTGGTATCTAGTTTATCAATTCTTCATGGGTGTGATTCAGCCTTCAGAGTCTAATCAAACTTAGGCATACTAATAAAATCAAGTTCTTGAACTTGCAAAGCTGATAAGTTTCTAGACCAAAGATAACCTCGTCACACCACAGCAACCCATGGAGACAGGATTCAACATTCCCCTGGATCTACTCTCTAACCATCTTAACTGATAATGTAAAACACAAGGAGAGGGCTTCCCTGGTGGCGCAGTGGTTGAGAGTCCGCCTGCCGATGCAGGGGAGGCGGGTTCGTACCCCGGTCCGGGAAGATCCCACATGCCGCGGAGCGGCTGGGCCCGTGAGCCATGGCCGCTGAGCCTGCGCGTCTGGAGCCTGTGCTCCGCAACGAGAGAGGCCACAACGGTGAAAAGCCCGTGTACCGCAAAACAAACAAACAAACAAACAAAAGAACAAGAAAAACACAAGGCGAGGCTGGGTGGAGCAGCAGGCACGGAAGTAGCTGATTCACTCTGAGTGCCACATTCTCATTGTGCCAGGAAGAGAGTTCCCTCTGAAAATGGACTGGACTTTTGCAACGGAGAAATGGTCCGCGCCTACTTCTGGTGCTAACATTCTGGAATCTTACTCCATGTTTTACGGAGACAAATCCTGAGGGGAACTCTGGAAGCAAAGCGAGAACAAATCAATGAACCTGACTTAAGGCCATGCAGCGCATCCAGAGCCATCTTTGCCTCCTTTCAAGGCCATGATCCTGGCTTCTGGTCCTTAGGCAGCACGCTTCCCATTGTTGTGATGGTTTGTGGCTTGTCCTCTGCAAGAAACAATCCCTAGATCCACGTCAGTGATGAAGAACTGCCGGGCCTTGGTGCCTTGAAATTATTTTCAACTCGTCCTTAGCCAGATACATGGCAAAACCAATTTCCCTAACTGTTCTGTTTTTTCTTAAGGGGAGCTCAAGAGGGGCACAAAACAACTTGGATTTATACTTTTTCCACAATTCCTGATCTCCTTGAACGGAAATTCTCATCAACCAGCACGCTCGGCTGGTGAGCTGAGCACGATGGAGAGTTTATGTGGAGCAGATGTGAAGCCCTTGCCTTATAATGAAAAATCTGCTCTGGATTCTCTTCCTGGGCAGGGTTTGCATGGAGAGGAAAAGTTTTGAAACTGCCAAGCATCATCTCACACAGCAGTTCTGCAAACTGGCACAGCACGCCTGAAAAAGGATTAGCAAAACCTTCACCTGTCAGGGTGCAGCTGCAGAAACCCCATCTCAACCCTGCTTTCCAGCTTGGCCCCATCCTGGCAGGGCTTGGCATAGTGGAAAGATTAAAGGATGAGTTTCAGCTTGCAGCTGGTTGTTTGCCTTACCACCTGAGTTTGGAGTGTTTGAAAAAACAAAGATCAGAGTAGAACTCCACCCTTAAGGTTTGGTTTGCTAAGGCAGAACAAAAGTCACTGTGATTCTAGTGACTAGCAGTTGTATGCCATTGGGTACTACAATTGCATAACTATTTCTGCTCTTAAGAATGATTCAGCAATAAACGGAGGTCCATTTCCCTGTGCACACAAAGGCTCTTTTCTTACTTTCTTAACCTTAGGGGTATCACTTACTGTAATTTTCATTTACTGAGTGTTTGACAGTTTAATGGGCACTTCTACTACACACAGTACTTCACTTCGGCTTCACAACAAGCCCTGAAGTCAGTATAATTTCCTCTCATTGTGAAAATCAGAGCATTTAGTGTCTTTTCATGAGCACTTACCAGTCACTGATAGAGGTGACAGTCAAACCTTGCTCTCCTGACTCCACTAAGTATTCTCACTCCCCTGCTGTCATTATGAGACTGGGTGATGCGAGTCCTGGCTGAGGTCCATGATAGAAGGCTCTTACTGAGAGTGAGGGATCAGAGCTGTGAGAGAGGAGGGCTGACAACCTGAAGCTAACGTGACCCTGTCCACCACACACACTCACATCACAGCACCTGTGTAGTGATGCAGGTGCACAGAGGGTGACCAGCTCAGCTCCATTTTATTTTTTAGATCAGGTGCTATAAGGTGTCCTGGCTTTAGCACTGAAAAGCCTGTGACTTGGAAACCCCCTCAGTCATGGGCAAACCAGGACGGTTGGTCACCCCCCATATGGATAATATTCTGCCTCTTTGTTTCCACCTAAATATCTGGTAGCACCTCTAGGTTCAGAAGATTCTTAGCCCCAAACTCTTAGGAAATTCTAGAGGCTTCTGGGAACACACAGTGGATCTCAACAAGACAGTTTTTACTGAGCCTGGACTCTGGGTCATTTTGCCCCAAGTGGTTACATTTTAAATATTTTAAAAATCTAAACCCTTGGTTACCAGTGGGAACCAAGTTAATAACAATGATATTTTCTACTAATTATGAAACAGGCAGTATAGGAAGTGCTTTTGATCCTCACTGCTAATCTTTGACACATAATGTGTTATTATTACTCCCATTTTACAAATGTGGTATTGAGGTCATACGTATTCAAGCAAGGCTCCAGACCCTGAATCAGGTGTATCTGACTCCAAAGCCCATATTCCTGCAGCACATTTCTCAAAGTTCTTCCAGGTCCCCTGTACCCTGTCCCAAGCAAATCGGAATTGCATGGCTACTTTGAGATCAGCACCCTTCTTTAGAGGCTCCTGGAAACTCTGGAGTGGAACCAGGCTCACAGTATTTTGGAGATACAGTACCCTGAGAGACTTGGCCCCAGAATGTCACAGAAACACTGTAAAAAGAGTTTACAGGGGAGATTCAGCTGGTAACTTCTCTAAACCAAAAATTAGGACTAACTACATGCTATATCATGAGACATGACCATGAACATTTTTATCTCAACTTTTTTTTTTAATAGGTTACCTTCCAAATTTCAGTTTTTGACATTTTAACATCCAATCAATTCTCCTAGAGAAGGGATTAGGGCCATAAAGGTTTATACAGATATTAAACCTTATTGGACACACTATTTTCTTGTAAAATTTTATTTTTTAGATTAGGTGCTGTAAGATTTTGTCAAGGCCTTATGAAGGAGTTTACCAAATGAGTACTTTTTTGTTTGTGCTGATACCACCCATATTGGTACTCTTTTGCCTTTGTTCATAAGTAAACAACTATTTGTTGCTGAGATAAACTTTGGTATCTTTGGTTTGAAAATTAAAACTCAAAATAGCTGTTTGGTCCACACCTGCTTAACTCTATCTGATAATACCTGTAAGACATGCTGGGTTTCTTCAGTGTTTTGCTGCTAAAAAAATGGTGTTCACAGTCAAGGCTGATCGACTGGTAGTGCTTTTACCGGGTGGATTTAATTTGGCCAGTGAGTTAGAATGACTAATTCTATTTTCTTTTCTCATGGACTTTATTTTTTTTTTCTTTTTCTTTTCTAAAAAAATATTAGCAATCCCACTCCTGGGCACATATCCAGAGAAAACCATAACTGAAGAAGATACATGCACCCCACGTTCATAGCAGCACTATTCACAATACCCGAGACATGGAGACAACCTAAATGTCCATTAACAGATGAATGGATAAAGGAGATGTGGTCCAGGGACTTCCCTGGTGGTCCAGTGGTTAAGAATCTGCCTCCCAATGCAGGGGACATGGGTTCTATCAGTGGCTGGGGAATTAAGATCCCACATGCCGCAGGGGAACTACTGAACCTGCGTGCTCTAGAGTCTGCATGCCACAACTGGAGAGCCTGTGTGCCGCAATTACTGAGCTTTTGCACCACAACTAGAGAGAACTTGTGCACTGCAACGAAAGACCCTGCATGCCACAATGACGATCCCGCATGCTGCAACTAAGACCTGAAGCAGACACATAAATAAATAAACAAATAATAAAAAAAGACGTGGTCCATATATACAATGGAGTATTATTCAGCCATAAAAAAGAATGAAATAATGCCATTTGCAGCAACATGGATGGACCTAGAGATTATCATACTAAGTGAAGTCAGAAAGAGAAAGACAAATACAACATGGTATCACTTATACGTGGAATCTAAAATATGGCACAAATGAACCTATCTGTGAAACAGAAACACACTCACAGACATAGAGAAAAGACTTGTGCTTGCCAAGGGGGAGGGGAGGTGTGGGAGGGATGGATTGAGAGGTTGAGGTTAGCAGATGTAAGCTATTACATATAGAATGGATAAAAAAGGTCCTTCTAACTGCTAATTCTGAATTAGGCATATAGATTTTAAATCGGACCTACAACACTATATTGCATTCAGAGAGATATCTGTGGGCAAAGCTTATACCAGGTTTTCAAAAGAAAGTTTTGTTCATATCTGTTGTCTGAAAAAATATTTCATGATCTGAACAGCTTTGAAGACTTAGAAAACCTGCTCCACTGATTGACTCCACAAGAGTAAAACGTCCTTTGTGTAGAATAAATTTACTTGGAGTCTGCCAGTGCACCCCCAAATAGTGTAAAAAATAAAATTCATCCTGGACACTCTCCTATCAATACAGTCAGTAGATCCAGGAGATTCCAGGATCAGTGCATCTTATTTTAAGAAATAGTGGCTTGAAGTATTTAAACAGCTACTTCAGAAGAGTGAAGCACTTGCCCAAATAAAAGCCCTTTGGCATCTGAGAGCCAGTATACAGGGTGGACTTCTGCTCTGCACTGCGTGCCTTTGTGCCATGCACAACCTGTACAACTGTATGAGACAGCCGTGTATGTAACGGTGATTTGGGTTCAGACCATAATCTGTCTACGTGCAGAGCTAACAAGTTTTACATATCTTACTATCCCCCAAATATCTATAGTTATCCATACCTATATTCTATATACCCCCAACTCCTCTTTCCAAATTTTGACCTTCTATTCCAATTTGTTTACATTTTCTTGGCCTTATTTTCATTTATGTTTAATTACATGTTTTCCACAAACTACATCATGTCTTTGTGGCATGAAGTAGAGCATCAATAAATACACACAGACACATGCCTAAAATCAGCTGCGCCTTGCAGAGCAGCTAAAGAAGCATACAGTACGTTTTTACTGAGTTGTGTTGAGCTGAACTAACCTGACATGTTTTTATATTTCCAGATATAAGGCGGATAAGAAAGCTTTCAGTCATTTTCAATAGGTTTGATTATCCTGTCTTTGTCAGAGCTCTACCCATGGTTTGATCATCATAAGTTACTGTGTTGCTTTTCACAACTTGATCTGCAAATGGTGGGGCTCATGAGCCATTGGAAAGTCTTGAAGGCTATGAGTCATTGCTAAAGGTGGAACTTTTGAGCCAGACTATTTAACTGAAGGCACAAGATGCTGTTATTTACAGCAGACGGAGCCAAACATCAGGCAGAAAAACTCTCTGTTTACTAATAAACAGAATGAAGAGAAAGACAGGATGGGCACCACTGGAAAAGTAAGCAGAACATTTCTGTATCCTCATTATGATCTAATAATGTGGGACTGATTGTTAGAACTTGGAATACCTTAACGTAATTAAATACTTGGGGTTATTTCTTGGGGAATTAAATGCCTTTTGAGCAAGCATACACTTGGTGGGGGGGACACTGGGCTGGAGTTTCAGAGAATGCCAATAGAAACAGGATAAAACAGCGTATTAAGGTTTTTCAGTAAGACAGTGGGGGAAAATGGAGAATGTGGTTTCTATTGACATTATTAATAATTTAATTTCAGGATAGCTGGGCATTTGCGCTGGTAAGCAAAATGTTTCCATAAATTGACTTTCAATAGCACGCATTACATTCACTTCTGTCATAGGGTAACCAAGGTCTCATTCTCAGCCGTTAGAAAAGATTTTCCTGCTGTTGACAATGGAAAAATGCTAATTCTGGAATGCAAAGTGGACAAGAAAGTATCATGCTTTCAAGATTTCTTAATGGTACAGTTTTCATCAAAATACAAGTTAAAGAAATCTTTAAAAACCAAGAATGCATTGTAGGTAAAGTATGTTTATTCTTTTAAAACAGAGTTGGCATTAACTTAGAAATAGTTTTGGCACTTTTTTCATTTGCAGGTTGGTCAGTATAGTTGCTTGCTTGAAATGGGTATGCCAATTGTTTATAGTGTTAGGTGCTTTCATTTGTTTGTTTTGTTTTTGTTTAAACAACTTTGCATTTAGCCTACCTTAAGGTTTTGGAAAGATAAAGATGACACTTGAAGTCTGGGTGATGTGACAAAGTGAGGAGGCCCTATGATGTTAGAATTTGAAATAATTCTTCCTGGAATGGAATAGAACTAGAATAAAAGCATTCTAGTTTGGGTCAAGGACCCAGCAAAACTAGCTTAATCGGGGAATTAATTTTGGACTTTAGAAGCTAGCAACTCTACCCATAGAAATTAATGAATCTTAGGGTTGGAAGGAATCTTAAAAATTTGCAACTCCATCCAACCAACAGATGCTTGAGTTCTCGTTGTGCTACCTCTATAAAGTGGATATCTAGCCATTATTAGAATATTTCCAAACTGCTAACCTAAAGGCAGCAGTTTCCAGTTAAAATTAATGATACAGTATATAATTTAAGATATAGCATAAAAGCTATACTATTTTGATATAGAGATATGCATGCAATAGTGTGGTTTGCATTAGAGTTCTATATTGCCCAAGTTGCTTTAGGGTTTCAGTTGAATCACAGGAAAGGAGGGATTCTCTTTGCACTGGGGATTGCTTTTTTCTCTTTTTATAATAAATGTTTTCTTTTTCATTAAAAAAGTAAAAGATGATTGTTTAGTTTGCTAGGGCTGCCATGACAAAGTACCACAGAATGGATGGCTTAAACAACAGAAATTAATTCTCTCACAGTTCTGGAAGCTGGAAGTCTGAGATCAAGGTGCTGGCAGTAACTTCTGAAACCTCTCTTTTGGCTTGCAAATGGCCATCTTCTTTTTGTGTTTTCACATGGTCTTATCTCTGTATATATCTGTGTCCTAATCTCCTCTGCTTATAAAGAAACCAATCATATTGGATTAAGGACCACCCAAATGACCTTGTTTTAACCTCTTAAAAGACCCTATCTCCAAATACAGACATTCCGAAGTACTGGGGGTCAGGATTTCAACATGTGAATTTTGGGGGAACACAATCCAGCCCGTAACAATAATCATTCCAGAAAATTTGGGTAATCAGAAAATATGAGAAGAAAAAATCAACAATTGTCTTATATCTTACAGACTACCATTGATTTTTTTAAATTTCCCTCCTTACATTTTTCCATCCATATTTTATGTAGCTGTACTCGTACAATATATAAATATTTTTATCCTATTTTTCCAACTTAATATAAGCATTTTCCAAATTTATAACAATTTATAAACTTTTTAAATATCTAATTTCTAGATTTACAGTTCATTTACTCATTTCTCTATTATTATCTACATATTTGTTTACACATACTGTTTACATATTTCCCTTTATAACTAGTGCTGTGATGACCTCTAATATATACTAATATTTTTCTGAATTTACAATTTCCTTAAGTTAGGTTTTTTTAAATGGAATTACCTGGTGAAAGTGTCAAAATATTCTTAAGTAGGGTACAAAGTTTTAGTTATACAAGATGAATTCTGGAGATTTAATGTATAGCATAGTGATGATAGTTAACAATATTGTATTGTATACTTGAAATTTGCTGACAGGACAGATCTTAAATTAAACCTTAACACACACACATGAACAAACACATGAAAACACAGTAGTAACTAGGTAGAGGTAATGGATAAGTTATTTAGCTTGATTGTGGTGATCTTTTCACAATGTATACATATATCAAAACATCAAGTTATATTCCTTAAACATATACAATGTTTATATGGCAAAGATATCTCAATTAAGTTGCTAAACAAACTGTGACCACCCACAGGAAAAAAGAACCATTTTAGTATCCTGATGTATACTGAAAATTATTTTCCAAAGGTGTTGACATGAATGACACTGCCCATTTCACCACCCCTTTGACAATACGTAAGTAAAAAATCATTATCGGGGCTTCCCTGGTGGCTCAGTGGTTGAGAGTCCGCCTGCAGATGCAGGGACACGGGTTCGTGCCCCGGTCCGGGAAGATCCCACATGCTGCGGAGAGGCTGGGCCCGTGAGCCATGGCCGCTGAGCCTGCGCGTCCGGAGCCTGTGCTCCGCAATGGGATAGGCCACAACAGTGAGAGACCCACGTACCGCAAAAAAAGAAAAAGAAAAATCATTATCGACCTAACAAGAGAATTACCTCATTACTTTTATTAAAAAAAAATTTTATAACCAAGGAAAACAAACACTTCACTACATATTTACTAATTTGTATTTTCCTCTTTATGTTCTTTGCGTGTATCTCCAGGTATTGAGTAAACTATGTGGGAGGGCAGAAGAGGTAGTGGAAGTTTTAATGCTTTCCCTATCAATTCGATTATGCATTGTATATATCAAAAATGTTAACTCGTCATTTTTGCTTTAAGCTTTTTTCCCTCAGACTACTTGCTTGAATTACTTACATTTGGAAGATTTATTTACTGTGGCACTGTGATCCACTCATACTCGCTCGCCTCTGTTGAGATCTGTAAGCCTGCTGAGCTGTTCCTACATGAAGACACTTACACAAGCTATTCTGATTGTCTGGAACACTCATCTACTGAGCCCTTGTGTAGGTGCTTCATTAACATCATTCTCAGATTAAAGATAACCCACTTGCTCAAAGAAGTTTTTTTTTTTTTCTGTCTCCTCCATCTAAGCAGGAACCTCCTTCCATTATCCAAGGCTACATGATTGCTTCATTAACAGTATGTGTCCCAAATCTCAAATTCTTATTATACCTTTAGTCTTCATTAGACCACAAGCTCCAAGAAGGTATGGACCAAGTCTCTATTCACTACAGTACTTAGCAAGGAGCCTGGACATAGTAATGACTTAATAAATAATATTTGGAAAAAAAGAGATGTATGAATGAATAAGGAAAGGGATGTCCAAATATGTGGAAGAATAAAAAGGTGAGGAGCTTGTGGAAAATACACATATGGGCGTTGAAGTAGATTTATCCCAGACATAGGTTCAAGACAGGTCTCAGATCTATGAACGTATAACATTAGCATGCATGTACATGTCAATGACATATGTTAGTAACCACTTGCTTTTAAATTTCTTTGGAAAATCTTGGTGCTGGAACATTCTTCGAGACCTTCCACTAAGAATTTTCTACCAAGATAGAGGTGAGAGAAGGGACATTGGATATGGTTTTATGTTAGTATTCTAAGTTTTTTATTGTACTTGATATATTGGTACCATATTAGTACTTGGCTAATATATTATTAACCAAGACATTCTCCACTTTTAGGTATAATTTTTTACAGGAAGCTATAACTTAAGGCAAATTACTTGAATGAACACATATTCTTGCCTTTGCCTATTTGAAGATAGGTCAAACTTACAATATGAGGATGTGTTGGTGTCCCCCAAGGTGCTCTTTTGATTTGATGATTCACTAGAAGGATTCATAAAACTCAGAACAGTTATTATACTCATAGCTACAGTTTGTTACAGTGAAAGGATACAGATTAAAACCAGCAAAAGAAAAAGCCACATAGGGTAGAGTCCAGGAGAGACCAGGTACAAGTTTCCAGTTGTCCTCTCCCAGTGGGGTCACATGGACAGAGCTTAATTCTCCCAGCAACAATGTGTGACAACACATATTAAGTGTTGCCAACCAGGGAAGCTCACCCAAGTCTGGTGTTTAGGATTTCTATTGTGGGAACAGTCATGTAGGCACACAGCACACACAGGACTGACCTCAGCTACTCAGACTCCAGTAGAATCAGGATGGATCAAAGCCCCAGACATATGAAAACAGGCATTCACCGTAAGTCACACTGTTAGCATAAACTATCTGGAGTAGCCCAATGTCTCAGATGTACAAAGACACTCTTAGTGGACAGGATATTCCAAGGACTCAAAAGTTATCTCCCAAGAGCTGGTTAAGGTCCTAAGGTTCTTTGGGATAGTGAAATTTAAGTATTTATTAAAGATCATGAAGGGGATCAGAAGAGTAAAGAAAAATAATACTAAAAAGTGGAAGCTGGGCTTCCCTGGTGGCGCAGCGGTTGACAGTCTGCCTGCCGATGCAGGGGATTCGGGTTCGTGCCCCGGTCTGGGAAGATCCCACATGCCGCGGAGCGGCTGGGCCCGTGAGCCATGGCCGCTGAGCCTGCGCGTCCGGAGCCTGTGCTCCGCAACCGGAGAGGCCACAACAGTGACAGGCCCGCGTACCGCAAAAAAAAAAAAAAAAAAGTGGAAGCTTACTATATTTTAAAATACAAAATAATAAAATATTATTTTAAATAATAAAAATTTTTAAGTGACCTAAAATTGACACTCTTGTTTTAGACTATAACTTTCTTCTATAATAATGATATGGATAATTCACTATAGATATTAATCTCCAGTTCCCATTCTGTAGAACAAGAAGGTTGGGAAGGAAGAGAAGTTTTTTTGGTTTTGGTTTTGGTTTTTCAGGTGGGGGGACATCTGAAGTTAGCAAGAGACTGGGGCCATGATCCACTTAAAGGCTTAGAGTCAGGGTGACATGAAGGTCAAAAATTACAACTTTCCAGATGGGTGATGGAGTCCTAGGGAGAAGTCTTTAGAGGCACAGTTCCCAGGTGGTCAGAAATATCACACTTCAGGGCCACCACAGCCTACGTCTTGCTAGAGATTAAATAAGGAAGGCTGAAAGAGGTCCCAGAAGACAGTGCTAGAATCATAAAATTCTAGACTTAGAATTCAACCATCAACAAAAAATTCCATCTCAGATCTAGATAATAAAGCTAGCAGATAAACTAGTAGAAAAGGCAGAGAACGCCCAGTTTAGTTTCTGACATAAAATGCTGACCACAAAGAATCCATCAATAAACTTTGCTGCATAAATGAGTGAATGACTGAATGATACTTGAGAGAATGGCCACACTAACTTCAGAGCTCCAAATTCAGGAAATGAACTGAGGGGTTAGGATGCCGTAGCTGAAACTACAGCACCTCTGTACCCACTTAAATATCTGCTTATAAATTCAGACATTTCAAAACACATGCACACATAGACCTCCACACACAGGCTGTTTCTTCAGGTAATTCCTGCAAAGGAAGACAAAACTGGAGAATCAGGACATATGGCAACACACCCTGCTCACACATAAGCCTTTGCATGTGAAAAAGAAAAAGAAAAAAAAAAAAAAAAGAAAGGAAGAAAGGGAAGAAGGGAGGGAGGAGAAAAAAGAAAGGAAAAGAAGACAAAAATGATCACAATAAGTTCCATACCCTTTTTGTGGGTTTCCTGGTTTTCAGGTCTCCCTGATCCCTGCTATGAAACAGGATTAGGACTCTACTAGCAGGAAAGTGAGTTTTGGCTAGAACCTCCTTTAACATAGCACAGTACAGGGTAAAAATCTCCCAACTGATTTAACTACATTTCCTTCCTGGAGCTACACATGGATCATCTAATTGCAACATGGAAATTCAACTTCCATGAAAAAACAATTTATTTACAAATGATTCAGAGTTATGGTTATTAAGAAAATGCTAGTTAAACCAAATCTAAAACAGATTTAGCATGGTTTTGTGTAGAAGAGTAATAGAGATCCAAGTGCTTATTTAATCCTGTTATGAGGTTAGATGAGGTTATGGGTGGTGGCCAAAAAGGCTGCAAAAGCTCCCACAACAAAGGCCTGAATGATGTAACCTTTTATCAAAGGTTTTCATTTCTCTGCAAAATACTGATTTTGTTCCTTTTCTGTTCTCAGACATTCTGCTGTTTCTAGCTCTCTTTGTGGCATTCTCATGAGAACAAGTCATCCAGTCCTAATAACTCATCATAGTGATCTTCTGAATTTTGTGTTCTAATATTGGAGATACTTTGCAGGTTCCACCTTTTAACCCTAGGTCTAACATTTACAGGAACTTGTCTCTCCACAGGTCACCCGTGGTTCAACTTGTGTGGCCTTTGGCCTGGGAAGAGTTGGCCTTTTGGTCATCATGGGCTGTAAGTCAGCTGGTGCATCCAGGATCATTGGGATTGACCTCAACAAAGACAAATTTGAAAAGGCCGTGGCTGTCAGAGCCACTGAGTGCATCAGCCCCAAGGACTCCACCAAGCCCATCAGTGAGGCGCTGTCAGAAATGACAGGAGAGGCTTCCCTGGTGGCGCAGTGGTTAAGAATCGCCTGTCAATGCAGGGGACATGGGTTTGAGCCCTGGTCCGGGCAGATCCCACATGCGACGGAGCAACTAAGCCCGTGAGCCACAACTACTGAGCCCGTGAACCACAACTACTGAGCCAGTGCACCTAGAGCCCATGCTCCGCAACAAGAGAAGCCACCGCAATGAGAAGCCCGCCCACTGCAATGAAGAGTAGCCCCTGCTCGTCACAGCTAGAGAAAGCCTGCATGCAGCAACGAAGACCCAAAGCAGCCAAAACTAACTAAATAAAATTAATTTATTTAAAATAAAAAAGAAAAGAATTGACAGGCGACACTTTGGGCTACAGTTTTGAAGTTATTGGGCATCTTGAAACTATGGCGAGAGCCAAGATTAGAGGAGCCACACAATACCCAAACTACCTTGAACGCACAGGGTAAACTCATTTTCCACAGCTTTACTGAAAGCAACTACCTGTTAGGCAAAATACCTGGTAATCATGAAGCACTTGTGCCTAAAAAGTCAAGCAAAACTTATGTGCGGGTCTGCTTGACCAAAGTGTATCATATCATACCACTCTCATGTGATCAGACTGCCAGGGGGGGAGTCAACCAACCAGGCAAATTGCTTAAGTGTTAATCTACTTTGTATGTATGGCTTTTTTGGCAACAGTGATTCCATCTCTTGAACGTTAGCAAGTCAAACAGCACAAAGTGACTCTCTGGAGACAGAGAAGGAGGAGATCCAGGGGCGAAAGGAACTATTCCAAATTTGGCAGTCTCTTCCCTCAAAACCACGATGTAGCCAACTTCTCACTCTATACCTGAGTTTGCTTTCTCCTTTCTGAATTCTCTTAAAATAGGAGCCTTCAACTTTTTAAAATACGCCTCCCTTGTGGCAGTCAGTAGCACCAGACTTCCATTTAAATCTGAGAAACGGGTCAGATCTCCTGGATTGGAAAGCCCCAGCCTGGGATAAGGTAGGGAGGGAGACTTGGAAATATGGGACAAAGTCAATTCTGCTCACAATTGACTAGGAGACTAAATTCGCTCTAATACTTTTGGTACTTTAGGAACAAGTAGTCTTTAATTTACCACTGTTTTCATTCCCCCTCCCTAGTGTCACTTAGAATTATTCCATAGCAACAAATACCATGTTTACACAGCCAATATGCAACACTGAATATTGCTATGGCCTACTGATTTCCATATGATACTTTAATGAACATTGGTCTCTCAAAAATGCCAACATCTATTGCTACAACCTACCAAGTATTCAAAAAACTATTAATGAATGATTGGATGGGTGGATGACCAGAAAATGTGGGGTTAGTCTCAGAAATGTAACCAAGAAAGGGATTCCTTTGTCCCACATTTTAGTATTTGATTTAATTTTCATACTAAACTTCAAAATAACTGGATTAATTGATTCAGTATAGGTAATTTGATTTAGTTCAAATGGCTTTCCAAACCTTATCTGAAGTGATGATATTGGTCTGAAAATATAGGAATTTCTCCCTGCATTTTGGTCCATGGTAAACTGAAAATGCCATGAACACTGACCACATTAACTTCTACTTTCTGCCTTAAAGGACAAATGTATGAACGAGTTTAATTCATGACTAAAATTGTGTTGAGAGTGTTTTAAAGCAAGCAGAGGGACTTCCCTGGTGGCGCAGTGCTTAAGAATCTGCCTGCCAATGCAGGGGACACGGGTTCGAGCCCTGGTCTGGGAAGATCCCACATATGACGGAGCAACTAAGCCCATGAGCCACAACTACTGAGCCCGTGAGCCACAACTACTGAGCCAGTGCACCTAGAGCCTGTGCTCCGCAACAAGAGAAGCCACTGCAATGAGAAGCCCGCGCACCGCAACGAAGAGTAGCCCCCACTCACCACAACTAGAGAAAGCCCACGTGCAGCAATGGAGACCCAACACAGCCAAAAATAAATAAATAAATAAATAAAAAGAAAGTTTGGGAAAAAAAAAAGCAAGCAGAAAGAAAAGGCATGTGGGCCTAATTTCACTTCATGACTTGGAAACAAAACCAACTACTGGAACTGCAATCGTATGTAGGGCATTTCTGAGCCCATGACATATTATGAGACATGAGAAACCAAGAGTCTCCCTCATTCTAAACTCAGATTGATGCCCTTGCATCCTGCAGCATGAACTACGGGGTCTGCGTGGTGGTAGGGGCTCCTCTATCGGCCGAGATACTCACCTATGACCCAGTGCTACTCTGCGCTGGACGCACACGGAAAGGATGCGTTTTTGGAGGTAAGAATGGCAGAGCCTTATTTGTTTATTGTCAGTCTCTCTGCACTCAATGAGAGGATTCTCATGCTTCCTGAGAGCAGGGACTGGGTATGTTACACCTCTACCCTATTCCCAGCCCCGGAAACAGTGCCTGGTCCTTAGCATACTCCCAAAAGACATTTAGTGAATAACTGAATTTTACTTCTAATTCCTGGGTGATCCATAATCTCCCCACATCACACAAAGAGTCAAAGCGAGGAGGCTCAACTTGTAGCTCTTGTGTAGTTCTCAGTTCAAGTCTTATTTCCCTGAAGGAGCCCTCTCTAAAGAATTTCATCTGTACCAACCAGCCTCTCATTTTTTGTGCACCAGGTACTGTGGAAAGAGAACAAGGCTTGGCCTCACATTAACCGTTGTCTGTATCTTTGGTTACCTTGACAAGAGCTGTACTAGCCGAGTGCTGAGTGGGCTCAAGAGAAAATGGGAGAAGAGGAAGTGGAGCAGTGAACTGTAAAGTGGTTTCTCTGTAAAAGGAGCAGAGACAGGGGGTAGCTAGAAGTTGTGGGGGAAATAGAGGTTCCTCATGGGGTTTTTGCCTTTGTTTCTTAAAATGGGAGAAATACAGCTCATCTGTGTGCTGTTAAGGATAGTCCCGTATGGGGAAAAGGTAATAATGCAAGAGAGAGAAGGAACAAAGATAATAACACATAAAGATCATTCAGTAAAGTCTAAAGAGAACATGTATGCTTACTTACAGGTTGGGAAAGCAGAGATGATGTTCCAAAACTAGTGACTGATTTCCTGGAAAAGAAATTTGACCTGGACCAAGTGACAACCCATGTTTTCCCTTTTAAACAAATCAATGAAGGCTCTGAACTGCTCTACTCACATCAAAGGTATCTGTTTTTTATAGTTCTCTTGTCTCCTCCCCATAGGTCACTTTTTAAATTTAGTATTTATAAATGCATCTGTTTCCTTCATATTTTATTTCTGATTATCTTATGTAGCAAGATTGATATAGCTGATTACTTCTTCTTCATAGACTTATTATGTCATCGTCTTATATCAACCAATTTTTTAAAAAACCTCTGGACTTCATTCTTTTATACTAGATTGATTTCATCTTGGCTATTTTTATTTCAGCACAAAGCTGCTCACTTCTTCAAGTAATGCCACAAAATTTCCTTACTTTACAGTTTTCAAAGTGCTTTTTAAAATGTGTTTTCTTCTGATCCTTGAAGGTTAGGTTTTGTTTGCTTGTTTGTTTGTTTTTTAACTTTTGACCTCCTTCATCTATTTCTCCCACCCAATACTCCTGCTTCTGGAAACCACCAATCTGTTCTCTGTATCTATGAAGTTGTTGCTTTAGATTCCTCATACAAGTAAGATCATACAGTATTTGTCATTCTCTGACTGACTTATTTCACTTAGCATAATGCCCTTGAGGTCCATCCATGTTGTTGCCAATGGCAAAATTTCATTCTTTTTATGGCTAAATATTCCATTACACACACACACACACACACACACACACCACATTTTCTTTATTCATTCATTCATCCATGGACACAGGTTGTTTCCATATTTTGGCTATTGTAAATAGTGCTGCAGTGAGCATGGGGGTGCATGTATCTTTTCAAGTTAGTGTTTTTGGTTTCTTCAGATAAATACCCAGAAGTAGAATTGCTGGGCCACAGAGTAGCTCTATTTTAATTTTTTTGAGAAACCTCCATACTGTTTTCTATAGTGGCTGCACCAATTTACATTCCCGCCAACAGTGCATGAGGATTCCCTTTATCCACATCCTCGCCAACACCTGTTACTTATCTTCTTGATGGTAGCCCTCCTAACAGGCGTGAAGTGATATCTCATTGTGTTTTGATTTGCATTTCCCTGATGATTAATGATGTTGAGCATCTTTTCATGTGTCTCTTGGCCATTTGGATGTCTTCTTTGGAAAAATGTCTATTCCGACATACACCTTTACTTAGTCAAGCAATATTAATAACTTAATATGGTCACTTTGAAAAATAGTTACTAGCTGTTATCCAAAGAAACATAAATTCTACTCTTAGGAATTTTGTTTCAAATATTACGTTAAGGCAGTGGCTTCTATATTGACATTTATAAACCTAGGCTCTTCAATTTCCATCGACTTCCACACAGCTCCACTTGAATGTCCCACTTGCATCAACTTCACTCAAAATAATGCCTCCACCAGTACATCTTATCTCAGCAAATAATGCCACTTATTCTGCTTTTACAGACTAGAAGCCAGAGCATCATGTTTGACTCCTTCTTCACTCTTGCCTACAACATGCAAACTGATGCTAAGCTCTGATAGTGCACGGTCCACTTTCTCGTCCAGGATTCTCCCTCTCATTGCCCATGACTGTTACCTTAGTTCAGTCCAGTAATCTCTCACCTGGACATGTTAACACAGTAGCATGATAATATGTCTCCTGCCTTCTGTATATTACCGTATTAGCCAGGCATTCACTAAGCTGCTAAAACTCAAGTTGCCCCCAAATATCAATGACTTAGCATGGTTTTGAAAGCCTTTACTATTGGACCACAACCTACTTTGTTAATATACCCAGTTATTCAACAACTGAGAATTTAACACCCACTCTATCACAGCCTGTGTGCTAGGCTCTGGAGATAAAGTAAGGGAGCGGGGCTCACCTACTTTTCTCCTTGGCACCCAGAAGTCTAAGCACACTGGATTATCCTTCCTGTTCACACCTTCCTAGCATATTCATGCTTTCCCTTCAGCAAGGAAAGCCCTTTCCTCTTGTCAGCCTTTGCAATTGTACCGATGCCTCAAGAGTCAGCTCAGATACCTATATGCATATACTCATATACCGATTCATTTTCTTTCTGGTGGGGACCTCAGGCCCAGAAGGATTTCCAGTAACAGAATTTACCTGAAGTTTCCTAACCCAGGCAGAAAGGACAATTGTATAAAATGTTCTTGTTTGGAAGGTGTGGAAACAAATCACTAAAAACCATCATTTTACACTTCAGCATTCGAACTGTCCTGACATTTTGAGATTCTAAGTGACAGAAGGTCTGTGTCACGTGATGGTGACCTGGGCTTCCCTTTTCATGTTTCCTCTGCTGTGACCATGGATCTGTTTCATAAATACAAGCAGAAGTACAAGATTTGATGAAGATATATAATCTTTATGAAATAAAGATTTAGTGTCTTATGAGGACCTGGGAATTAGCAGGGCGTTTAGGTCAACAATATTAAAAATATTAATTTACATGTTCTAAAGCCATAATTGTATATTTTGAGACATATATATACACACACCCACACACAAACACACAATTGGATTTTTTTGTTGGAATAGAGATTTTTGAAAAAGACTTTTACCCACCTGCCACCACTTAGAGCAGACTTAGCATATAAAGATATGGTACGTGTATTTCCTACAGTAATATTAATTTTATGGATAGTGTTTAACACATTGTAACCTTTCTTTTTGGATGTAAATATTTTTAAAAAGCATTTGTTACAAATTAACTTGGATTAGGTTTTGAAATCAGCTCATTGCATGGTACAAGTTACTTGATTAGTTTAGAAAAGAAATAGTGAAATATAAAGGAGGGGCACACTTTAAATGATTAACTTTAAGAATCATTTTATAACTAGATGAACCTGAAAAGCATCCTATAAGGGGTCATGAGGCTACTTGCCAGCATACATTGACATTTCAGAAAATGTCTTTTTGTAATACTACTTAAATATAAAAGTGCAGCTAGAATCATACTGTAATATATATACTAATGTTCAGTTCAATAAAGTAGAATTATAAATCCGTAAGTCCCACTTTACTTAGTAATGACTCATTTAACCAAAAAATGTTTTCAATTTGGTACGACTGCACTGGCATATCTAGCTATATCTATATATATGATATACTTAAAATTCTTAATAAAATTTAAATGTTTTATAAAACGTTTTGTGGTGATATATTTTGTTTGAAGAGTGCAGTTTTATTTGTTATAAAGCTTTTATTGACTAAAGTAAGGTGCCTGAAAAACATACAAAATACTTCATAAGAAAAATAAGTAAGGTGGGCATAGCAGAAATAGGAGGTTTCAATATAAGGTTGTCATATAGCTTGGACAGTCCTGCCTTGGGAGATTGCAAAAGGTCCAGGTAATTATGAGTCACTTTTACACAATGAATATTTCCCAATGAAAAGTGGCTTGAACTCAAGGGGTAAAAGGTCTCTTTACCAGTTTGTTGGTCTGCTTAATCTAGGTTCAAAATACAAAGCAAAACAAAAAACGGAAGAAATATCTAAAAAGCATATGAAATCCCTTCATCAAGCTGTTTAGGTATGGCAATTCTCAAAGCACTTATAAATAGTCACAGTTTATTAGAAAAAAAAATATACATATATGCATACACACACACACACACACACACACATGCAATCTCCACCTAAGCATCATTCAGAGACATTTCCCTCATCCATTGGCAACATCTATAGTTAGGACCCTATGACCTAATTAATGAAGGAAAACTGACCCCCCAAAAGCATTTTTAATCCATATGTAAAATGGGTTAATGTTTATGTACCTTATCTCAAATTTTGAAAATACTTATTACATAAGGATACCTAAAGTTATATACAAATATAGTTACATCAGAAGAAATAAATCCCAAAAGGAATAAACATTTATATTCTCAGATCACAGTTTTTGAAATGAACTCCACTTTATGCCTAGAGTTTCTTATCAATTATATAATGTATATAATCTTATCTAATATAATTATAATATAACATTATATAATATAATCTTATCAATTATATTTTTTAATCATTATGTATGTCACAGTTTTATAGTAATATAAAATTTACTACTATAATTTACTACCTCACAGCGGAGACCTCAGGGAAACATAATTATTACTATTAATTTTATTATGTTTTGATTCATTCTGTTGTTGGTTCTAGATTTTTTTTTGGTTTCTTTTTCTTTATTTTTTTGTTTAGTTTTTTTTATTTAGTCTTTTGGGATCTCCATGTTTTATAACATATTTTTATTTTTTTACACATTTCTATTTTTACTTGGCTTTTCTGTTGTTCTGTGTTTTTTTCCCTAATTTTTTTCTTCCTCTTTTTCTTTAATATATGTTTCTCTCTCTCTTTTTTTTTATATTTCCATTTCTACTTTTCTGTTGTCCTGTGTTTTTTCCCTTTTTATTTTCTTTTATTATTATTTTTTAAATCATTTTTATTAGTTAGTTCTGTTTCCTTGCTTCATTCTTCAGTTGGCACACTGCTTTGGATTTAGTTTTTAGGTTTTGTGTTTTTGATAGTTTAATTGTAATTCTTTGATTTCGTTTTTGAGTTCTTCTATTTGACTGGTTGTTCTCTTGCTTTTTGTTTTATGTGGTTCTGTTTTTGTTTCTTTTGTGTGTGTGTGTGTATTTCCTTGTTTCTGTATTTGTTTGATTTTGTTTTTAGCATTTCTCTGGGGTTTTGTTTGTCTTTCTTTTTCTGTAATATATTTTCTATTTTATTTTTTTATATTTCTATTTCTATGTTGCTTTTCAGTTGTTCTGTCTTCTTTCCCCTTTTTCTTTTTCTTGTTTTTTAAATCATTTTTGTTGGTTTCTTTTGTTTCTTTGCTTCATTCTGCAGTCGGCGCTCTGCTTTGGTATTGTTTTTTGGTTTTATGTTTTTGTCAGGTTTTTTAATTGTTTGATTTCATTCTTAGGTTCTTTTGTTTGCATGTTCTCTTGCTTTTTGTTTTATTTGGTTCTGTTTTTGTTTCTTTTTTGTAAGTGCATGTTTCCTTTTTTCTATTTTTGTTTGTTTCATTTTACTTTTTACCATTTATCTGGGGTTTTGTTAGTTTTCTTTTTTTTTTTTTAATCCCTTTATTGCTGGGATGAGTGACTTGTGGGGTCTTGGTTCCTGCACTGGAAGTCAGGCCTGAGGCTCAGGGCTGGGAACACCAAGTCCAGGAAGCTGGACCACTAGAGAATTCCCAGGCCCAGGGAAGATTAATCGCCAAGAGCCCTCGCGGAAGCCTCTAACTGAATCCAGACTTGGCTCCACCCAACTGCCAGCAGCTCCCAGCGCTGGATGCCTGACACCAAACAACAAACAAGACAGGAACACAAACCCACGCATCAGCATACAGACTACCTACAGTCATACTAATCTCACAGACAACCGAAAACACACAACCTGACACATCCCTGCTCATCGGAGGGAAAAGACTCAGCTCCACCCAACAGAACGGAGGCACCAGTCCCTCCCATCAGGAGGCTTACACAAGCCACTGCACCAACCTCACCACGAGGGGCAGAGAGCAGAAGCAAGAGGAACTACAACCCTGCAGCCTAGGGAAAGGAGACCTCAAATACTGTAAATCAGACGAGATGAGAAGACAGAGAAATGACTTGCAGGCAAAGAAACAAGATAAAAACCCACAAGACCAAATAAATGAAGAGGAAATAGGTAAACTACCTGAAAAAGAATTCAGAGTAATGATAGTAAAGATTATCTAAAATCTCAGAAATAGAATAGAGAAAATACAAGAAGCGTTTAACAAGGACCTAGAAGAACTAAAGAGTGAACAGAGATGAATAAGTAAGGAAACACAAGCTTTAAATGACACAATAGACCAGATAGATTTAATTGATATCTATAGGACATTCCAGCCAAAAACAACAGAATACACTTTCTTCTCAAGTGTACATGGAACATTCTCCAGGATAGATCAAATCTTGGCTCACAAAACAAGCATTGGAAAGTTTAAGAAAATTTAAATTGCATCAAGCATCTTTTTCTGATCACAGCACTATAAGACTAGATATCAGTTAGAGGAAAAAAACTGTAAAAAATACAAACACGTGGAAGCTAAACAATATGCGACTAAACAACCAAGAGGTCACTGAAGAAATGAAAGAGGAAATCAAAAAATACCTAGAAAAAAATGACAATGAAAACACGACAACCCAAAACCTATGGGATGCAGCAAAAGCAGTCCTAAGAGGGAAGTTTACAGCAATTCAATCTCACCTCAATAAATAAGAAAAATCTCAAAGAAAAAATCTAACCCTACACCTAAAGCACCTAGAGAAAGAAGAACAAAGAAAAGCCAAAGTCAGTAGAAGAAAAGAAATCATAAAGATCAGAGGAGAAATAAATGAAATACAAATGAAGAAAACAATAGCAAAGATCAATAAAAATAAAAGCTGGTTCTTTGAGAGTAAAACAAAATTGATAAAACCTTAGACAGACTCATCAGGAAAAAAAGGGAGAGGACGCAAATCAGTAATATTAGAAAAAAGAAAGGAGAAAACACAACTGGCACTGCAGAAATACAAAGGATTATAAGAGACTACTACAAACAACTATATGCCAATAAAATGGACAGCCACAAAGAAATGGATAAATTCTTGGAAACATACAAATTTCCAATACTGAACAAGAAGAATTAGAAAATATAAACAGACCTATCACAAGTAATGAAATTCAAACTGTAATTAAATATCTTCCAACAATCAAAAGTCCAGAACCAGAAGGCTTCACAGGTGAATTCTATCAAACATTTGGAGAAGAGCTAACACCAATCCTTCTCAAACTCTTCCAAAAATTTGCAGAGGGAGGAACACTCATAAATTCATTCTATGAAGCCACTATCACCCTGATACCAAAACCAGAAAAAGATATCACAAAAAAGAAAATTATACACCAATATCACTGATGAACATAGATGCAAAAATCCTCAACAAACTACTAGCAAACAGAATCCAACAACATATTAAAAGGATAATATACCATGATCAAGTGGAGTTTATCCCAGAAATGAAAGGGTTCTTCAGTATATGCAAATCAACCAATGTGATACACCATATTAACAAATTAAGGAATAAAAACCATATGATAATCTCAATAGATGGAGAAAAAGCTTTTGACAAAATTCAACACCCATTTTTGATAAAAACTCTCCAGAAAATGGGCATAGAGGGAAACTACCTCCACATAATAAAGGCCATATATGAAAAGCCCACAGCCAACATCATACTCAATGGTAAAAAACTGAAAGCATTTCCACTAAGATCAGGAATAAGACAAGGATGTCCACTCTCACCACTCTTATTCAAAATAGTTTTGGAAGTCCTAGCCATAGCAATCAGAAAAGAAAAAGAAATAAAAGGAACATAAATTGGAAAAGAAGTAAAACTCTCACTGCTTGCAGATGACATGATAGCATACATAGAAAATCCTAAAGATGCCATCAGAAAATGACTAGATCTAACCAATGAATTTGTAAAGCAGCAGGATACAAGATTCATGCACATAAATCTCTTGTATTCCTATATACTAATGATGAAAAATCTGAAAGAGAAGTTAAGGAAACACTCCCATTTACCACTGCAACAAAAAGAATAAGATACCTAGGAAAAAACCTACCTAAGGAGACAAAAGACCTGTATGCAGAAAACTATAAGACACTGATGAAAGGAATCAAAGAAAATGCAAACAGATGGAGAGATATACCATGTTCTTGGATTGGAAGCATGAACAATGTGAAAATGACTATACTACCCAAAGCAATCTAGAGATTCAATGCAATCCCTAACAAATTGCCAATGGCATTTTTCAGAGAACTAGAACAAGACATTTTACAATCTGTATGGAAACACAGAAGACCCCGAATAGCCAAAGCCATCTTCAGAAAGAAAAACGGAGCTGAAGGAATCAGGCTCCCTGACTTCAGACTATACTACAAAGCTACAGTAATCAAGACAGTATGGTACTGGCACAAAAACAGAAATACAGATCAATGGAACAGGATAAAAAGCCCAGAGATAAACCCATGCACATATGGTCACCTTACCTTTGATAAAGGAGGCAAGAATATACAATGGAGAAAAGACAGTCTCTTTGATAAGTGGTGCTGGGAAAACTGGACAGCTACATGTAAAAGAATGAAATTAAAACACTTCCTAACACCATACACAAAAATAAACTCAAAGTGGATTAAAGACCTAAATGTAAGGCCAGACACTGTAAATGCTTAGAGGAAAACATAGGCAGAACACTCTATGACACAAATCAGAGCAAGATCCTTTTTGACCCACCTCCTAGAAAAATGGAAATAAAAACAAAAATAAACAAATGGGACCTAATGAAACTTAAAAGCTTTTGCACAGCAAAGGAAACCATAAATAAGACTAAAAGACAATCCTCAGAATGGGAGAAAATATTTGCAAATGAAGCAACTGACAAAGGATTAATCTCAAAAATATACAAGCAGCTCATGCAGCTCAATATCAAAAAAAGAAAAAATCCAATCCAAAAATGGATTGGGTCTTCTCCTAAGAAGACATACAGATTGCCAACAAACACATGAAAGAATGCTCAACATCACTAATCATTAGAGAAATGCAAATCAAAACCACATGAGGTATCACCTCACACCAGTCAGAATGGCCATCATCAAAAAATCTACAGACAATAAGTGCTTGAGAGGGTGTGGAGAAAAGGGAATCCTCTTGCACTGTTGGTGGGAATGTAAATTGATACAGCCACTATGAAGAACAGTATGGAGGTTCCTTAAAAAACTAAAAATAGAACTAACTATGACCCAGCAATCCCACTACTGGTCATATACCCTGAGAAAACTATAATTCAAAAAGATACATGTACCACAATGTTGTTACAGCACTATTTACAATAGCCAGGACATGGAAGCAACTTAAATGTCCATCGATAGATGAATGGATAAAGAAGATGTGACATATATATACAATGGACTATTACTCAGCCATAAAAAGAAACGAAATTGAGTTATTTGTAGTGAGGTAGATGGACTTAGAGTCTGTCATACAGTGTGAAGTAATTCAGAAAGAGAAAAACAAATACCGTATGCTAACGCACACATGTGAAATCTAAAAAAAAACGGTACTGAGAACCTAGGGGCAGGGCAGGAATAAAGATACAGCTGTAGAGAATGGACTTGGGGACACATGGGGGAAGGAGGAGCTGGGAAGAAGTGAGAGAGTATCATTGACACATATACACTACCTAATATAAAATTGATGGCTAGTGGAAGCTGCTGCATAGTATTGGGAGATGAGATCGACGCTTTGTGATGACCTAGAGGGGTGGGATACGGAGGGTGCAAGGGAGGCTCAAGATGCAGGGGATATGGGACATATGTATACATATGGCTGATTCACTTTGCTGTACAGCAGAAACAGAACGTTGTAAAGCAATTATACTCCAATAAAGATAATAAAAAAAAAAGAAGTCCATAATCTGAATCCAAAAATACATTAAAAGGATCATACACCATGATCAAGCAGGATTTATTCCAGGGATGCAAGGATTTTTCAATATCCACAAATCAATCCATATGATATGCCATATTAACAAATTTAAGAATAAAACCATATGATCATCTCAATAGATGCAGAAAAGGCTTTTGATAAATTTCAACATCCATTCATGATAAAAACTCTCCAGAAAGTGGGCATAGAGGGAACATATCTCAACATAATAAAGGTCATATATGACAAACCCACAGCTAACATCATACTCAACAGAGAAAAGCTGAAAGCATTTCCTGTAAGGTAAAGAAAAAGACAAGGATGCCCACTCTCACCACTTTTATTCAAGGTAGTTTTGTAAGTCCTAGCCACAGCAATCAGAGAAGCAAAAATATAAAAGGAATCCAAATTGGAAAGGAAGAAGTAAAACTGTCACTGCTTGCAGATAACATGATACTATACACAGAAAATCCTAAAGGCACTGCCAGAGAACCACTAGAACTCATCAATGAATTCAGTAAAGTTGCAGGACATAAAAATAATATACAGAAATCTGTTGCATTTCTATACACTAACAATGAACTACCAGAAGAGAAATTAAGGAAACAATCCCATTTACCATCACATCAAAAATAATAAAATACGTAGGAATAAACCTACCTAAGGAGGCAAAAGACCTGTACTTCGAAAAGTGTAAGACACTGATGAAAGAAACTGAAGATGACCCAAACAGATGGAAAATATACCATCTTCTTGGATTGGAAGAATCAATAATTATATTACTTCTTTGAAATGATAGCTAACTAGAGTTTTTTGTCTGTTTACTGTTTGGTTGTCTGATTTTTGCTCAAATCCGTATAGTTAAATTTTAACCTAGTTCCCAGACTATATGACTTTTACAATTTCTACTCTTTGGAGCTAATAGGAATTTTGTTTTTAGCCTACTGATGCATTTTGTAAGTCTTCCATAAATGTTCAAAAAAGAGGCTAGCCTTTGTAAGTAGAGTATATAGCATATATAATTTTACCTTATTGTTTTTATTACTCAAAATGTTTACATATCAAGTACATATCAAGTACTTTACATATCATTACTCATATTAATGAGTAATGTGCATTTGAATCACCTGAGGATCTTGTTAAAATGTAGATTCTGATTTAGTAGGTAGGGGGTGGGCCCTGAGATTCTTCATCTCTAACAAACTCCCTGGTGATGCCCATGCTGTTGATCCATGGACGTCACATTGATTAGCAAGAGTTAAAGCCATTGTTCATTTGTATTTTGTAACTTGTAGCGCAGGCATTCTCATGGATAGAGTGTTCCAACCTGTTTATGGTAGATTAGCACTTCCAAGTTCTTGTTAAGTGTTTGCTTCTATCATTTTCTCTGTAATTAAAACTTCTAAAATACTACATTATTTAACGCCAGGATATTTCTTGACAATGCAGCTTTCCTTTTATCAATACAAAGTGATCCTCTTTATCTGGTCTCACGCTTCTTTGACTTGAACTCTATATGATGTTTATGAAACCATCTTGATTTCTTTTTGTTTGAATTTGCCCAATATATGCCTAAAACACAATAGATGCTCAATAAGAATTAATCAAATGAATAAAGTCATCATCACCTATTCTTTCATTTTTAACCTTCATCATTTTGTTTTGCAAGGTTTTGTTTTTGTTTTTGTTTTTTTTTTCCTTACCCACTCTATGGTTTCTTGATGAGTATCTCAAATTTGTTCTCTAGTTTGTTGATTTGATATCAGGAACGTTGATTCTACTCTTTACTGCTTCCATTTTGAGGGGATTTTAAAACTTGTACCTATAGCTTATTGTATAAGTTTCCCAGTCACTCAGATACCACTTGGACTCCAGTCTTCACCTTAGCCTTGTTCTGTAGCTAAAGCTAATTTATGTGCTCAGCTCTTAGTTCCTTTTACATTGACTGGCAATGCAACTGCCATGCAGAGTGCAGTTCTTAACTGAACAATATTATACATGGGACTAGACCTCCATGTGAAATATTCCCACATTCTATCCACATCTGCAACACTTGTCCTTAGGTCACTAAGCATCTAAGGATGCCATGTGCTTTCTTCAGACCCCTTTCATGTAATACATAGCATTCGTGGAAGAGCCTAGGTGGAAAAAGGGAGGCAGTAATATTGTAGGATGTGGCTAGGAGAGTAGAATAATTCTAATGGGCAAAGACAATACTTCATACTTCAGGAATGGCCAAATTGCCCAATGGTCTGTACAGCCCTTCACCTTGGAAAAAGCACAGAGAAGAGAGATAAAACAAAATACTTTTCTATTTCCTCTGTTAAGTTGCAAGCTGGTTCAAAGGCTGAAGTATGTGGTGTGCCTCAAAATATATGCTTCTCAATACAAATGGGAAATCTATTCTTACTGTGGCCTTCTGAATTTCTACTGTGGGTGTCTTTTTTTTTTTTTTCTGTCATCATTGTTGGTTTGGTTGTGTGGAGGTGTAGCAGGCATGGCTACTTTCCTATCATGTTAACCCTATAACCAAACCCTGGGATGCAATAACCTAGAAAACTAAGAAACTTGTGGTCAGGCCCCCATATTAGTGAGGTATATTAGAAAATGCATGGAGTTCCCATTCCAGATATTTCACCAACTCTATGTGACCGAATAAATTGCATAATCTCATATAGGACCTTTAGTTTTATCATGTGAAAAATAATTTAAACTAAATGATCCCACCCAACCATAGAATGTTTGTGACAACAGCTCAAAGTGAAATCGGAGTTTTCTTTTTCCTACAAAGTTTTAGAGTCAGAAAAGCCTTACAGAGCAGAGGTTCTCAAATATTCAAGAAGCAGAGGACTTAAAGTTCACAATATTCTTTATGGAATATTATATAATGTTGACATTAAATTTCGAGTCACTAATTATGCAAGTCTGAGATTAGAGAATAAATAAACATGTGGAAGCAGGTGCAAAAGTTTAAGTTTATGGTAGAAAGAGAAAACACTATAATCTTTTGCTTAATTCTACTTCCTAATATTGTTTTCATGTTCCATACAATAAGCTTACACACATATTCTTTTCAAGTATCTATTACTTTTAGAAGTTTTACAAACTCACCTTATGATTAACTTTTACTGAGCTTATTTTTTCAGACTCTTGAGTATATTATTTTATATGAGGTGCTATTAAACTTAGTTAGTTAAATAACGACCCAATCATGTGAAAACATGAGTAGGAAGGAATCAGTCAAGTCTGACTCAAGGGCTCAGGCACTTTGCTTAATCCTGTACTTCTTTCCTGTCTATTTTTTAAATTGGATTTTTAACTAAAAGTCTTCCCACAAAGTAAACTCCACTTCTAACTGGAAACACTTAAGGAAGAAATAATAACAATTTTACTCAAATAACTTTAGAAAATAGAGGAAGAGGGGACTCATTTTACCAAGTCAGTATTACCTTGACATCTAATCCAGACAAACATTTTTCAAGAAAACTACAGATTTCATGAACATAGACACAAAAATCCTTAACAAAATATTAGCAGATCAATAATATATAAAAATGATAATATCATGATCAAGTGGGATTTATCCCAGGAATTAAAAGTTGGTTTAATATACATATATTAATGTAATTCACCACAGAGTAAGTGTAATTCATAACAGGGTAAGGGAGAAAAGTCATATGATTAACCCAACAGATGCAAGAAAAACCTTTGACAAAATCCAACATCCATGCATGATAAGAAAAATCTCTTGGCAGTCTATGAAAAATCTAAAGCTAGCAGCATACTTAATTTAAGACCCTATGCCGGGACTTCCCTGGTGGTCCAGTAGTAAAGAATCTGCCTTCCAATGCAGGGGACGCAGGTTCAATCCCTGGTTGGGGAACTAAGATCCCACGTGCCACGTGGCAACTAAGCCCGCGCACCACAACTATGGAGCTTGCACGCCTCAGTGAGAGAGCCTGCGTGCCACAACAAAAGATCCTATGTGCCCTGGAGCTCATGCACCACAACTAGAGAGAGAAAATCCACACTCCACAACTAGAGAGAAGCCCGTGCGCCACAATGAAGAGACTGCACCACAATGGAAGAGCCCACAGACCTCAACGAAGACCCCTGCAACCAAGACCCGATGCAGCCAAAAAAATAAAGAAAATAAATAAATAAAAATTAATTTAAAAATAGAGAATATCAATAAAGAAATAGAAAGTTAAAAGAGACTGTATACCTATGTTTGGGACCAAGGCAAGGAATTCTATTCTCACCATTTCAACATTGCACTGGAGGTCCAAACAAGTTCCTTAAGGCCAGAAAAACAAATAAAAGGCCTTAATATCAGAAAGGAAGAAGTAAAACTGCTTTTATTAGGAAACCCTCCTACACTGTTAGTGGCAATGTAAACTGGTACAGCTACTATGGAGAACAGTATGGAGGTTCCTTAAATAACTAAAGATAGAAGTACAATATGACCCAGCAATTTTACTCCCAGCCATATACCCAGAGAAAACCATAATTCAAAAAGATACATGCGGGCTTCCCTGGTGGCACAGTGGTTGAGAGTCCGCCTGCCGATGCAGGGGACACGGGTTCGTGCCCTGGTCCAGGAAGATCCCACATGCCACAAACCGGCTGGGCCTGTGAGCCATAGCTGCTAAGCCTGCGCATCCAGAGCCTGTGCTCCGCAATGGGAGAGGCCACAACAGTGAGAGGCCCGCGTACCGCAAAAAAAAAAAAAAAAAAAAAGATACATGCACCCCAATGTTTGTTGCAGCACTAGTTACAACAGCCAGATCATGGAAGCAACCTAAATGTCCATCAACAGAGGAATGGATAAAGGAGATGTGGTACATATATACAATGGAATATTAGCCATAAAAAAGAACAAAATAATGCCATTTGTAGCAACCTAGAGATTGTCATACTGAGTGAAGTGAGACACAGAAAGACAAATGTTATATGATATCACTGATATGTGGAATCTAAAAAAAGGGTACAAATGAACTTATTTACAAAACAGAAGTAGAGTAATGGATGTAGAAAACAAACTGATGGTTACCAGAGGATAAGCAGGGGGAGGGATAAATTGGGAGATTGGGACTGACATATACAAACTACTATATATAAAATAGATAACTAATAAGAACCTGCTGTATAGCACAGGGAACTCTACTCAATACTCTGCAATGGCCTATATGGGAAAAGAATCTAAAAAAAAATTAAAGAGAGTGGATATATGTATAACAAATTCACTTTGCTGTACACCTCAAACTAACACAACATTGTAAATCAATTGTACTCCAATAAAATTTTTTTTAAATGATGTAGAAAAAAGCTGCTTTTATTAACAGATGTCATGATTGTATACATCCTAAGGAATGCAACAAAAGTTTCTGGAATTAGGAAGTGAATTTAGCAAGGTTAGGGAATACTATATCAATATATAGAAATCAATTATATTTTAATATAGTAACAATGAAATATTGGAAAATAGTTTTCATTTACATATCGTTCAATATATGAAATACTTAGGGATAAAATGAACAAAATATGTACAAGAATTATACCCTGAAATCTACTTAACTTTTTGTCACTTATTATAGATGGTGATAAAAGAATAGATATACCATGTTTATGGATTAGATGACTCAAGATTATTACGATATCATTTGACCCCAAATTCATTGATAGAGTTAATATAATTCCAATCACTCTCTCAGTGGGCTTGTTTTGTAGAATATGACACTCTGGTTCTAAAACTTATATGAAAGTTCAAAGGACCTAGAATCTCCAAAACAGTTTTGAAAAATAAGGACTCAGTTGGAAGACTCAGGAATTACTGTAATGCTAGAGTAATCAAAATAGTGCAATATTAGCACAAAGATAAACAAATAGCAATAGAACATATTAGAGATTACAGAATCTAGAAATAATAGACCCACATTTGTGTGTGTGTTTAAGCAAAAGTGCCAAAGTAATGTGATGGATAAAAGGAGAGATTTTCAAGAAATGGGGCTGGAACAAGTAGCTATCCTTAGGAAAACAAATGAACCCCAACACTTACCTCCCACCATACACAAAAATTCACTTAACTTGGATCATAGACATAAATGTTTAAGCTAAAACTATATAATTTCTAGAAGAGTACACAGGAAAAATCTTCGCATATTGGCTTAACGCAAATATTTCTTAGAACATAAAAGTACTACTTCTAAAAGAGCAAATTGAAAAATAAGACTTTATCGAAATTAAAAATTTATGCTCCTCTAAATATCACCATTAAGGAAATGAAAATGCAAGCCAAAGAATGGAATAAAATATTCTCAACACATACCTGGCAAAGCACTTGTACCCAGAATGTATACAGAACTCTTGCCACCAAACAGGATGAAGACAGCCCACTAAAAATAAGTAAAAGATTTAAACAGTTAACAAAAGAAATTATACAGATCACCAATAGAGCAAAATGCTCAAAAAATTAGTCTTGAAGTAAGTGAACATTTAGACCACACTGAAATAACACTGCACTCACTAGATTGGCTGAAAGAAAATTTTTTTAACGTCTTTATTGGAGTATAATTGCTTTACAATGGTGTGTTAGTTTCTACTTTATAACAAAGTGAGTCAGCTATACGTATACATATATCCCCATATCCCCTCCCTCTTGCGTCTCCCTCCCACCCTCCCTATCCCACCCCTCTAGGTGGTCACAAAGCACCAAGCTGATCTCCCTGTGCTATGCGGCTGCTTCCCACTAGCTATTTTACATTTGGTGGTGTATATAAGTCCATGCCACTCTCTTACTTCATCCCAGCTTACCCTTCCCCCTCCCCGTGTCCTCAAGTCCATTCTCCACATCTGCATCTTTATTCCTGTCCTGCCCCTAGGTTCTTCAGAACCTTTTTTTTTTTTAGATTCCATATATATGTGTTAGCATATGGTATTTATTTTTCTCTTTCTGACTTACTTCACTCTGTATAACAGACTCTAGGTTCATCCACTTCACTACAAATAACTCAATTTCGTTTCTTTTTATGGCTGAGTAATATTCTATTGTATATATGTGCCACATTTTCTTTATCCATTCATCTGTCGGTGGACACTTTGGTTGCTTTCATGTCCTGGCGATTGTGAATAGAGCTGCAATGAACATTGTGGTACGTGACTCTTTGAATTATGGTTTTCTCAGGGTATACGCCCAGTAGTGGGATTGCTGAGTCGTATGGTAGTTCTGTTTTTAGTTTTTTAAGGAACCACCATACTGTTCTCCAGAGTGGCTGTATCAATTTACATTCCCACCAACAGTGCAAGAGGGTTCCCTTTTCTCCACACCCTCTCCAGCATTTATTGTTTGTAGATTTTTTGATGATGGCCATTCTGACCGGTGTGAGGTGATACCTCATTGTAGTTTTGATTTGCATTTCTCTAATGATTAATGATGTTGAGCATTCTTTCATGTGTTTGTGGCAATCTGTATATCTTCTCTGGAGAAATGTCTATTTAGGTCTTCTGCCCATTTTTGGATTGGGTTGTTTGTTTTTTGGATATTGAGCTACATGGGCTGCCTGTATATTTTGGAGATTAATCCTTTGTCAGTTGCTTCATTTGCAAATATTTTTTCCAATTCTGAGGGTTGTCTTTTCGTCTTGTTTATGGTTTCCTTTGCTGTGCAAAAGCTTTGAAGTTTCATTAGGTCCCATTTGTTTATTTTTGTTTTTATTTCCATTTCTCTAGGAGGTGGGTCAAAAAGGATCTTGCTGTGATTTATGTCATGGAGTGTTCTGCCTATGTTTCCTCTAAGAGTTTCATAGTGTCTGGCCTTACTACTTAAAAGACTGTCAACAGCGAGTGTTGGTGAGGATGTGGAACAACTGGAATTCACATACACTCTTAGTGGGAATGTAAAATGGTACAACTACTTGGGAAAATAGTGTGGCTATTTTTTATAAAGTTCAACATCCACCCACAATATGACACAGCCGTTCCACTCCTAGATATTTATCCAAAAGAAAGAAAACATATGCCCGCAAAAAGACTTGTCCACAAGTGTTTTTAGTGGCTATTTTCACACTAGCCAAAATTGCACCTGAAATGTCCATCCCCTGGTGGATGGATAAACAAATATGGTAAATCCATACAATGAGCTACTATCTCACAATAAAAAGGAACAGACTACTGATATACACATGTTTACATCTCAAAGACATGATGCTGAATAAAGAAGCTAAATACGTGAGACTTTATCCTGGCTTGATTTTATTTATATGATATTTTAGAACAAGCTAAGCAGTCTATACTAACATAGGGCAGATCAGTGGTTGCCTGGGCCTGGGTGTGTGTAGGTGGACTGACTGCAAAGGGGCATGAGGGAACTTTTAAGAAAATGGAAATTTTCCATATTCTGTTTGTGGTGGTAGATTTAGAGTAGATTTAGAGGTATATTAATTGGGCAAGACTCACCAATGTGTACACTTCATGTTAAAATAAATAAATAAAAATTGCTCAAAAAGCCCAGAACCCCTCAGACTTGGAAATAATCAGTGGCTTGAGTATTGTGTGCCTTGGAATATCCCTATAAGAGAGGAAGTGTCTGTGTGTCACAGAAATAGGTCATGACTCCTCCAAACATTTCCTGCTCTTTATTTTTATTTGCCCTTTGGTGGGAGGGGTGCTTTTGAATTCTCTTTTAGAGACAGAGGAATATACTGCACTCCAGCTTTCTTTTAGCTTCTACTTTCCCAAGGCCTGAGTTTAGACTCTGGAGAAATACTTATTCCTTAAGTTATTTTGTGGCATCCTTTGTTTCCCCTCTCTGCAACTCAGATCCCAGACACGGCATCCGAGGAGGATTTTTATTTTTGACATTAGAATAAGCAAATATTAATTCTGTTTTGAGACTGCAGCGATCTACCTTAAGGCAGCTGGATACCACCAAGTTGACTGCAATTCATTGATTTCCGGGTAAGCAGTAGACCAAAAACATAATGCTTACATAAGAAAAATCTTGCTTTTCTTCTGGTTTGTTTTCAAAAGAAAATTTCATAATATTTGTCGACAAATATTAACACATTAAATAGCTTATCTGGATAATACTTCGCACAGCTGTGCGAACCAGAATTTTTTTTAAGTTCCACTTAGTATGCAGCTTAGGCTAATAAATAAGTTCTGGTGTTGTGTGATGTCTGTGACAGTAGCACACAGAATGTCTTCTGGATTGTAAGTCAAAAAAAAAAACAAGTCCGCATATAAGACCATTAATCTCATTGAATTAATCTCAAATTCAAACACCAATTTGATAAAGCTACAATGTGACTATTGTACTTTTCATGCATTCTCATTTCAATAATTTTATCTATTCCCATGCAATGGCCCATTTCCAGGTTATTGCAAGTTTTATACAAATAAAAATGGACATACTTCAATACAATCACCATTTTCAAATCTTTCAGTGAACACTTAACTGAGGTTTTGTAATAATCAGTTCCTAAAAAAATTAAATATTTAAATATTATGTAGTTATTGAATATAGACTTTGACTCATTCTAATATAGCTTCTGAGAGTAGTTTTCTTACGAATCTAATTTTTTTAAAGTTACATTAGCCTTTGCTCTTTCTAATCCTAGCTAGTATGACTCATAAAGTAGTAAAAATTAGTTAAGTGTTATATTACTCTTTTCATTGTTGCAATATTGCTGAAATAGGTCACCACCACAGGAGCTATTGGTTAAATAATTAACATGAACTTCTAACTCTTGAAACTTTGAAAGTTTTCTTTATTCCAAGGAAGCCTTTTGCAACTGACTAAATCTAAGTTATATCCAGGCATAAGTAGGGTGATCACAACTAGAACACTCTTGAAAGTGAAAAGTGAGCTATCAATAATTAACACTGGGACAACAGTAACTGTCTCTGGCAAACCGAGATCTTATATTATCTAGCTATAACTGTTGAAGCAGTAGCACAAGTCTTAAGTGGACCACGAACTTAACAATCATCATATAAATATCATTGATAATTTCTCAGGGTACTAGCTAGCACAGTAAGCAAAAAATCAGGGCCCCTATTTCCATGAATATAAGGTCTGCAAATTCAAAGGGTGACAATTAGGGGGAGATTAATAGAAGTTCTTGATCTTAGAAATCCAATTTGTCACTGCGGGGAGCCAGGAAGGCACTCTGAGCTGGTACACTACTGCATGACATTACTAAGGCTCTGTTCCAATCTCCTGCTTCCCCCAACTGGAACTAAAGATGAAGTGCCAGCCCCAGGTTTATAAATGCCCCCAACCCCTAGGAAGACTGTGCCATGCTCTGCAAACCCTCATGCTGCCACCTGTGCCTGCATTTTAAGAGGGAGTTTGGAGCTGGAGGGAGCGAAAACATAAAGAGATAGGAAAAAGGAGAAAGGGGCAGGGGGAGAGAAAATTAGAGTACCAGATGAAGATATTCAATATATGAGCAGTAGGAGTTCCAGCACGAAAGAACAGACAAAGCGGAGTGAAAGGGGCAGGAACGGAAGAGCATTAATAAAACTAAGTAAATTTTCTAGAACTGAAGGAAGTTAATCTTCGTATCTTTTAGAAGCCACTGAATGCCAGTAAAATGGATAGAAATACACCCACACCCAGAACAGATCACTGGAAAATTTCAGACTACTAGGAATTAACAAAACATCCTACAAGCTTCTGAAGACAATATGAAAAAGGAAGAGGAAGGAAAGGAGCAGAGAAGGAGGAGAGGCTACAGTGATGCAGCCACAAGCCAAGGAATGCGGCAGCCATCAGAGGGTGGACAAGTCACAGAACAGATTCTCTCCTAGAGTCTCCGCGAGAGCGCAGCCAAGCCTTCGCCTTGATTTCAGCCCAGTGACACAGACTTTCGGCCTCCAGACTGGGAGAAAAATAAACCTGTTATTTTAAGCCATCCAGTTTGTGGTGCAGTCGTCCCCCTTTATCTGCAGTTTCAGTTACCAACAGTCGACTGTGGTCCAAAAATATTACATGAAAAAAATCCAGAAATAAACAATTCATAAGTTTTAAATTGAGCGCCTTTCTAAGTAGCATGATGAAATATCATGCAATGCCCCTCTATCCTGCCCAGTGTGTGAATCATCCGTTTGTCCAGCATATCCATACTGTATAGGCTACACACCTGTTAGTACAGGGAGAAAGAGTATATATAGGGGGGCTTCCCTGGTGGCGCAGTGGTTGAGAGTCCGCCTGCCGATGCAGGGGACACGGGTTCGTGCCCTGGTCCGCAAAGATCCCACATGCCGCGGAGCGGCTGGGCCCGTGAGCCGTGGCCGCTGAGCCTGCGCGTCCGGAGCCTGTGCTCCACAACGGGAGAGGCCACAACAGTGAGAGGCCCGCGTACCGCAAAAAAAAAAAAAAAAAAAAAAGTATATATAGGGTTTAGTACCATATATATTGTTTCTGGCAGTATATATCCAAGGTTTCAGGCATCTATCTACTAGAGGTCTTTGAACGTATCCCCCTCAGCTAAAGGGGAACTACTGTAATTTGTTACAGCAGCCAAAAGAAAGCAACACAACAGACTGCCCCAGATGCAGAGTGCACCCAGGCCATTCTGGAGCAAGTCAAAGACTATGGGAGAGGCTTCCCATCAAGACAAAATTGATGGGATACTTGATACATCTGCATGCCTTGAATGGAGAATTAGACAACTGGCTATGCTTTGGGCGTTGAATTACTTGTTAAGTATAAAGACAAAACCAAAGTAGTTTTTTTAAAGCCAGTATTTAATCCTAGGGAAAAATGAAATTGTTCAGGTAGAAAGAAAGAAAAAAAAAGCAGTGCAAACTGCATGGCTCATCTGTAAGTAGCATTTACATTGTCATAATAATATAAATTACTCTAATATCTATTACTCATTTGGGAAACAGGGGAGAACTAGAGTCTTTTTGTGGTAATGACTGCCCCAAATTCTCATCCTTCAAAGTGAGAACAACAAAATGCCCAAAGAAAAACCAAGTTAGGAATGTATGCATGCTACTTAGAGATGCAGAGATAAAACACATGGTAAGTTTCAAAAGCTGAAAGCAGTGTCTTCTAGGGAGGAGTAATTGTAGGAAGAAGTGGGAAAGCAAATACTGCCGTTAGACTTCGTAGGAAAAAAAATTTGCGTGTGTATATTCACGTATCACTTTGGTAAAATGAAAATAAAAAACTGGAAAAATGATGAAGACATTAAGAGTTGGTTACATTCTAGGATTAATAAAATACAAAGTGAATGACCATTTTCAAACCAATTTCATAGCACTGTACAAAGAGGTATATGTAGCTGAGTCATTTTCAGTGACTGTATCAGATAAAGATTCAAAAGGTACTATATTGCAAACACCTTGGAATGTTCTGGAAAACTTCTGCTTGAAGGCACATGGAGGGTGTGCAAAACACTGCAGATCAGACCCATATAAACCTGTCATGGGAAAGAGGAACTGGGCCCTGTTAGTCATCTCTAGTGGCTTCTCCTTAGTTGACGATTCTGGATCTTTGCCCTTCTTCTCACATCCCTTAAACATACTCATCCCAGTGCTTTCTATTTCAGCAAATGATGACCATTAAAGAGACATCAACTCAGTCTGCGCTAACACTTGTTTATTTGAGGGTCTGCTTCTGGAACCACTCCTGCTGCCAAGAGCTGTATCAATATGCCCCGTTAGGAAAGCAGACAACTCTGTATTTCAAATAAAGAGGAATTTAATACAGAAAAACTGGTTATAGAATTGTTAGAAAGATCACAAAGGGCATATTGAAGTCACCAAGAACATTAAAAGCATTAAGCTCCGAAAGGGCTGGGAGAATGAAAAGAAAGCAGTGGGGTTGCCAGAACAGAAACCTGAGCAAAAGGGCCCCACGGGGTTGTGGCTCAGACCACACGAGGAGAGGGTACAGCCTAGTGGTTGCTCAGAAGGCAAAGCTCACACTCACCCTGCCAAGAGAGCTGGGCCCAGCTGCTGCTGCCGCCTCTGAGGGGTGAAGCAAGACTGGTGCCCCAAGCACCTAAAGCAGCTGGCAGATGGAGCCAACCGTGTGACACGGTGTGACACTAACGGGAACTGGAAAGAAAGTCCCCTCTCCCTTCTCCTATGTTCAAATCTCTCCGTGACAAAAACTTTAGGGAAACTACATGTCAAGAGACTCTGGGAAGTTTAGTTTGGAGAGTCACAGCTCCAGCATCACAGAGTAGACTACAAAAGGGTAAAATGATCGTTACAATAGATCAATATTAACAGCAAAGCATTTATACCTACTTAATGCCAAACTACACTCATCCTGACTTCCCTCTAGGGAAGGACGGGGCATCTCTCTGTTCACATTGCCCATCTGCTCTTTCACGCTGTCTGCTTTATCCATGAGAGCTCCTAGCATCTTAATCATAGTTATTTTAAATTCCCAGTCCAATAATTCCAACATTCCTGCCATATTTGAGTCTGGTTCCTAGAGTCTGGTTCCTCTGTCTCTTTTAGTACGCCTTGTCATTTTTTCTTGATATCTGGACATGTTGTGCTGGGTAAAAGGAACTGATGAAAATATGATTTAGTAATGCGGTGGTAAGGTGTGGGAAGAGGGGAAGGATTCTGTGGCCCTATGAGTCTTTCAGTGAGCCTGTGACCCTGCGCTGTGAACTTCATCAGGGCTTCTCTGTCCCCCCCCCCCCCACCCCCCTTAGGTGAGACAGGATGGCTAGAGCTGGCTGGAGTTGGGTATTTCCCTTCCCCCAGGTAACTTAGGCTCTGAGAAAAACCCCAGAAGGTTAGGCTTTGGTTAAATAGCTGCTCCTGAGGGAAGGCCTTGTTGAGAGGAACAAAATATGCTGGCATATTTCAAAAGGTTCCTCTTCTCATCCCCCCTGCAGGAAGCAGGAGGGGATTTTTCTCCAATAATAACTGAGAATCCGGTCGAGATCCAGGAGCTAAAACTCACAAAAGTGTGGAGGTCTCCTTCTGAGTCCGCCTGGAGTTGTTTAACTCTCTCCGTTTTTAACTGGGCCTCCAGCAATTCTTCAGTTGCAGTTCAGGTCTTCCTACCCAGTGCTGGTTTCCCTGGCAGTCGCTGCTCCAGTCAGCTGTGATCCTCTGTATTCCAATTGGTTTCTCCAATTTGGGGGGCAGCAGTCTGCCCTGAGACCTCATTTCTCTTATGGTTCTAAGAAGAGTTGTTGATTTCTCAGTTTGTTTAGCATATTACTTGTTGTTAGGATGGTGTGGTGACTTCCAAGCTTCCTGCGTGCCAGACTGAAAACAAGAAGTTCTCTTACCTCTCTTTGCACACTCTCGAATCTACATACTGAGTCATTTTATATTGCCTATTACATTCCCATGTTTCCCAGCCGGACATTCCACTCAGAATATTTCAAGGTTATCTAAAATTTTAAATGTTCAAATCAACCTCCCCTATTAGTCAATAAAACCACTTTCTCCCACGCATTCACACTGGAACATTGAGTTGTTTTGGATTTATCACACGTACTTTAATTTTTCCTTTGTAATTTCTCTTTTCATTCTTTCTTTGCTACTTTCACGAAGCCCTGGGACTAGAGCAGTAAACAGATGAGTGCAGACTTTGGAGCTGAACTGTTCAAATCCTGATTCTGCCCCACATTGGCGGGGGAACCTGGTTCTGGGCCTCGGTTTCCTCATCTATAAAAAGGAATATAGTAGTACTGCATAGGATTGAATTGAAAATTTTTAGTAAATATAAAGCACTTAGTGCCTGGCACATGCTAAATCTACATAATTGCTAGCTACTAGTATCATCGTTATTATTCTTTATTAAGAACTTTGGAGAAAACCTCTTAGAAACTTATCTCAATCAACTTTTTAATGTATTATCTTCAGTTTCTTATCTACAAAGGGTGATGTATGATAATATCTTCCTAATAAACATTAAGCTAAACAATGTAAATAAAGCATTAATAAAGCAATCACTCAATAAAATTTGGCTATATTTAGTAATATAATGTGATGATCAATTAAAAAAAATACTATCCTGTGGAAAATCACCATAGATTCTTCATGGTTAAACAACTGTTTTCAGTGTGTAGATTGCATCTTTCCCTGGTACATATTTTCATATTATTTAAAGTGCGGAATTCATGCCATTTTGCATTACTTTATTATACGATATCACTTATATGTGGAATCTAAAAAAATGATACAAATGAACTTATTTACAAAACAGAAATAGACACAGACACAGAAAACAAACTTATGGTTACCAAATGGGAAAGGCGGGAGAGATAAATTAGGAGTTTGGGATTAACATATACACACTATTATATATAAAATAGATAACCAACAAGGGCTTACTGTATAGAACAGGGAACTATACTCGATATTTTGTAATAACCTATACGGGAAAAGAATCTGAAAAAGAAAAGATAGAGACAGATAGATAGATAGGTAGATAGGTAGATAGACAGATATGTATAATTGAGTCAATTTGCTGTATATCTGAAACTAAAACAACACTGTAAATCAACTATACTTCAATTTTTAAAAAATCATTACATAATATTTCTGTTTCTGCATCATCTCAAAAATTATCATCTGAGTAGCACTTCAGCATACCGATCCATAATATTTCACTAAAACATCTGCTACGCATTCAGCTAATTCGAATTTGGAACTCAGAGAAAACTGTCAAGAAAATCTGCATGGCTTTGTCTTAACACTTCTCTGAGATTATTTCCTAAGACCTTCACAAGGAGATCTACAAACAAATATTTTAAACATTCTATACATGCTCTTTAGGTCAGGATCAGGGGTCAAAGTTGCCAAAATATTTTCTAACTTGAGGGAAAAGGAGATAACTTTAATTCTCTCAAAAACTTAGGCTTCAATGTCAAAGTAAAATGTTAATTAAATACTTGATTTGTTTTTTTAAAATTAATTAATTTATTTTATATTTTATTTTTGGCCATGTTGGTTCTTTGTTGCTGCATGCAGGCTTTCTCTAGTTGCGGCGAGCAGGGGCTACTCTTCATCGCAGTGTGTGGGCTTCTCACTGCGGTGGCTTCTCTTGTTGTGGAGCATGGGCCCTAGGTGTGTGGGCTTCAGTAGTTGTGGCACGCATACTCAGTAGCTGTAGCTTGGGCTCTAGAGCGCAGGCTTACTAGTTGTGGTGCACGGGCTTAGTTGCTCCATGGCATGTGGGATCTTCCGGGACCAGGGCTCAAACCCACGTCCCCTGTATTGACAGGCGGATTCTTAACCACTGCGCCACCAGGGAAGTCCAATACTTGATTTGTAGTATTGGATTTGGGCAGTTTAAACATATTGCCATAGCAACGTAAATGTTTGTCTGTTGCTAACCTCCCTCTTTACCTTGCCCAAACCCCACAATATTTGAAAGCTATTAGATTATTTATGCACCCATGAGAAGAGTTACGTCTTTTTCCTTTCCAAATATCTTTTAAGTAAATATTAACCACATTGCTTTGCCAAGTCATTTGACCTATAAAATAAGGAATTTGGATTGGATGGTTTCTGATCTCCTTGCTAAAGAGTTCTTTCTCAGGCCTTATAAAATGTGGGGGCCACCTTTGTGGATAGATAGCTGAATGTCTTATTCAAACCCTGTTCTGCCCTGCCTTCTTTTTATAAAGTAGTGGGGAAAATATGGGTTTCTGAATTGGGCAGACCTCGTTTAGGATTCTTCCACTGCCACTTTCCAGGTTCATGATACCATTAGAGATGGTATAGCTCTCTACAGCTGCATAAACTCAACCATCTGTTTTTAACTGACTATTTCATGGCCGGACACCTGATACAGACTGATGTGTGCGTTCCCGAAAATTCATATGTTTGAACCTAATCCCCAATAGCTGGTATTTGGAGGTGGGGCCTTTGGGAGGTGACTAGGTCATGAGAGTGGAGCCCTCGTGAGTGAGATTAGTGCCCTTATAAAAGAGGCCCTAGAGCACTCCCTTGCTCCTTTCACCATGTGAGGACACATTGAAAAGACGGCCATCTATGAACAGGAAGTAGGCTCTCCCCAGACACAGAATCCACCAGCACCTTAACCTTGGACTCCCCAGCCTCCAGAACTATGAAAAATAAATGTTTATTGTTTAAACTACCCAGTCTATGATATTTTTGTTATAGCAGCCCAGACAGACTAAGATAACACCTGACCCAACTGCTTGATGGAGAGACTTTAGTCAAAAGATAGAAGACTTACGGCCAAGCTATGTTCTGAGAGAGAAAGAGAGAGTGAGAGAGAAAGAGAGGGAGAGGGAATCAAAGATATGAAATAGTCAGTTAGCCCTGAAATTTCACTTTTTCAGGGCATACCATTCACTTCTTGTCCTTTGACGCTTATGTGATTGCCTGTTATATTCATACCCTAACTTATTAACATCAGCCTGAGTATCTTGATGTTCTTGAAGCCAATATTTCTGACTTAGAAAGGATATTTAGGGATGTATAATTTCTGAGCTTCTCTTATCTCATCTGTAAAATGGGAATAATAGTAGTATCTTCCTTGTAGGATTGCTCTGAGGATTGTATATGAGAATGTAGGAAAAACTCCCAGTAGAGTTCTGGAAGCATAGTAGGTGCTCAATTAATGGTGGCCATTAGCTTCCTGTAAATTTGTATCTTACATTATTCCTGATACCCTATCCTTCCATTATCCTATAAACACACGAATCCCATGAGTCTTTCAAATTGGTTAGGACATATCAGCCCCTTGATACCATCCAGAATCTCTGAAAAGTGGTCAGACTCCCTTTCTTTGCACTGCTCTCCTCCACAAGTTAAGGTGGGTGAGAGCTGGGTGGTGGCCATTCCTTAGAAGTGGCGCCTACTCAATGATTATAAGACCACAGTGAGATGGAAGACCTTTCTTGCCTCTCCTCTTGGTGGATGTAGCGCAACCCTAGTATGACTTTCTACACCTGCATAAGTAAAGTTGGAAACAGACAATAGTGTTGTTCCCTTGACAATTCCAGAGAAACATACCCTTTCTGTTAACATATACATGTTGACAGACTAAATCTAATTAAGTAGTTGAATGCACTATGTCCTCCAAGTGCTGGTAAAAGACTTGAGATTTATTAAAAATCAAACTCTTTCTCATACTCACTGCACTGAACGAAGGACAAAGGAAATGCACAGGAGTTTTCTTGACTAATTGCCAAAATGATCATTATTTAGTTTCTATCTTAAATGTCTTCTCTCTACAAAGCCTCCTCTGAGTCCTTCGGTCAGAATGCCCTCCCTCTGATATAGAACATCACAGATGGTCTGACTTGGTTGCCTGTGTCTTTTTCCCCCATAGATTGTGAGTTTACTTTTATGGATGATCATTGTAGCTAACACTTATTAAAGGCTGTCCTGTGTGTCAGGCCCCCTAAGTGCTTTAAAAGGATTAACTCATTTGTCCATCAAACAACCTTTTCAGGTGGCACTACTATTCATCCTCATTTTACAGATAAGGAAACTAAGGCCAAGGACAGTTAAATAACAAGACCAAGTTCACGCAGCTAGTAAGGATAGGGTCTGCTCAAATCCAAGGTCATGCTATAACCACTGCCTCATAATGCCTCCTGGCACGGGTAGAGGCCATCTCTTATCCATCATTGTCACCCCACGGTACCCAGCTGAGTGTCTGGAACAGGGAAGTTCCCAGCCAGTGCTAATTGGTATTGAGTGGAGCAGGAATGCCAGAAACAGTGAACACCTTTGCTGTCACTGACTGGTGTCTGACTTCTCTGCTGTGAAGGAGGAGAGTGCTGAAGCAAACACATTCCTCAGGCTTGTAACTCTCTCCGTCCTAAGGCATTTGTGCTGCTTTCTTACTCCTCCGCCTTGCTAACTGCATTATGTGGATTAGAAGTTGGAGCTTAGTTCACACAAAGGGAAAACAGAACTCTGAACACCCTGTGTGGGACTGAGAGAAGAGAAATACGTAATCCAGGAAAAAGATATATCTAGGGAAATATTTAACCTGATGAAATCAAGATGTTACCTGAAATTAGCATATTGCAAACAAAGTCAGTGTTTGAGTGCACTGTTCTTCCTGATTTGACTTGGTCAAAAATAAGCTGATGGGAGGGGCTTAAAGATCCCAGATCACATGTGTAGAATTGGGCATTATCCAAGCAAACAATAATCTGTGCAATATATCTGTTGTACATACTTAAGCAGGGAAGAGTCTGTAAGAATTCACGTCTCCTGGCCTGCAGAGAAAGCAGAAACATGAGTACAGCAGGAAAAGTAAGGCAATTTATTTTTTACTTTTGGAATTATATTCTAATTAATATAATACACAAAGAGATACAGTATTTAATGAATAACTTAAAATTCATATATAAATTAGAAATAATATATACTGAAATACAACATAGAATATAGGCTTCAATATACAAGGTATATTAAACTACAAGAGATGGGCAATACCTAAATATCTTTAACAAAATGTATAGCATTATACCTATTACAGTCTATATTTCATATATTAAATAAATGTGAAGTAGTACATCCAATCATGAGTAATTTTCAAGTCTAAAGTTAGAAATGAAATGTTTTTATCAAGAAATGTTTTTATCTTTATGTTAAGATACCATAAAATGAATGCTATTCTTTATTATCATATTCTTTTTATGAGTACAGGAAAGTTAAGTGTGATAAAACTTTTATTGATCTCAAAGCATTAGAACAATCAAGACTAAACAAACCAACATCAACATGCAAATTCTGATTTAAAAGGGTCCTATTATGGCACAATTCAGGAAATTTCCATAGAAATCCTATAGAACAGTTGTCCCCAACCCCTGGGCTGCTTAGAAACCTGGCCTCACAGCAGAAGGTGAAAGGCAGGCCAGCCAGTGAAGCTTCATCTGCTGGTCCCCATCGCTCGAATTACCCCCTAAACCATCCCCCTTCCCCCACCCCCCGGTCCGTGGAAAAATTATCTTCCGCGAAACCAGTCCCTGGTGCCAAAACGTTGGGGACCACTGCTAAAGAACGACATCTTCTTCATGTAAAAGTCAATGTGATTTAAAAAAAAAAAGTTAATACTGATACAGTTTGAACCACTTATTAGCACTGGGAACAGAGATACTTGGTTCTAAGTCTTCCATAGATTCATGTTTATTTGTTCAATGTGCTTACAGGTGCAGAGAAATACATGTGGTTATTCAATACAATCAATTCATGTTGTTTAACTTCACGGCAAAAGCCTGTGTGACTGTTTCCAGTAGGTTTGCTGTATTAGGAGTTGGTTGCACAATATAATATCTTGCTATGATGACTCAACTGAAAGATTCTGAGGTTTCTACGCACACTGTGTGACACACAAAAGGCCTATATCAATGAGATTGGTTGGAAATCTTATGGGTAACCAATTGTCAGTTTTCTTATTCTAACTTTATTTTCATCCATTACTGATTAGCATTTACAGTGGCATATTACATGTCAAATGAAGAATAGTAAAGAAAAAGAAAAACTAAATTTTCCAAAACTCAGCTTGAAAGAGTTCAGAGATCAAAAGGGTAAACCAAATGTATTAATGATAATTATAAATTATAGGCAATCAATTCTCACTCCTCAGGTGCAACATCAATAACTTTTAGCTACGATAACACTTCATTTATGTTTACCCTTCCTGCATTGTATGTTCTTCAAGTGCTAAATGGCAACAATAATAATACCTACTTTCATAAGGTGGTTGTGAGAATTTAATAAATTCATATTAAATTTTTTCATACTGGAAAGCATTGAAAATAGTGCCTGGTACATAGAAATAATTTAATAAATACCAGTCACTGCTATTATTGCTGTTATTGCTATCTAACCTCTAACCTTTTGTTAATCTTCTACTACCATCAAGTAGCGAAAAGATAAAATGATGTTAATTCTTTGGACACCCAGCTTTGTGATTCTGAGAGAAGTGTTTAGTCAATTACTAAATCAGTTGAGCCTCAATCTTTTCATCTGTAAAATAAGACTAATAATTCAATAATACTGCCCTGTAAAGTTTAAAAGTCAAACATGTATCAAGAACTCACGCAGCACAGCCACTTGTGCCTGCTACATCATTAGCACCCAAAAATCAACACCTATCTACCGTTAGTGTATTATTTCCAAGTACTCTTATATTTATTGTGGAATTGACCATGACAAACACTTTGCAAAGTAGAAGGATTTGGCATACAAATAATGAAAATAAATTATCAGATAAATTTCAATTGAATTTTTATCGTATTTGCAATGTGTTAATTCTCTCTAGAAAAAAACTGTCAACTATACAAGCTTTGCAAAAATGAACACAAGTCTTATACTACATTCCCAAGCACTAAAAATGTGTTCAACTTTTATTTGTAAGAACACCTGTAAGTAAGCTATGCTAGCTAGAAAGTCAAATACACAGTTGTCCCATTTTTAAATATATGCGTGTGTGTGTGTGTGTGTGTGTGTGTGTGTGTTGTGTGTGTGTAGAGTTTTAACCTCTACAATTTTGGGCTCAAGTGTAATCTGGAAGAAATCCCTATACATAAATTATATAACAAAACAGAGCTGCCAAAGCTAACTTTCAAATAAGTGATGCAAACAAATAGCACATAGAACACGTGTAGAGAGAAAATCAAAGGAACAGGCAAATATATAGAGAGAAACCCTAGGCAGGGAGGCAAGTCCATAACTGGAATCATAAAGTCAGATCATTTTGGCTTAAGTGGAGAACTGAGCAAGGGAGAAATCAGTATCATGTGAACAGACACTGAATCTGTCAGCAAAGTGATAGTGATTTAGAACTTCACGTACGAGCCAATAGTTTTGGGTAAACAACCAATTTCAGGACTGCATTAGGAAATAGAAGCAATAAACAATCCTTAGAGGAAAAAAAAGAAACCTATGGTGTTCTTTCTTCATAAAAGAATATATTCCATTTTATCTCAGTGTCTCACTATAGTTAATTCTGTTTCTCTTTCCTTGTGGTATTGCTTTACACATTTTTATAAAGAGGTACTATTATTCTTTTTGCAAATCAAAGGTTTTCATTTCTGTGGAACAATGTTAGTTTCTAGACATGGGGCTAGATATTGCACGTAAAAAGGTAAAAGACACAATCCCTGACTTCAAGGGTGGGGAAAAACTGGTATCATCTTTCTGTTCAATTTTCAGGTAATAAAATGCAAAGCAGCTGTGCTATGGGAGCTCAAAAAACCATTTTCCATTGAGGAGGTGGAGGTTGCACCCCCTAAGGCCTATGAAGTTCGTATTAAGGTAAAACTTTCTTCCATTTCTATTTAATCTTAGGTTTAAAAATTTCAGAGAGTAACAATGAAAATAGCCAAAATCCATTAAGAGGCACTTTTCATATGGTTATCCAGACAGTGGAATTACATTCGTTGCCAAGGAAAGTTGTAAGTATAAATTGTTAAATTTTTTAAAAAGAGACCAAAGAGTATATACAGTATAAACCTAGTAAAATAAAAAAGAATTTATGTGTTAATACAGAAAAATAGGTGCAAAGGAATATATATCCAGATTTTAAATCAATTAGCATTAGATGGTAGCATTTAAGTAACTATTTTCTTGGTGCTAATCTGCATTTCCTACTTCTATACAAAAGATTGCCTCCTTGTATATTATATGACTTAACTATTTCAGAAACAATTATTTCACAGATTATTCCAAATTGTTTAATGCATGAAAGGAAAGTAGAGGAGGGTTTTAGGCTGAATAATCTTGGGTATAAATTGAATCTGTATTTGGGAAGAGTAGGAATTATCAGTGAAAACTCTTAAGCGCAAATTCAGGAAACTGGGTATGTTAAGTCCATCTGAGTGAGGGTCACAATCTTTTCTGAATCTAATCATCCTCCCTTTACCCTGTAGGTGGTGGCCACAGGAGTCTGTCGCTCAGATGACCATGCGATTAATGGATCTTTGGTCACACCTCTTCCTGCGATCATAGGCCACGAGGCAGCTGGCATTGTGGAGAGCATTGGAGAAGGGGTGACTACGGTAAAACCAGGTACAGAATTCACAGTTGGGGAATGTGCTTTGGTTCAGGACCCCAAGATGATCCAGCCTGGATGATGACACTGAAGTAATAAGAGATGAAAGAACTTGCTCAAGGCTGAGCTAGGACTTGACTGGAGGTCTCTTCCTTTCCTCCCTCCCTGCCTGTCTCAGGCATGTATGCATCCATGCACTCCTGTATTCTCTCCTTCAGCAAGTATTTCTTGAGGACCTGCTAGATGTCAGCCACCATGTTAGATCCAGGGAATACCTGAGGATCAAAAAAGACCCAGTGCCTGCCAGGGTGGAGTTCATAATGAATTAATTCCCATTTTAGTGTTGCTAAGCATTGTCTTCTATCAGGTCCAAATTAAACTACAAATGAGACAAGGGAAAAAACATGTCTGTGTCCTGAGCCTCTAGATCAGTGTATGGAACCTGTTCTGTACTGACTTCACACCATGGGGATTGTGAGGCCATGACTGAATCAACATTATCTCTTCTCAGGTGGGAAGTGGAGCCCATTCACTGATTTCCCCTTCCAATATGGCCTTCTTTCCTGAACACGGAATGAACGAAACAGACTAGTTGGCAGGAAATGAAAGAGAACTAGCAGAAGGCATCCTGCCATAAACAATATCTGTTTTATTACCTTTAACCATGATTAAATGTGACTGGTTACCAAGTACTATTTTTCTTTAATATTTATTGTATCCTAATATTATTGTGTATTAATACAGATAAATATTTTTAGAGGTAAACTGTGAATAAACAGAAAATTTCCATGCTATCATCTCATATAAAGTTTATCTATTAAATGTTATCTTTCTGAGTCTTTTGGATAAGTAGTATAGATGATTAAAAATAAATATTTTTAATTCTAAAAAATCACTTTAGCCAGTAGATTTGACCTCCCTGCTCACCAAATACTTAATTGACCTATGAACAGAAAATAATAAAATCAGTTGTCTGGTTTGAGTTTCAGCTCTCAGTATTTCCTTTAGTTAGAAATCTATTAATAATAAATGACACCCCTACTTTTTTTTTTTTTTTGCGGTACGCGGCCCTCTCACTGTTGTGGCCTCTCCCATTGCCGAGCACAGGCTCCGGACACGCAGGCTCAGCAGCCATGGCTCACGTGCCCAGCCGCTCCGCAGCATGTGGGATCTTCCCGGACCGGGGCATGAACCTGTGTCCCCTGCATCGGCAGGCGGACTCTCAACCACTGCGCCACCAGGGAAGCCCAACACCTCTACTTTTCACCCCTGCTCCCTCCACCATAGCAGTAAAAATGAACTATTCACAAATTATCAGCTACAAACATTGGAAAGTCAGTTCTTATCCTAAAAGAAAGTGTCTAACTTATTATTGAGGGTTGAGGTTTTCAAAAGCATTTCTTAAATTCTTATGTGTCCTATTTTTGTTTGTTTTCCTTAAAAAAGAATTTTTTAAAGGACTCATTTCATAGTAGAGATAAGCATAATCACTTTGAAAAGCCAAGAAATAGTTGTTGAGATTCTCATTGTTATTGTATCCCAAACTATTACAAAATACTGGATCATCTAGTGGAACTATGGCAGCCTGCTCACAACTTAAATTTATATTTACACTTACAGTGAGAATATTTGTTTTAATTATTAAGGATTAAATGAGATGATACATATAAAATCCCCAAGAGGAAGGGCACACAATAAAAGATAACTATCAACACAGTGGAACCACTTCTAAAAATCCATGTTGGTTTCCACATTTGCATTTTCTTTGGGCATCTTCAGGCATATATAAACCCAAACTGGTAACGATGCTGGCAGGCAATGACCAAGACATAGTGCTGACTGGACCCTATTGTTGGAGACTTTTCAAAGTCAAGTGCCTCTAATACATATGTGTAAGTTCTAAGCTCTAGCTCTATTAATTCCTGGGTAGAAATTTAAGAAGAATTTGTTTTACCCCCTTCCCCAGGTGATAAAGTCATCCCACTCTTTGTTCCCCAGTGTGGAAAGTGCAGTGTTTGTAAACACCCGGAAGGCAATTTCTGCCTGAAAAACAGGTAAGTTTCTGATACTCTCCTTATGCAGCCAAGGAATTTGCACATCAGTTATACTCCTGTCTCATACCCTCACGTGCCTGTGTGTTGCACTGACCAGTATGACCAAACCTCGGGGGACCCTTATGGATGGTACCAGCAGGTTCACCTGCAGAGGGAAGCCCGTCTACCATTTCATCGGCACCAGCACCTTCACTCAGTACACAGTGGTGGATGAGATGTCGGTGGCCAAGATTGATGCAGACTCACCGCTGGAGAAAGTCTGTCTCATTGGCTGTGGATTTTCTACTGGTTATGGGTCTGCGGTCAAAGTTGCCAAGGTAGGAATTACAATGGGTGATAAAACCAGCTACACTCAGACCGTCAGGAGCTAAAAGGAGAGCAGCTTCTCACAGGAATCAGAGATCATGCTACATAGATTTACTGGTAGCTTCTCCCCCCACCACCGTAATAATATTGACATGCTCCATAGAATTGAGTCTGTTGATTATAAGTAGAAAATGCCCTCAGAAGGAACTGAGAGCGCATCCTAGAAAATTTATCTGTTAATCACAAATGAAAAGCTGTTGATAATTAACTAAGAGAAAGTAAAGATGTTTTCAAGAATTATTCTTCTACATGTGTTTTTCTATGGGATTACTAAATTTTAGAGCTGGGAGCTCGTTTTGTCATTCATTTTGTAGTTAGCACCAACATGAGCCATACACAGCAGTTTCCACTAAGTTCTGCGTCAGGAAAAGTAAATGAAATGAAGGCGTTGCCTTTGAGGAGTATCTAGTCCATGGATCTTCTACTCCCAGAATTATGACCAACAGTAGATTTCAAAGCCTTACCTGATATTCCGATATACTTCCAAACTGAGGGTCGCCAACATACCCACTCTACGGATCTCTACGAGGAAAGCAATGAAGCTTCAACGATGCATGAAGCATTTATTCCACTGCTATACCTCCACCCCTGCCACAAATACACACACACACACACACACACACACACACACACACACACTTCAGAAGTGGTAGATTTTAAGGAGAAATTCTTTAAAGGCTCCTCTTCCCAAAAGGCTAGAAATCTAGTAGTATCCTTTCATTTTATGAACTCAGGTCCAGAGACATAGAGCTATTTGCCCAAAATCTCACAACTGGTTAATATGACAGCTGTGACTAGCTTCTTTCTCAAAGCTCCTGCTGAAGCATAAACCATAATACATAATTACCAGCACTTTCAAATCACAACCACAAGCCTCATGTTTTTCTAAGGTAAAAAAGTGGTGTTGTGCCCCACGGAATGTTTACTTGGGACAGGAGGAACATTTCACCCACACTGAAGGCTAACTATAGCAGATTAGGTTTATTAAACAGTTCCTTAGGCAAGTTAAACAATTGAGAGCACGTGTTTTCCAAATTTCTGTGAGCCTAGCACTAAGTCCCTTGTGCAATTGCCTCATCTGAGCAGGTGGTCCAACTGAACCTACACACAGAAGCCAAGAAGCACTTGTGATGATGAATTTCATCCATTATTAAAGTACAGACTAGCTTTTCATCGCATTATTCTTCATTAGTGTATTTTAAAAAGCAGACATAAAGACCCACTCAGAGCACACTGGTCCCAAGCAGTATTATCTTAAACTTACCTGTTAAATTTCCCCTGTTGTTAAGTTTGCTTTAAGCCGAGGATAACTCTTCTATGCTTCACCGATAATTTCTGCTCTCATTATACTGATCATGACTACTGAAAGTTAATGAAACAAGGAGTTAATTATTGAGGGTTCAATTGGATTATTTTTTTTTCAGTCTCCTCTCTTCTACTTATTATTTAATTTCCCCAAAATTGTGTTTGTGTATGTGTGATGGACTGAAGCTGGCTATCAATAGATTCTCTTTAAGAGGGGGTCACTAGCATTTAGAGCTCAAAGATCATCCAGTCCACTGGCTCCCAGCTTGGGTTTCCCATTGGAGTCACCTGGAGACTTGGTCTCACCGGCAGAGAGTCTGATTTAATTGCTTATGGGCTGTGACCTGGGTGTTGAGATTTTTTTTCAAAGCTCCCCAGGTGAGTCTTATGTCTAGCAAAATTTGAGAACCACTGATCTAATTCAACCCCTTCATTTTAAACATGAAGCAGCTGAAGCCAAAAGAAGTTTTGAAAACAGATGGACATAGTTTGAGTCGCTCCTGAGGAGGGAAAAGCATGGCACTTTATACAATTTAGGCTCTTTCTAACAGTCATTAATCTGTATTTGCATTTTCTGAAAACATAGGTCACCCAGGGCTCCACCTGTGCCGTGTTCGGCCTCGGAGGAGTTGGTCTGTCTGTTATCATAGGCTGTAAGGCAGCTGGAGCAGCCAGGATCATCGCAGTGGACATCAACAAAGACAAATTTGTAAAGGCCAAAGAGGTGGGTGCCACTGAGTGCATCAACCCTCGGGACTATGAGAAACCCATCCAGGAGGTGCTGAAGGAAATGAGTGGTGGAGGTGTGGATTTTTCATTTGAAGTCATCGGTCGTTTTGACACCATGGTATGTACCCTGAAATGCCTTGAGACATCAGCTTCTGCATTCTAGAGTCTACTTTTATGCAGCAGAATATAAACATTATATATAAAGAATATTTTTTAAACTATGGCAATTTTCCATCTCCTATTTGTTACCTGGATTGCTTAATTATTATCATGAGGAATCTCATTCCATCAGTTACATATAACTGTCACAAGTATTATTTCCTTTTTAGAGACAGAAGAGGGTTTTTTTATTGAGCCATCATAAATTTATTTTAATTTTTAGTTCAAAAAATTCAACCTCAAGTCAATATAAAGAATATAAATTCTGGTTTCAAGTTGGCAAGTTTGATTTTTCCCCCACATTCTTAACAAAAAACGGTTTGACGACTTTTATAGGTTTTAATGGATATCATATTTTGGCCAAAAGAAAAAATGAGCAACTTTAGGCTCCGTATCATTTTATTAACAGAAAATATGCCCTGTTTTACCACAGCACGCAGCACAGTGCCTGGTACATAACACGCATCCGAATCTGTGTGTTGAACTGAATACTTTAAAAAGTCAACAGGTTTTTCCACCCAAAAAATTTAAGTGATATGTATCTCATAGTGTTGTTTCTGGATTAAGTGAGATAAACATGTAAAATACTTAGCACGTGCCACCTGTCAGTAGCAAGCTCTTATTAATAAATGTCAGCTGGGGTCATCAACATACAGTACTGTTTGCAATCTTGCAGCACTTACATCGTCTTTAAAATATACATATTACTTTCAAATAATTACAATTATCAATTGCAACAGAGAACACATCCCTAGCTACATTTCACCTAACCAGAATTCTCTAGAATCCTAATGAAAACACCCCCAGAGACCAACAAAAAAAAGCCCCCTTTTAAGGTTCTCCAGTAAGTCCCAGCCCAGCAGTGTTGGTAGTAAGAAGCAGCACCTAAAGAGTAAAGCTCTTTTCAGCCTTGACCTGGGACAATATGCCATAGATGACTGAAGTTCCAATACAATCCAACTTTTTCCAAGGCTCTACCTTTCTCCTTAGGCCATTTTTCTATGGTTTCCCCTCCATTTTCTCTTGTGGAATTGGACTGTTTTAAATGTCTGATAGCCACATGTTCTAAAGTTCTCTGGTCTTCCAAATGTCATACTCCAAAATCAAAGGACTGATAATTATATATTTCAGGGGGGATCCTAAATGACTTTCTTACTGCAAACCTGCTTAAAAACCTGACTGGAGGGGAAAGGCTTTCTTTTCAAGTTCCAGAGTAATAGGTGTAGTTTAAAGTAAAGTCACACAGGAGTTAAAAGCACATTTAAAACATGCCCATTTTAGGTCAACAACTATATGGAAAGGTGCTCAACATCATTAATCACCAGGGAAATGCAAATCAGAACCACAGAGAGGTACTAACTAATCCCTGTTAGAGTGGCTATTATCAAAAGACAAGCAATAACAAGTGTTGGAGATTGTGTGGAGGAAAGGGAATTTTGTGCACTGTTGGTGGGAATGTAAAATTGGTACAGCCATTATGAAAAGCAGTATAAAGGGTTCCTCCAAAAATTTAAGATAGAACTACCATATGATCCAGCAATCCCACTTCTGGGTATATATCCAAAGAATATAGAAATCACTATCTGCACCCCCATGTTCACTGCAGCATTATTCATAATAGCCAAGATATGGAAACAACCTAAATGTCCATTGATGGATGAACGGATAAAGAAATTGTGATGTATATATAATATATATATTCATATATATTCTATTCAATAATATATTCAATAATATAATTCATATAAATGAGTATTATTCAGCCATAAAAAAGAAGTCCTGCCATTTGCAACAACATGGAATAACCCGCAGGACATTATGCAAAGTGAAATAAGGCAGACACAGAAAGACAAATATTATATGACCTCTCTTACATGTGGAAACTAAAAAAATCAAATTCTTAGAACCACTGAGTAGAACAGTGGTGGCCAGGGTCTGGAGGAGTGGGGGAGGAATAATGGGTAGATGTCAAAGAGTACAAACTTTTAGTTATGAGTAAGTTCTGGAGACTTCCACGTACAGCATGGTTATTATAGTTAATACTACTATACTGTATACTTCAAATTTGCTAAGAGAGTAGATCTCAGATGTTCTCACTACAAAAAAAGGTAGTAGCTATGTGAGGTGATGAATGTGAATTAACTTGATTGTGGTATCATTTCACATGGTATATTAAATAATCACATTGTTCACCCTAAAAAATCACATTGTACAACCTAAAAATAAACAATTTTTATTTGTCAATCATACTTCAACAAAACTGTAAAAAAATAAAGTACATAAATTAAGAAAAAAGTGTCCACTAGAAATAGGCGGTAGAAATGGGGATCCATTAAAAAGGGAGACTGTGAAGTGGGAAAGAGAGAAATGTTGATGATGTAATTGACCTTGTATCTGGTTCACCATCAAAATACCTGGTTCAAAGTACTGAGTTCAAAATATCTTAATAAGTAAATGAAGAATGAGTTAACTAACTCAGATTGCCCATGGGTCATGTGATGATAAACATTACCTTTATTTGAGGAATCAGATTACATATATGTAATGATATTTGCCACTTTATTATTTTCTAAAGAAGACTTAAGTACATACAAACATACAAATTCATTCATCTATTGTCTCACTCAAAAATATTTTCTGGGCATTTTCTAAAGCCACACCTAGTGGCTTTAGGAAATAATGGGGAATGAAGAAAAAGGCATAATCTCCTCCCGCCACACACACACAATTTAGCTAGATCCATATTACACGATACCGTGTATCATAAGTTGGGACTACCAGAAAATCCACTTTAATGATGCTACATATTAATTTTATTCCAGATGGCTGCCTTGTTGTGCTGTCAAGAAGCATATGGAGTAAGCGTCATTGTAGGAATAGCTTCTAGTGCCGAAAATCTCCCTATGAACCCCATGTTGCTGTTGACTGGACGTACCTGGAAAGGAGCTGTTTTTGGTGGTACGTAGTTAGGCTTGAGGGCCAAATTCTTACTAACGTCAGGATTTCTTCCTTTTTACAAGTGACAAGGCCAGGTTTTAAAATGCAGTGTAGGGACTTCACTGGTGGTGCAGTGGTTAATAATCCACCTGCCAATGCAGGGGACATGGGTTTGATCCCTGGTCCAGGAAGATCCCACATGCCACGGAGCAACTAAGCCCGTGCCCCACAACTACTGAGCCTGTGCTCTAGAGCCTGTGAGCCACAACTGAGCCCGCATGCCACAATTACTGAAGCCTGTGTGCCTAGAGCCTGTGCTCTGCAACAAGAGAAGCCACCACAATGAGAAGCCCCGCACACCGCAACGAAGAGTAGCCCCTGCTCACCGCAACTAGAGAAAGCCCGCGCGCAACAACAAAGACCCAACACAGCCAAAATTAATTAATTAATTAATTTAAAAAAATAAAACGCAATGTAGTTTAAAAATAAACTAAAGTTCCTTTGTATCTATAGGCTCCAAATCAACTAGATGTGGAACTAATGCACACAGAAAGTCCCAAGATAGACTTTAATGGAGTCCCCATAAACTAACAAGGATCTTTCAGCATCATCTCCTTTGATACTTGTGACTGCACAATGCACTGAAATACCTAGGAGGATCCAGGAAATCCACAGCGATAATCTATGTCTGCACTCACTGCCCCAATTTAGACAATTGTTAAATCTTCTTCTTCACTTTGAGAATAACCATCTGTACTATAATTTCTCTATGAGAGAACTAATAACCAAGGACCCTAGTTTGTTTGGAGAGATTGTATTAAAAAGTCAAACCACCGCAAAAGGATATTGAAACACACCATCTCTTCTTAACCTCAGTAATAGTAGTCTGTGGACACTTTATAAACTTTCATTTAAATTCTATGTGGAAAGTCTCCTCTCCAATTCTCCTCATATCTGGCTGAATCTAACATTGATGTCACTTCCTTTTCAGGCTTTAAAAGTAAAGATTCTGTCCCCAAACTTGTGGCTGATTTTATGGCTAAGAAGTTTCCACTGGATCCATTAATAACCCATGTTTTACCCTTTGAAAAAATAAATGAAGGATTTGACCTGCTTCGCTCAGGAAAGAGGTAGACTTTAAGTTTCTTTTCATGGTGCGGTTTGACTAACAGAGAAAAAAAGGTAGAAGGATGAGAGAAAGCAAGGGTGCAGTACCTTGGTTTTCCATTCCCAGTTCAATCTTTGCATGTAGGACACTTAAGATCATGTTGTGAGAAGCTAAATGCTTTGCACTGCCTGTTTTGTTGAAGCCAAATTATGTTGGTCACAGTAAATCTGAATGATCAGAGCTCTCTGCCTTCTTTACAAGAGAACTCTTAACTTTGCAAGGAAAAAGAATGAGACACACAGTCATATTATAACATGGAGTTACTGCAGCCCCTGCCTAGCCACCTAAAACGGTTGACTATTAATAGCTATAAATTTAAATTACATTCAAGACATCCCCAAAACTCATTATGGGAGCTGGTGGAGCTATATAGGCATTATTTTCTATACAGATATTACTTTCTTCATTAAAATGCTATTGTCGTTATTCCTTTTTTCCATTTACAAAGAATTTTTCACAAATAAAAATTATTGCAAAGAGGAAGGGTACATAATCTATTTTAAATCTTTAAATCTTACGTGTTCTTCAAAGCTTAGGAAAACAAGCCAGTTCCATTTTCCACCTCTAACGTTTAACTTTTACAACCACCTAAAAAGAAGAATTTTATCATTTACATTTATATATGGGGCACAATTAATAATAGGCAGTTTTACCTAACTCTCCCCTTCTTGTTCCATAGTCCCTGCTTTTTCTGCAGCTTCACCCTTCTTCTCATGAGGTTTTCAATTTTAAACAATATTTCTTTAGCACCCATACACATAACACATACTAGGCACTTAGTCTGATAAATATTATTGAGGAAGGAAAGAAACTAGCATCCAAACAGTACCAGATTACATCCTTTCTAGAAAGCAGTTTGGTCATTTGTATCAGAAACCTTAAAAAAACAAAACAAAAAAATAAAACTTAGATCCTATGTCCCAGCAATGCCATTTCTGAGAATATATTCTACAGAAATTATGAGATATGCCAACATACATATGTTTAAGCATGTTCATCTATAATATCAAAAATTGGAAACATTCCAAAGGTTAACATTAAGGGGATAGTTAAATAAATTCCAAACATGTACTAGAAATCAATGAAGCCATTTAAAAAGAAATGATTTCATTAAATTGGGAAATTCTCCTGATGTAATTTTAGGCTATAGAGTAGAGAAAACAAACATATATACAATATGGTTCCAAGTTTTCAATAAGAGCAATAAAAACTTGCATATGTTTAGAAAAAGTTGATCAAAATTCAAGAAAATATTAACACTGATTATTTCTGGGTTGTGGGATTACAGGTTATCTTTACTTTCTTCTTTATACTGTCCTTTACTTTCTAAATTATCTACATACATTTTTCATATATATTATATATATACACACACACACATATATATATATATATTTTAAATACAAAGACCACCTTTTTCTAAAGTACCCATCAGAAGATGGTTTTTGGAAAGGACATTAGTTCCAGTAAAATGTAACATTTCTGATCTTTCCAAGAATAAAGTCTCACCCAGTACAAATCAATTCTTTTTTTTCTACTTCTAAGTCTCCTTAAACATTTCTTTATCAAAGCTCTATTAAACTTTCAACATGGTCTTAACTTTATTACACTATCAGCACCTTTAGGCACATTACCTATCATCTTGTAATTTGTGCAACTTTGTATTTGTATTTAAATCCCAGGATCCCACACTAGATGTGTGATCTAAAGAAAGTTGCAAGTCTCTCCAAGTCTCAGTATCTACAATCGCTAAAATGGAAATAATATTAGAAACTGCCTCCTAGCATTGTTGTCTAAGTAGAAGTTTAAATGATAAAATACATGAAAAACATCTACATAGTATGTGACAACAGCATGAACATATCATTACACATTGTTATTTTGTATTCCTTATTATACAAGGCATGTGGGATCTCAAAAATTATATTTTGAAAATCTAATACATAATGAAGCCTAAATGGCAGTCATATTCAGGATATAATAGAGCTTCAGGTTGGAGAAAACACAACAGGAAAAGATGAGATGACGTTTTACTTGACTTGAGTGCATTACGGCTGGGAATGAAATAGCAGGAAACAAAGATAGCTTTTCAAAGAGACAAATCAAGTGCTCCTTGTACGCTCACATGGAAGAGTGTATATTATCTAAACATTAAAACAATTAGTATCTTTTATTTTCTGTTTCAGTGTCCGTACCGTCCTGACATTTTGAGACTATACACATGGCTTCACTTGTAGCAGTCTTCCGGCTCCTCCATCATCTGAAACATCAGCCAAACATCATCAATAATTCTATTCTTCAGAGATACCACCAATAAATTACACATGGGGGCTTTCCAAAAGAAATAAAATTAATGTGAAATCATTTTTTAAGCAAATGCTTAAAATTCAAGTAAGAGCCAGATGAACCATCATATGGGTAATTGAGTCCAATAAACCCTCCTTCTTAATCATTCTACTCATGTTGAATTGTGTCATCTTTCCCACTGAGGAAAGGTATTTCTTTTGAGTTTTTGCACTTTTTGTATCTTTGCCACCCTTAGTCTTTGAAGCCTTAGTCATTGAGAAAGTCCTCGTGATACTTATTCCCCAACATACATGTGATGGACTATTGTGCTCCAAGTCTTCTACCTGTACTTCTACTGTCTGTATATTCCTTTTTATGAAATGCAGCAAAACCCTACAGTAAAAACTACACATAGTCTGCGAAAGGATACACTCAGATTTATAAGTGGAGAAGGTCCAGAACTTCTAAGTGCAGGGAATTTCTTAGGGAAATGTCACATATTTTTAAGGTGAAGGGAAGTGTTTTTATACTACAGTTTCATACTACCTGTGATAAATGTGAGGTTTGAATAGTAAATCTGAAAACTGAACTGCTCTTGGAACCATATTCCAAAAGTCTATAACTTTTACTCAGGAAAGTACTTTATTGGTTAAATGATCTTAGTTATTACAATTGACTGAAAATAAGTCATAAGGTAATTAAAAATAATACGGTGGCTTGAAGTCTAGGGATGGGAATAAAGCAGCTGTGGACACAGCGTGTAAAAAGGGTAACTAAGAAATGGCACAAACATCCAAAGCAATAGATTTTCTAAGTAGATGTATATACACATAGAGATGTACATTTTTGCAAAAATCTTTTCAAACTAGAACTTTTCTATTAACTACCATGTCTTAAGCCTATAACCCTGGAATTAATTCTTTGAACATGTGAAAGTCTGTGGTCCCCATTTGTTAGTGCTTTCTCAGGGGAAGATTTGCACTTTGAGCTTCATCTCTAAATGTGTAATGAAAAGCTTATTCCTTTAAGGAGCTTTAGCTATCTTTAAAAGTGTGATTTGTTTCCATGTCTACAATTTGTTTGATATTGTGGAAAGGACTCTAGACTTAGAGCAAGTGATCTACCACTTATTTGTGCCCTTCAGTAAATTACTCAACCTCTCTAAACCCATTTTATCCATTGTTTTAAAAAATTACTCTACCAACCCATTACAGCTTCATGAAGATTAGATGGAATGATGCTAGTGAAAAGGCTTGTCAACTATGAAGTGCCACGTAAATGTAGGGAACAGTTTAATTCTTTTGTCAAAGATACTGAAGGAGATACTGAGGGTTAGGGGAGCTTTCAGAATGTCCCTAAGTTTTCAGATTGTCCTAACATCATGGAACACCACGTTCCCATGTTACTGGGTGCTCCAATGTTTTTATATTGGTGCTGATAATGTGAGATTCAGAGGGAAAAGAGATGGTTCTAAATGCCCATGTCACAATAGTGGGCATAAAATCCTACTGGTTACACAGAGGCCTGGCCCGTGAGCCATGGCCGCTGAGCCTGCGCGTCCGGAGCCTGTGCTCTGCAACGGGAGAGGCCACAACAGTGAGAGGCCCGCGTACCACACACACAAAAAATTACTCAGAAGTTGAAGTAGAGTAAGAGCAAGTATGTATTTAATAATTACATTCTTAGACACCTGACTACTTAATTCTGTTAGCAAATGATTATTGCACAAATAACCTCTATTAAGTATTCTCCAAAAATGTGAAATTGACCATTTTATTGAAGTATATCAAATTATATTTATCTGTCAAATACGCAGCAAACATTCAGGAAATGGACCATTGCATAGGAAGAGAAACCAAAATTAGTATGGCAAGAATAAAACTAGAGTGGGGGCCCTAGAGGCCAAACACCATTTTGATGAAATTTTTTGTCATATATGTCTACCTGGTTTACTCATTTCATTCACTTGGGATCCAAGGGCCAGAAGATCATCTTGCACAGCCCTACCACAGTCATCAAAAGAACCCAGAGGTTGCTGAATAACTCGTAAACAAAACTAACACATGAGCAAAGAGAGAGTAAAGCATCTGGTTTCCTTTTCCAGTCTTGCTCTTTGAGGTATTTGCCATGTCAACAAATAACTCAGTAGATTTATTAGGAACAAAAGCAAGTCAGAAATCATCAGACAATTCTTATCTAAAAATGATGTTTAAAGACTACCACTCAGGACTTCCCTGGTGGTGTAGTGGTTAAGAATCCACCTGCCAATGCAGGGGACACAGGTTCAATCCCTGGTCTGGGAAGATCCCACATGCCACAGAGCAACTAAGCCTGTGTGCCACAATTACTGAGCCTGAGCTCTAGAGCCTGCGAGCCACAACTACTGAAGCCCACGTGCTCTAGGGCGTGCCACAACTAGTGAAGCCTGCATGCCTAGAGCCCATGCTCCACAACAAGAGAAGCCACCGCAATGAGAAGCTCGCACACCACAACGAAGAGTAGTCCCTGCTCGCCACAACTAGAGAAAGCCCGCGTGCAGCAACGAAGACCCAACGCAGCCAAAAATTTAAAAAAAAAAAAAAAACTACTACTCACCATAAACAAATAATTTACAGTGTTTTGGGAGATGTCTAACTGCCTTAAAGGGTCATAACTACAGCTTTGAAGCAAGAAGAATTTTAGTTCATTCTAAATTTAAATACTGAATATCTCCTAGGTAATTCCATGTTTCAGCATGGCTGAGAGAGAGATTGGGAAATAACATGAAGACTTAAGTATTTCTTTTGACACTGATTTTTTTTTCTTGTGATGAGTACCTTTACGATTTAGTCTCCTAGAAACTTTCAAATATGCAATACAATATTATTAACTAATATATTCTCCATGCTGTACATTACATCCTCAGGATTTTTTTTAATAACTGAGAGTTTGTACCTTTTGACTCCCTTCACCTATTTTGCCCACCCCCCGGCACCTCCACCTTTGGCAAATATTCTGTTCTCTGTATCTATTTTTTTTTTTTTTTTAGATTCCACATATAAGTGAGATCATACAGTATTTGTCTTTCTATATCTGACTTATTTCACCTAACATAATGCCCTCGAGGTCCATCCATATTGTCACAAGTGGCAAGTATTCATCTCTTTTATGGCTGAATAAAATTCCATTGTATATATAGACAACTTCTTCTTTATCCATTCATCTGGACATTTAGTTTGTTTCCATATCTTGGCTATTGTAAATAACGCTGCAGTGAACATGGGGATGGATATATCTTTTCCAGTTAGCTTTTTGTTTTCTTCAGGTATATACCTAGAAGTAGAATTGCTGGCTCATATGCTAGTTCTATTTTTAATTTTTGAGGAACCTCCGTACTATTTTCCATAGTGGCTGCATCAATTTCTACATTCCCACCAACATTGTACAAACATATCCTTTTCTCCATATCCCTGCCAGCACTTGTTATTTCTTGTCTTTTTGATAACACCCATTCTAACAAGTGTGAGGTGGTATCTTATTGTGGTTTTGATTTGCATTTCCCTGATGACTAATGATATGGAGCATCCTTTCATGTGTCTGTTGGGCATTTGGAGCTCTTCTTTGGAAAACTGTCTTTCAGGTCCTCTGCCCATTTTTAATCCAATTGTTTGGTTTTTTGCTGTTGAGTTATATGAGTTTTTATATATCTTGGATATTAACACCATACCAGATAGATTATTTGCAAATATTTTGTTCCATTTAGTAGGTGGCTTTTTCATTTTATTGATAGTCTTTTTCCTGTGCAGAGCTTTTTAGTTTGATGTAGTCCCACTTGTTTATTTTTGCTTTTGCTGCTTTTGCTTTTGGTGTCAAATACAAAAAATTATCACCAAGTTCAATGTCAAGGAGCTTACTGCCTATATTTTCTTCTTTTTTGGTTTCAGGTAAATGGGATTGTTTTCTTTCTCTTTCTTGTCACTCATTATTAGTGTATAGAAATGCAACAGATTTCTGTGTATTGATTTTATATCTTGCAAATTTACTGAATTTATTTATTAGTTCTAACAGGTTTTTTTTTGGTGGAGTCTTTAGGGTTTTCTCTATACACTATCATCTCATTTGCAAATAGTGACAGTTTTCCTTCTTTTATAATTTGGATGCCTTTTATTTCTTTTTCTTGCCTAATTGCTCTGGCTAGGCCTTCCAATACCATGCTGAATAAAAGTGGCGAGAGTGGGCATCCCTGTCATGTTTCTGATCTTAGAGGAAATGCTTTCAGATTTTCACTATTGAGTATGATGTCAGCTGGGCTTCTCATATATGGCCTTTACTGAGGTATGTTCCCTCTATAACCAGTTTGTTGAGAGCTTGTATCATAAGCAGATGTTGAATTCTGTCAAATGTTTTTTCTGCATCTGTTGAGATGATTATATGATTTTTAGCTTTCATTTTGTTAATGTGGTATATGACATTGATTGATTTCAGGATGTTGAACCATCCTTGCATCTCTGGAATAAATGTTACTTGATTGTGGTGTATGATCCCTTTTATATATTGTTGAATTCAGTTTACTAATATTTTGTTGAGGATTTTTACATCTATGTTTATCAGGGATCTTGGCCTGTAATTTTATTTTCTTGTGGTATCCTTGTCTGATTTTGGTATCAGGAAGTGTTACCTCCTCTTCTATTTTTGGGGAGAATTTGAGAAGGATTGGTATTAATTCTTTTTTGAATGTTTGGTAGAATTCATCAGTGAAGTTGTCTGATCCTGGACTTTTGTTTGTAGGGAGGTTTGTGATTATTGATTCAATCTCCTTACTAGTAAGTAGTCTGTTCAGATTTTCTATTTCTTCCTGATTTAGTCCTGGAAGGTAGTATGTTTCCCAAAATTTCTTTCTGGTTTGTCCAGTTGGTTGGCATACATTTGTTCCTAGCAGTCTCTTATGATCCTTTGTATTTCTGTGGTATCAGTTACAATGTCTCCTCTTTCATTTCTTATTTTATTTATTTGAGCCCTCTCTTATTTTCTTGTTAAGTCTAGCTAAAGGTTTGTCAATTTTGCTTATCTTCTCAAAGAACCAGCTCTTGGTTTCACTGAACTTTTCTATAGTCTTTTTCATCTTTATGTCATTTTGCACCTGAATTCAAGCATCAGAAAATTAGAAGTGAAAGAAAAGCTGGAGTGAAGTACACTCCTCCATTAATGGAAGGAAATACTAAGGCATTTGGTGTTATCCTTCCAAAGTCTTCAAACTATAATGAATAGCAGAAAAGATTTAGAGCTGTCAATGACCATTTATTTTATATTTGCTACCTTCCCTTCCTTCAAGGACATTGAAAAACAGATCTTTGAAGAATATGCTGGTTGACTTTTGAGTGTGAGAGAGATTTAAGGGTCTCTGAGCCATTTATTCTCCATCTCTCCAATAGTTCTGAAGAAAAAGAAAGGAGTGAAGAAGGAAGGGGAGAGAGGATAACAAGTACATCCAAAACTAATACCTAAAAGAGAAATTGTCATTGTTTAACCTGAGATTTGCATTCTGTGATTATGTTGATTGTTACTTAGAAGCAAATATTTATACCTAAATTGAAAGGATGAAGAGGAGTTTGACAGAAGGAAAATTGGGCTTCCCAGACAGAGGGCTCAGCATGAAAGAGCAGAATATGTTTAGGTAATGTAAGCATTTAGTATTGCTGACTTGCAGACTTCACAGTGGGAAATGTCTAGGATCAGGTACCAGTGAATTCTGAAATCCTTGCAAGAGCTTTAGATTTTATCCTCTGGGCAATGGGACCTCTGTTGAAATTTTCTGAGCACATTGGTGATATGATCATATTAAAACATTAGAAATTCATTCTTGCAACCCTGGGGAGGGGACATTAGAAGTGAGGAGAGGAACAGAGTGAGAAGGCTTTAGCTATGTAGAGGCAAAAGGGAACGGAGCCTGTTTTAGAGCAGTGTCAAAGGGCAAGGAGTGCATCAGATAAATGAGATATTCTTAGGAAGTATAGGTGACTTGGCACAAAGACTGATGGAGTGCAGGGTGCAAGGTAGAAGGAGACAGAATTGAGGCTTATTCCAATGTGTCTGTCTTGGCAACTGGGTGTGGACAGTAGGCCCCTTCACCAACTTGGGGTCTAAGAACAGCACCAAGTATTTGTAGTGAAGATGGTTAAGATTGGCATTGGACTTGACAAGTTTGAAGTGCTTCTAAGATTTTCATATGGAGCTGTTTATACAAAGTCTGCAGCTACAAATTAAGTTCTGAGCTAAATATATAGATTTGGGGTTGATTCCCATGTTGATAATTCCCTGTAGTATAAGTCCACCTTTTCTAGCATTGAATTCTCCCATGGCCCCCACCCCAAAAAAATTACAAGATGCAAAATTGTGATTTAAGTGTCAAAACTACAGTGAGGTACCACCTCACACCAGTCAGAATGGAAATCCCTTTGCTTATGCAAAGAAATATCTCCCTCAAGAAATCCCTTCTGTGTAAACTACCTTTAGAAGATTCTGGTGTCTACAATGATCAACATTTAGACAAGCACAAGGTGTTGGCTGAATCCCTGGGGAAAGATAATATTGTCCAGGGAGAGAGTATAGGACATCAAGAGAACAAATCAGAAGGAGAAACTGAAAGATCATTTCAATCAGGGAGAAGGTATCAGCTAACAGCCACAGGGAGAAGTGTTTGCTCTACTATTTAAGGAACCATAAGTCAGTCAATTGACTGAGAACTAGGAGAAATGACTGAATAGGAAGAGAAGTGACAGACTGTGGAGAGACCTTCAATGTCAGGCTTTGGCTTTTCTTCCGAGAGAAAAGAGCCATTGAAGGTTTAGCAAATGTACCAATCTGGAAAATTAATAGATCAGTAATAAGTAGAATAGACTGAGTCTGGGTAAGGAGACCAGCAAGGAAAGAATTTCCATAGGACATGAGTGAGATAGATGAGAGACTGATCACACGTGACATGTGAGAAACTCCATAAAGGAAGGATCATTGAGATTGGTGCCTATTGTGAGAAAGAAAAGCCAAAGATGACCACAGGTCTGGAAATCAGGGGACAGGTGAAGAAGAAAAATCCACATAGAGTGACAAAAAAGGGGGTTTTAAAAAGAAAAGAAATGGGCCACATCTTAGAAACATGGATTTTTGAAGTGACACGAGGCATTCAAATGATGTCCAGTAAGTAGACATAAGACTTCAGATCCAAGATGGCATGGGACATGAGGTAATAGTAAAAAGGATGAATATAAAAATGATTTCTGATATCAGAGGACTGGCATTGGAACATGTCCTCATCTTTGAAGTAAAACAAGTTCTGTGAATAGAGAGAGAGAGCAGGCAGACGAGATGGGAAGACAATGAGGAGACAACCTGTAATGAAGGCCAGAGAACTGAGGAAAGAGCTGCGTTTTACCTCTGGAAGTGGCAGTTCTAGTAAAGAGAAGGAGAGTGGGAGAAGCAAATTGCATAAGCAAAGAAGTTCAAGAGTTGAGTTGTAATGAAAAAAAGGCAAGTGTGGAAAACTTTAAAATATTGGACAAAAACAGTAGTAGCAACAGGGTTGAGAGGAAATTCTTTTGGGGGGATAAATGAACAGTCAGTGGACAGTAGAGAAGAAATGATTGAAAAAAAATTTAAAGAGAAATAATAGATTAAATTACCACAGAAAAGACAGGAGATGGCTACAGCACACAAGAAAGGTAGAAACTAATCTCCATTTTCTTATCTGTAAAATGGGGTTAATAAAAGCACCTATCTACAGCACTGTTGTGATAATTAAATGAGAGTTCATGTAAAACACATATTCTCACTCCCAGCAGTTCTTTGTCCTACAATAATATCCACTGCCTAAACCAGTACGTAATTCTCAAACCACTTCCATCTTGCTGCCTCTACCATAGGGCTTAGGAAAGGTATATATTGCTTTCCTAGCCTTTCGTGCATCTAGGAGTGGCCATATGACATACTTCTTGCCAATAGGGATGTAACAATATTCTGATGGAGACTTCTGGGATGAAGCTGCCCATTTTTTGATGAAGGAAACAAATATGTTTGCACTATCCCTTTTTTCTCCTTCCCCCTTTTTTCTCCTTCCCTGTTTTGCTTTCCTTAAACATAGTTGTAAAACCTGGAGCTGGGGCAGCCATCTTGGGACCAGTGATAACAATCATAGAAGAACTAAAGTAATTTGAAAACCGCTGGCCTTCAGGGACTTCCCTGGTGGCACAGTGGTTAAGAATCCGCCTGCCAATGCAGGCGACACAGGTTTGATCCCTGGTCCGGGTAGGTCCCGCATGCCATGGAGCAACTAAGCCTGTGCACCACAACTACTGAGCCTGCACTTTAAAGCCCACAAGCCGCAACTACGGAGCCCACATGCTGCAACTACTGAAGCCTGTGTGGCTAGAGCCTGTGCTCCAAAACAAGAGAAGCCACCGCAATGAGAAACCCGCGCACTGCAACGAAGAGTAGCCCCCACTCGCTGCAACTAGAGAAAGCCCGCGTGCAGCAACAAAGATCCAATGCAGCCAAAAAAACAAAACAAAACAAAACAAAAAACGCCTTCATGTCACCATGCTGCTGAACACATGCAGAAAAATCCCTACTTCCAAATTATGATTATTTGGTAAGAAAATAATTCTTAAGTGATTAGTCCCCTCAGAGTCAAGTTTTCAGTTATCTGCTCTTGAATACATTTCTAACTACTACACTTCTTAGGGTTACTTTAGACTTCCTAATCCCCACACTAAAATTTGAACTGGAGGCCCACCACCTAGCCTACTCTTCCTCCCACAGGTAAGCCTGCCAAACGTAAAATGCCATTGAACACTCACTGCCATGGCACACTGCCTGCACATAGTAAGCTACTGATAAATAATTGCTGCTATTATTACTATCAATAGTCTTTGATGAGAGAAACAAAAATGTGAAAAAACAAATGAGCTACTAAAATATTTCTGTAAGAGACACTAGCACCTTTATTGTAACAACAGTTGCACAGCAATGAGAACAGACATCACAAGACATGGCAGCAGGAGATTTCTCATCCTCTGACCTCTAAACAGGTAGTCCTACAGCTTATATGTCAAGTATTCATGGGTTGCCTTACATATAACCTTTAATATTATGTTTAACTTAAATATTATGCTGAGATTGGTTCAAGATGGCAGAGTAGAAGGACGTGCACTCACTCCCTCTTGTGAGAGCACCAGAATCACAGCTAACTGCTGAACAATCATCGACAGGAAGACACTGGAACTCACCAAAAAAGATACCCCACATTCAAAGACAAAGGAGAAATAGCAATGAGATGGTACAAGGGACTCAACCACAATAAAATCAAATCCCATAACCACTGGGTGGGTGACTCACAAAGTGGAGAACAATTATACCACAGAAGTCCACCCATAGCAGTGAAAGTTCTGAGCCCCATGTCAGGCTTCCAACCTGGGGGTCTGGCAACAGGATGAGAAATTCCCAGAGAATCAGACTTTAAAGGCTAATGGGATGTGATTGCAGGACTTCGACAGGACTGGGGGAAGCAGAGACTCCACTCTTGGAGGGCACACACAAAGTAGTGTGCACATCAGGACTCAGGGAGAAGGAGCAGTGACCCCATAGAAGACTGAACCAGACTTAATTGCTAGTGTTAGAGGGTCTCCTGCAGAGGTGGGAGGTGGCTGTGGCTCACCATGGGAACAAGGACACTGGCGGCAGGAGTTCTGGGAAGTACTCCTTGGTGTGAGCCTTCCCAGAGTCCGCCATTAGCCCCACCAAAGAGCCAGGTAGGCTCCAGTGTTGGGTTGCCTCAGGCCAACAACCAACAGGGAGGAAACCCAACCCACTCATCAGCAGACAAGCAGATCAAAGTTTTACTCAGCTCTGATCACCAGAGCAACACTCAGCTATACCCACCACCAGTCCCTCCCATCAGGAAGCTTGCAAAAGCCACTTAGATAGCCTTATCCACGAGAGGGCAGACAGCAGAAGCAAGGAGAACTACAATCCTGCAGCCTGTGGAACGAAATCCACATTCACAGAAACATAGACAAGATGAAAAGGCAGAGGGCTATGTACCAGATGATGAACAAGATAAATGCCCAGAAAAACTAAATGAATTGGAGATAGACAACCTTCCAGAAAAAGAATTCAGAATAATGATAGTGAAGATGACCTAGGACCTCGGAAAAAGAATGGAGGCAAAGATCGAGAAGATGCAAGAAATGTTTAACAAAGACCGACAAGAATTAATGAACAAACAAACAGAGATGAACAATACAATAACTGAAATGAAAAACACACTAGAAGGAATCAATAGCAGAATAACTGAGGCAGAAGAACGGATAAGTGACCTGAAAGACAGAATGGTGGAAATCACTGCCATGGAAAAGAATAAAGAAAAAAGAATGAAAAGAAATGAAGACAGTCTAAGAGACCTCTGGGACAACATTAAAAGCACCAACATTCACATTATAGAGTTCTCAGAAGGAGAAGAGAGAAAGAAAGGACCTGAGAAAATATTTGAAGAGATTATAGTTGAAAACTTCCCTAACATGGGAAAGGAGATAGCCACCCAAGTCCAGGAAGCTCAGAGAATGCCAGGCAGGATAAACCCAACGAGAAACATGCCAACACATAGTAATCAAATTGACAAAAATTAAAGACAAAGAAAAATTATTAAAAGCAGCAAGAGAAAAATGACACTATACAAGGGAACTCCCATAAGGTTAACAGCTGATTTCTCAGCAGAAACTCTACAAGCCAAAAGGGAGAGGCATGATATATTTTAAGTGATGAAAGGGAAGAAACTACAACCAAGATTACTCTACCCGACAAGGATCTCGTTCAGATTCGATGGAGAAATCAAAAGTTTTATAGACAAGCAAAAGCTAAGAGAATTCAGCACCACCAAGCCAGCTCTACAACAAATGCTAAAGAAACTTCTCTAAGTGGGAAACACAAAAGAAGAAAAGGACCTACAAAAACAAACCAAAAACAATTAAGAAAATGGTAATAGGAACATACATATCGATAATTACCTTAAATGTGAATGGATTAAATGTTCCAACCAAAAGACACAGGTTCCTTGAATGGATACAAAAACAAGATGCGTATATGTGCTGTCTACAAGAGACCCAATTCAGACCTAGGGACACATACAGACTGAAAGTGAGGGGATGGAAAAAGATATTCCATGCAAATTGAAATCAAAAGAAAGCTGCAGTAGCAATACTCATATCTGATAAAATAAAGAATGTTACAAGAGGCAAGGAAGGACACCTCATAATGATCAAGGGATCAATCCAAGAAGAAGATATGACAATTATAAACATATATGCACCCACCAAAGGAGCACCTCAATACATAAGGCAAATATTAACAGCTATAAAAGAGGAAATCGACAGTAACACAGTAATAGTAACAGTAATAGTGGGGGACTTTAACACCTCATTTACACCAATGGACAGATCATCCAACAGAAAATTAATAAGGAAACAAAAGCTTTAAATAACACAACAGACCAGATAGATTTAATTGATATTTATAGGACATTCCACCCAAAAACAGCAGATTACACTTTCCTCTCAAGTGCACACAGAACATTCTCCAAGACTGATCACACCTTGGGTCACAAATCAGGCCTCGGTAAATTTAAGAAAACTGAAATCATATCACGCATCTTTTCTGACCACAAAGCTAGGAGATTAGAAATAAATTACAAGGGAAAAAGAGTAAGAAAACACAAACACGTGGAGGCTAAACAATACGTTACTAAATAACTAAGAGATCACTGAAGAAATCAAAGAGGAAATCAAAAAGTACCTAGAGACAAAGGGCAATGAAAACACAATGACCCAAAACCTATGGGATGCTGCAAAGCAGTTCTAAGAGGGAAATTTATAGCAATACAGTCCTACCTCAAGAAACAAGAGAAACCTCAAATAAACAATCTAAACTTACACCATACAGCTCCACAGGTGAATTCTATCAAAAATTTAGAGAAGAGCTAGCACCCATCCTTCTCAAACTCTTCCAAAAATTGCAGAGGGAGGAACACTCCCAAACTCATTCTATGAGGCCACCATCACCCTGATACCAAAACCAGACAAAGAAACTACAAAAAAAGAAAATTACTAACCAGTATCACTAATGAATATAGATGCAAAAAACCTGAACAAAATACTAGCAAACAGAATCCAACAACATATTAAAAGGATCATACACCATGATCAAGTGGGATTTATCGCAGGGATGCAAGGATTCTTCAATATATGCAAATCAATCAATGTAATACACCATATTAACAAATTGAAGGATAAAAACCATATGATGACCTCAACAAATGCAGAAAAAGCTTTTGAAAAAATTCACCACCCATTTACGATAAAAACTCTCCAGAAAGTGGGCACAGAGGGAACCTACCCCAACATAACAAAGGCCATATATGACAAACCCACAGCAAACATCATTCTCAATGGTGAAAAACTGAAAGCATTTCCTCTCAGATCAAGAACAAGACAAGGATATCCATTCTCACCACTATTATTCAACAGTTTTGGAAGTCCTAGCCACGGCAATCAGAGAAGAAAAAGAAATAAAAGGAATACAAATTAGAAAAGAAAAAGTAAAACTGTCAGTGTTTGCAGATGACATGATACTATACATAGATAATCCTAAAGATGCCACCAGAAAACTACTAGAGCTAATCAATGGATTTGGTAAAGTAGCAGGATGCAAAATTAATGCACAGAAATCTCTTGCATTCCTATACATTAACAATGAAAGATTAGAAAGAAAAATTCAAGAAACAATCTCATTTACCATCACATCAAAAAGAATAAAATACCTAGGAATAAACCTACATAGGGAGGCAAAAAACCTATACTCTGAAAACTATAAGATACTGATGGAAGAAATCAAAGACGACACAAACAGCTGGAAAGATATACCATGTTCTTGGATAGGAAACATCAACATTTTCAAAATGACTGTATTACCCAAGGCAATCTACAGATTCAATGTAATCCCTATCAAATTACCAATGGCATTTTTCACAGAACTAGAAAAATCTTAAAATTTGTATGGAGACATAAAAGACCCCAAATAGCCAAAGCCATCTTGAGAAGTAAAAACGGATCTGGAGGAATCAGGCTCCCTGACTTCAGACTATACTACAAAGCTATAGTCATCAAAACAGTACGGCACTAGCACAAAAATGGAAGTATAGATCAATGGAACAGGATAGAAAGCCCAGAAATAGACCCACGTACCTATGGTCAATTAAACTATGACAAAGGAGACAAGACTATACAATTGGAGAAAGACCGTCTCTTCAATAAATGGTGTCGGGAAAACTGGAGAGCTACATGTAAAAAAAGTGAAATTAGAACCTTCTTTAACACCATACACAAAAATAAGCTCAAATGGATTAAAGACCTAAATGTGAGACTGGACACTCTACAACTCTTAGAGGAAAACAGAGCAGAACACTTTCTGACATAAATCACAGCAATATCTTTTTTGATCTGTCTCCCAGAGTAATGGAAATAAAAACAAAAATAAACAAATGGGACCTAATTAAAATCAAAAGCTTTTGCACAGCACAGGAAACCATAAACAAAAGGAAAAGACAACCCACAGATTGGGAGAAAATATTTGCAAATGATGTGACCTACAAGGGATTAGTCCTCAAGATTTAGAAACTGCTCGTGCAGCTTAATACCATCAAAACAAACAACCCAATCAAAAATGGGCAGAAGACCTAAATAGACATTTCTCCAAAGAAGACATGCAGATGGTCAAGAGGCACATGAAAAGATGTTCAACATCTTTATTTATAAGAGAAATGCAAACCAAAACTACAATGAGATATCACCTCACACCAGTCAAAATGGCTAACACCAAAAAATCCACAAACAATAAATGCTGGAGAGGGTGTGGAAAGAAGGAAACCCTCCTACACTGTTGGTGGGAATGAAACTTGGTACAGCCACTATGGAGAACAGTACGGAGGTTCCTTAAAAAACTAAAAATAGAGCTACCATATGATCCTGTAATCCCACTCCTGGGCATATATCCGGAGAAAAACATGGTCCAAAAGAATACATGCACCCCAATGTTCATTGCAGCACTGTTTACAATAGCCAAGACATGGAAGAAACCTAAATGTCCATTGACAGAGGAATGGATAAAGATGTGGTACATATATACAATGGAAGATTACTCAGCCGTTAAAAAGAATGAAATAACGCCATTTGCAGCAACATGGATGGACCTAGAGATTGTCATACCAAGTGAAGTAAGTCAGACAGAGCAAGAGAAATATCATATGATATCACTTATATGCAGAATCTAAAAAGAAATGATACAAATGAACTTATTTACAAAACAGAAACAAACTCACAGACTTAGAAAACAACTTACAGTTACCAGGGGAGAAGGGATTGTTCGGGAGTTTGGGATTGACATGTACACACTGCTATATTTAAAATGGATAACCAACAAGGACCTACTGTATAGCACAGGGAACTATGCTCAATATTATGTAACAACCTAAATGGGAAAAGAAATTGAATAAGAATAGATACATTTATATGTATAACTGAATCACTTTGCTGTACACACCTGAAACTAACACAACATTGTCAATCAACTATACTCTAATATAAAATAAAAAGTTTAAAAACCTTCTAGCTTATACTACTGATAAAAATGTGAATTGTTATAGGTTTCTGAAAAGCAATTGGCAATATTTATTAAAATGCTAAAGTACACCTGTCCTTTCCCCCAGGAGTACTATACTTGGAAATCAATTCCTAGAACTAAAAGTATCTGGGTGTGAGGATGTAAAGACAAGATTATTTACTGCAGCCTTGCTTGTAGAAGAAAAAAATAAGTAATTTTTAAACAGTCTAATTGACAGAGTAAGGAATGATAAACCCCTATTTTGAATGTTAAGTGGATGTTTAAAAAAACAACTGACATCTTTTAAGAGGGACGAATGTGATGCATCATTACATGTAGAAACTGAAGTACAGAGTAGTAATGTGTATTGTATGATCCAGTGTTTGTGAAAGACGAAAACAAACCAAAAATAGATTCCCATTTATTAGTATGTAGGTTTATATGAGCATGGAGAAAGGTGTGGTAATGTACATACAGGCTGTTTACCTCAGAAACCTGGCCTGACGTGAGTTGGAGAACAAAAGTTAACTTTTCACCTGCCAACTGTTTGGCTTCACTTGTTACAATAAGACTTATGACTTTATTACCTATAAAGAAACTGTAGAGAAATGAAAGATTTCAACTGCTAACATACATATGTAACCGTGAAATAACTTGAAGTTACTGTGATTTTTGTTTTCATTTTCGAAAAAACACTCCGGCCCAATAATTGTCAAAATAATATAAACTGTTTGGGGATGTCTCTAAAATCTTGAGAAGATTTCAAAACTCTCTGTCCATTTTGCACATTACTCATGGAGTCATAAACATGTTTTTCTTAATGGATCATTTAGGAACCTATAATTATCTAAGGCAGATATATAAGGCTAGATATAAGAAACATTTTTCACAGGCCTTTAAAAAATGTTTAGAGCTTTTAAACGTGAGGTTGTAAGGTCTAGTAGATTTTTGGCTGATAGTTATATGAAATTAATATAAACAAACTTTCTGGAGTTGCCTGCATAGTTCTGGATTCTGCATTTTTTTCTCCCAAGGGGCTTATCTTTGGATCTTCACTTGCCCTCTTGGACCCCAGAATGGTGGCAGCTGGGTATGTACTTTCCACATAGAAAACTGGAAAATTCTTCTCTGAATAATCTGACAAGCCAAAAGAGAAAAGACCTCAAAATACCAACATGGCGATTCCCTAACAATAAAACACACCAGATAATTCTACAGCAAATCCCACATTCAAAAAAAGCCATCCATGCGTTCTGAGCTTCCCAATAGCTCATTAGCGTGCCATTCTTCAACAGAAGCAGACAACCAAGAGTCAGCAGACATTTGAGGTGATTCTACCAATAGCTTTCCAATATGAGAGAGAACAAAGCAAACAAAGAAAAGTTGGAAGAAATAATCCATGAAAAGAGGAAATGTACAAATCTTCAAAAAGGCTGTTATTAATATTCTGAAAGAGACAAGAAGATGGGGTATACATGAAGTAAGAACAGGTGGCCATTTAAAAGAAAAAGAGCTCTTGGGAATTAAAAATTATCATAGCAGGAAAGGAACTCCAATAGAAAAATTTAAAGATCTCAAAAAATCTATCCCCCCCAATGAACTTTTTCTCAGGAGGCTACCTGATGAAGTTCTCCTAAAGTGGTAAGTGAATTCAAGAGAAAAACATGGGATCTAGGAAGCTGATGGTCTCACCCTGGAGAGAATGAAGGGATTCCCCAGGACAAGGGCAGAGAAGCTTGAGGGTGGCAGATGTGCCCAGATGCAGAGCATTCCCAGCCCACACTGGTACAAGCCAAAGACTCCAGTAGGAAAAGTGTCTGGGAATAAAATTTCCAGTACTGTGCTGGCTCCTGCTTGAAAACGCCAAGGGTCTTGAGAAATTTAGATGGAGGTAAAGCTGACATGTTCTGGAAAACTGTGCTACAAAACTCAAGTGGCTTTAAGGATGACAAAGATATTGATGAAACACATGCAGCTCTAATATGAGGTAACAGCGAACTTACTGCATGGTTATTGTGAGGATTTAATGACTTGATAAATGTAAAGCATTTAGAACATACTGAGAGTGACAAAGATATTAGTTGTCATCATCATCATCAGGCAGGTTATTAAACTCTACAGTTAGGCCTCCTGGAATACTGGCTCTACCACTAGTTGTTTATCTTGGGAAATTTATATAAACTCCTTAAGCCTCAGTGTCCTCATCTATAAAATGTACATAGCAATGATATCTACTTTATAGGCTAATTTTAGGGTTTGAATTAGATAAGACAATGTATATAAAGTACCTAGCAAATTAAACACTCTATGAATATTAGATATTGATAGCAATCATTTGTTTTCCATGGAAAATAACAATATTTTAAATTTTCGAGAAGAAAACTCTCCACCATTAGAGAACTATTCTTAGTTTTAAGATAGTTTTATATTGTTGCAACCATGGCATTTGTATTACTTTGTATTATTTTAAAAGTATTATGAACATTTGGTGTTTCTATAACATCTCGGTAATTATATTTTGCATCTGCCAAGCACATCATCAAAATGATTCGAAACAAGTCACCAAAACATTTGTGGGACATTCAGATTGTTTGTAGTTTGGCTCTCATCAAGAAGACAAAAGTGTACATCTTTGTCATTTTGGATTTTGGCTTCTCATATATTATTTCCCAAGACTCTCAGGAGATATGCAAACAAGACTGACGTGTAATGGTCTTCATGGCAAGGATCCCAGCTCCAAGCTACAAGAACATTGGCAAGCATTTCAACTCCCTCAACATCTCTGACTTCAGTCTTAAAATAAAAATGAAATGTTAACCGAATAGTTATAAATGATTTTGAATGTGGGTATTTTTCAAAACTGCTCTAGGAATTTATTTTTTTAATGTTTTTATTGGAGTGTAATTGCTTTACAATGGTGTCTTACTTTCTGCATTATAACAAAGTGAATCAGTTATACATATACATATATCCCCCTATCTCTTCCCTCTTGCGTCTCCCTCCCTCCCACTCTCCCGATCCCACCCTTCTAGCTGGTCAAAAAGCACCGAGCTGATCTCCCTGTGCTATGAGGCTGCTTCCCACTAGCTATCTATTTTACATTTGGTAGTGTATATATGTCCATGCCACTCTCTCACTTCGTCCCAGCTTACCCTTCCCCCTCCCCGCATCCTCAAGTCCATTCTCTACGTCTGCGTCTTTATTCCTGTCCTGCCCCTAGGTTCTTCATAACCATTTTTTTAGCAAGTTTTTTAAACTCCTTAATTGCCAGTCCCATCATCTGAAAAATAGGGTAAATATAGTAGTTCTTTTCTTACCTAGTGTAGTGAGAACTAAAGGAGAAAATGCAGGTAAAGCACATGGCAAACAAGCTGACACACGTTAGGCACAAAATTAACGTTTAATTGTAGCAGAAACAATAATGATAACAGTAGCTTCAGACAAAAGTTGAGGAGGAAGGTACATATACTGCAAAAGATAAGTGAAGGATTTCTTCCTGTTTTAAGATATCTGGGTGCTCTTTTATTTCTTCATTCGTGCGGTTTTCCATGAGTCGATTAAATGTAAATAAAACTGTATAAGTACTTCAATGTCAAATACTAGAGAAAACTTTACCATTGACCAACCTCCCATCATGAAAGTTTCTTTTTCCAGAAACTCTAGATGTCTGAATTTCCAATTTGAATAAAAACCCAATTTAAAAATTAAACCATTTCAAAAGTGATGAGGCTGGTGCTTAGAATGACTAAGTGTAATTGACACCGATATTTCTTCTCAGCGCTAACCCTTTGCTTCATTGAAGGAATTTACTCACATTTTCTAACATTCCTCACGTATCTGCCATGTCTCCATCCTCTCTCACTATATGCAACACACTGAAGAAAATCACCCTTAATAAGATTCTTGTTTTGGATGGAAAAATCTGTGATGGGTTTTTCCTATCGTTCAATTCCATGCTGACAAGTTTCTAAGTTACTCAAATTCTTGCATAACAATTATATAATATTCAAATATTTTAGTAAAAATTGTCCCATTAGGCAACATAAAATATTTGAGGCCAAGGCTCTGATAAAGTGTACTAGCTGTCTTTTATAAAAAGAAGTCAACCCCTTTTTTTTTTTACCGTATCCTAACATTTCAAAATAGCCTTAAATGCAATTTTACATAAATTTATAAAGAACATAATGTTGTAGAAACACAACCCTGCTAGGAATATAAAGACCTGGGTTCTAGGTTCAGCACTTCCACTTTCTAGATGTCCATCAGTGTCTTAAAATGTACCCAGGATTTGATTTAGTCAGATATGGTACGATGACAGACACAGTGGCAACTGCCTTGAAAGAAGAGTTTATTGTTCACAGTTCCCCCAAAAGAAGGGAGCATGCCACACCATGCAGGGCCATATGGGGAAGCCCAGGGTCAGTCAGGAGGCAGAAAGAGCTAAGGAAAAGCATGGGCCAGGGCCTTTATTGTGGATTTCAGGAAAAGGAACAGGCAAGGTGGGGTAGGCAGGCTAAGTGAGCTTCAGTGGGTTCTGGGCCATAGGGGTGGTCCCGGTTAACTGGTAACTGGCCCTGGGGTGATTTAGGGCAGGAGGATAGTGTCCCAGAATGTTGGCACCAACAAAAGGAGGTGGATGGGGGATATGGACTGAGATTGGTTGGCTTGCATATCAAAGATGTACTGAAGCAAGCTGTTTGCTATCTCTGGAAATTAGCTAACCCCGGGAGAGGCAGTCCCTCGCTGGGTCCACAAGGTCCCAAGATATCAAAGTATTCTAAAATATATTTTAAAAAAAGAAAAACATAATAAATACAATCAGTAAAAAATATTTAACCTCTCCAAACATCAGTCCCCTCAAAGTCAGAAAAATAGGGAAAATAATGCCTGCTTCTGCCTCACTCACTGTAATCAAATAGTAAATGGGATCTAGGCAGGATGCCACCAGCAACTTCTGCAACTACTCTACTACGTTACTCTCAAAACACTATTAAAGTACAGAATTTTATTTCTGAGGTTGAAATGTTAGGTTTGTGAAGGAGATATATCTAGAGCCTCAGAGAGGCTTGGTACATGGTAACTCAAATCATACCAGCTGGAGGGTAAGCTGTTACAGGAAATCACTGGTGCCCTGAGCACAAAGGATAGCTGCGGGCTGATGGTCTGCGACCATGGCAGTACTGGATCCACTCCAACAGTCCAGTCCACTATAGCCCATGTAGGGCTCAGCTACCATATTGGTAATCTCAGCACTACTGAGCAGTAACTGGATTCTGCTATGAATTAAATTACCTTGCTTTTGATGATTAGGAAAGGAGTCAAAAAGTAAATGGTTTACTATCCCCCATGAATGCTTTTGCCAATTTTCTACATAAACAGTTCATTTGATTCTTTGTTTAGTTTTGATTCTTTTTTCCCAAGTCTTGTTATTATTGACCTCTCCTTCTACAGAGTTTAAAACCAGACTCTATTCCTAAACTGGTAACTGACTACTTGTAAAAAAAATTAACATAGATCTACTTATAACCCATAAGTTGCCTTTATTTATTTATTTATTTTTGGCTGCATTGGGTCTTCGTTGCTGCATGCGGGCTTTCTCTAGTTGCGGCGAGCGGGGGCTACTCTTCATTGTGGTGTGCGGGCTTCTCATTGTGGTGGCTTCTCTTGTTGCGGAGCACGGGCTCGAGGTGCACGGGCTCAGTAGTTGTGGCATGCAGGCTCAGTAGCTGTGGCTCGTGGGCTCTAGAGCGCAGGCTCAGTAGTTGTGGTACACGGGCTTAGTTGCTCCGCGGCATGTGCGATCTTCCCGGACCAGGGCTTGAACCTATGTCTCTTGCATTGGCAGGCGGATTCTTAACCATTGCGCCACCAGGGAAGTCCCCACCATGAGTTGCCCTTTGAAAGAAATCAATAAGGCATTTGAATTGCTCCAAGATGGAAATTGGTATTTGTGTGTATGTGTGTTTGTGTAATGTGACATATCTTATGCATATGACTCTTACACCCAAGATTTTATGAGAAGTGAGAGGTCTCAGATCAAGTAGAAAAGAGGGTGGCTGTGGGAAACCGTTTAGAGAATGGCAATAAAAGAGCTTTAAGTCAGTTTTGAAGAGCCCTTTAAGCAGTCACTGTGTGACCCCAGATGGCTACCTTTGCCCATGTCATCACTGTCCTCATCTATAAAATGGGGATAATGATACCTCTTTTCTTGAGAAACAGGTATGAAGATCAAATGTGAAAATAAGAGGAAAGACCAATGAAAGAAAAAAATACTGCAAAATTATGTTATAATAAAATTTTCATTGTGATTTGTTTGAATACTGATATATATGACCAATAAATTAAATTTAATTGGGAATTAAATTAAATTATAGTACAACTTAATTAGCAACTGACTATAACACAATTTTGAAATGACCTAACTTCCTCCAGAAAATTATTTATTTACAAGGTGCAATTTGTGCTGCTTTTATGGGTTTATTTTCAATCAACAGTTTACTGTTTGGTATTTCAGAAATATTTCTCTTCAGCATACATTCATTAAACATTTAATAACAACATTGTGCTAGACACACTGGAAAAGCAGAGTTGAATGAAATCCAGAAGACTACAGATTCAAGGCACAGAGACCTCATTTCTGACTGGAAGACGGGAAGCCCTCGGGGAGCGGGTCAGCCCTAAGCTGAGCCTTGGGAGCTTATAGAACTACAACATGAACAACAGGGTAAAAGACACTGTAGAAATTGGAACTGTGTGTAAGAACCCATAAAAGAGAGAACAAAACTTGCATATGGTAAGCAGCAAACAATTCCATCTGCAAGGGCCAGATTGTGTTTGTGTAGAGTACTGAGTGAGTTTAAAGGTCTTGATTGCAAAATATTTTCTATGTAAACAAGTAAGAGTGCAAGAATTTTTACATCTAAAGAGAACTGGGTTTTCCTAGGATATTATCATGCATTTCCCGGGCCTCACTATATGATATTGCTATGCAGTCCCACCTAGTAGTGATTGACATAAATCAACAATAATTCTGGTTGAAATTATTAAAGTGCACTTTGTAGATTGACTGAAATCAGTCAAGCTACAAAACATCTCAAAAATACAGATGTTGGAGTGTTTGACCTTGAAGCCACTTTCTAGCTCTATGAGTCCGCCCATGCTTCTATGTATATGGAGTTCAGAGCTTATGAGACTATGGTTCTGGGTTCTGAAACAACGTGGCCCAAATACTTTTTATAGAACTCTGAAACTGACCCTTACGTAGCTCTCCTTTAAAAATCTTCAGCTAAATATTTCACTCCTATCTCCCAGCAGTATTTAAATAAATGTATCCTATTTTGTCACCAGCAGTAAGAGAGTACCAAAATCCATCCATCACTAGCCTAGAAAAACAATAGACAGTTCCCACATTATTGACTGTGGATTGAAGCTTCGCATTCATAGGAAAAGAAAAGCATGCTGAGAATTTAGAACTAAGATTCTTCTCCACTGAAGCATGAGGTTAACGCAATGTTTCGTACAATGGTGTATGCGAGAAAATCTAAACTGAAAATTAAATAACACATAGCTTTTCAAGCATTTTAAATTTAGTGTTCTCAAAATATTTAAAGACCATGGTCACCAAATCGTGGGTGAAAATGCAAAAGGTGAATCTAATTTCCTGAGGAGATGAGGTAGGCATTGATGCTAATTTGATGGAGAACATGCATTTATTGCTAAATGGCCACTTTTGCAGAGTTTACAAGCACATAAAAAGATCAGAAAAGTTGCCACTTCTGCTCTTCACATTTACTATGACTAACAGGTAATGACTATAAATAAGCCCCAGATATTAATTTAATACAGTCATCTTCCCTACCTTGAAACCTAATTTCAGAATTTGACCCTAGAAACAGACAGTTTTTTCCAACTTATTCAGAAAGTCCTCAAGCAATTTACATTACTGAATTGGAATATGAGGAAATGTTACTTCTCTTTAAATTTACTTTATTGGGATTGGCTTGATAATTATCTATGATTTAGCAACATTAGACTTTGGTACCAAAGGTTAAAATAAATAACATTATTCTTTGTAATATTAACAGTGTATGTAGTAATAGAACAAAACGGAGTGCAAAGAAACTGAGATGAACTTTCATGAGAAAAATAAAATGCAGACCAAGCTTCTGGGTTTTATACTCCTGGGATAGAATATTATTAACCCTTCCCAACCCCACTAACAAAAGCCATTTGCAGAAACCTTTCTGCAAAGGGACCTACTGAACTTAGCTTTGATAGGGTATGGGCAGATGTAATTTCTGAGGTCATTTGGCTGTCACCTTCATTTTATGGGGAAGAAAATCAAGACCCAGGTAAGCGCAGTGTAGTGACTTACCAGGATCACACAGCCAATTACCAGCTGAGTAAATTTTGTATTCTTACCACTCCTTTCTCTACATGAATCTTCCATGTTACTCTCACATCTTTCATTTCACTCCTCGCGCACAGTGCCTCAATTACACTGAGCTTCTTTCAGTCTTCTCCCAGTTCCTGCCCCTCAAACGATACCAGGCTCCCTTGTCTCTGAGCCTTCACACATGTAGTTCCTTGTTCTGAAACCCATCCATGCCCAAACCCCATCCCCACCAAACTCCATGTTCCTTAACTCCCAGCCTTTGTCCAAGTCACATTATAGCAGGGCCCTCAAGCTCCCAGAAATCTAGGTTACATATACTTCCTCTCTGTTCCTATTGCACCCTCTACTCCCCCCATTATAACATGTCAAACACTATACTGTAATTGTCTGATTAATTATTTGTTTGCACTATTAGACTGTGAACTCTTTGAATATCACATTCATCATCATTACCACAGCATCAAATGCAATGCCTGAAATATGGGATTGGCTCAGTAAAAAAAAGCTGTTTAAATAAATGAATAAATAAGAACATGTGTTAATGAGCCAAGGTACTACAAATGCATTTAGAACAATGGAATTCGAATACTGCACACATCCAGGGTACCTGCCACTATACAATGTATAATGCTTATTATTCTTCCTAACAGAGAACTGTTTTACAGCTATTGAAAGGGGTTGTGTAGTACCACAGGAGATGAGGGATGAAGCTAAGAAGCTGACATTTGAAGTGGAATACTATGATGATTTTCATGTAGCCATTCACAATTAGAAAACAGACGCTGTGGGAATCCTCCCTTTCCAATCATACCAGCTCACAGGCAGCTACAAGGTGATTAAACGTCATGGAGTGAACAGTAAAAAAATCAGATTTGTAGTTACTAGAGGTAGGGGTTGGGGGGGGGGGTGAGTTAGATGAAGGCAGTCAAAAGGTACAAACTTCCAGTTATAAGATAAATAAGTACTAGGGATATAATGCACACGTGATGAATATAATTAAAACTGCTGTACATTATATATGAAAGATGTTAAAAGAGTAAATCCTAGGTGGTGGAGTCAAGATGGCAGTGTGGGAAGACTCGGAGTTTGCATCTCCCCACGACTGGGGCTCCTGCAGGATGCCAATGGGGGACCTCAACGCCCAAGGAGACGGGAGGAACCCCAAAAGCAAACCGGTAGGATGTGTGGGGACTGAGTTGGGGAGAAGTAGAGGTGGAACAGGACTGGCACCCCTGAGGGGTGTGGCTGAGAGGGGTGAGGGGTTCCCATGCCTGGAGGGACGCTCGGGGGCTCGGATCGTGGGGTGTGTGCCCAGTGTATCCCCTGCCCAATCGGCCGGGGATGTCTGCGGGCTCTTGGGCAGGGTCCTACGCCCTCAGAGGCCTGTTCCGGGCCACACTGGTCTTGGGGGCATGGGAGGGAGGCTGGGGGAGAACAGGAGAGGCAGGCAGGAGGGTCCCTCCAGAACCAGAGGAGCAGGGGAAGGAGCAGAGGGCATTGGCACCACCCACTAGAGCTCGGGAAACCTACTGAGCTCCCAGGCCAGTTCCCCGCCCTCCAAAGCCCCCTCCAGGCTGCGTGGGTCCTGGGGGCATAGGAGGGAGGCTGGGGCGGGGGGGGGGGGGGCGGAGGGAGGGAGTACAAGAGGCAGGCAGGAGGGGCCCTCCAGGACCAGAGGAGCGGGAGAGGAGTGGAGGATATTTGCCTCACCCACTCGAGGCCCAGGAAAACTGCTGCGCTCCCTGGTGGGGTTCCCCCGTCCTCTGAGACCGGAGGTGGGAGACACGGCTGGGCCCCTTCTGTTCCATTGAGCCGAGGCCCCACACCCCACACCCCCAGGGCCTTTTCCAGCCCTGTGGGTCCTAAGCAGAGGCCCCACCCACCACCCAAACCCCACCCCTGCTTAGGTCCCACCCTCCACAGCCAAGGCCTTTCCACCTTTTTTTTTTTTCTCCTCTTTTATACTATTGTGGTTCTGTTTTACCTTCTGGTTGTTGTTTCATCTATATATATATATTTTCTTTCTAACATATCTGTTTGTTTCCTAGTCTAATTTTATTTTTTACTTTGTTATCGTTCTCCTCTTTTTTATTTTTTTTTGCCACGCTGTGCAGCTTGCGGGATCTTGGTTCACGAGCCGGGGGTCGGCTGAAGCTCCTGTGGTGGGAGCTCCGAGTCCGAACCACTGGACTAACAGAGAACCTCAGACTCCTGGAAATATTCATCGGAGTGAGGTCTCCCAGAGGTCCTCATCTCAGCACCAAGACCCAGCTCTACCCAACAGCCTACAAACTCCAGTGCTGGAAGCCTCAGGCCAAACAACCAGTGAGACAGGAACACAATTTTACTCATAAAAAAAAAAAAAAAATGGGATGACAAAAAACTATGCCACAGATGAAGGAGCAAGGTAAAAACCTACAAGACCAAATAAATGAAGAAGAAATAGGCAATCTACCTGAAAAAGAATTCAGAGTAATAATAGTAAAGGTGATCCAGAATCTTGAAAATAGAATGGAGGCACGGATTGAGAAAATACAAGAAATGTTTAACAAAGATCTAGAAGAACTAAAGAACAAACAAGCGGAGATGAACACCACAATAACTGAAATGAAAAATACACTAGAAGGAATCAATAACAGAAGAACTGAGGCAGAAGAACGAATAAGTGACCTGGAAGACAAAATGGTGGAAATAACTACTGCAGAGCAGAATAAAGAAAAAAGAATGAAAAGAATTAAGGACAGTCTCAGAGACCTCTGGGACAACACTAAATGCACCAACATTTGAATTATAGGGGCCCCAGAAGAAGAAGAGAAAAAGAATAAAATATTTGAAGAGATTATAGTCGAAAACTTCCCTAACATGGGAAAGGAAATAGTCAATCAAGTCCAGGAAGCACAGAGAGTCCCATACAGGATAAACCCTAGGAGAAACACACCAAGACACATATTAATCAAACTAACAAAAATTAAATTCAAAGAAAAAGTATAAAAAGCAGCAAGGGAAAAGCAGCAAATAACATACAAAGGAATCCCATGAGGTTATCAGCTGATTTTTCAGCAGAAACTCTGTAGGCCAGAAGGGAGTGGCAGATATACTTAAAGTGATGAAAGAGAAAAACCTACAACCAAGATTACTCTGCCCAGCAAGGATCTCATTCAGATTCCACGGAGATATCAAAAGCTTTTCAAACAAGCAAAAGCTAAGAGAATTCAGCACCACCAAACCAGCTTTACAACAAATGCTAAAGGAACTTCTCTAGGCAGGAAACACAAGAGAAGAAAAAAGACCCACAAAAACAAACCCAAAACAATTAAGAAAATGGTAATAGGAACATATATATTGGTAATAACCTTGAGTATAAATGGATTAAATGCCCCAACCAGAAGACAAAGACTGGCTGAATGGATACAAAAACAAGACCCCTTTATATGCTGTCTACAAGAGACCCACTTGAGATCTAGGGACACATGCAGACTGAAACTGAAGGGCTGGAAAAAGATATTACATGCAAATGGAAATCAAAAGAAAGCTGGAGAGCTTCCCTGGTGGCGCAGTGGTTGAGAGTCTGCCTGCTGATGCAGGGGACGCGGGTTCGTGCCCTGGTCCGGGAGGATTCCACGTGCCGCGGAGCGGCTGGGCCCGTGAGCCATGGCCACTGAGCCTGCGCGTCCGGAGCCTGTGCTCCGCAACGGGAGAGGCCACAACTGTGAGAGGCCCGCATACCGCAAAAAAGAAAAAAAAAAAAAAAAGAAAGCTGGAGTAACAATTCTCATATCAGATAAAATAGACTTTAAAGACTGTTACCAGAGATAAGGAAGGACACTACATAATGATCAAGGGATCAATCCAAGAAGAAGATATAACAATTATAAATGTTTATGTACCCAACATAGGAGCACCTCAATACATAAGGCAAATCCTAACAGCCATGAAAGGGGAAATCAACAGCAACACAATAATAGTAGGGGACTTTAACACCCCCCTTACATCAGTAGACAGATCATCCAAACAGAAAATAAATGAGGAAACACAAGGTTTAAATGACACAATAGACCAGAGAGATTTAATTGATATTTATAGAATATTCCACCTGAAAGTGGCAGAATACACTTTCTTCTCAACTGCACATGGAACATTCTCCAGGATAGATCACATCTTGGGTCACAAATCAAACCTTGGGAAATTTAAGAAAATTGAAATCGTATGAAGCATCTTTTCTGACCACAATGCTATGAGACTGGAAATCAATTACAGGGGAAAAAAACTGTAAAAACCACAAATACATGGAGGCTAAACAGTGCACTACTAAATAACCAAGAGATCACTGAAGAAATCAAAGAAGAAATTTAAAAATACATAGAAACACACACTTCCTCCGCCGGTGTTCAGGAGCCCAGACGTAGCATCTGAGTCACCCGGCACCTTCTGTTCGGTCAGGCGTGAGGGTCTCGCCATGGTGTGTCGTCTGTGCCGCTAGGCCCGTTGTATGCCTGTGCACTCGCCCAGCCAGCCGGCTGGCCTGCGGAGCTCCCACCCGTGTCCCCCGGCTGGTCCAGGGGGTCCAGGCACCGCCTCAACAGCGGCTCCGCGGGACGCGCAGACTGGACCACAGCCTGCACCCCTAGCTGACGGCGTCATGAGGCACCTGCCGTACTTCCGCCGCAGCCAGGTGGTGCGGGGCTTCGGTCGCGGCTCCAAGTAGCTGGGCATCCCTACAGCTAACTTTCCTGAACAAGTAGTAGATAATCTTCCAGCTGACGTATCCACTGGCATATATTATGGTTGGGCCAGTGTTGGAAGTGGAGACGTCCATAAGATGGTAGTGAGCATAGGATGGAACCCAAACTACAAGAATACAAAAGAGTCCATGGAAACTCATATCATGCATGCTTTCAAAGAGGACTTCTACGGGGAAATTCTCAACGTGGCCATCGTCGGCTACCTCAGACCAGAAAAGAACTTTTGATTCTTTAGAGTCACTTATTTCAGCAATTCAAGGTGATATTGAGGAAGCTAAGAAACGACTAGATTTACCAGAACATTTGAAGCTCAAAGAAGACAATTTCTTCCAGGTTCCTAAAAGCAAAATAATGAATGGCCACTGATGGAAAAGCATCATATTTATTCATTCACTGTTTTCTAATATTTTACTGCTTATAACTCTATAGTCTCATCTTGGTTATACTTTAAAAATCAAACATTTTCCTAAATTAAACTGTGAATTAATGTGAATTAAACAGTACAATGTAGTTACCATATTATGTTCCAACTGTTCAATTAAACCCATCATGTTACTAAAAAGGTTCTAAAGTACTAAAAGGTTACTAAAGTTACTAAACTAAGTTACTAAAAGGTTCTAAGTACTAAAAAGGTTCATTTTAAAAATCAAGATTCTTTTTTATGTAATATGTTAATTAAAATGTACCACTAGAAAGGTCTTAAGTGTTTTATAATGGAAATGAAATATATATAAATATGGGTAACAGGCAAGTCACTAGTTTGAGATGAGAACTATAATTCTCATGGTAAAATTCTAGCATGCATGTACCTGTATAGCATGCTCTGATAATCAGAAGGCTTATAAAAGTAACTATATTAAGCAGAGGGTTGACAGTTTATTACAAACCTAAGGGGAAAAATCCAGACTTCATATTTTTGATATTTTGTGCATTTATATATTATTATAGACATGAAGACTTGTGAAATTTCATTTTAGTCATTTCCTTTAAGGGCTCAAATCATTGTACTGTGTTCCATCTTTGTTACAGCTGCCTCAGTTCTAATTGGTCTAGACTCTCTCCCTATTATTTTTTTGTTTTTCTTTTAAAACAGTAAAATAAGTGTTTTTTGAATCTCTAGGTCTCATTTATGTGTTATATAACACTTCTCTCCTTTTAAGAGTAGATATTCTTCAACATTTTTCTTAACCTTTGTTTCCTGTAAACAACTGTCAGTGTCAGTTCTTCCATTTAGAATATCCAACTCTACATTTACAAAATGTAGAGTTTCATCTGCCATCTGTATCTGCCATCCCATCCCTTCACTATATGAACAGTGATTAAGCACATATCTCTTGCATTTTAGAAAAAACACCCAAAAGTTCATCTGTAGGTTTTCTCCAAGTTTAAACGAACACTTAGCATTTCATTTACATATACCAGTTTCTTAAACAACACAAAATACTTGTTTCCCCCCCCCAGGGAAACTATTTTAAGAGCCAGCTAAACTATGAAATACAAGGTTATTTGTTTTTAATGTGATTATATGTTCCTGAGCAAATGCAAACTGTTGTAGTTGTGTGTGCACAATGTAATTTAAGGCTAAAGAGTGCTATTTAGAAGATAATTTTAAAGATAACTTATTATAAAACCATTTTCCCCTAATCTGCATAAATGACAGAACTGATTTTAACAAAACTGTTTATATAATATTTAGAAGAACATCTAAAGCTAATGTTGGAGAAGGGAGAAGCAGGAATAAATTCACTTGGATTGTTTTGACTTTTTGGTGTATGAATTTATGGCAAACAATGTAGTATGTGTCTTTTTCATTTCTTCTTTATAGAAATACTTAGAAAATATAATTGAATGTTAGAAATCCTATACTTGAAAAAAGCCTAAATTATCAGTGGTTCTATGAAACAAAGTTAAAAACAAACATGGAAAGTGTAAAAAAGATTTGTGTTTGTTTGAGTAGCTTGTGACTGATTGTGTCCTCATTAAGTGTGAAAATTCTTTGATATTGTCACCTTACATTTTGTTAAATAACTATTGCTTTTGAAAAGCCTATTGTGTGTGGTTTAGGAGTTAGTTAATACTGTCTACATTTTTTAAAGTTTTATATTAAGTATTTATATATTATAAGAAATTGCAGTAGGGCCATTTTCCATTAGTCAGTGTTTTCAGGCCTTGAAAAAAATCTTGACCAAGTGAAAAAAAAAATACATAGAAACAAATGACAATGAAAACAGGATGATCCAAAACCTATGGGACATGGCAAAAGCAGTTCTAAGAGGGAAGTTTACAGCAATTCAATCTCACCTCAAGAAACAAGAAAAGTCTAAAATAAACAATCTAACCCTACACCTAAAGCAACTAGAGAAAGAAGAACAAAGAAAACCCAAAGTCAGCAGAAGCAAAGAAATCATAAAGATCAGAGCAGAAATAAATGAAATAGTGGCTGTATCAATTTACATTCCCACCAACAGTGCAAGAGGGTTCCCTTTTCTCCCCACTCTCTCCAGCATTTGTTGTTTGTAGATTTTCTGATGATGCCCATTCTAAGCAGTGTGAGGTGATACCTCATTGCAGTTTTGATTTGCATTTCTCTAATAATTAGTAAGTACTGGGTAGCTTTTCACATGCCTCTTGGACATCTGTATGTCTTCACTGGAGAAATGTCTATTTAGATCTTCCCCCCATTTTTGATTGGGTTGTTTGTTTTCTTAATATTGAGCTGCATGAGCTGTTTATATATTTTGGAGATTAATCCTTTCTTCATTGATTCATTTGCAAATATTTTCTCCCATTCTGAGGGTTGTCTTTTCGTCTTATTTATAGTTTCCTTTGCTGTACAAAAGCTTTTAAGTTTTATTAGGTCCCATTTGTTTATTTTTGTTTTTATATCCATTACTCTAGGAGGTGGGTCAAAAAGGATCTTGTGCTGATTTACGTCCAAGAGTGCTCTTCCTATGTTTTCCTCTAAGAGTTTTATAGTGTCTGGCCTTACATTTAGGTCTTTAATCCATTTTGAGTTTATTTTTGTGTGTGGTGTTAGGAAGTGTTCTAATTTCATTCTTTTACATGTAGCTGTCCAGTTTTCCCAGCACCACTTATTGAAAAGACTATCTTTTCTCCATTGTATACCCTTGTCTCCTTTGTCATAGATTAGTTGACAATAAGTGTGTGGGTTTATCTCTGGGCTTTCTATCCTGTTCCATTGATCTATGTTTCTCTTTTTGTGCCAGTACCATGTTGTCTTGATTACTGTAGATTTGTAGTATAGTCTGAAGTCAGGGAGTCTGATTCCTCCAGCTCCGTTTTTTTCCCTCAACATTGCTTTGGCAATTTGGGGTCTTTTGTGTCTACACAAATTTTAAGATTTTTTGTTCTAGTTCTGTAAAAAATGCCATTGGTAGTAGATAGGGATTGTACTGAATCTCTAGATTGCTTTGGGTAGTGTAGTCATTTTCACAGTATTGATGCTTCCAATCCAAGAACATGGTATATCTCTCCATCCATTTGTGTCATCTTTGATTTCTTTCATCAGTGTCTTATAGTTTTCTAAGTACAGGTCTTCTACCTCCTTAGTTAGGCTTATTCCTAGGTATTTTATTCTTTTTTTTTGCAATGGTAAATGGGACTGTTTCCTTAATTTCTCTTTCTGCTCTTTCATTGTAAGTGTATAGGAATGCAAGAGATTTCTGTGTATTAATTTTGTATCCTGCAACTTTACCAAATTCATTGATTAGCTCTACTAGAGGGAACCCTCTTACACTGTTGGTGGGAATGTAAATTGATACAGCCACTATGGAGAACAGTATGGAGGGTCCTTTAAAAACTAAAGATAGAATTACCATATGACCCAGCAATCCCACTACTGGGCATATACCCAGAGAAAACCATAATTCAAAAAGATACATGCATGACAATGTTCATTGTGGCACTGTTTACAATAGCCAGGTCATGGAAGCAACCTAAATGCCCATCGACAGACGAATGGATAAAGAAGATGTGGTACATATATACAATGGAATATTACTCAGCCATAAAAAGGAATGAAATTGGGTAATTTGTAGAGATGTGGATGGACCTAGAGACCATCATACAAAGTGAAGTAAGTCAGAAAAAGAAAAACAAATATCGTATATTAATGCATATATGTGGAATCTAGAAAAATGGTACAGATGAACCAATTTGCAGGGCAGAAATAGAGACACAGATGTAGAGAACAAACGTATGGACACCAAAGGGGAAAAGCGGGGGTGGTGGGACAGTGGGGGGATGTGCTGGAAGATTGGGATTGACATATATAGTCTAAGATGTAAAAAATACATAAATAATAAGAACCTGCTGTATAAAAAATAAAATAATATAAAATTCGAAATATAAGACCTATCTGATAAAGGACTTATCCAAAATATATAAAAACCTCTTAAATCTCAACAATAAGAAAATACTCTATTAAAAAGTGGGCCAAAGACTTAACAGACACCTCACCAAAGAAGAGATACAAATAGCAAATAAAGCTATAAAAATATGTTTGACATCACATGTCATTAGAGAATTGCAAATTAAAACAACGAGATGGCACTACACACCTACTAGAACAGCAAAAATCCTAAACACTCACACACCAAATGCTGGCAGGGATGTGGAGCAACAGGAACTCTCACTCATTGCTGTTAGGAAAGCAAAATGGTGCAGCCACTTTGGAAGTTATTTTTGTGATTTCTTAAAAAAACTAAACATACTCTTACTACATAATTCAGAAACTATGCTCCTTGGTACTTACCCAAAAGAACTGAAAACTGATCATACTTAATATCCATACAAAAACCTGCACATGAATGTTTATAACAGCTTTTTTCAAAACTGCCAAAACTTAGAAGCATCCAAGATGTCCTTCAGTAAGTGAATGGATACACAAAACTGTGGTACATACAAACAATGGAATATTATTCAATGCTGAAAAGAAATGAGCTTTCCAGCCATGAAAAGACATGGAGGAAATTTAAATGGATATTTCTAAGTGAAAGATGCCAATCTGAAAAGGCTACATACTGTATGATTCCAACTATATGACATTCAGGAAAAGACAAATCTATGGAAACAACAAAAGGAGCAGTGGTTACAAGGGGTTAATGGGGCAGGGGAGGGATAAATAGGCAGACTACAGAGGATTTTTAGAACAATGAATCTATTCTGTATGATATTACAATGGGTACATGTTATTATACATTTGTCAAGCCCACAGAATGTACAATGCCAAGAGTGGACCCTAATATAAATTAATGATTTGGGGTGATAATGATATGTCAATGTATGTTCATTGACTGTTACAAACGCACCACTGTAGTACAGATGCTCATAGTTGGGGAGGATGTACATGTGTGGGAATGGGCGTATATGAGAATTCACTGTACTTCCAAACAATTTTGCTGTGAACATAAAACTGCTATAAAAAATAAAGTTAATTTTGAAAAGTTTAAAAGAAGAAATAATGGAATAGAAAAGAAGAAAACATTAGCAAAGATCAATAAAACTAAAAGCTGCTTCTTTGAGAAAATAAACAAAAGTGATAAACCCTTAGCCAGACTCATCAAGAAAAAAAAGGAGAGGACACAAATCGATAAAATTAGAAATGAAAAAGGAGAAATCACAGCTGACACTGCAGAAATACAAAGGATTATAAGAGACTACTACAAAAAACTATATGCCAATAAAATGGACAACCATGAAGAAATGGACAAATTCTTGGAAAGGTACAGTTTTCCACAACTGAACCAGAAAGATTTAGAAAATATAAACAGACCTATCAAAAGGAATAAAATTCAAACTATAATTAAAAATCTTCCTACAAACAAAAGTCCAGGACCAGATGGCTTCACAGGCGAATTCTATCAAACATTTAGAGAAGAGCTAACACCCATCCTTCTCAAACTCTTCCAAAATATTGCAGAGGGAGGAACACTGCCAAATCCATTCTACGAAGCCACCATCACGCTGATACCAAAGCCAGAAGAAGATATCACAAAAAAGAAAATTATAGACCAATATCACTGATGAACATCGATGCAAAAATCCTGAACTAAATACTAGCAAACAGAATCCAACAACATATTAAACGGATAATACACCATGATCAAGTGGGATTTATTCCAGTAATGGAAGGATTCTTCAATATACGCAAATCAATCAATGTGATATACCATATTAACAAATTAAGGAATAAAAACCATATACCATCTCAATAGATGCAGAAAAAGCTTGTGACAAAATCCAACACCCATTTATGATAAAAACTCTCCAGAAAATGGGCACAGAGGGAACCTACCTCAACATAATAAAGGCCATATATGACAAACACACAGCAAACATCATACTCAATGGTGAAAAACTAAAAGCATTTCCACTAAGATCAGGAACACGACAAGGAGGTCCACTCTCACCACTATTATTCAACATAGTTTTGGAAGTCCTAGCCATGGCAATCAGAGAAGAAAAAGAAATAAAAGGAACACAAATTGGAAAAGAAGCAGTAAAACTGTCACTGTTTGCAGACAACATGAGACTATACATAGAATATCCTAAAGATGCCATCAGAAAACTACTAGAACTAATCAATGAATTTGGTAAGGTTGCAGGATACAAAATTAATGGACACAAATCTCTGGCATTCCTATACACTTACAACGAAAAATCAGAAAGAGAAATTAAGGAAACAATCCCATTTACCATCGCACAAAAAGAATAAAATATCTAGGAATAAACCTACCTAAAGAGGTAAAAGACCTGTAATTAGAAAACTATAAGACACTGATGAAAGAAATCAAAGATGACACAAACAGATGGAGAGATATACCATGTTCTTGGATTGGAAGCATCAATATTGTGAAAATGACTATACTACCCAAAGCAATCTACAGATTCAGTGTAATCTCTATCAAACTACCACTACCAATGGCATTCTTCACAGAATTAGAACAAAAAATTTTACACTTCGTATGGAAACACAAAAGACCCTGAATAGCCAAAGCAATCTTGAGGGAAAAAAACAGAGCTGGAGGAATCAGGCTCCCTGACTTCAAACTATATTACAAAGCTATAGTAATCAAGACAGTACCGTACTGCCACAAAAACAGAAATATAGACCAATAGTATAGAATAGAAAGCCCAGAGATAAATCCACGCACATATGGTCACCTAATTTACGACAAAGGAGGTAAGAACATACAGAGGAGAAAAGACAGCCTCTTCAATAAGTGGTGCTGGGAAAACTGGACAGCTACATGTAAAAGAATGAAACTAGAACATTCCCTAACACCATACACAAAAATAAACTCAAAATGGATTAAAGACCTAAATGTAAGGCCAGACACTATAAAACTCTTAGAGGAAAACATAGGAAAAACACTCTTTGACATAAAAAACAGCAAGATCTTTTTTGACTCACCTCTTACAGTAATGAAAAGAAAAAGAGAAAGAAACAAATTGGACCTAATTAAACTTCAAAGCTTTTGCACAGCAAAGGACACCATAAACAAGACAAAAAGACAACTCTCAGAATGGGAGAAAATATTGCAAATGAAGCAAATGAAAAAGGATTAATCTCCAAAATATACAAACAGTGCATGGAGCTCAATATTAAAAAACAAACAACCCAATCAAAAAATGGGGGGAAGATCTAAATACACATTTCTCCAAAGAAGACATACAGATGGCCAAAAAGCACATGAAAAGATGCTCAACATCACTAATTATTAGAGAAATACAAGTCCAAAGTACAATGAGGTATCACCTCACACTGGTCAGAATGGCCACCATCAAAAAATCTCGAAACAGTAAATGCTGGAGAGGGTGGGGTGAAAAGGGAACCCTCCTGCACTATTGGTGCGAATGTAAATTGATACCGCCACTATGGAGAACAGTATGGAGCTTCCTTAAAAAACTAAAAACAGGGCTTCCCTGGTGGCACAGTGGTTGAGACTCCGCCTGCCGATGCAGGGGACATGGGTTCGTGCCCCGGTCCGGGAAGATCCCACATGCCGCGGAGCGGGTAGGCCCGTGAGCCATGGCCGCTGAGCCTGCGCGTCTGGAGCCTGTGCTCCACAACGGGAGAGGCCACAACAGTGAGAGGCCCGTGTACCGCAAGAAAAACAAAACAAAAAACTAAAAACAGAACTACCATATGACCCAGTAATCCCACTACTGGGCATATACCCTGAGAAAACCGTAATTCAAAAAGAGACATGTACCACAATGTTCACTGCAGCACTATTTACAATAGCCAGGACATGGAAGCTACCTAAATGTCCATCAACAGATGAATGGATAAAGAAGATATGGCACATATATACAATGAACTATTACTCAGCCATAAAAAGAAACAAAACTGGGCTTCCCTGGTGGCGCAGTGGTTGAGAGTCCGCCTGCTGATGCCGGGGACACGTGTTCGTGCACCAGTCCGGGAAGATCCCACATGCTGCAGAGCGGCTGGGCCCGTGAGCCATGGCCGCTGAGCCTGCATGTCCGGAGCCTGTGTTCCGCAACGGGAGAGGCCACAACAGTGAGTAGCCCTCGTACCGCAAAAAAAAAAAACAAAAAAAGAAACAAAACTGAGTTATCTGTAGTGAGGTGGATGGACCTAGGGTCTGTCATACAGCATGAAGTAAGTCAGAAAGAGAAAAACAAATACCATATGCCAACACATATATATGGAATCTAAAAAAAAAAAAAAATGGTACTGATGAACCTAGTGGCAGGGCAGGAATAAAGATGTAGACATAGAGAATGGACTTGAGGACACGGCGGGGAGATGGGGACGCTGGGGCAAAGTGAGAGTAGCATCAACATATATATACTACCAAATATAAAATAGTTAGCTAGTGGGAAGCAGAAGCATAGCACAGGGAGATCACCTCCGTGTTTTGCGACAACCTAGATGGGTGGGATAGGGAAGATGGGAAGGAGGCTCAAGAGGGAAGGGATATGGGGATACATATATGCATATGGCTGATTCACTGTGTTGTACAACAGAAACTAACACAGTATTGCGAAGAAATTATACTCCAATAAAGATCTATTAAAAAAATAAAGAGTAAATCCTAAGAGTTCTCATCACAAGGAAAAAAATTTTTTCTATTTCTTTAATTTTGTATCTATATGAGATAATCTATGTTCACTAAACTTACTGTGGTAATCATTTCATGATGTATGTACGTCAAATCCTTATGCTTACACCTTAAACTTACACTGTATGTCAATTATACCTCAATAAAACTGGAAGAAAAGAAAAAGAAATGCAAAAAAAAAAAATTGAAGGAGTGAAGTGCACCCTGTAACTACGGATCCAAATGAGATGACTTCTAAGACTCATAAGCAGAGATGATTATTGTCTCTGCTTCCTATTACTAAAGTCAAATCCTATGATTGCCAGTTACCCACTGGACTTGATCCAGGGGACATTTTCTGGTGCCTATGAGGAAAGAGGGGAGATAAATGTAGACATAACAAATGGGGGCAGGTAGACAATTTTGTCCTTTAAAATACTCATGCTGTAATTATTTTGTCCTAGCCACATTTATGCAGGCAAGTCAGTCATTTCAGTGTTTGAATTTTTGTGTTTCAGCATCCACTGTGTCTTCTCATTTTGAGATCCCAGATGATGAAAATGGAGCATAAACATCCTCAGCAATGCTCCTTTCTGCTTTTTTCACTAATAAACCTACTGATTAAAGTTGACATTAATTTGTAGGGTTTTTTTGGTATGAGTTTAATCCATCTACATTACTTTTTTAATTGAAGTATAGTTGATTTACAATGCTGTGTTAATTTTAGGTATATAGCACAGTGATTCAGTTATACGTATGTATGTATACATCTATTTTTTTTCCCTTATAGGTTATTACAAAATATTGAGTAGACTTCCCTGTGCTATACAGTAGGCCCTTGTTGGTTATCTATTTTATATGTAGTCATGTGTATATGTTAATCCCAAACTCCTAATTTATCCCTCCCCACTTTCCCTTTTGGTAACCATAAGTTTGTTTTCTAAGCCTGTGGGTCTATTTCTGTTTTGTATATAAGTTCATTTGTAACTTTCTTTGAAGATTCCACATATAATGCATCTACATTATTTTGTTTGCTGATATTTTTATAATTATTTCTTATATTGTGTGGGGTTTGGGGGGGTTTGAATTTGTTTGTTTGCTTTCTGAAAGGTGGAGAGAAGAAAGCAGAAGGCTACAGACCTGGAGACCCAAGGAATGTATGGGTGTGAGTTACCTGGGTTTTCTGCATGCCTCATATATCTCAGACTTGGAGCTGAAGAAGCCAGAAACCTCAAAACAACAACAGGCACAGACAAAAAAATAAGGCCCCAACAAAAGCCTGCTCTCTCTAACCAGAGTTACAAAAGGGGCAGCCTAGTAAAACAGAAAACATTTAGATAATAGCTGCTCTACCCCCACCAAAACACAACAGAAAGAACTGTAGCCCCACCCACCAGCGTGCTGTCAGAGAAGGCAAAGGAAGGATCTGGGAATTTCAACCCCACCTGGCAGTAAGGAGCACCCACCCCATAGTGCGGGTGGGAAGCCTAGACTTCCATGCCCACCCAGCAATAATGAGGTACCCCTCCCCTCCTTCCTGAGGTGGTGTCAGAGGAGCCCTGGTGAAGAGTCAGAACTTTCACTACCGCCCAGCAATAATTAGGCTACCCTTACACACACACACACACACACACACACACACACGAACACGCGCACACACACTCACTCCCCATTGTGTCATAGGGGCCATGTGATAGCAGTAACAAGGCACTGCTATCCTTTCCAACTGAGGAGGTGTCAGTGGAAGCTGAACGGAGAGTTGGAATTCTCACCTCTGTCCAGAAGTATAAGGAGCAGTCTCCGCCTCAGGAGGTGATGATAGCTAGTGGGGAACCTGAATTCCACCACCACCACCCCCCCGACAGTAATGAGTCAGTCTCCCCCTCCCCTTCCCCTGCATAGCTACCATGGACCCCCTGCAGATTTCACCAGTTTTCACCCCAGATTTCACTCAGCAGCCTGAGTCCCTCCCTGCTCCTTCTCCTTCCTCCCTGCCAGAGCCCGGGATTGCACAGGCAGCCAGCCCCAGCCTCTGCACAAGTGCAAAGACACCAGCCTAGACCCCTGTGGCTGACCCCCACCACCGTGCACATGCTCGGGGCTAGTGCCTCCAGCTGTGCATCTGCATGCTGCCAGCCTGACTCCCACTTCCAGCCTCCACCGCCAAGTGCATACCCACGGCAAAACCCTGCAGCCTTGCGAATGCAGCCCCACAGCTGCTTGTGGGTCTTGATTTTGCCCCGTCTCCAGTCACTAGTCTGCACTGCTGGGCCTACCTGCAATGAGCCACTCCAGCTTTGCACCTGCACTCCACTGGCCCAAGCCTGTCCACTGCCATGTGCCAGTTGCAAGACCCTGCAACCACCGGAGTGTACACCAACAACAAGGGCGCCATAGCTGCTTGTCAGCCCCGACCTGACTGACTCCTGTCACCGGGCTGCACCACTGTGCTCACTTACAGCTAGCCAGTCTACCTGTACAACTGCATCCCACCAGCCTGACTTCTATCACCAGCCTCCACTGCTACACACATGCCCATGGCAAGACCCTATACCACAGGAGTTCTTGCCAACAGCCAGGGCCCCCAGAGCTGTAGGTGCACCCACAGCTGGCCCCAGCCTTTGCTACTAGCAATAGTCCTTGCCACTGCATGTGTCTGCAACCAGCCCCTGCCACTACACAGACACTTGCAGCTTCTTCCCACAGCTGAGCCGCTGCACAGACACCACCATTGCCTGCCTTGGTCCCTAGCCACTGGACCTAGAGGTACCGCTGAGAACCCCAATAGCTCCTGCAGCCACTGCAGACCCTTCCGCAGCACTCGCCAGGTCCATGCAGTTGTCAGTTGACAAGTGTACCAAGACATCCAATAGAGAAAGAATATCTTTTCAACAAATGGTGCTAGGATAACTGGATATCCTCACACGAAAGAAAATGTTGTCTCTTCACCTCACATCATATACAAATTAACTCAAAATGGATCAAAGACCTAAATGTAAACACTAAAACTATAAAACTTGGAAAAAATTGATCAGTGTAAATCTTTGTAACATTGGAGTAGGCAGTGGTTTCTTAGATACAACACAAGAAGAAGAAGAGGAGGAAGAAGAAGGGGAAATAAATAAGTTGGACTTCATCAAAATAAAAAATTTTTGTGCTTCTAAGGATATTATCGAGAAAATGAAAAGACAACCCACAGGATGGTAGATAATATTTTCAAATCATATATTTGATAAGAGATATGTGTATCTAGAGTAAAGAATTCTTATGACTTAATAAAAAAGACAAAGAGCTTAATTGAAAACAGGCAAATAATCTGAATAGACATTTTTCCAAAGAAGATATACAGATGGCCAATAAGCACAGGAAAAGATGGTCGACATCATTAGACGTCAGAGAAATTCAAATCAAAATCACAGTGAGATACCACTTTGTACCTACTAGGACGGCTATAATTTTAAAAATAGGATAATATCAGATGTTGACAAGGATGTGGAGAAATCATAATCATCATACACTGCTGGTGGGAATGTAAAAGGGTGCAACCACTCTGGAAAACGGTCTGGCAGTTCCTCAAAGAATTAAACATAGAGTTCTACCATATAACCCAGCAATTTATTTTCTAAGTATACACCCAAGAGAAATAAAAACATATGTCCACACAAAAACGTGCATGAATGACTATAGCAGCATTATTCATAATAGTCAAAAATTGGAAACAACCCAAATAAGCATTAACTGATGAATAGATAATATACTATATTAATACAATGGAATATGTTTTGGCCATAAAAAGGAATGAATTATTGATACATGCCACAACATGGATGGACCTTGAGGACATACTGCTAAGTCAAAGAAGTCAGTCATAAAAGACCACATATCATATGATTCTATTCAGTAAAAACATCCAGAATACGTAAATCTATACAGACAAAAGGTAGATGAATGGTTGCATTGGGCCAGGGTGGTGGTCTGGGGTGGGGGGCATTGATGAGAAAGGAATAGAGAGGTATGGGTTTCTTTCTGAGGTGATGAAAGTATTTTAAAATTGATTGTGGTGATAGTTGCACATATCTGTGAATCTACAAAAAAACTGAATTGTACGATTTAAACGGGTGAATTGTATATTAAGTCAATTATATCTCAATAAAGTTGTTTTTTAAAAAGACAGAAATTGGTAGAGTAGATTTAAAATCATGACTCAAATGTACGCTGTCTATAAGAAAGTCACCTTATATATAGGCAGGTTGAAAGGAAAGAGGTAAAGAATATATATCATGCAAACATTAATCAAAATAAAGAGTGACTATATTAATATCAGATAAAGTGGACTTCAGAGAAAATAAAATTATCAGAGGCAGAGCAGAATATGATATAATGATAAAAGGGCAATCCACCAAGAGGAACCAGCAATCCTAAATGTGTATGCACCCAGAGCTACAGATTTGTGAGGCAAAAGCTGATAGAACTGAAAGGAAAAGTACACAGTGAACAATTTTAGTTAAAGACTTCAAAATCCCTGCCTGAAAAACTGATAGACAAATTAGAAAGAAGGCAAAGGTATAGAAGAACTTATAACACCATCAATTAATCGAACCTAAGAGACATTTATTGAACATTCCACCCAAAAGCAGCAGAATACACATTCATTTCAAGTGCCCATGAAACGTATTCCAAGATAGATCATATCCTGGGCCATTAAACAAATCTCAACAAAGGAAAAAGAATTGACATCATACAGTTTGTTATCTGATCACAATGGAACTGAACTAGAAATCAATAACAGAAATCATAAACATCAATGACAGAAATAAAAGGAAAATCTCTAAGCACCTGGAAGCTAAACAACACACTTCTAAATAATCTGGAAGTCAAAGAAGAAGATTCAAGGGAAAGTTTAAAAAATACATATACCTGAATGAAAATGAAAAACATACCAAAATTTGTGTGACACAGCTAAGGCTGCACTGAATCTGATCTATGGTACCAAATGCTTACATTAAAAAAGAGGAAAAACTGCAAATCAATAATGCACATTCACGCTTCATGACCCCAGAAATAGAAGAGCACAATAAACTAAAAACAAACAGAAAGAACAAAGTAAGTTAATAGCAAAAATCGGCAAAATTGAAAAGAAAAAAATAGAGAAACATCAATGAAACAGAGCTTGTTCTTTGAAAAGATCAATAAAATTAACACTGACAAAGAAAAACAGGAAGAATGTACAAATTACCAATAAGCAGGAATAATACAGAGTATATAACTACTGACACTGCAAACATCAAAAGAGTAATACGAGAATACTATTAACAACTCTACACACATATATTCGACAACTTAGATAAAATGGAGTAATTGCTCAAAAACGGCAACCTACCACAACTCACCAAATACGAAACAGATCACTTACACAGCCCCACAAATATGAAGGTAACTGAACTCACAATGTAAAATTTTAAACATCCCGAATTAGAAATCTGTAGACCCAGATGGTTTCACTGAAGAATTCACCCAGACATTTAAAGAATTAACACCCATTCTACACAATCCCTCACAGAAAATAGAAGAGGAAATAATTTTATGAAATTAGTATTACTATGAAAACAAAATCAGGCAGAGACAGTGCAAAGAAAGAAAACTAGTACACCAAGTAGAATGTGTTCCAGGTATGTAATGCTGGTTCAACATTTGAAAATTAGTCGATATAATCCACCATAATCCAACAGGCTAAGGAAGAAAAATCATATGCTCATATCATGACACAGAAAGAGCATTTAATCTTCTTCTCTTCCCCTCTAGCTAAAACTTTCCCACTGGTGTTGCCTTTCATTGGGAATGTATTTCCTTGTCCCCATGTTCATCAGGGTCCTGGTCAAGACTCTCTTAATCCACATACAGAGATTTGGTCAAATCCAAATCCTGATTGTTAGACTTCTTACAGAAACTGGTTTCAATTTCTCTGAGTGACCAGCTCAGAATACCAAGAGGTGAGGAGCTTATGCTAAACTACTAGATAAAACTGTCTAGTAACATCCTAATTCCTCGAAAATGCGACACATGCTTGGAAAATCAAATGGATTACTCAAGTTTAGAGTTACAGAGATCATATCTGCATTTGAAAAACAACATAGACACAATTCTATACACGCTATGAGAAATTTTAAACTTGGACATTTAAAAGACCAAAAGAACTTCATGATTGAGAGAAGAAAAAAAAGTTTACACAAATTCACCTTTTGTGCATTTTCACTGAGCTAAGTCTATTTCATATCATACTTAGGAACCTCCCTTAAGGAACAGGAAAATCTGAGCTTCCAAGCATCGGGTGTGTTAATTTCCTGATTATACACAAAGCTCAGGACCCAGCCTCTTGATCAAACAGTGATGTTTACTCTCTTGGACTTTGAAAGTTGTAACCAGAATCTCCCTTTCTCAATATATTCATCTGTGGCCAGAAGAACACGGAGAAAATCAGCATGAGTACTACAGAGAAAGTAAGTATAGTCTTCTTTATGTCATATCATAATTGTGTCAATCTGTGCGCTTGTCTATTTACCAACACCTCATTGCCCAAGTAGTTTCTATACTCCTAAAGTGGGAGAGAGTCTTAATCTTAATACCTCTCCTTCTCCTTCCCCTTTTCTTTTATTCCCTTAATGTGCTTTGCCTTTCCTCAGTTTTTTCAGTCCTTTAATAGGCAATATATCAAACCCTCCTACATCAAACTTTCCAGAGTCAAAGATATACTCCCTCCTTCAAGGATCTCACAGAGAGACATAGTAATTATAAGAGTGTGCAAGAATAATAAAAAAAGAGAGAGAAAGTGCTCCTAACTTAGCCTGGCTTCACAGAGAAGGTGACATCTGAGAGGAAACTTACAGATGTAAGAATTCACCAGGTAAAGGAGGAGACAATTGTACAGGCAGATGAAACAACATGAGGAGAATCTCCAGAATATTTTTTGTGCCTTGAAGTGACCAGAAATAAGGTTGGAGAGAATAACAGGAAGAAGATCATGGAGAGCCTCGTAGACCATGTCGACAGATTCTGATAAACAATTGGTGGCAATATCATTTTTAGGCAGGGAAAGAGCATGATCAGAATTATAGTTGAGACAGCAATTCTATAGAAGATGGACTTGAAGGTGATGAACCCAAGCCAGGTGAAAGGTAATGAGGACTGGACCACACAGTAGCAGCAGGAATGGAGAAGAAGGGACAGATAACAGAAACTTTTAGATTGTGGAGACTGAGGGAAAGAGAAAAATTAAGGCTACTTCCCAGGTTTCTTTCTTGGATGAGTGAGTAGGTTACATGGCCACTCACTGAAACAGAGAATAAAGTAAAGAGTAAAGAACAGATTGCGTGTTAGGTCCACCACTGGGCAGGGGGAGGGTGGTGGCAGAAGAAAGAAATAATGGTGTGTATATGTTTTACCATGTGGAATTTGAGGTACCTGTAGGACATTCCAGTAGCTGATGAATAGAATCTAAAGCTTAGGGACAAGTCTATCCATAGATACAGATTGTGAACGTCATCTACATAAAGGTAGTAGCTGAATCTATAAAAACAGGTGAGACCACATAAGAAGAGAATTTATAATGAGAACAGTGGTGGGCTGAAATCAGAGCCCCTAAGAACTACCTTACCACCAACAACCTCGTCAATCTCAGTCTGCCAGGGACCACCACCATTTGATGAATTGCCACAACTAGATGGTCTCCATCCCTGCCTCCACCCCAAAATTGATTCTCTCCCATACCTAAGATCACAAAAGAACTCCTACACTGCAAAGTCATTTCCACCCTGACACTGGACAACTTCATTCATGGTAAGATCAAAAGTATGACATCTATCCTCTTGGTTGTGTAGCATTATGTAAATATAGTTAGAATTGCAAGACTAATTTGAATACAGAGACTGATAGTACAAGAAAAGTTGAATTGAGGTTCAAGAGGCTACATTCAGCGTATATTTAAGTGATGGTTTTTTTTTTTTTTTTTGGCTTGAGTGCAGAAGAATTGGAGTCAACCTTCAAATAATCATGAATACAGGATTTCTCCAACTCCCAAGCCTAAGGAGTTTCCTTTTCTGCCCCCATATTCTTTTTCCCAGGTTATCAGGTGCAGAGCAGCCATACTCTGGAAGCCTGGTGGCCCATTTTCCATTGAGAAGGTAGAAGTGGCTCCACCAAAGGCAAAGGAAGTTCACATGAAGTTCGCATAAAGGTAAAAAAGAAAAAAATCCACAACATTTCCACACCAAAATTCAGAGCTCTTCACTGTAAGTTATATATCATTTTCACAATGTTCAATTCAAAAAGAAAACTATACACTCTCCTATTCCTTTTTTATTAAAAATTTCCATCCATCTTTAAATCTAGCCAGAGAAAAGTTTAGGGAGGTATGGCATAGGCTACATACCCAAAGGATACCTATTTGTAACTATTACTATTTACTAATTAAAAGAAGTTTCTACCCACAAACCATATTTTAATCTGTACTTGCAACTTTCTTTATGATATTCCTCATGATATTTAAGTTATCTTGAAATACAGTCCTCCCTCTATAGCTGCAGGAGATTGGTACTAAGACCACTCCCACTCCATATCAAAGTCCTAGGTGCTCAAGTCCCTTATATAAAATGCTGTGGTATTTGCATATAACCTACACACATTCTCCCGTATACTTTTTTTTTTTTTTTTCCCCGGTACGCGGGCCTCTCACTGTTGTGGCCTCTCCCGTTGCGGAGCGCAGGCTCAGCGGCCATGGCTCATGGGCCCAGCCGCTCCCCGGCATGTGGGATCTTCCCGGACCGGGGCACGAACCCGCGTCCCCTGTATCGGCAGGCGGACTCTCAACCACTGCGCCACCAGGGAAGCCCTCTCCCGTATACTTTAAATCATCTCTAGGTTACTTAAAATAGCTAATACAAGATAAATGCTATGTAAATTGTTGTAAATACAATGTAAATGACATGTAAATAGTTGCCAGCATGCAGCAAATTCAAGTTTTGCTTTTGGGGACTTTCTGGAATTTTTAAAAATAATTTCAATCCCTTGCTGGTTGTATCCATGCATGCAGAACCCACAGATAAGGAAGGCTGACTGTATGTTGTATGAAATTTGTTTGATTATAGATAAATCAAGTCTGAATCCTTGGAATTCAGGTTAGAGCTGGAAGAGACTTAGGGATACCTGTTATTTTACAGATGAGAAAATTGAAATCCAATAAGGTGCAGCGACTGTTCAAACGGCTAAGTAAGAACACAGACTTCAACGGTTTTTCTCAACCTTGCTTATATATTTGGAATCACCCGGGAGCTTTGAAAAATGCTGATAACTGAGTCCCATCCTCAGACATTTTGAATTTGTGATTTAATTGGTGTGGAGTGCAGTCTGGTCATGAGAGTTTTTAAATCTCCCCCAGGCGATTCTAATAAGAGGCTACCAGCCCAGAAGGTAGTTCGCCTGACTTCTCGTTCAGGTTTTTAAAATTGCCATTATTTGATTTTAACAATGATGAATAAGTACTGCTTATTAATGGATTACAGAGAGTCATTTTCTTGCACAGTTACCTTGCCTGTGCAATCCATGCCCTCTTTTCAGAGAGTCTTCTCTGGTCTATACCCGCTGCTGAGTGCACAGAAGTCCATTTGGCTAACCCCATCCACGCTCTACCCACAGATTCACAACTCATACAATGAGATTTGGATACTAACTCAAAGACATCTCCACCCATTATCTGATAAGCTACAAATCTGAATCTCTCACCCGTGCATTTGAACAAGATACAGAGAGACTGAGCAAGGCAGGGGATGGTGGAAACCGGAAAGGCTGGAGGGGCTCAGGGCTGGTGGCCATTTTAACCACGTGATCATGACGAATAAGAGAAAGCCTGTCTGCAAAGAGTAACAGGAAAATGCAGCTATGCACACAATGAATCAAAGTAGAGAGATGAAGACAAAGGCTGCTTGATGGATTTCTAGATCCATTAGGTCTGACTGCACTTCCTACAATAACGTTACAAGCAATTTTATGGTATTCTTCCAATAATCCCCCTTTTACATGGGCAAATTCAATAGATTTCAATTCTTGACTTAGTTCTGTATGTGTGTGTGTGTGTGTGTGTGTGTGTGTACATGTGTGCTGAACGCGTGCCCATTTTAGAGATGAAGAAACTGAGACTTGGAAGGATAATTTACCCCCAGGTCACACAGCTAAGAAGGAGGGGTGGGGACAGAGCCAGGATTCCAGCTTTGAGCTCTTTCTTATCCACTGCTTTGAGAGTCTCCACTTTATCTGGCTGATTTACAACAAAAAATGGGACTATGACTTGTACCAATAACACAACTATAAAGCCCTAATGTGAAATAAATTAAAGTCTCAATTATAATAGGAGACATTATCCTTTTCCTTCCGGTGTTCCAATTCCTTCATTTCTATAATTGGTCCCTCTCCTCCACACTCCCACCCACAAGCTCCAATGAAGCACAAAGTGAGACCTTTGATCAGTCACACTGTGGTTTTACAACCATCTCTTCTGAACCCATCCTGCCCTCTTCTGTAGTCTTTTTTTTGTTTTGTTTTTTTTACATCTTTATTGGAGTATAATTGCTTTACAATGGTGTGTTAGTTTCTGCTTTATAACAAAGTGAATCAGTTATACATATACATATGTTCCCATATCACTTCCCTCTTGCGTCTCCTTCCCTCCCACCCTCCCCATCCCACCCCTCCAGGCGGTCACAAAGCACAGAGCAGATCTCCCTGTGAACAAAAAATAGAATGCACTGAAACTGAACCTGAAAGTGCAAACGAGACAAAAATTTCCCAAAAAAAGGTCAACCAAGGGAAACTGTTGAACAATTATTTAAATGAAGCATATGATAAATAGTTGAACACATTAGTGGAACCAAATAGGGAAGGAGTCCAGAACTGGGCCAAATATATACAGGAATGTACTATAGGATTAGGTTTACCTTTCAAATTTGAGAGGGAAACATTGATTATTCAATATATGATGTTGAAACAACTGGATAGTTATCTGGGGAAAAAAGGTAAGTTGAGTTGCTATTGCATTCTTTATACAAAAAAAAAATGCTATATGAATCCAAGAATTAAATGTGAAAAGTGAAATCACACAAGTGCTATAAAGTACCATAAGAGAACACTGTAGGAATGGAAGGAAAGGAAGGAAAGGAGAAGGAAAGGAAATTTTAACCAATACAAAAATCCATAAGATGTAAAATAACATATAGATAAATTTGAAAAGTTTTTTAAAATTCAGAGAAGGAACGGAAATTTTAACCAATACAAAAATCCATAAGATATAAAATAACATATAGATAAATTTGAAAAGTTTTTTAAAATTCCATATATAAAAAATATCCCCCCAAAAATCAACAAAACAATATGACAATAGGCAAATTTCCTCACTATATAAAGAATTCTTTAAAAGCAATTTAAAAGCAATTTACAAAAATTGGCAAAGAAAATACATATCTAGTTTGGAGGGAAATATATAGAGAGATAGATACAGATATATACACACACACACAAATGCTTTTAAGCATGTGAGCAGATGCCCAACCTCAAACCCTCAAATGTTAAATAAATAAGTGGGGGAGGGATGGATTGGGAGTTTGGGATTAGCAGATGCAAACTATTATACATAGAATGGATAAACAACAAGGTCCTATTATATAGCACACCAAACTATATTTCAATATCCTGTGATAAACCATAGTGGAAAAGAATATGAGAAAGAATATATATATATATATATATATATATGTGTGTGTGTGTGTGTGTGTGTGTGTGTGTGTAAATGAATCACTTTGCTGTAGAGTAGAAATTAACACAACATTGTAAATCAACTATACTTCAAAAAAATAAAATTTTTAAAAAATATAGTGGAAAAACACCGTTTACCTAAGAGATTAGCAAAGACTTAAAAGTATGATAATATATAGGGCTTACGACCCTTGAGGTTGTAGGACTGGAGTTCTCAACCTCAGCTGATGGGCTGTCAGCTGGGGCTGCTGCCCTTAGCTCCTTGAAGCTGCTCACATTCCTTCTCATGGGGCTCCTTCACCCCCTTCCAGATTCAAAGCAGCAGTGACACATCAAATCCTTCCTGTCCTCTGAATCACTATATCTTTCTCATCTGCTTTCCTCTTGTCTCCTTTCAAGGGCTCCTTTCATGAACTTTTGGTCCACCTAAATAATCCAAGATAATCTCCTATTTTAATGTTAATTGATTAGTAACCTTAATTACATCTGCAAAGCCCCTCTTCTTTCCATGTAACGTATTCACAGGCATGATAACTTGACATATTCAGTGTCTGAGGACTAGGATAGGACAACTTTGGGGAGCCACTTTAGAAATTCTGCCTAACACAGCCCATGTGTGCCCAAAATATTCATTGCATTGTTGTTTTTCATGTCAGGGAGAAAAAAAATCATAAAAACAGGAAACAACCTAAATGTCTTATCGGTGTCCAGGGGACTGGTTAAATAAATTATGATATATTTATACAACAGAATACTATGTAACTATTAAACAAAATGATAGAATGCTACATGTACTAAAATGAGAAATCTCCAGAATCTATTGTTAAGTAAAAAAGCAAGGCCTACGACAGGGTAAATAATATGCAGCCTTTGTATTTTTAAAGGGGTTATATCTCTGAAAGATATTGACAAGAGTAATTGTCTCTAGGGTGGGGTAAGGAAGACTGGAGACTACGACGTCGGTTTTCACTTGTGCAGTTTAAATTTTTACCGTATGTATGTGTTACTTTTTAAAAAATGAAAATAAGTGAAACAGAAGAGTCTAAATCCTACAAATGCTTTTAACTCAAAATTGCTCTGGTTTACAGCAGGAGACAATGGGACAGTCACTAAGTCCATCACAGGCAAGTTATTCTAATGTTCTCCTTATACTTTGAACATTACTAGAGAAAAACATTACTAGAGAAAACTGCCTACCATTGGTTTCCATGGCCAAAGAGAATGGGCTGGTGTAAAACACAGAAGACAGCATGGAGACAATCCTTTCTCCCTGATGATTTTTTAAAAGAAGAATAGAACCAGGAGTAAGACCTCTGGAGTGGGGTTTTTCAAAGGTACTTGTATATTGTAAATATTTGAGGAGGACACAAAAGGAGACAGATGCAGACCTGGGATTGCAGGAAGTGAGGACAGGAGTTAAAGGGCCTCTCTAAAGAAACTTTCATAAAGAGCTTTCCCTTTGTCTCTTTAGAAATATTTTCCATTTCTTCACATTTTCTTAACCCCTCTGAAAATATTTTGATAATAAATGAAACTGTATTAACAAAACAGAAAGAGAACTCTAGCAAACAGCAGAACCCATGGAGCACTGCCTCGTTTATATTGCTTAAAATCATGACAAGATTTAACTTAAAATAAAAACAAAAGACTTCTTTGGTAGAAAAAGAAACCTCGGATTCTACCTGTGTAATCCAGATATTTGTCGTGCATGTGTGTCCCCACCTTTCATTCACTATCCCCCCTCCAAAAAAATGGCTGGGGTCCCCATGACAATTACTGAAGTACATACTCCCTCCATGTTTTCTGAGCGTCCCCAGGAGCTAACATTCATGTGGTCTGAATTCCTGCTCCTGCTGAATCGTTTTTGAATCATCCCACTGGTCAGTTGTCTTCCTGGAGCTACTGTTATCTGGGCTACTTCACTATATGCTGCACTTTCCCTCTTCCTGTAGTTCCCAAAGCACTACCAACACAAAGCCCTAGTGGGTAGCAGACTTTGCTGATGATTTAGGAAAGATAGATTATAGTACAGTGTGACATGAACTGACAACATTAAGTTTAATGTTAGGCTCTGCTGCCCTCATGTCCTCTGGCCACCCCCACTCATGGAATTTTACATGAGCTGTCTCTTTTCTCACTCATATCTCATACAAGCCAATTCTTGCCCTTCTCTACACTCTTTCTCCAAGAACTGGTACTTCTGTTGTACCCACCCACAAGCGAAAGACCCAAAATTCCTCCGATTTTATTACTTACACTAATATAATTCTTATTTGTCTATACGTCTTCCACCTAAGCTCTAACCAGAACCCTTGCCCTACGTTACCACCCACACCATTAAGGCATTTTCCCCATACCAATCTGAAACTTTCGTTTTCCCTTGGCCAATTGTCACAAACTGTAGCCAGATTCTAAAATAACACTTTTTCAGAAGAGGGATCAACATGGCAGAGTAGGAGGACACGGAGCTCACTGTCCCAGAAAAACACATCAAAAATACATCTACACGTGGAGCAATTCTCATTGAAAACTGGAGACTGGCGAACAGACTCTTGTACAGCCAAGGCTGTACGGAAGACCCACACAGAATCAGGTAGGAAGGGAAGAGAAGTGGTCAGGTCAGGACCTGCACATCTAGGAGGGGACACAGAAGAGGGAGAGGATTACATGGGTTCAGAGATCCTCCCTGGGGATTGAGCCGTGCGAGCCACATATCGGGCACCACAGCTTGGGGGGGTAAGTCCCCTTGGCTGGTTTGAAAACCAGTGGGACTGACAGTGGAGCTGTAAGAAACCTAGACTATGCTCATGAAGAATGTGTGCACACACTTGCTCACTCCTGAAACAAGGCAGAGGAAGCAAAATGAGATTGTCTGGGACTCTGACAAGTTCCCTACAACTGCCCCAGCACGCGCCCCAGCCTGAGCCCCAGCCCGAGCCAAGCGTCCGCTCCAGGTCCTCTTGTTCCACGGCACAGCTCCACACTAGCGCAAGGGCTGATGGAACCGGGGAAGTGCACAGTTGTGCAGGATGGAGCCGACTCGGACCCAACATGGCATCATAACAGGGTGAGGGTGGCCATTGCTGGCGCCCATGGAAGCAGCAGATCTAGAACTCTGACTCGGTCCAGGACTGCCACAGCCCATTCCCTGACCCATGCTGAACGTCCACACCAGCCTCTCTTGCTCAAGCACTGCTCCCCTCTGGGGCGAGGGTGCAGGCGCTGGGAGGGGGCAAAGCACACAATTAGAGGGATTGGAACCAGCTCAGATCCAACCCTTACAGCTTTTGCTCCAGCAACTAAGGACCTGACCCCCACTCCCAAAAAAGTCCTGTTGGCCACTGAGCAGTAGAGAAGCCCCAGCTCACACCTGGCTCTGGCACTAGCCCCTCTATCTCCAGCCCCACCTCCTACCAAGGTGATAGCTGCCAGCACACCCTGGGGGAAGATATGACTCATGCTCATGTCAGATACAGCTCTCCCTGCAAAGCCACTGGGCACACACAGACTGTATAGGGATGTTTCCACACAAGCACACCCCTTCAAGACCAGAATAGGTAACTGTTTCACACAATATCATAGAGACAAGAAAGTTAAGCAAAATGAAAAGACAGAGGAATTTATTTCAAATGAAAGAACAAGAGAAAACCCCTGAAAAAGCAATTAATGAAACAGAAATAATTTACCAGATAAAAGAGTTCAAAGCATTTGTAATAAGAATGCTAACTGAATTCAGGAAAAGAATCAATGAACATAATGAGAATTTTAACAAGGAACTAGAAAATATAAAAGGAACCAGTCATAACTGAATACAATAACTGAAATAACTGCGCGTCCGGAGCCTGTGCTCCGCAACGGGAGAGGCCACAACAGTGAGAGGTCCGCGTACCGCAAAAAAAAAAAAAAAGAAAAGTGTAACAGAACAACTTAAATATTCAATAATAAAATATTAGTTAAAGTCTGGAGGAGATAATAGAATACTATGGCTTTTTACCAACAGGATCAGAAGTATTTCAATATTTTAACAATTGGCATCACCTTAATAGGGTATGTTAGCTGCATATAAGCCCTGAATTTTCCCTAAGGAAAAGCACAAGTACAACAGGATATACATGAAAAGACTTGTTATGCAATTCTGATTCATCACAAAACAGAAAATGGATGAAAAAAAATGTGGTCAATTCATACAATGGAATACTCTACGGTAATGAAAATAAAGTACAGCTACAGGCAAGGTGGATGAATCTCACAAACATAGGGTTGAGAGGAAAAAAAGACATGAAAGAACACATACACTATGACTCCATTTGTATAAAGCTTTTAATCAGTAAAACTAAACTATATTGTGTAGAGAAGCATAAATCATAAAAGAAATGCAAGGAAATTATTATTAGGATTGTGAAAGAGATGGATGGATATAGGAGGGATTCTGGGTCAGTGGAAATGTCCTTCACTTTATAATTATTTGTTAACTTATCTGATAGGTTTAATGACCTTTACTCTGTTATCTTATATTTTGCAATAAAAAAAGAAAAAAACAAGTAAACAGAAATCCCCAAATAGTTGGAAGCAATGAGGGTTTGCAGCTGAAATATGACACCACAAGTGATGATGTGGAGAGAGATGGGCAAAGTTGCAGATTACAGCAACAAAAAAGGAGAGAAAATAATTGGAGAATAGAAGAGCAGAAATGGTATTTATTCAAAGACAATTCTACACAGGACACAGAGCACCCTGGATAGAAGAAGAAGAACTTCTTAAATCAGAAAGAAACTTCCAAGGCAAGTTTCCCAAAGAAAATGGGCACCAAGGGCAAAGTAAGCAAATATACTGTTTCTTTGTTCAATTCTTGTTTTGTGTGTGTGTGTCTTTATACAGTTGCTAAAAGAAGCGTCCTTGGGAATTACTCTCAGAAAGCAGCAGTTTAAAGTTGATCAAAAGCTAAGTCCTCATCAACAGATGTACGGATAAAGAAGATGTGGTATATATATACTCATATAGGTACTTTCCTGGTGGTGCAGTGGTTGAGAATCCACCTGCCAATGCAGGGGACATGGGTTCGAGCCCTGGTCCGGGAAGATCCCACATGCCTCGGAGCAACTAAGCCCGTGAGCCACAACTACTGAGCCTGTGCGCTAGAGCCCGTGAGCCACAACTACTGAAGCCCACGTACCTAGAGGCCGTGCTCCACAACAAGAGAAGCCACCACAATGAGAAGCCCCCACACCACAACAAAGAGTAGCTCCCGCTTGCCGCAACTAGAGAAAGCCTGCACACAGCAACGAAGACCCAATGCAGCCAAAAATAAATAAATTAATTAAAAATATATATATATACACACATGTACATACACACTCACAATGAAATATTACTCAGTCATAAAAAAGAATGAAATCTTGCCATTTGTGACAACATCGGTAGGCCTAGAGGGTATTAAGCTAAGTGAAGTAAGTCATACAGAGAAAGACAAATATTGTATGATTTCACTTATATGTGGACCCTAAAAAGCAAAAACAGATGAACAAACATAACAAAACAGAAACAAAATCATAGATACAGAGAACAGGTGATTGCCCAGGGTGTGGGGGTGGGGAGTTGGGAAGATGAGAGAAATAAGTGAGGGAAATTAAGGGATACAAACTACTAGGGCTTATAGCTCTAGCAAATTCTCAGGTGATGTCAATAACTGCTGGTGGCAGGGAGGTCCACATTTTGAGCAGCGAAGATGTAAAACACATCTGCTCTAGCAATAAGAATTCAGGTAATGCAGAGCTGATAACAAATGGTTCGATCAACAAACACATACTGGTCATCTACCATGCCCAAATCCTATAAATTTATCCTCTTTATTCTGGAGAGAAAAAAATCAAGGCTTTATAATAGGGTGAACTTTAATACACCTGTTCTTTTTGAAAATTAAAAGTGCAATGACTACAATGTAGAATTTGACTTCTTATTTTCAATTAAGGCCCCTTGTCTTTAGAATAATATAATTATATATAACATCCAGCCACAAACTCCAAAACTCTCTTTCATAAAATAATAGTATCAACATGTTCGTTCATTTTTTTTCCATGATATTCTTTCTTTCTCTCTCCTTCTCTCTTCCTCCCTCCTATCCTTTCCCCCTCTCCCTCTTTCTCAGGTTATTAAATGCAAAGCAGCTATCGCCTGGAAAGCAAACAAGCCCCTCAGTGTTGAAGAGGTTGAGGGAGCTCCCCTCAAGGCCCATGAAGTTCGAATTCAGGTGTGTGTGAACTTTCCCAGGGCGGGACAGGCAAGACACCAAATGCAGACTTGGCTTCGGTCAGGTCAAGCCTATGTAGTATAACTGGGAGTCCCAGGAGTTTTCACTATGGGGGAATTACATATTTAGGTTCACATTAAAAACAGGTATTATCCCCAGGAGGGGTAAATTGTAAGAATCAGACAAAGGAATTCATTTTAGATTAGAATTAGGTAGGTTTTCTTTTTGTTTTCCAGTTGCCAGTTATTGAAAAGTGTTATTAAAAGAAAGATTGAGAGTTTGGTTCAAAACAAGGAAAGATCTGATGCTAAGGGTCCTGGGTGCCCAGAGGAGGGGACAGAAGTGAGACAGCAGGGAGAAGACATGGCACTGAGCAGAGAGGGATCACAGGCGACAAGTTGAGTCAATTTCTCCATTTTCTCCGCAGCTGACCTGGCCTATATTTTTCCTCAGGATCACCAACCACAGTAAGAGTTTATGCATGAGAATGAATGAGTTATCCTCATGAACAGAATCCTGAAAAATAATACTGGGACACTTCGTAATTAATTAAGACAATCCCTTATTTGATATCTCTCTTTTAACTATAGAAGTTTTATTACCTCTATTGTATTTCATGTCGTTTCAACAAAATTTGAACAAGCCCTAGAAACCTGTGTTCCCCCTCCACTCCCTCTAACAGAGTTTAACTTTTCTGTTACCTTTGATTTCTCCTCTCCTAGAGACAGTGACTGCCAATTCTCTCTTTGTGTGATTTTTTCAGTGACAGTGAAAGGAAGAAAATAAAGGTGCATTAAGAGGAAAGACTATATCGCAACATATTTTTAATTGTTTTTTTTACCAAAATGCAATTCTTTTATTGAGCTCAATGAGTGTCGTTAAGTTTCAAGGTGTCATTGGGCCTAAAATTATCCTAACAACCCCAATGATATAATTACAGAAACAGGACTCAAGTCTGCGGTTGCTTTGTAGATAATCGCCACCACCTTGTGCCATACTGATGCCCATGTCATCCATCCTCAATTTGAGGGGCTTTTTTCCCAGTGATCCTTGGCCATGAGGCTGCAGGAATCGTGGAAAGTGTTGGGCCAAGAGTGACAACTTCACACCAGGTATTTAAATTTCTGATTCCAATTAAATGGAAATGTCAGGATATTTCAGGGATAATTCCTGATACAGTCCTGGCTTTGCATGCTATAATTGATCTCTGTTTACATAAGGGGACCATCTTTTCCAAAGCAAAACTGAAGCACACAGTCTATCAGAGTCTAGCAATGAGACACAATATTTCCAATCAGAGCTGCCTAGGGACTTCCCTGGCAGTCCAGTGGTTAAGACTCCACACTTCTACTGCAGGGGGTGCAAGTTCGATCCCTGGTCTGGGAAATGAAAAAAAAAAAGAACTGTCTAATAAAATCTGCGAAATACAGTCACTTTATTTACATATAGCACTGCGAAACTGTCCTATGATACAAAGCTACAAGGTGAGCTTACACTGAGCTTCCAAGGAGGAACAGATGACAATTTAAAACAACCTCCTCTAAATAAAACAGAAAACTATTTTAATATTATAAAGAATTTAAAGAATGATGACTTATAGGTAGCTTAAGCGAGAAATATTATGCATATGTCAATGTTAGCTTAAATGTCTTCTTGGAAGTTTGTAAGATAAACATGTGTATGAAGCATGCCAATAGTCGAATTATTTACTTTACATTTTGTAACAGATCCATCAAATACTGCAATATGAGCTATGCAATTGTCACTTATCAGACAGGATGAACCGTATCATTCTTTCTTCCTTTAATGAGGATGCTCCAAACTGAGAAGTATATTAGTATCTTTCCATTCAAAACAAGATTATAGAAACAAATTGCTCTCCAAAATTTGGCATCCACAAACAAGTCTGGCCAATGTAGTCCCAGCTCTACCACTTACTGGCTGTGTGACCTGAACCAGTTAAGTCACTTTTCTGTGACTCAGCTCAGATTTCCATTTTCTAAGGGGGACAATAACAGTACCCATCTCAAAGGGTTGTCCTGAGAATTAAATGAGATAATACATGCAAGCCGTTAGAATGGTGACTGACACATACTAAATGTTGAACAAATGTTAATCATCATTATTGGACCTTGGTCATCAGAGGATAGAAATCATTATTGAAATTGAATAAAAAGTAGAAAATGTAGAATTTGAGAGTGAACTAAATGAAACATGAAGATGATATATAGTTTACTCTCCATATCTAGCCTATTGCCCACCTCTCCTATTATATAAGGATGTTCTGTTCCATGCAGGATGTTTAGAAATGTAATAAATAAAGTCATTATGTAATAAATAATAGTCATAATGCAGAGTGTTGCAATGACAGCAGAGTCTCACGAAGGACTCTGCACCTGATGGTATAATACAGATGTGTTGCTTGACTGCCCAGCAGAGAGAAAACGAAAAAGAAAAAAGACAGTATATATAATACTTGGGAGAATCAGCAATCTTGCAGGTTAATAAAATACTGTAGCCACCTATACTTCCTACTGAACATAAAATGTATACCATAAAGAATGGTGTTTTCCACCAATTCACCTGGTAGAAACTATAAGTAACATCTTAGGCATCATCTAACACATGGCCTTCTTTTCTAGGTGACAAAGTAATTCCACTCAACACACCTCAATGTGGAAAATGCAAGTTCTGTCTGAGTTCACACACAAATTTTTGTGGAAAAATCAAGTAAGCTCTATAAACTATTAGTAAGAGTATAAATTGTTACAAATATTTTGGGCAGTACATTGGCATACCTAAATGGAGTTGAAGAGGTGGATACTTTGTACCCACCAATTCTAGATGTGTACAAGAAACTTGTAAAATCACCCAAACAGACATGCACCATAATGATCATTGCAACACTGTAATAACAAGCAATTGAAAATCGGGTAAATGTCCTTCAGTAAGAAATAGATTAACAAATTGCTATGTAGTAACACAATGGAATTACTATATAACAATGAGAATGGCTAAACTTGCTCTAAATGTATCAACATAGAATAATCTCACACATATAATGTTAAGGGAAAGAAGCAAGTTTCTCACAGATAAATTTAGTCATATACAATAACAATACCATATATTGTTTATGGTTCATGTGTATGTAGTAAAGGAAATGATAAATGCCACATTCAGAATAATAGCTACTTCTACAGAGGATGAGAGAGGAATGCAATGAGTCACAGTAATTTATTCCAAGACCACATAGATGTAAGTCCTGGAGCTAGATTTTGAACCTAGGCAGTCTGGCTCCAGAGTCAAAATTTTTAATTGCCTTATTCTCTACTGAGACTATAGAAAGATCTGTTTATGCTTAATTCTAATTGAAACTAGTTATTTTAGAAGCTAAAATTTTACTACTCTTACATAGATTACTGTGCCTCAATTTCCTCATCTATAAAATGGGGACAATAATAATGCCTACTTCACAGGGTTTTGCAGATATTCAAAGAATGAACACACCCTTTTGCAAACCCTTAATAATAGATTTTGACAATGACCATTAATTCTCTCTAACGTCACAAAAATAGAGATAAGGTATTATATGCCTCCAGATGAAAATACACAACACTATTTTAGCAATATTCCTACAAAAACATAAAACCTGAATCAGATCAAGCATTTAGATCAAAAATACTAGTTTAGAGGAAATACAGTGATGGAGAAACATGTTAAACCAGGTTACAAGAGTGTAATCAGAAAAATCTAGAGTGAAGAAAATTCTGTAGGCCAAATGACTGTTTCTTCAACAAATAAATGGCAGGGAAAAAACAAGGGGTGGGGTGAGAACCTATAAATTAAAAGAGACTTAAGAGACATATCAACCAAATGCAATGTGTGGAACTAAAAGAATCTTTATCTTTTAGAGACACATACTGAAATATTTACAGATGAAACAGCGATGTCTAGGATTTACTTCAAAATAGTCCAAAGTGGGGAGGATAGGTGCTGGTGCTGGGGAAGCAGGTAGGTAATAGATGAAACTAGATCAGTCATGAATTGATAATTGCCAAAGCTTGGAGATGGTTACATGAGGATTCATTTTGCTATTCTTTCTACTTTTATATGTGCTTGAGTTTTCCATAATACAATTTTTTAAAGAAATAGATGTAAAGCCCTTAAAAGAGTTTCTGGCACATAAGAAGTATACAGTCAAAAGTGTATTATTATTATCATTATTACCTTTAGACCACTTCTGACTATATATTTAGGTGAAAATTCTCAAGCCATTTTTTTTCAATTTTTCCATCTAATAAAATTATCATAACAAATACATAACGCCTAATTTTTTTCTTCAGGAAAGTAATCAGTGGTCCATCTACTTTCTCTTTTTTTGTATCTTTTTCCCCTAGGCATTTCAAAACTCCTATGGGTGATCAAAAGTTAATGGAAGACAAAACTAGCAGGTTTACCTGCAGAGGAAGACCAATTTACCATTTCATGGGAACCAGTACCTTCAGTCAGTACACTGTAGTGTCAGATGTTAACCTTGCCAAAGTTGATGATGATACCAGTTTAGAGAGTTTGTCTGCTTGGATGTGCATTTTCAACTGGCTATGGTGCTGTAGTCAACATTGCCAAGGTAAAATACTTAATCACCAGGTTGTGTAAAATAGACATTACTAGGAGGCAGCATGATAAAGCAACCAGATTTATCTTCAAAACCTGGCTCTGCCGTTTATTACCTCTGTGATTTTAGGCAAGTTATTTAACCTCTCTATTCCTATCTCTCTACCATAATATCTACTACAAATAGTTGTGGGGATAATTAAATCATATTACATATGTAAGACATCTGGCCCAGAGGCTAGCATATAGCTGGCACCCAGTTCATGTTCATTTCTTTTCCTTTACTCGTATGTTAGATTATAGACTGTCCCTGATTTAAATACAGCCTGATAAATATGTCCCCTAAATGCGAATGCTCGTCCTGGGACAGCAGACCCAGTCAAGAGACAACAGAAACCTCCACCCATCTCCATAGAGCTACCCTACTTTCTCCCTGACACAGCAGATTCCTCTCTCTCAAACTGTAGTAATTCATCTCTGCTTCTCACCCTGTGCCTTTGTGGCTTCAGGGGAAGGTCTCAGATGGCAGCCCTGATGATGGTAAGATGCGTCCCTGGAATTTCATGTTAGAATTTAGCTTTTACAAAGCTCTTCAACTGAGAGATTAGAGAGATGTCAATATCACTTGGACGCTTCAAACAACCTCCTTATTTGAACCTCCTTGACATCAATCTTTTCCCCTTGACTCTAAACTGCAAAATGCAACCAGAGTGATCTTCCTAAACAAAAAATCTAAAGTTTTTATTCCCCTTTAATTATTCCCCTTTTCCTTCAATATGCTATAGTCATTCTTTCTCCTTCTTCCTTTTGTGGCTCACTGTTCCCCTGGGCCTGACCCTCAGTCTCTGGGCTCTGGACTGCGCCTCTGGACTTTTCACACCTGGCTCCCACCAACACTGCCTGGAAAGCTCCCCCACTTCTTCTGGCTGACTCCATTTATTTATCCCTTCCTGTTGGAAGCCTATTCCACCCTCCCAGGCATGCATGAGGCATCCCTCCCTCCCACTTTCCCCTAAAGTTTCTGTATTTAACCCTGTCTTCCTTCTTATCACACTATGAAGAAATTTCCCATTTATTTCTCCTTCCTATTAGATGATTTGCTCTGTAAGGGCAAGAATTCTCTCTTGTTCATTGTGATAGCTCCAGAGCCTAGCCCTGTGCCTGGCACATAATATGAGCTTGATAATTTGTCAGCAAATGAATGAATAAAGCCAGGTTCATGTGAAACACCTAAAACGCCTTGGTGAGGCTTGGTCCTCAGCCTTGCAATCCAAATATTCTTTTTTATCAGATTGCTTAGAGTTGTTCAGTGCCAAGGAAACAAAGTCAAACTAACCAAAATAAGAGGCTGATCTAGTAGCCAGAATATCGAGATATGACTTTTCGTTGAGAATTACATCAGCCATAGGAATGCTACTCTTGGCTCTTAGTGTATTATCTCCCTCTAAAAGTTCATTCATTCATTTATTCATTAACAAAAATGTAAAACTATATGGGAGGTCAAACTACAATCGGAAGGCTCCTGGAGGAAGGGTGTTGCTAGTTGGGTGGAGTTCAGAGCTGATGTGACCCTCCAGTCAAGGCTAGTTTCCTCTAGATAACACTGGAGACACAGGGAAAAATTACTGCTCTTTGCCACCACACCCCACCCCGCCCTTTTCTGGACTCCATGCTGACTGTCACCTTCTACTGTTCTAGTCTTTCTTCAGGGATATTAACACTAGAGATTCAGCCACAGTTTTCTTTTAAATCTAGTCAGAACTTACCTAAACTCCCAGAATCTGCTCTTCCTGCTACTGAGGAATAGCTAAACCACCTCACGCTCAAAGAAGAGAAATAAATCTAATAGGAACAAGTTAAGAGAAGTGAAGTGTCAGTAATTCTAGTCAAAAGGCAAGAGCTTTAATAATGTTTAATTTACTTCTGGGAAGACAAGTGATGCATAAACTCTGATTAATTATTGAGGACCACTCCCCCAGCATCACCAGAACTCCGGGTTCTTTTTAACCTATTTGTATCCTTTACTGCCAAATTAATCACATTTCATAGAGATCTTTGGAAGCATAAAAATGTCCTGTAACAGTGTTGTCTGCAGATAGATAATCATTAACTATTTATAGCCCTATTTTTAAGTGGGGGGTACTTTATAATAACCTCCACTCAGAAGTGCAATTAAATGCACTTTTACACACAGATGTCCAGTTGTATAACATAACTGGTGCAGTGTATTCAATTTATACACGGTTGTGAGCTATGTACAACTACTGTGTACAACATTGCTTCAATGAGAAAAATGCATGTTACTTTCAATGAGACTTACGGCAAACTTTATAATACAGTCTCCATAGAAATATATTTGGAAATATATTAAATATGCCACAGTATCATAGTCAATAGAACATAGTATATATAGAACATTATTCTGAATATTTGCAAAATAGATATTCTATTTTCCCTGAGTAGCAAAAGTCAGCATATGCATGCCCAATATCACACATAAGTTAAAGTAAAATACATGCATTCTCTCTGTTCCTTAATAGTTTTGTTTCCAGTTTAGAATATATCAGTACTTCCCTTGGACACAGTTTCTCTTTCCCTTTTGTTTATGCTTTAATTCTAACAGTTTCTCATCACCATTAGAAAATATTGAGCATCTCTCTGTATAGTAATTTTTTGCCACTATACCACTCTACAAAATAACATATTCCAGCTACAGCAGCTTTCCTTATCATCTTATATATTATGTTTCTTTTTAATTCAATGTAACAAACATTTATCAAAGACAAAAGATAAGAACACTCCTTGATAGCAATGTGAGAGATTATATGCCTTCAAAGATTTTGCAGTCTTTTAAAGAAACACGTGTATGCAAACAAAATCAATCAAGAATAATTATAAATTATATGATATAAAAAAAGCAAAGAGGTGGGCACTAATTTCTAATTGAAGAATCAAGAAACATTTCATGGGGAGAGTGTGATTTAAGTTGGGTCTAGAGGTATTGGTTATATTTTAATTGAAGGAAATATATTTATTTTATATCTAGTAGTGTATGTATGTTAATCCCAAACTCCTAATTTATCCCTCCCCCCCTCCCCTTTGGTAACCATAAGTTTGTTTTTGAAGTCTGTGAGTCTATTTCTATTTTGTAAATAAGTTCATTTTTATCATTTTTTTTTTAGATTCCACATATAAGTGATATCATATGATATTTGTCTTTGACTTACTTCACTTAGTATGATCACCTTTAGGTCTATCCATGTTGCTGCAAATGGCATTATTTCATTCTTTTTTATTGCTGAATAATTATTCCATTGTATATATGTACCACATCTTCTTTTTTTTTTTTTTAATTTATTATTTATTTATTTATGGTTGCATTGGGTCTCCGTTGCTGCACAAAGGCTTTCTCTAGTTGCTGCCAGCGGGGGCTACTCTTCGTTGTGGAGCGCCGGCTTCTCACTGCGGTGTCTTCTCTTGTTCTGGAGCACGGGCTCTAGGCACGGGCTTCAGTAGTTGTGGCTCACAGGCTCTAGAGCACGGGCTCAGTAGTTGTGGCACACGGGCGTAGTCGCTCCGCGGCATGTGGGATCCTCCCAGACCAGGGCTCGAACCCGTGTCCTCTGCATTGGCAGGTGGATTCTTAACCACTGCGCCACCAGGGAAGCCCTACCACATCTTCTTTATCCATTCATTTGTCAATGGACATTTAGGTTGCTTCCATGTCTTGGGTATTGTAAATAGTGCTGCAATGAACACTGGGGCTTGTGATCTTTTTTTTTTTTAACATCTTTATTGGAGTATAATTGCTTTACAATGTTGTGTTAGTTTCTCCTGTATTGCAAAGTGAATCAGCTATATGTATACATATATCCCCATATCCCCTCCCTCTTGCATCTCCCTCCCACCTTCCCTATCCCACCTCTCTAGGTGGTCACAAAGCACGGAGCTGATCTCCCTGTGCCATGCGGCTGCTTCCCACTAGCTATCTGTTTTACATTATTCGGTAGTGTATATATGTCAGTGCTACTCTCTCACTTTGATCTATTTTAAAAAGAAACCAATAAACCCATTAAAATGTGTGGGCTTCAGTTTTTGTTCTCATAACACCAAAGGGAAAAGGAAGACAAGAGAATGATTTTCACTTGGGTTTGTTCGTTATGAGCTGAATATCTAATGGCCTTCAAGTGTTTCTGCAGATTTAGCCAGTGATTCATCCATTTTCATGTTGGCAAATTGCCCCCATTTAGCTATATCATTCAGTTTTATGACAGGCAGTCTTTATTTATATGGTCCTGCCCCCACCTCACTCGGTCCCTATTTTACAAAGTGGGACCAGGGACTCCTGGTGGTCCAGTGGTTAAGACTCTGTGCTTCCCATGCAGGGGAGGGGGCACGCATTCTATCCCTGATCAGGGAACGAAGATCCCGCATGCAGCACAGAGTGGTTAAGAAAAAACAAAAGTGGGACCAGCTGCTTGAGAAGTTAGTGTATAATTTTCTTGCCTGCAGGTCACACCTGGTTCTACATGTGCCACCTTTGGCCTAGGAGGTGTCGGTCTTTCAGCTGTCATCGGTTATAAAGCAGCAGAAGCTTCCAGAAGCATAGTTATTGACATCAAAAGTGAGAAGTTTACAAAGGCCAGAGCCCTTGGAGCCACCAACTGCCTCAATCCTAGAGACCTAGATAAACCCATTCAGGAGGTCATTGTTGAAATGACCAATGGAGGTGTGGATTTTGCCTTTGAGTGTGTAGGTGGAGCTAAAATCATGGTGTGTATATTTTTTATAGTAGGATATAATAAATATTGCTTATTAACATTTATAATATGTGCATCTTAATATACTTATTAAATTTTAATATTTATATACATGTATAAGTTATGTTTAAGAATAGTTATTAATACTATATTAGATATCATTATGTTACATACATATAATTAATTTTTACTTATTAATAAATATTAATAATTACTATTTAATATTAATGTGTTATTAATATTTGTTTATTCTTTCACATGAAAGTCAGCAAAAAATTAAGAGAAAACTTAGAAATAAAAACTTTCAAAGGATTGTGCCTATGAGAAGTGAGGAAAAAAAATAGAAAAGGCAGATTTAGAGGAGGGAATAGACAGGGTGAATGGAGTCACCCCTAACAGCCAGAGGTATCCACTCTCACCTTAAAGTAGAGCAAGGAGATGTTAGCAACCTACAAACAAGCCAGTTCTGTCCATCAGATCTCAATAGTCAGGCTGCAGAATTAGGTCCAAATTACATATGTGAAATTTTCAATTAAAAAAGTCAACAAGCTGCAAAATTAAAAACTCAATCTTTTTTTCCTAAACACTACAATTTTGTATCATTCAGATTTCTTCCCTCTCAGGACAGGAAAGGAGGGCCCTTCTGAGTGCAGGGCCCTGGGCAACTGCACTGGTTGCAGGCCCACATAGCCAGTCCTGTCTGTTCTGCTCCAGAAAATGGGGTAAAGAGCCAACTGCACAGGCAACATAGGGAGAAGTTAGCCTCCAGAGCACGCAGCCTTAGTCTCCAGCAAATATTCACCTAATGCATCTTTGCTCAAAGCCACTAGGTAGAGTTTTGTTTTGTTTTTTTTAACAAGATGACCAAAGAATTCATCAACTAACTTTTCTGCCAATGGAGGCTTCTTAGTTCATTAGTGAGAGCTGTGAAGTAGTTATGACACTATTCCCTTTTATTTACCCCTTCACTCAGCCTGGCTCCTAAAACTCTCCTCTAGAGAGGGTACACAGAATGAAATTCTGTACTTCAACCTCCCAGGAGCAGGCTTTGGCAATTTTCCACTCGGTTCTTACCTGACACAACATGATATGACAAAAGAGAATGGAGACTGGGAAGGCTGCCCTTCCTGGGTCTTTCCTCTTAGAATGGCTTCATTATAATAGTGCAACTGCTTAAAAGAGGATCTGGCAGGTAATAAGCACTCGATAAATGGTAGCTGTTACTGACATTCGTGCAGTGAGGACCCCTTGTACTGCACCGCTTCCCTGCATCCAAAGCTTCAGGCCTTGCTTTTTCAATTGTCCTTGGCACCTGTGGCCTTCAATGTGCCACATCCCTCCCTCCACTTCCCACAGCTCATATGTTTCACAAACACTGAAATTCAGCCCACTTATTTTTCTAGTATAGAGATTCTCAAAACTGGCTATACTTCAGAAGTACCTGGGGAGTTGCTGTTTTCCAGTATCAGTGAATTGACCCATACCCAGGATATTCTCATGCATTGGTTCTCAAGCTGAGAACCACTGATCCAAAACTTGGCAGGTTCTATTATTAACTTATTTATTACACCAAGAAACGTATTTTAAATTATGGAATAGAATTACACTAGAGAACCCAGATAAAAAGAGATGGGTTTAATCACAAAAAGATGGGCTAACTACCCTTCCACCAAAAGCTTCCGTAACTAGGGAAAGCTTAATGTCTACGTTGTGGAGGAGATTCCAGTAATGGGAATGAACTTAATTTCAATGACCACTAATGCTCTAAAGCAGTCTAAAGAACCCAACAGAACAATTAGAAATTTACAGTAATGGACAATTTTATAAGATTTTGAGAATTAAAAATTCTCATCAAAAGTTATCAGAGGCTACCAAATAAAACCCTGTATTTGCATATAATCCCCATTTAACTAAGTTATAATTATGGAGGTTAATTCCCTGCTTGGAGCAAAGCTCAGAAATGTAGAGAAGGGTAATAGGAAAAACATTAAATTAAAAAAAACCAAACAAACCAGGAGTAATGTAGGCAGCTACCTTAAGGTTGCAAGCAGTGCCTGTGCTCTTTACCTCTCTCTGTGGATCTCTCTGTACAATATACATTAAACAAAAATATTTCTGCCATATAAGAAGTATAGAAAGTAGAAGAGTTGCTATTTAGAAATGTTAGAAATTCTCAAAACTATAAATACATATTCAAATAAAGATTTCAAAACACATTCTAAAAGTTCTAGGTCATTGCATTGCCCATCCCTAGTAAGACAGAGAGAAGAGGGAAAGAATTTACTGTACTTCAGGTTGCTTCTTTCATATAATGATCAGTGATGAACAGGAATGGTATTCCTATTGGGACTTCTGTAGAAGTAAAAGTTGCCTCAACAGGTGAGAACAAAGTTAACCACTGGCTATGGCAAACAATATGGGATAAGTTTATATTTTCCTTGTATGATATTAGTCTCAAAAGATTTTAAATGTTCAACTATAACATAGGGCTTCTATGTGGAATGGCCATCCACAGTTTATATCTTTCTTAAACTTATTTACATTTTCAATCTTGGCATTTTTATATTAACTCCAAACCTGCAGTAGGTTAAGACAATATTTTCTCTTTCTCTCATGCAAAGATCAATGCAAATCCCCTGGGCCCCTGTCTTCCATGTAGTGATTCAGCAATCAAGGAAGTTCAAATTTGTGGCTTTACAATCTCAACATGAGGTCCTCTTGGTTGTCAGAGTAGAAGGGACAGCTGGCAGGATGTACACTGGCTTTTCTATTTTGGCTAGGAAATGGCACACATCACTCCTGCCCATAGCCCAGAACTAGTCATATGACTCTACTTAACTGCAAGAGAGCTAAAAAATATAGGGAAGCAGATGAAATGTTTGATGAGCAGCAGCCACTGTTATTTTCTGTTTAACCGTTTTGCCTTCTGTTTTAAATAGCATTTCTTTTAAATTATCCTACATTGAGATCTGCTAAGTTTACAGTATATGCCTCATTTTTAGACTCTAGTGAATACTTATTCACCCTCTGTTCGTGACTTAATTTTGATCCTTTGTCCATGGAATTGCAAATATCTTCATACATACCATTGTACCTGGTCAAAAACTTGTTGACTAGAGTTTATAATATCTTCTATAGATCTTTCTTTACCTTCATGTATGTATATTTTTCTTGATATACAATGAGATGCATTCTGGGTTCAGCATAAGTGTGGTATTAAACAGAGTAAAATATGTTTGGTTTCTTTTCAATATCTTTTTTGATGACATTCAAAATTTTATTGGATATTCTATCTGAAACAGAACACTGGTGCCTCAAGTCTCAATCTACAATATTACAACCTCATTAGCCATTATCTTTTATGCAGAGTTGTGTAAAATTTCCCTAAACTATTGTACAAACCCACATTGGAATTCATGTTCTACTTTTCTACTTACTCAGCTAATCTTTTTGTTTGACCTTCCAGAGAGCAGCCCTTGACAGCATAACAGTAGGTTGGGGAGTATGTACATCATTGGAGTAAACGTTGGTGACAACGGATTGAGTGTTTCTGCAGTGGAGCTAATAATGGGCCGTACTCTAAATGGAACAAGCTTTGGTGGTCAGTTTTTTTTTTTCTTTTAATTTTCTTCATAGTAGTACTCAAATTATCATAATTAGGATTATTGAAAGGAAAGGAAAATAATTTATTTTTTAAATATTGAGTGCCTAGAACATATCTGAAGACTACCTGAAAGCTATTTATTCTATTAGTTACTTGAAAGTAAACAGAGTTTCTTTATAGAAGGATAACTATAATTTGCAAATTGAAATTCAGTTTGCATTAAAATGGACCAACATAGGGGAACAAAAGGTAGACAGTGATCAAATTGAGATACCTCCTTATCTAGAAATAGAAAATAATCTTGAATTTTTCTTTTGAAGAAAAAAAATTTAATAGATAGAAGTACAAAAAATTAAAGATGGCAGGGGGATAAGCTATTTGAAGCAACCCAAATCTGATCTGATAATTTCATTCATTCGACAAACACTGGTTAAACTACCTTTTCATGTCAAGCACCATGTCTCTATTTGGTATTTTGGCCAATTACAGATTGGAAAGGTATCGATTCTGTCCCAAAGCTGGCTGCTGACTACAAGAATAAGAAATTCGATCTGGATGCACTGGTGTCCCATACCCTTGCTTTTGACAAAGTTAATGAGGCATTTGACGTAATGTACCAAAGAAAAAGGTAAATTACCAAAGAGATGAGTGAGCAGTTTGAAAAACCTTTATGATGATTCTATTTTCATTTGATGTTGAAAACTAACCAGTGTGTCTTTTCTGACACTTTCCACATCATCAGAAGTACTCAATGTCCTTAAAAGATTAAATAGTGGCCATTTGCAAAAAAGAAAACTTCCTACTCTATTTCCATAATGTACATGGACATACACTGTTCCAACATAGAGTGGTGATATAAACTGACACATATTTTCCCCTTCACAAATTGTTAACTCAGTTGGTGCTGCTCCATAGCAAGAGAGGTTTCTAGAGTATAATGTCAGGTTCAATATAGTACAATATGGCCCTGAGTCTGGAATCACTGTGGTCTGCAACTGACAAAGAATGCTCACTCCAGGCCCTTCATTATCAGACTCAGGTGAAAACCATGAAGATGTGAGTAGTGAGTGGCAGGTAACAGATACTTAAAGGGTTCCCCAACTGCCTCATTCTCTTGCTTTGTCATGGTTGTCTTACAAGTGATTCAAGTCTACAATTTTAGCTACATTGTGCTCTCTTGGCATAGACCCTGAGAAATGATTTATAAAAATGTCCCAATCAGGGGATCCCTGGTAATTGGGGAGTGGGTAAGACTAGGATCAATGATTTTGGTTAAAATAATCAACCACAGTGTTGATCAATAGAAGCAAAGGCCAAAACACCAGGAACAGTGTTACACAGAAGAGATGCAAAAAGGCAACAAAAAGAAGTGAAAGGGGGAAAGTACATAGTTAAATGACAGGACTTTGAAGCAGAGAACAAATGTTGCAAAAGAAGAAAATAGGTCCATGGTGTGAGGACCAAGGATACTTCCTGGGTAAGAAATCTGAGAAAATATCTCTACTCACATGAACTCCCTAATTTGCAAAAGTGTTAACTGCAATGTAAAAAAAAGACGTTCAATAAAAAGAAAAGAACACTTAAGAAAATGGTAATAGGAACATACATATTGATAATTACCTTAAGTGTAAATGGATTAAATGCTCCCACCAAAAGACATAAAATGGCTGAATGGATACGAAAACAAGACCCATAAATATGCTGTCTACAAGAGACCCACTTCAGACCTAGGGACACATACAGACTGAAAGTGAGGGGATGGAAAAAGATATTCCATGCAAATGGGAATCAAAAGAAAGGTGGAGTAGCAATTCTCATATCAGACAAAATAGACTTTAAAATAATGACTATTACAAGAGACAAAGAAGGACACTACATAATGATCAAGGGATCAATCCAAGAAAAAGATATAACAATTGTAAATATTTATGTACCTAACATATGAGCACCTCAATATATAAGGCAAATTCTAACAGCCATTAAAGGGGAAATTGACAGTAACACAATCATAGTAGGAAACTTTAACACCCCACTTTCACCAATGGACAAATCATGAAAATGAAAATAAATAAGGAAACACAAGCTTTAAATGATACATTAAACAAGATGAACTTAATTGATATTTATAGGACATTCTATCCAAAAAAAAAACAGAATACACTTTCTCCTCAAGGGCTCAGGGAACAGTCTCCAGGATAGATCATATCTTGGGTCACACAGCAAGCCTTGGTAAATTTAAGAAAATTGAAATCGTATCAAGTATCTTTTCAGACCACAACGCTATGAGACTAGATATCAATTACAAGAAAAAAATCTGTAAAAAATACAAACACATGGAGGCTAAACAATACACTACTTAATAACCAAGAGATCACTGAAGAAATCAAACAGAATATCAAAAAATACCGAGAAACAAATGACAATGAAAACACAACGACCCAAAACCTATGGGATGCAACAAAAGCAGTTCTAACAGGCAAGTTTATAGCAATACAATCCTACCTCAAGAAACAAGAAACATCTCAAATAAACAACCTAACCTTACACCTAAAGCAATCAGAGAAAGAAGAACAAAAAAACCCCAAGTTGGCAGAAGGAAAGAAATCATAAAGATCAGATCAGAAGTAAATGAAAAAGAAATGCAGGAAACGATTGCAAAGGTCAATAAAAGTAAAAGCTGGTTCTTTGAGAAGATAAACAAAATTGATAAACCATTAGCCACACTCATCAAGAAAAAAAGGAAAAGACTCAAAACAATAGAATTAGAAATGAAAAAGGAGAAGTAACAAGTGACACTGCAGAAATACAAAGGATCGTGAGAGATTACTACAAGCAACTATATGCCAATAAAATGGACAACCTGGAAGAAATGGACAAATTTTTAGAAAAGCACAACCTTCCGAGACTGAACCAGGAAGAAATAGAAAATATGAACAGACCAATCACAAGCACTGAAATTGAGACTGTAATTAAAAATCTTCCAACAAACAAAAGCCCAGGAAGAGATGGCTTCACAGGCGAATTCCAACAAACATTTAGAGAAGAGCTAACACCTATCCTTCTCAAACTCTTCCAAAATACAGCAGAGAGAGAAACACTCCCAAACTCATTCTACGAGCCCACCATCACTCTGATACCAAAACCAGACAAAGATGTCACAAAAGAAGAAAACTACAGACCAGTATCACTGATGAACACAGAGGCAAAAATCCTCAACAAAATACTAGCAAACAGAATCCAGCAGCACATTAAGAGGATCATGCACCATGATCAAGTGGGGTTTATCCCAGGAATGCAAGGATTCTTCAATATATGCAAATCAATCAATGTTATACACCATATTAACAAATGGAAGGAAAAAAACCATATGATCGCCTCAATGGATTCAGAAAAAGGTTTTGACAAAATTCAACACCCATTTATGATAAAAACCCTCCAGAAAGTAGGCATAGAGAGAACTTACCTCAACATAATAAAGGCCATATATGACAAACCCACAGCCAATATCATTCTCAATGGTGAAAAACTGAAACCATTTCCACTAAGATCAGGAACAAGACAAGGTTGTCTACTCTCACCACTATTACTGAACATAGTTTTGGAAGTTTTAGCCACAGCAATCAGAGAAGAAAAAGAAATAAAAGGAATCCAAATCGGAAAAGAAGAAGTAAAGCTGTCACTGTTTGAAGATAACATGATACTATACATAGAGAATCCTGAAGATGCTACCAGAAAACTACTAGAGCTAATCAATGAATTTGGTAAAGGAGCAGGATACAACATTAACGCACAGAAATCTGTTGCATTCCTATACACTATTGATGAAATATCTGAAAGAGAAATTAAGGAAACACTCCCATGCACCACTGCAACAAAAGAATAAAATACCTAGGAATAAACCTACCTAACAAGACAAAAGACCTGTATGCAGAAAACTATAAGACACTGATGAAAGAAATTAAAGATGATACAAACAGATGGAGAGATAATACCATGTTCTTGGATTGGAAGAATCAACCTTGTGAAAATGACTATACTACCCAAAGCAATCTATAGATTCAATGCAATCCCTATCAAACTACCAATGGCATTTTTCACAGAACTAGAACAAAAAATTTCAAAGTTTGTACGGAAACACAAAAGACCAGGAATAGAAAAAGCAATCTTTAGAAAGAAAAATGGAGCTGGAGAAAGCAGGCTCCCTGACTTCAGACTATACTACAAAGCTATAGTAATCAAGACAGTACGGTACTGACACAAAAACAGAAATATAGATCAATGGAACAGGATAGAAAGCCCAGAGATAAACCCACGCACATATGGTCACCTAATTTATGACAAGGTAGGCAAGAACATATAATGGAGAAAAGATAGCCTCTTCCATAAGTGGTGCTGGGACAACTGGACAGCTACACGTAAAAGAATGAAATTAGAACACTCCCTAACACCATACACAAATATAAACTCAAAATGGATTAAAGACCTAAATGTAAGGCCAGACACTATAAAACTCTTAGAGGAAAACATAGGCAGAACACTCTATGACATAAATCACAGCAAGGTCCTTTTTGACCCACCTCCTAGAGTAATGGAAATAAACCCAAAAATAAACAAATGGGACCTAATGAAACTTAAAAGCTTTTTCACAGCAAAGGAAACCATAAACAAGACCAAAAGACAACTCTCAGAATGGGAGAAAATATTTGCAAATGAAGCAACTGACAAAGGATTAATCTCCAAAATTTACAAGCAGCTCATGCAGCTCAATATCAAAAAAAAACCAAACAACCCAATCCAAAAATTTAGTCCCAGAAGACCTAAATAGACATTTCTCCAAAGAAGATATACAGATTGCCAACAAACACATGAAAGAATGCTCAACATCACTAATCATTAGAGAAATGCAAATCAAAACTACAATGAGGTATCACCTCACACCAGTCAGAATGGCCATCAAAAAATCTACAGACGGGCTTCCCTGGTGGCGCAGTGGTTGAGAGTCCACCTGCTGATGCAGGGGACACAGGTTCGTGCCCCGGTCCGGGAAGTTCCCACATGCCGCGGAATGGCTGGGCCCGTGAGCTATGGCCGCTGAGCCTGCGTGTCCGGAGCCTGTGCTCTGCAATGGGAGAGGCCACAATACTGAGAGGCCCGCATACCACCAAAAAAAAAAAAAAAAAATATATATATATATATATATATATATATACAAACAATAAATGCTGGAGAGAATGTGGAGAAAAGGGAACCCTCCTGCACTGTTTGTGGGAATGTAAATTGATACAGCCACTATGGAGAACAGTATAGACGTTCCTTAAAAAACTAAAAATAGAACTACCATATGACCCAGCAATTCCACTACATATATATATATATATATATATATATATTCCACTACATATATACAATGGAGTACTACTTAGCCATAAAAAAGAATGAAATAATGCCATTTGCAGCAACATGGATGGACTTAGAGATTATCATATTAAGTGAAGTAAGTCAGAAAGAGAAAGACAAATACCATATGATATCACTTATGTGTGGAATCTAAAATATGACACAAATGAACTTATTTATGAAACAGAAACACAGACATAGAAAACAAACTTATGGTTACCAAAGGAGAAAGGGTGTGGGGAAGAGATAAAGTAGCAGTTTGAAATAGCAGATACAAACTACTATATGTAAAATAATCAACAAGGACCTACTGTATAGCACAGGGAACTATATTCAATATCCTGTAATAAACCATAATGGAAAAGAATACAAAAAAAGAATATGTATATATATGTATAACTGAATCACTTTGCTGTATACCAGAAGCTAACACAACATTGTAAATCAACTATACTTCAATTTTTATTTTTATTTATTTATTTATTTAGGCCATGCCACGCAGCTTGCAGGATCTTAGTTCCCCAACCAGGGATGGAACCCTTGTCCCCTGAAGTGGAAGCACAGAGTCTTAACCACTGGACCGCCAGGGAATTCCCTATACTTCAATTTTTTTAAAAGAAAAAAAGTGGGGAGCGGAGAAAAGACCCTTTCCTTCCTGCCTTTGGATACTGTCATGTAAGGACATGACAGTCTGGAGCTGCAGCAGCCATCTTGCAACCATGATGGGAAAGACGAGACTGGCAGAGAAGTTGAACTAGAGCCTTGACATCATTGAGCAGCAGAATTTACCATTCTCTTTCATTAAAATGTCCAGCACTTTCAGAAGCAACCATCTACCCGCCACAGGCTTTGAATGACTCATGTACTTTAACACTCTTCTATAGCAAAAATCTTGTGGTCCCTAAGGCTTTGCCTTTAATACTTTCTTACTTATTTCCAGTAAATCAGAGTTGGTTTTCTATTAACTGTTCCACCCCTGCATACCTAGAGATAATCTACTCCTTAAAATCAACTGGATTTTCACTGCTTTCCACCTCAACAGGTCAGATAATTAATCCCAGACTGACCCATTTCCCTGATGGTCTGTTTTCTTGCAAAATTCCTGATACTGCTTTTGACTGACTTCATTGCAAGTCACAGGAATCAATTCTGGCTAATTTATAATGATAAGGAATTTATTATTGGGCAAGTCCTAGAACTATCAAGAGGACTAGAAAACACTTTCAGAGATTTATAGCTTGAAATTATGTCCAAACCCAGGCAGCAGAACTGATCTGATCACCATTTTTCTTGACCTCAGGTTCAAGATGCCGCAGACTGAACCATCAATTCCACCCCTGGACAGAGGACACCGCCACTGGCTTGACTGCCATTACTGCTACAGGAAATTAAGTCCACAGTAGAGAAGGAGTGAGGGACTTATTTCTTCTCCCTTCTGTGTTCCATCTCCTCCCACTTTTTGCTAGCTACTGCTTCAAGCCCCCTCAATTGTCCAGCCTGGAAAAGAGGAGAAATTTAGAGGAAAAGACTACATTTTATACAACCAATACTGTTGCAATCTGATATTGGTGTCCTTTGGGTGCAGCATCTTTTAGATACTGAATTCCTTCTTGAGTGGGGAATTTCTGTGGGTTTCACAAAGAATCCTCTGACCCAGTAGGGATCTCCTACCTGCAACTCCTATATAGGGATGATTCTTTCTACAACTGGACAACTAAGATGCTGCCTTCAACCCTTTGCTTCCACAAGGGTCACCTTACCTCTCCAGATGGATTTCTGTGATGAAGTTCCTTTTAAAATAATCTACAATTGTATCCCTTTGCAGTTTCCACCTTTGGTCCGTGGGAAACACACTTGTGTCCTTGTCTCCACTAAACTCTGCTCTACTTCATTCTGCCACCAGCCTTAAATTTTTAAAATTTATTTCAGGTAACAGACCTTGCATCTTCCACGTTTCAGAGAAAATACTTCAAGCTTTTTGAGTGTTTTTCTTCTCTTGGCTTCAGATGAGGGGGAAGTGCTCCCAACATACTTACCAGGAAGTAGGAGGGGCATATACAGCACACTGACAACTCTCTCCAAAGAAATTCTCCCTCCAAACCATTTCTGCCCTTCCCCATGGATTCTTTGCCCTCCCTTATATAGCTGAGAGATAGGAGATGAGCTAATGCTGACAGAAGATGTCTCTTAGCATGTCCTACATAAGGTACTCTAGTACCTTGCTTTAGAATGTGAGGGTAATTTTGGCACCTATATTGCTTGGCCTTGGAGTTTTTAGCCAAAACTGAGACAAAATGAAAAGTTCCATTTTAACTTCCTGTTACATTTAATCATGAAACTATCCCTTGTACAGGCATACCTCAGAGATATTGCAGGTTTGGTTCCAGACCACTGCAATAAAGTGAATGTGGCAATAAAGTGAGTCACATGAGTTTTTTTTTTTTTTTTTGGTTTCCCAGTGCATATAAAAGTTATGTTTATACTACACTGTAGTCTATTAAGTGTACAATAGCATTATGTCTTAAAAAAAGTACATACCTAACTTTATCACTAAAAAATGCTAACCATCAACTGACAACACAAGGTTGCCACAAACCTTCAATTTTTAAAAATTCAGTATCTGTGAAATGCAATAAAGTGAAGCACAATAAAATGAGGTATGCCTGTACTTCTCCAGCCTGTCAGGTTTTCCAGAGTCTCCATAGTTCCAACCAGGAAAAGATATGTTCAGGTTACTTACAATAATGGATAACTTATCATACATTACCTACAAAAAAACATAAGGAAAATTTACCTCTTTGGGATCGTAGCACCACCCAAGGAGTCTCTGACCCCCAATTCTGTGATATGTGTTCGTCTTGAAAAATAACAGGAAAAACTGCACAACACAATTCAGATTTGCAGCTGCAAACTAGGTGTCCATCAACTTTGTATGCTATGTGTATGTGTGCTTTCCCAAGAGAAAGGATTTGATGGGTAGATTTCGAGCCTCAGTATTTAATAGAATTAGTACCAACCACCTCTGGCTCCCTTGTGTTTAACCCATCTGTGGCAGTTCAGTTTCCTGTTCCAATTCAGGGGGGCCATAGCAAGGGCTATCTCTACCTCTCTAATGGAATATGTACCCAAGCAATGTCAACTGAAGCTGGTAAAACAAAAAACAAAAAAAGTTCCCCTCAAAATGTAGCAGACATTTATGGCTTCATGAACTCTTCCTTCAATTCATTCAATACTTATCTTTATTTCTTGTGAGCTCTACGAAATATGCTTCAACTTTTTGAAGTCTGTTTGACTATGTCTAGTGTACACTTACTTGCATGTTACAAAGTCTAAAATGACAGGTCATTTTCACCTAATAAGCCCTTCAGTTCAAAATGAGCTGAATTCAAAATAAATTTAAATATAAATGTTTCAGACATTAGATGAAATTCCTAAAAATCTTACATGTTCTGGTATAATATTATAAGTCATAATTCTAGTTATTACTTTAAAATGCATATCTCAGAAATAAAAATAAAATAAATTTTAAAAATAAGCTGAATTATCTTAAGAGTTAGAATTAAGTACAAGTTAACAGTGTCATTCATTGTTTCCTCTCTTCTATTCAATGAAATGGAGAGCACAGTAGGTCAAGAATTTAACAAAGGGCCTGCTTCCAAATACTTCCAGGAGGATGAGATTCCCCAATACTTCTATATTTTGCTGCTATACCCATTTTGTGATCTCTACCTGGAAAGATCACCTGTATCTCCTACCTGCTCAGGCTATTTCTATTTAGTCCACACTAGCAAGTTCTCTAATGAGACTGAGGGCCTCTGATTTCACCTTGTATCAATTTTGTCTTCTCATAGAAAGTAGATGAGACTTAAACATCTACTTGTAATTCCTGTCTATTATTTTATTTATTTTTTTTTTTTTTTGCGGTACGCAGGCCTCTCACTGTTGTGGCCTCTCCCGTTGCAGAGCACAGGCTCCGGACGCGCAGGCTCAGCAGCCACGGCTCACGGGCCCAGCCGCTCCGCAGTATGTGGGATCTTCCCAGACCGGGGCACGAACCTGTGTCCCCTCCATCGGCAGGTGGACTCTCAACCACTGCGCCACCAGGGAAGCCCTATTATTTTTTAATACACTTTATTTTTTAGAACAGTTTTAGGTTCACAGCAAAACTGAGTAGAAATACAGAGTTCCCACGTACCTCCTCCTCCCTACCGCACACACACAACCTCTCCCACTATCATCGTTCCCCACAATACTGGTACATTTGCTACACTGATGAACTACTTTGACACACCATTATCACCCAAACTCCTATGTTAAGGCTCACTCTTGGTGTTGTTCATTCCACAGGTTTCGGCAAATGTATAATGATATATATCTACCATGTAGTATCAGAATAGTTTCATTGCCTTAAAAATGTTCTCTGTTCCACCTATTCAGCCCTCCCTCCCCACTAACCCCTGGCAATCACTGATTTTTCTACTGTCTCCATAGGTTTCTTTTCCAGAATGTTAAATGTATAGTTGGAATCACACAGTATGTTAGCCTTTTCGGATTGGCTTCTTTCACTTAGTAATATGCATCTAAGATTCCTCCATGTCTTTTCAGGGTTTAATAGCTCATTCCTTATTAGTGCTCAATAATATTACATGGTCTAGCTGAACCACAGTTTATCCATTCACCTACTGAAGGATATCTTAGTTGCTTCCAAGTTTTGGCAATTATGAGTAAAGCTGCTGTAAAACTTGTGTGGACATGAGTTTTCAACTTTTGGGTAGATACCACGGAACAGGATTGCTAGATCACATGGTAAGAATATGTTTAGTTTTGTAGGAAATCACCAAACTGTCTTCCACAGTGGCTGTATCATTATGCATTCCCGCCAACAATGAATAAGAATACCTGTTGCATTTGGTGATGTCAGTGTTTTGGATTTTGGCCATTCTAACAGGTGTGTAGTAGTACCTTATTGTTTTAATTTGCAATTCCCAAATGACACATGATGTTGAATACCTTTTCATATGCTTAGCTGCCATATGCTTCTTTAATGAGCAGTATGTTCAGATCTTTCACCCCATTTTCAATTGGGTTTTTTGTTTTCTTATTGTTATTTGTATATTTTGAAAATGGCCCTTGATCAGATATGCTTTGTTAATATTTTATCCAAATCTGTGGCTTCCCCTATTCTCTTGACAGTGTCTTTCACAGAATAGAAATGTTGTTTTATATTAATGAAGTCCAGCTTATCAATTATTCCTTTTATGGATCATGCCTTTGGTATTGTATTTTAAGAGTCATCACCATACCAAAGGTCATCTAGATTTTCTCCTATGTTATCTTCTAGGAGTTTTATAGTTTTGCGTTTTACATTCAGGTCTATGATCCATTATGACTTAATTTTTGTGAGGTCTGTGTCTAGATTCATTTTTCTGCATGTGAATGTCCGGTTGTTACAGTACCATTTTTGAAAAGACTGTATTTTCTCCATTGTATTTTCTTTGCTATGTTGTCAAAGATCATTGACTTTATTTATGTGGGTCTATGTCTGGGCTCTCTATTCTGTTTCACTGATGTGTCTATTCTTTTGCCAATACCACACTGTCTTGATTATTATAGCTTTATAGTAAGTCTTGAGGTTGGGGGGTGGCAGTCCTCCAACTTTCCTCTTTTCCTTCAATATTGAGTTGACTAATCTGGGTCATTTGCCTCTCCGTACAAACTTCAGAGTCAGTTTGTCAATAACCACAAAAATATCTTGCTGGGATTTTGATTGGAATTGGGTTGAATCTACAGATCAAGATGGGGAGAAATGACATCTTGACAATATCAAGTCTTCCTAACCAGGGACTTCCCTGGCAGTCCAGTGGTTAAGACTCCGTGCTCCCAACGCAGGGGGCGTAGGTTCAATCCCTGGTTAGGGAACTAGATCCTGCACACCACAACAAAGATCCCGTGTGAAGCTACTAAAGACCCGGCACATCCAAATAAATAAATAAGTCTCCTATCCATGATCTGGACTATCTCTCCATTTATTTTGTTCTTGTTTGGTTTCTTTCATCAGTTTTGCAGTTTTTCTTCATAGATCTGGTACATATTTTGTTAAATTTATATCTAAGTATTTCATTTTTCCCATGCTAATGTAAATTGTATTGTTTTTAATTTCAAGTTCCACTTGTTCATTGCTGGTATATAGGAAAGCAACCGACTTTTGTATACCACCATGTATCCTTCAACCTTGCTATAGTCGCTTATTAGTTCCACAAGTTTTTTGTGGATTCTTAGACAGTCGTGTCATCTGTGAACAAAGACAGCTTTACTTCTTCCTTGCCAATCAGTATATCTTTTATTTTCTGTTCTTGTCTTATTGTGTTAGCTAGGACTTCCAGTATGATACTGAGAGGGCGTGGTGAGGGGGGATAGCCTTGCCTTGTGCCTGATTTTAGTAGGAAAGCTTCTAAATACTTTCCTATCATTAAGTACATTGTTAGCTGTAGATTTGTTGTAGATGTTCTTTATCAAGTTGAGAACTTTCCCCCCATTCCTAGTTTCCTTAGAGTTGTCATCATGAATGGGTGTCGGATTTTGTCAAATGTTTTTTCTGCATCTATTAATATGATTGTGCGATTTTTCTTCTTTAGCCTGTTAATGAAATGAATTACATTAGTTGATTCTCAAATGTTGAAACAGGCTGCATACCTGAGATGAATCCCTTGGTTGTGCCATATAACTCTTTTTATTAATTACTGGATTCAATCTGATAATATTTTGCCGAGAATTTGTACATTTTTACCCCTTTATCATTATGTAATGCCTCTCTTTATACCTCATAATATTTTTTGCTTGAATCTGCTGTCTGAAATTAATACAGCTACTCTAGCTTTCTTTGGAGTAGTGTTAGCATGTTATATCTTTCTCCATCTTTTTACTTTTAACCTATATGTGTCTTTATATTTAAAGTTGGTTTTTTGTATATAAAATATATTTGGGACTTGTTTTTTGATTCATACTGACAGTCTCTATCTTTTAATTGGTGCATCTAGACTATCGACATTTAAAGTGATTACTGATATAGGTGGATTACTATCTATCATATTTGTTACTGTTTCCTATTCGTTGTCCTTCTTCTTTGTTACCGTTTTTGTCTTCTCCTTTTCTACCTTCTCTGGTGTTAATGCAGTATATTACATGATTCCATGTTTCCTTCTTTCTCAGCATATCAGCTATACTGCTTTATTTATTTACATCTTTACTGGAGTATAATTGCTTTACAATGGTGTGTTAGTTTCTGCTTTATAACAAAGTGAATCAGTTATACATATACATATGTTCCCATATACTTCTTTAAAAAAATTTAGGGGGCTTCCCTGGTGGCGCAGTGGTTGAGAGTCCGCCTGCCGATGCAGGGGACACGGGTTCGTGCCCCGGTCCGGGAAGATCCCACATGCCGTGGAGCGGCTGGGCCCGTGAGCCATGGCCGCTGAGCCTGACGTCCAGAGCCTGTGCTCCTCAACGGGAGAGACCACAACAGTGAGAGGTCCGCATACCGAAAAAAAAAAATTTAGTGGTTGCCCTAGAGTTTGCAATACATATTTACAGCTAATCCAAGTTCACCTTCAAATAGCAATATATGGATTCTTTGGTAGTACTAATACTTTACAATAACAAAATAATCCTAATTCCGCCCTCTAATCCCTTGTATCATTGCTGTCATCCACTTCAATTATACATAACTATAATCATCAAATGTTCTTGCTGTTATTACTTATTTTAATGAGAAGATGGAATTGGAGCTAGGTTATTTTCAACTATTTATTTATTCGGCTGCGTTGGGTCTTAGTTGCAGTATGTGGGATCTTTTGTTGCGGCATGCAGGATCTTGCATTGCGGCACGCAGGCTCTTCATTGCGGTGAACGGGCTTCTTTCTAGTTGTGGCGCATGGGCTCCAGAGTGTGGGGGCTCAGTAGCTGCAGCGCACAGGCTCTCCAGTTGTGACATGTGGGCTCAGTAGTTGAGGCTCACAGGCTCTCTAGTTGTGGCACACGGGCTTAGCTGCCCTGCAGCATGTGGGATCTTAGTTCCCTGTCCAGGGATCGAACCCGTGTCCCCTGCATTGGAAGGCAGATTCTTAACCACTGGACCACCAGGGAAGTCCCACTATTATTATTTTGAACAAACTGTTATCTGTTAAATCAATAAAGAAAAATAAAAGTTTTTATTCTATCTTCACTTATTCATTCCCTATTGCCCTTCCTTTCTCTATTTGGATCTGAGTTTCTGACCTGACTCACTTTCCTTCTCTCTGAAGAACTTCTTTTAACACTTCTTGTAAGACAGGTCTTCTGGCAACAAATTTCCTCAATGGTTCTCTGTCTAAGAAGGTCTTTATCTCTCCTTCACTTTTAAAGGATAAAGTCACAGGACACAGAATTCTAGATTGGAAGGTTTTTTCCCTCAACACTTATATACTTCACTTCACTATGTTTTTGCATAGGTGATTTCTGAGGAGAAATTGGTTGTAATTCTTATCTTTGCTCCTCTTTTGGTAAGGTGCTTTTTTCCCTCTGGCTTCTTTCAAGATTTTTTCATCTTTGATTTTCTGTCATTTGAATATGTTATGCCTAGGTGTAGTTTTTTCGTTTGTTTATTTTTGTTTTGTTTTTTGGCATTAGCCTCCTTGGTGTTCTCTGAGCTTCTTTTATCTGTGGTTCAGTGTCTGACATTAACTTGAGGAAATTCTCAATCATTATTGCTCTAAATATTGCTCCTGTTTCTTTCTCTTCCTTCTTCTGGCATTCTCATTATGTATATGTTATGCCTTTTGTAGTTACCCCATAGCTCCTAGATATTCTTTTCCATTTATTTCAGTTTTTTTTTCTGTTTGCTTTTCAGTTTAGTAAGTTTCTACTGACATATCTTCAACCTCATAGATCTTTTCCTCAGCTATGTACAATCTACAAATAAACCCACTGGCACTTCCCTGGTGGCTCAGTGGTTAAGAATCCGCCTGCCAATATACGGGACATGGGTTCGATCCCTCGTCTGGGAAGATGCCACATGCTGCGGAGCAACTAAGTCCTTGCACCACAACTACTGAGCCTGCACTCTAGAGCCCACGAGCCACAACTACTGAGCCCGTGTGCCACAACTGCTGAAGCCTGTGTGCCTAGAGCCCGTGCTCCACAAGAGAAGCCACTGCAATGAGAAGCCCATGCACTGGAATGAAGAGTAGCCCCTGCTCACCGCAACTAGGGAAAAGCCTGTGTGCAGCAACAAAGACCCAATGCAGCCAAAATAAATAAATAAATAATATATATATATATATTTTTTTAACAAAGGGCTTCCCTGGTGGTGCAGTGGTTGAGAGTCCACCTGCCGATGCAGGGGACATGGGTTCATGCCCCAGTCCGGGAAGATCCCACATGCCGCGGAGTGGCTGGGCCCGTAAGCCATGGCCGCTGAGCCTGCGCGTCCAGAGCCTGTGCTCTGCAACGGGAGAGGCCACAACAGTGAGAGGCCCGCATACCACAAAAAAAAAAAAAAAAAAAAAAAAAAGCCCACCAAAGGCATTCTTCATTTCCATTTCAGTGATTTTAATTTCTAGCGTTTCTTTTTGTTTCTTTCTTAGAATTTCCATCTTTCTGCTTACATTATCCATCTGTTCTTGCATATTGTCTATTTTTTCCATTAGCACCCTCAGCATACTAATCATAGTTATTTTAAATTCCTGATAATGTCAACATCACTGCAATATCAAAGTCTGGTTCTAATGCTTGCTCTGTCTCTTCAAACTGTGTTTTTTGCCTCTTAGTATGCCTTGTTATTTTTTGTTGAAAGGCACATATGATATACTTATTGGGTAAAAAGGTGGTAAATAGGCCTTTAGTCATGTAATGGTAAGGTGTAGGAGAAGGGGAAGGTTTCTGTAGTCTGATGATTAGATCTGGGTCCTTCAATGATACACACAAAGACAGAAAAAAGAGTACCTTTAAGGAAAAAGGATGACAGGATGAGTCTGGGACAAGTTGAGTCTGAGATAATTGTGGGATATCCTAATGGAGGCAGAGGTCTAGAAGGCAGTCGTGTGCCCAAGTCTGGAGTTTACTGGGAGCCATCCTGATTCATAATCTAGAAGTGGTCCTTATATAAACAGAAGTTAAAAGCCATGGTGTAGATGAGTGGGTAGAGTGAAAGGAAAGGCTTCGGACAAACTTTTTGGGAGCACTAACCCTTAAGGTATATACTGAGGGAAAGGAGCCATTAAAAAGACTGAGCAGCAAGGAAGAAGAGTGGTCTGTTCAGTAGAGCCATTTTAATAAAATTCAGCATCCATAACAGAGTTTAAGAGTAAACTGGCAAATACTTCATCCTCCCTCTCTCTACACTCTGGTCCACTCTTAAAACACATCAAATGCATCCATGTTTCAGAGATTTTTCCCTGCCCGCTTCTCCTCCTCGCAAAGTTCTCTCCCCATGTCCTATCGACCACCATCAGAAATCCTACTCACCCTTCAGCAGCAGCTGGCATAGGAGCCTGGTGTAAAATGAAGGATGTTGCCCACCATCCAATTCTGCAAGGATTGAGTCACTGGCCACTGCAGTCGCTGACCTACAGTGCATCCTGAAAGGAATTCAGGGTGAAGATCAGGAAAGTGGCACTCCGTGCTCTGGGAAAACAGGAGAAACAGGCCCTTAGATAGTGAGAAATATTTCAAGAGAAACTTTTTTATGAACCTGGATTCTCACACCTTCCCATGCATGAAAATCATTCAGTTAAGATACCTGTTCCTCGGGACTAGCAATAACCTTCTAGGAGATAACACGCTGGATTACATGGACCTCCCTCCTCCAAATCACATATCTATTGGCCTCCCAAGACAACTCTTCTGAGCTATCTGAGAGGCTGTCTCCCACGCCACAGTCCCCAGCAGGACACTGAATAAACTCACTGGTCGTCCCTTGCGCGTTTTTTTTCAAGTTGACGCTGGGAAGTGTCCTGAAGGCGCTTCCGTTTGGGGCGTGACCTTTATTCTTCTTCAAACAGCTCAGCTGATGGAGACTCCCTCGAACAGCTGCATCTTACTCGCCTTGCGCTCTCAAGACGTGCCCACAAAGTGTGTAGAAGGAGCACAAAGACGGTGCAGTCCTCTCATGGCTTCTCACATGCTTCCAGAGAATTTAATTCCTGGCTCCTCACCTTCCACCACTCTCCTTTGTAAGCTTTATCGACGCCGCCTGGGCTACAGTCACACGGGGAAACCCTTTCCTGACAGATATAGTGCAGGGTGCCTGTCACGTGGCTCACGAAGCTGCCGCCACCAACCAGCCTACTTGACACCCCTCCAGCTCCCCGCGAGACCACCTGGGCCTCCGCTGGCGCGTTGGCCGGGCCGCACCCCAGGCCCCGCCCCTCACGGCCCGGCCCCCGCAAACCCCGCCTCCACGCTCTCCCCGGCGCAGGCGGGACCGCGCCGGACGCACGCCCCACCCACATCCTCGATCTTTCGTTGCGGTGGGGACTTTCCCGAGTCCTCGCTTCGCGCTGACCGGAATCCGAGAAGATGGCGAGCCAGGTATTGTCAGCTGCTACGCTGGCTGAGTCCAGAAAAGGAAGCGAGGGAGGGAAACTATGGTGCAGAACCGGGCCCCTGGCCGGGTAGGGGGAAGGGGGGACCGGGGGGGGGGAGTCAGGAGGTGAGGGGGAGAGGCGCGGGGCCTGCCCCTGAGACGGCCTCCGGCTGCCGGAGCTGAAACGGGGCTTCGGGCGAGCGGTTCAGCAAGAAGGGAGGGCGGAAGCTTTGTTTCGGCTCCGTTCGTGGGAGGGTTTTTGCTGCTCCTTTCTGGGACAGCCGAAGCGGGGTGGAGGTGGGGAGAACCGGAGAGTGGAGGTGAGGGGGGAGTCGGTCTCTAGCCTGGTGTTCTGGGGGTGACTTAGGGGCCGCCACGCCTTGCGTACACAAAAATAAGTAACTTGCCCGGGGCCATACTTTGCGGTGGCAAAGCTGCAGCCAGAGCCCGTGCTCCTAACCCCTATGTTGCCTGTTTTTCACGATAGTAGTTCATAATTAAGCTATTACTGTGCCACCAAGGAATTTTTTTTTTTTTTTTTATTGCGGTACGCGGGCCTCTCACTGCTGTGGCCTCTCCCGCCGCGGAGCACAGGCTCCGGACGCGCAGGTCCAGCGGCCATGGCTCACGGGCCCAGCCGCTCCACGGCATGTGGGATCCTCCTGGACCGGGGCACGAACCCGCGTCCCCCCGCATCGGCAGGCGGACCCTCAACCACTGCGCCACCAGGGAAGCCCCAGGAATGTATTTTTGGAAGGCTCCTAAGGGCCCTTTCGGTAACGTTTTGGAGCACTTGGGCACCAGAGCTTTTTTTTTTCCTCCTTTAATCCTCACATAACAGCTATGCAAGGTGTAGCCCATTTTACAGACCAAAAACTTGAGGGTTAGTGGTTTGTCGTGCTTAGTGATAACACTAAACATAGTGAGCCGGGTTCCGAACCCTGTGCAACAGACTATTATTGCAAGTTCTTGAAATACACATTAGACAATAAAGGGAGAAATATATGAGTAATATCATTAATCCGTCTAAAGTTGCTGATTGTTTTAATGCTTTGCAAACAGATTTTCTAAAAAGATTTGGACTTGAATAGAAATGGTAAATTCTAAACGATCTTTCAGATTTAACAAGTTGGCAGGTTTTTTTCCTTATTACCAAGTGCCTTCAGCAGAGAATGTGAAAAATTATAATTCCTGTGATAGCTCAGATGTTGAAGTAGAGCAATTGCATGTGGATTTAGTGTGGGGCTTTGTTTTGTTTAGAATTGTCATTGACAGGAAAAGGTTAAACTTTCACATATGCTTTAAAAGGGTGGAGAAGGGACTTAAAGCTTAGATTATGGATGATTTATTCTTGTTGCTTCAGATCTCTAGAATATGTGACTTCATTGTTAGTATTCTGAATTTTACCTTTGGAGTTTTGTTTTGAAATTTATGGTACATTGAGGTGAAAAACGATTCTAATGCAGTGTATGAATTTTTTTTACCAGATTGATTGATCAGATTTAATATCTACATTTTAATTTTAAAAGTGATCATTTCCAGCCTCGCCAATTAACACAAGCCACTCATCCTTCTACATAGTTCAGTTCTTTTTCTCTACTCTTTGTTCTCTTGCTACTAATAACTACCACCTTATTTCTGCAAAGCTACACTGTATCAAGGACTGTATAAGGGGCTTCAATATTCACCATTCACAGTCACTCTATATGTAGATATTTTATCTTTATGTAACTAACTCTTCCTCATCTTTCCGCATCCCAGTTAAAAGTGACGCTTTCCCAAACCCACCAACCAAAGTTACACTTTCTCCACATTTTGCATTCTGTAGCACTTTGTGCCTATCCCTTTAAATCACACTTTTTGTAATCGTTAGCTTTCGAGTCTGTCTCCTATAAACCCAGGGCAATCTTTATTCTGTGAACATGTTTCATAAACATTATGTGAACGAGTCAAAACCTTCCTTATTACACTTCATTCTCTGGTAAAGGAGGAGTGTACTGACTAGACTCTGAAGTAGCACTATACTATAGAAATACAGTATGAGTCACATATATAATTTTAAGTTTTCTATTAGCCACATTAAAACGGTATTAAATTGGATTAAAACTTAACCCAATGTAGTCAAAATACTATCGCAACATGTAATCAATATTTTTTTAATATTATTGAAATATTTTAATTTTTTTATACTAACTCTTCAAAATCTGGGTATATTTTCTACTTATAGCTTATCTCAGTTCAGACTGGCCATTTTTCAAGCACTCAAAAGCCACACGTGGCAAGTGGCTACTGTGTTGGATAGCACAGTTGAAAGGGATAGATGTAGGGTTTTTTTAATTCCCCCATTCTGATACTTTTCCTTACGCTCCTTCCCACCGGGCAGTTTTGCACTAAACCAGTGTTACTTAAACCAGCCTGAGCAAAAGAATTTCGTAGGGCACATCTTAAGCATTCAGATTCCTTGGACCCTGTACCAGACTAGAATCAGATTTTCTTGGAACCTGTATTGTTAACCAGCTCCTGTTTATGCATTGTAGAGGGTCATTAAATATTTGATGAGTGAAACTTTATTTTTTTTATGGGGGGGGGCATGCGGTTTGCAGGGATCTTAGTTTCCCCGGAACAGGGATTGAAAGTGGGCCCCAGCAGTGAAAGCGCCGAGTCCTAACCACGGGAATGCCAGGGAATTCCTGAATTAAACTTCTTCATGTGGTCATCTCGATTAAATCTTTTTAATGAATATCATTTATACGAAGTATAAACATGTGCCAGACAGTTCTGCATATCACTTAGAGTTATATGTGTCTTTGTGAATTTGTGATATACTTTCTAAGATTAGCATTCACCAGCATCTAAATTAACTAATAAGTAGTTTGTTACTAGTTCAGGAGGATAAACATCTTGCTCTGTTTTCCCCATTTCAGGTTATCAGATGTAAGGCTGCGGTTGCCTGGGAGGCTAGAAAGCCTCTCTCCATAGAGGAGATAGAGGTGGCACCCCCAAAGGCTCATGAAGTTCGGATTAAGGTAATGAAACATCCAAGGCACTGGGAGAAAAAGGCTTACAATTAGGTCTCTGGATAGATGAGTCCTCTGAGGTCTGCAGAGGAGAAATCCCAAAGGACAGTGTCAAGGAGAAGGTATTGGAAGTCATCCAACCTTGGAATCACAGCCTCTTATTTTATCCCTCTCACCTTTGCAGCAGTCTTCTCCCATCTTCTTAGCTTTGGTGTTGTGCTGAGCAGCCTTCTCCATGGATCACTGGATTACTGCAATTTATCTTCTGTAGTCTGGGTTTAAGGTGGCTTGGTAGGATGCTCCCCTTTCTGCTGATCCCATAAGTTAAAATCTATGGTGACACATTAGAAACAAAAGAAGAAAGAAATGTCTTTGGATTGTTAGAAGAAACTTCAAATAAGATTTAGGAAGAGGTTCCTAATTGATTAGACCAACAAGCAAGTGAAGTAAGCTTGCTAAGAGAGCTTTAAAATGTACTGACGCTTGCAGACAAGGCCAGGGTTCAGGGGATTCACTATTGCAGTGCTTCTCAACCTCTGCTGTGGCAGGGAAGTTGAAGTTACCCCTGGAGAGAGTCATACTGCACAAGGCAGGCAGCTGGATATTCTGGCATTCTCCTCTGTACTTGTTTTCATATAAAATCAGTGCTTTAAAGTAGTGAACATTGAATAAAACTAACCTCTAGAAAAAATAAGCATTTTTTGCTGTGAATTGGAGTATACTTCCCCCATCCCACCTCCAATTCTCAGGTTCCCAGGGGTCACACTGAACAGGTTGAGAAGCCAGAGCCAAATAACTTTCAGATCCTTTTAACCCAGGCCCAGGGATCTGAAATCTTAGACTAGTGTGTATGTTTTTCTTTAAGTTCAGAAATCAGCCTGGTTGTGATTTTGCTACTAAAAAAGAAAATGTTGGTCCTGGATGTACTAAAATGAGCTGTATCGGGCACACTGAGTTCAGCAGTCTTCCTTGGGAAACGGCTAACAAACAGCCGAGAATGTTACGTTGTAATTGGATATATTTGTGAGAAGCATAGAAGCATAAATACAGACACCCCCAAGGCTTTTCCTTTCTGTGCTTTTGGTAGTTTGGAGAAGTGAGAGGTGCTTGAAGGCTAGAGAAATCGGGGTAAAGGGCTTATTTAAGTAGAAATTGTGTGTGGCTGCTAAAAGGGGAGTTGGTTCCAGTAAAACCTCTGAGTTTTGGCCCAGACCAAGCAGGCTGACGTATTTCAGAAATAGCCAATACCTTATTAGAAATCGCATTCCCCAGCAGTTAGGAGGAGGCCAGCAGTGAGATGAGCTCCACCTGCTTTTGCACACAGGGGATGTTCCTCTCCACACCTGCAGACGGCACAGTGCCCAAAACATCACCTTGTTTACCTTCTCCTGCTAACATGCACTGAAAAGGAGAATAGATGTACCATGTTTCATTGCCTATAAATGCACCGTTACTTTTAAGTACCACTAAGAAAATGCTGCCAGTTCTAATTAAGATGCCATAGAGTATAAGCATATGCTGATTTTAGAGAGGTTAAAATATGAAAGAATTGTATCTTCTAATCAATAAAATGTTATTAAAGTAAAAGTGCCTCCACCTATGCCTCACTGAATCGCATGCACACACATGTAGACACTTTAATACCCTGTTAGATTATTGCCACTGCAGTTTGCCACACTGACGCCTATACCCTGAGTGGGGCTGATCCTGAAGGGAGTTTTCCAGTGATCTTGGGACATGAAGGTGCTGGAATTGTGGAAAGTGTTGGTGAAGGAGTTACTAAGCTGAAGGCAGGTAAGGAGAGTATTTGAATCACTTATTTTACAATTTTGGCTTATTTCTATAGGGAAATTATGTTTCTCATAACTTATACATTGTTTATTTGTGAATAAGTTATTGCCTAAGTAAGTTGTCAAGATTGATTTTATATGCCTCATCTGAAAAGCACAAATATTTGAGAGTTTCTTTCTCTCTGATTATGCAGACTGCTGTTTATCTGAAATGGTTTAAGTACATCGCCAAAGCAAATTTTGCCCAATTAAGCAAGAATTTTTGAAGATGCATTGAGTCAGTGTTTTGAAGCACATGACCTCCTTGTTCTCCACTTACTGTTTTAAAAGTTTCACTTAGACAGAAATTTGAAGCTTGTATTTTTTGCATAGGCAGTGTCTGAATGATGTCATGTAGGTAAAGTTCTAGGTCTTAAAGTTGTTAACTTTGCAAAGCTGCATGGGTTGACAAGAATGGGAATTTGGGGGACTTCCCTGGTGGAGCAATGGTTAAGAATCCGCCTGCCAATGCAAGGGACAAGGGTTCGAGCCCTGGTCCAGGAAGATCCCACATGCTCCAGAGCAGCTAAGCCCGTGTGCCACAACTACTGAGCCTGCACTCTAGAGCCCGCAAGCCACAACTACTGAAACCCGCGCGCCTACAGCCCATGCTCCACGACAAGAAACGCCACCACAATGAGAAGCCCATGCACCGCAACAAAGAGTAGCCCCCGCTTACCACAACTAGAGAAAGCCTGCACACAGCAACGAAGACCCAATGCAGCCAAACATAAATAAATAAAATTTTTTTAATTAAAAAAAAAAGGGAATTTGCAGGGGCTGATGTATTCATTTAGAATCAGATGCTACCTATTCAGGATAATGTCCTTGCATTTGTTTTCCAGGTGATACTGTCATCCCACTTTACATCCCACAGTGTGGAGAGTGCAAATTTTGTCTAAATCCTAAAACGAACCTTTGCCAGAAGATAAGGTTAGTATCTTTTTATTTTATTCTTAAAACAAGAGGTAACACTAATCATGATAATATCATGATAATAAGTAATTACGTGGCAATTTATACAGGGCATTTTACATGAATTATTTCATTCCATCTTTAGGGCAACCTGTCATTATCACTGCTATCACTATATTCATAGATGAGAAAATTTAGACCCAGAAATTAAGTGGTGTGCCCAGCATCATCAGCTGTTAAGAGGTACCTCACAAATTTCTGAACCCGTTCTCTTTCCATAACACTAGGCTAAATTTGCCAAAATATGTAGTAAGGAGGGACATGCTTATGAAATTAAATGAAGTCATTTTTATGAGCCATTTTATTGTCCATGAAATCGAAGTAATAAAACTTAGCTCATACGGTTTTGGGAAGACTACAAGAGATAACATAACCTTTTGACACAGAAAAGGTGGTTATTTGATTGTAGCAAGGTAACACACTTAAAGAACTTCAGGGCATTTAAGATCTTGTGTCTGTTCGCCCCTTTTTTTGTCTTTTTTATTGAAGTAGAACATACATATAATGAAGTAATTAAAGTATACAAATCTTAAGTGTACAGCTCCATGAATTTTTATACATATACACACCTAATAGTTATAACCATCACCCAGATCAAGATAGAGAACCCTTCCAGCAGCCCACAAAGTTCTTCATGTCCCATACAAGTCAACACCTGCCTCCCTCAAAGCTAACCACTATTTTGATATCTTTCACTGTAGGACTTCATATAAACAGAATTATGCAATATGTGCTCTTTTGTCTGGCTTCCTTCGAGATGTATCCAGGTTGCTCTGTGCATCAGTGATTTTCTTTTGTTTCTTTCACATTCCATTCCAAATAATCACTGTTAATCCATTCTCCTGTTCATGGACATTTATGTTGCTGCCAGTTTGGACCTGTTGTGATTAGTGCCACTATAAGCATTCATATGTGTCTCTTGATGGACATATACACAACTTTCTCTTGGGTATTTCCCTAGGATTGAAATTGCTGAGTCATGGGATATACTCCCACCAGCAGTGTTTGGGAGATCTGTTTATTTTTGCATTTTTTTCTAATGCCATTGACAAAATTAGTTTCTATTTTTGGAAATAAGGTTCCATTTATTTTATCACGTAAATCCAGTTAAAAAGCTAGAACCGGGCTTCCCTGGTGGCGCAGTGGTTGAGAGTCCGCCTGCCGATGCAGGGGACATGGGTTCGTGCCCCGGTCTGGGAGGATCCCACATGCCGTGGAGCGGCTGGGCCCGTGAGCCATGGCTGCTGAGCCTGCGCGTCTGGAGCCTGTGCTCCGCAATGGGAGAGGCCGCAACAGTGAGAGGCCCGCGTACCGCAAAAAAAAAAAAAAAAAAAAAATGCTAGAACTGAAAAAAGAAAAAAACTAGTCATTTTGAAAGGGAATTCCAAACATGGTCTGAAAAAATTTTGACACGTCAGATATAATAATGGTAATAGGTTTTTTTGTGGCTGTCTGTAACCTTTTAGAAGGACAAGTCCTTTCAAACCTTAAAATACATCCCATATCACCTTTTGTTCAAGAAACTCTTCTGGGACAGGAGCAGTTTCTCACATTCAGAGCTAAACAAACTTAACTTGCTCTCATAAAGATACAAGTTATTTATCGTAGAGCTTTGTCACCTATTTGTTGTTTGTTTCTGATCATATTTTTGTCTTTCTCCCAAAGGAAATGTACTTATTCTTGAATCCAGAGGCAATCCATTTTTCTTCATCTATATATATTTATTTATTCACATGTATTCCAAAGGATTTGTCCAAGAATGTACATCAAATTGTAGTGTTTATTTTTGTTAAAATAACATATATATTAAGCACTCTGTGCCAGGCACAGTGCTAGTGCTTTACATAACCTCATTTGATCTTTATAGCAATGTCTAAGAAAGATAGATTTCTCTGATTTTCTGGTGAGGAAACTAAGGCACAAAAGTTAATTCACTTGCCCAGGAACACGTGGGATTTGAGCACAAGTGTGTCTGCCTTTAGGGCCCATGTTCCTAAGCAAGATGTTACATCACCTATTTAGAATATCAAAAATAATTTTTGTTACCATGTATCATATCAGTGGTGAGAGCTACACTCTTGAAATAGGCCTCCTGAAAGGTCTAAATCAGCCAGTGTGGACATCTGCTTTCATCAGCTGATGTGGATAGTTGCTTGTAATCTTTGCTGTGTAGATGCTGGTTTTGGCTTTATGAAGTTATGTTTGGTCACAGAGTTTTACGATGGAATTTTAAAATCATTTCATCTGATCCATAAATTGTACCTGTTAAAATTATTTCAATACTCTGACAGTATAATCCAGAAGCATATTGAATGCTGGAAAAGATAGGTAAGATTATAATTCTTTTATAAGTTTTCCTAATAAGGCATTGCTGAAAGGTGCTAAATTATTAATGAATATATTAGAAATTAGACTTTTGGTCTTAGCACACTCTTCTGTTTACTGGTCATTATTTTTAAAATTGATTTCTTTTTCCTGTGCATTTTAGGAAACTTGATTCTACCCTACCTTCTTCCTTTTTTATTTTCTTTAGAGTCACTCAAGGGAAAGGATTAATGCCAGATGGCACTAGCAGATTTACTTGTAAAGGAAAGACAATTTTACATTACATGGGAACCAGCACATTTTCTGAATACACAGTTGTGGCTGATATCTCTGTTGCTAAAATTGATCCTTTAGCCCCTTTGGATAAAGTCTGCCTTCTGGGTTGTGGCATTTCAACTGGTTACGGTGCTGTTGTGAACACTGCCAAGGTAAGTGTTGGCCTGGGTTTTAGCGTCCACCTTCTAATTTCATACAACAAAGCCTTGCTGGAATAGTGAAATAGGCCCAAACAGTAAGAAACCTAATGATTTCCTTGACTCTTGTGAAATGAGTACCTTATAGACTGTCTTTACTATTAGGTGGAGCCTGGCTCTACTTGTGCCGTCTTTGGCCTGGGAGGAGTTGGATTGGCAGTTATCATGGGCTGTAAGGTGGCTGGTGCATCCCGGATCATTGGTGTGGACATCAATAAAGATAAATTCACAAGGGCTAAGGAGTTTGGGGCCTCTGAGTGTATTAACCCCCAGGACTTCAGTAAACCTATCCAGGAAGTGCTCATTGAGATGACTGATGGGGGAGTGGACTATTCCTTTGAGTGTATTGGCAATGTTAAAGTCATGGTGAGTATGCTTGGCTTCATTCCAAGTGGTGGGGGGGGGGGGCTGCTTTTTTTAATGTAATTTCTTTAATTAAGGTCAAAAATTGTTTTGTAAAGGAAAAGTCTTAAATTCCCTGATAAGAATTATTAGAAGGGAAAATGACTACTTGAACTAGAAATTGGAAATGATACAAGGGAAAGATGAAGGGAAATGTTTCTTTGCTTTTCAGTGTACACATAAATCTCAGAATATGTTTCATTAAATGAAAAGGCAAAATGATGCAGCTGTAGAGAACATGGGCTTTGGAATTAGATATATGTCCACTTACTAACTCAGTGACCTTGAGCAACTACTTAACTTCTCTAAACCTGTTTCCTTATGTGTAAAATGCAGATAGTAACCGTAGGTACCTGACACAAAGTAGACACTCAGCAGAAGTATAACTATTACTTCTCTGCCTGCTGCCTTTATTAAGCCTTTAGAATTTTGAGCTAAGATTTACTTTTTAAAATAACAAATGAAAGCTTTTTATTTTCAATTTGTGTCAGTGTTGGGCCAAGTTCGTAAATTTTTTAAAATACCTGTTAAAATTGTTCAATAAAATTAAACTTACTAAATACTCACTTTGGACATTTTATTGCCGTTTTTCTAATAAGCTCTGTACCACCACCCTCTCCCCCGGAAGTTTCTGGGGAAGCAGATATTCTCAGCACAGTGCACTGACCTCTGTGATTTGCCTGCAGAGAGCGGCGCTGGAGGCCTGCCACAAAGGCTGGGGCGTCAGCGTGGTGGTTGGAGTAGCTGCCTCAGGTGAAGAAGTTGCCACTCGTCCATTCCAGCTGGTAACAGGCCGCACGTGGAAAGGCACTGCCTTTGGAGGTAATTTGGTGGATGAGATGAGTACATTTTCTCTTTTGTTACTTCCATTGGCAGAATTTTAATCCTAGTCAGCATTTACCCCTGGGACTGGGGAGGTGCTCAGCTTCTCCTGAAGCACAAGGCTACTTCTTACACATTGAAAAAAATATTAATATTCTGTTAATGAAATAGTTGAGGGTAGGTCAGGAGTGAGAAGCTGGTTACAGGATAAGCAAACGACAGTATCAGCCACCCTGTGCCGTGTTGTAGACTTACATAGGTTATTGGCATTTTTTACTCATTTTTCCAGAGAGTGCAGTGATCCCTGGATGTGATCATACTTCCGTCTGAATAGCACTGATTTCAGCAGTAACCAATACTAAGTCTTAAACTGAAAATATTAAATTTGACAAAACCTTACAACAAAATTGAAAAGCTGCCAGACTGATTATTTTTCCCTTGTATGATCCTAAAAGTATGTGGTTGTTTGGGGTTGCCTAACTACCAGCAGAATGCTGAGAAAGTTTCCACCTTTTTCAAGGTTGCTCAGCTAGAGAAGAGAAAAGACATCAAAACATGTTTGTAGGGGCTTCCATAGTGGCACAGTGGTTGAGAATCTGCCTGCTAATGCAGGGGACACGGGTTCGAGCCCGGGTCTGGGAGGATCCCATATGCCGCGGAGCAACTAGGCCCGTGAGCCACAACTGAGCCTGCGCGTCTGGAGCCTGTGCTCCGCAACAAGAGAGGCCATGATAGTAAGAGGCCCGTGCACCGCGATGAAGAGTGGCCCCCGCTTGCCACAACTAGAGAAAGCCCTCGCACAGAAACGAAGACCCAACACAGCAAAAATTAATTAATTAATTAATTAACTCCTACCCCCAACATCTATAAAAAAACTATTAAAAAAACAGCTGTTTATTTCAAAAAAAAACCATGTTTGTATATCCCAACTGTTGTGAATAAATGAAATCTAAAGTTTTTCATAGATTTTTAAAAAATATATTTATATCCTTACCATCCTCCTAAGGAAAGAGAATTACATAGCATGAGGGGTTTTTTCCTCAAGAATTTGCATTTCTTTTTTTTTTAACATCTTTATTGGAGTATAATTGCTTTACAATGGTGTGTTAGTTTCTGCTGTATAACAAAGTAATCAGCTATGCATATACATATATCCCCATATCTCCTCCCTCTTTCATCTCCCTCCCACCCTCCCTATCCCACCCCTCTAGGTGGTCACAAAGCACAGAGCTGATCTCCTGTGCTATGCGGCTGCTTCCACAAGCTATCTTTTTTACATTTGGTAGTGTATATAAGTCCATGACACTCTCTTACTTTGTCCCAGCTTACCCTTCCCCCTCCCCGTGTCCTCAAGTCCATTCTCTAATAGCATGAGTTTTTAATGATCTGTGTTTAAGCAAAGTGTCCCCTACCTCATGCCAGCTTTTGTTTCAAGGCCAAAAGAAAAGATGAGGAAAGTATGAAAAATGAGGGGTTTGGTCAGAGTTTTCCTTCCTTATACTACAGAATTTGTCAAGGCAAATGTCAAGCTGACTAAACCCTCTTTTCCAAACCGCTACACGTATGCCGCACTTGAGTATTTTAGGACAGACTTTCAGAGCCATACGTGCAGCTCAGGGGCATCATCTCAGGGTCCATAGCTGTATTTGAAAGGGTGTTCTTAGTCCGGGAGACTGAGCCAGGGGGTTTGGTAGTCACCTCTCACTGAAGCCTCATCCAAGCACATGCTTATTGGGAAATAAGCTGGAGCCTTGGGGCCCCATGGGTGTTGCTAAAATATGACTCACAAATGTAAACAGAAGTTTCAGTTTAGGGAATGGCAGTGGCTGTGGTTGTCTCAGTTACCAGGAGATTTAAAGGAGAAAAAAAAAGCACTGCAGTTTGGAAGGAAAGGTAACTGGTAGAGGACACAAGAAGGGAGATTTGGGAAAGGCTCAAAAGAGGTTTGAAATGTGGTCCAAAGACTCCCTGGTTTAAAAGGTGGGAAGGCTTCTTTGTTGATTTACTGCTTCTTTCAACGCAAGTGAGAAATTGAAGGATCTGATTTTGTTTAAAATCATAACCTGTAACTAAAGATCACCTACTTTGCTTTTCAATTTCAGTTTTCTCTTCTGAGATGGTATCCTTATTGTTGAAATTAAAACCACAGAAATAGTCATGTATCACATCAGTTTTTTTCTTCCTTGAATTTCACGATTACAGAAATCTTTGCTGTTGTGGACTTAAATAAGCTTATTCTGATTCTAGAGTTCTATCCTGTATGGTTTAAAAATCTCCATTAAGATTTAATGAGATTTTAGTAAACCTTAGTACAGAAAAAGGCAAGTGCTCAAAAGGCATTTACTTTTTTCTTAATTAAAGATGTGCATTTCTTCTTCCTCTCTATGCTGATTTTGAAGTTTTTCATTCCTCTTTAGTTCGTGAAAAAATTCATTCTCTTAAATGTCTTTGTCACCCACTAAGTAATAAGCATACTGTAGAGATTTGTTGGAAAACTTAATGAGTAGATGTATGATTTCTTTTAGGATGGAAGAGTGTAGAAAGCATCCCAAAGTTGGTGTCCGAATATATGTCCAAAAAAATAAAGATTGAAGAATTTGTGACTCACAATTTGCCTTTTGACCAAATTAACGAAGCCTTTGAACTGATGCATGCAGGAAAGAGGTGAGCTTTCTCTTTAGCTGTTCAATGTAGAATGTGGTAATGATTTGGGGCTTATGGAGGGAGAAGGGTAAAAAAAGTTTTAGTGGTCTTCAAAGAAATCATTCAGAACCTGTTTATTGCTTTCTTCTCTTACAGCATCCGAACTGTTTTAAAGCTTTAAATTCAAAAGAGAAAAATTCTTCCATCCTTGTAACTAAGTCTTGTGGTCTGATTGGAGCAGCCAGACAAGCAGGAAGGAGCTCTTTCAAGTTCACATCTTCTTAGACCTTCATTAACTGACTCTGGGGAATAATGTTTTCTGTATAAATTCATAAATGTCTAATCAAGGACAAGGCTAATACTGTCATAAGTCTGTTTTCTGGACTCTTCACATAAATAATTGCTGGCTGATTAAGGAATATTTTTAACATAATAAAAGGAATTTCTGCATATGTGTGGAAGTTGTCAGCTCTGTTGTATGTCAAATTCTGTCATGGTTGCTCTCCCCATTATCTTCATTCTTTAAAGGAAAGATGGAGGAAGAAGGGCAGTGGTGAGTATCTGAACCGTGTCTTGTACTGTCCTTGGTAACTTTCGCTTAACTTTTGAGGGTCGCAGGCCCATTTACTAAAGAACAAATTTCTCCAATCAGCAGTAGCACAGTTAATCAGAACCCAAATCTGCTTCTGTGAGATTATCTTCTTGTGGGCAAGTACCATGCATTGTTCAGACTTAGACTCCTAATTCCTAATGACATCTGGCCCACAAATTCATTGAAACTACCTTCTGAACTTAAATAGGTATATATGTGTTGTTGGTCACTCTGAACTATTTCAAGCATATGGAAAATATTTATATACTGAATACCCAAATTTCCAGTACTTATTTTGTCAAATCTTAACATCTTACTCTTCCAGGCCACTTTGCCTTTCCTCTTCTGCGGTATAGTTGACATCCAGAATTGGGTGTTTATCATTCCCATGCATATTGCCGTACTTTGACTACACATATCCGTAAACCCTTTAGTCTTCAGTATTGTCATACATGTTTTAAACATGATACTGTCTCATTCTGCAGCTTTCATTTTTCACTCATTATTTTGTGATTAATCCCTGTTGTAGGTGATGCTCCCATTCATTAATTTTAGTACTGTGCAGTAGTCAATTATATGAACTACCATAATTTATCTGTCTCCAGTTGATAGCATATAGTTGTTGACCAAATTGTTTCTGTATTGCTAATAACACTGGTGGAACATCCTTGTACATTGTGCTCAGTGCGTTAGTTATGAAGGATGTGTACCATAGGATAAACACATTTTAAACCTTACTAGAAATTGTCAAATTGCTCTTAAATGTGGTTGGACATTTTTGCAAATCAGATGGGTGTGAAATGACTTTAATTTGCCTTTCCCTTAATGACTAAAGTCTTTTTTTTTTTTTTGGCCGTGGCACACAGCATGGTGGGATCTTAGTTGCCTGACCAGGGGTGGAACCTGAGCCCCTTGCGTTGGGAGTGCAGAGTCTTAACCAGTGGACCGCCAGGGAGGTCCCAAGTCTTTCATTCTTTTGGCCATTTGTATTTCCTTTTTTGTGAGGTATCTGTTCACATCCTTTGCCCATTTTTCTGTTGGATTACTTCTCTTTTTCTGAGTAATTTTTAGGGGTTCTTTAATCTAGATGCCAATCCTTTGTAAGTTTTATATTAATATATTTTATATTTCTTAATTTTTATTTTAGTATAGTCAAATCTCAGTCTTTTCCTGGTGCTGTTAAGTAACATTTAGGTTTCTTTACCCTGAGCAGAATAAAGAAGCAAACGAGAATGATGCATAGTCTTACCATCCAGGTGATCCATTAACACAAAAATAAATACATGAAGGCAGTACATCCAAGAGTTAGAACATTCAAATAGTAGAGAAAATTGCATAAGAAAAGCTACACTTCCCTCTCCCCCCAAAAATAGGTGACCACTATTCAGTTTATGTATCTTCCAAGAAGTTTCTATGAATATAATAGCATTTATACATATACTTTAACACGAAGGAATACTATTAACACTATTCTGTTCTTCCCCCGCCCCCCGGTCTCCATACCGTTTATTTCTCCGTCCCGGGAGGTGGGGTCGGTGGGGGCGGGCCGGGCAGAAAACCGCGTGCGGGCTGCGGGCCTGGGGCAGGGGACTCCAGAGCGCGACGTGCAGACGAAGGTGGAGCCGTTCCAGCCCACGCTGGCCGCGTTCATGTCGTAGTTGATGTAGATCCTGCCCGGGCTGACGCGCAGGCGTCACAGCAGCTTGCTGTCGGAACGGTTCTGCGCGCCGCCGATCTTACCGATGCTGTGCAGGCTGCAGAGCGCGCACGGCTCGCTGGAGCCCCCGAAAGCCAGGAGCTGGTCCGGGACCACGTGCAGCGTGGCTTGCCCGTGGCCTGCCTGCGCCAGCTGCTGGGTGAGATCGGAGAGGAGCCCGTCCGGCACAGAGGCGCGGGGCACGTTGGTGTTCACCAGGAATATCGACATGACGGCGAGGGAAGGCGGGGACAGGGATACAGGAACCAACCGACCCTCGTGTGAACGGCGCCCCGCCTATTATGTGCCTTTTTCTTCTTTCTACATCATAGCATAGTTTAGACTTTTTGTATCAGGATATCAGATATGCCATGCACATACATATCTTTTGCTTTGATTGAAACCATGTGCTTTTTCTTTTTTTAATTCTTTTGACTGATGTAGCTTAGTTACTCCCAAAGTTTGTGTTTCTGAGAGAGCAATATTTAGTTGACTGAAAACTAGAAAAGTGGCAGTTATGATCAGGACTTCTTTTTTGGATCTCTGGTGCATTTGAAGGACTAGGCAGTATGACCTAGCTTCTCTCATTTTACCTAGAGGGCTGGAGACCCAGTCGGGGCCCAGATGGCTCCAACCTATTGTTCTGGGTGAACTGGAAGAACAGAATAAAAATAGCTTCTACCCTAGCTGTAGGAAGTGTGCTTTAATCTGATTTGTTTTAGCTCAGCCTTCCAGGAACGAAGTATATTATTGCCTTAAGCGACTGCAGTAACAGAATGGGTATATAGGGTAATAATGGAGGAGAACTAATAATTTTTTTTTGTTTTTTTTCGCCTTTATTTTTCTTCTCATACGTGAGTTATACTTGAATGAGAATGGCAAACATTATGTTCTCCAATAATGAGAAAATAATTTTAAGATAGTAAAATAATGTAACTCCAATTCTTGTAGCTGGCCAATTAGGGAGTTTACTTTTCTGTCACAGTCATGTACATAGTCTTGGGCCAGCTAATTCAGTTTAACAAGTATGAGCATTTCCTGGCTGAAAGAAGTACAATTGTCTCTTTCAAAGAACCAGTATTAAGAATCAATTTTACAAGATCTTTAATATACAGATTCTTGGAACATGGAACTATAGGTATAAAGTATTTCTTGTTAAGATACTTTTAATACATCCTCTTGGATGGCATCTAGGTTGTTATGTATATTGCGGAACCAAATATTTTTTGGAAGAACATACACAACATAGGGCTAAAAAACATTCACTATGTGCATGTCAGCAATCAGCAAATCTATCCTGGTTGTCCAAAATGAGGACTCTACCACCTTAGAAGTATTGTCGGGAATTTTTTGAAGTTATGTTTAAACTGCTTTCTTGGATAAAAGGTATATAATTTTAACACAAGTCGCTAACCTCTGCGGTATATTTCATGAAAGTCGGTAAAAAAAATTTTAAGGATCCAAAATTTTACAATATTAGGATGTATCTTTTAACAGCTTTTTGTTTTTCATTGAAAATGCTGGTATACTTGGCATTTTTCAAATCTTTCCTGCTTTTCCATTTTCAGCATGTTGGGCTATTCTGCTTTCTATTTAACCCACCTAGTGATGTTCACTGTAGAAAGATAGTCCATATACAGGCTGACTTGGAATTCCATGTCTGACTTGGAATGAGTTCTTTACTACATGCACAGAGAACTAACATAAGGTAGAACCTGTGGAATGATGAGGTTATTGAGATGAGGGAAAAAACTGCATTATTTCCAAACTTTGTTACAGTGGAGCCAGTTAATGTGTGTATAGCTTAAACAAATACAGCTCCGAAAGATAAACACAACGCTACTTCCATTTATCCCATTTCAAAGCAAAATTAAATGTAGCTCATGATTCTCAAAATGTTTTGTTGATCTGGGAAACAGGGAACATATTTTTACATGCACAGATGCTTCAGAACATTTTCTGCATGGCTACCAATCTCCCAAGTAGGTTGATGATCAAAGTCCTAAAGTAACTGACAGTTCTTTGGGCCTAGAGATACTTTGTGACCCAGGAAAAAACCAACTTTGCACTCAGCCAATTTTGTTTCAATTAACATGCAAGATCAGATTCTCTGTCAGCAAATACCCTGCAGAAAAAACAGACAGAAAACACATTTGGAAAACATTAAGTATATTTAAACAGTTACTTAGATAATAAGTACATAGAACTATACCAAGGAAATCATATCTTTAAAGAAACAACTAGGAAGTAAACCAGCACAGTGAACCGGTACGTACAAAGTCCTGCATTATACAAACTTCTTTTGGTGGAACTTTATAGGAACAGAGCAAGTGGGATGGGCTTTTAAGCAGATTGATTTTTATCAAACTGGACATCGTAACAGAATTCATTGAGAGGTAATATGTACATGCTCCCTTCAGGAAAGGAGCGCTAATCCACCACTGAACTACCCAGAGTTTAGATGTGGACTGAAATATTCCTGACTACCAAAAATATCTAGATATGTTATACAAGATAAAACTGGAAATTTGCTTTAAAATACCTGTTGTTCTCTTTCTTAAATCTACATCTTAATATTAAATGTTCTTATTGTTGGCTATTTTGTTTTCTCAGAATCACCCAGGGCTCAGATTTACTGGTAAAGTTTGAAAAATTCTATTCTGAATTTTCTGTTGATGTCTGACCCAAGTACTGAAATAAAGCAAATTCGCTTTATAGTCACATTATATATAGAATAAAACAGTTGCTAAGTTGTGGCGTCATTACACAAAAGGATACCTCCACAGAGAAATACGGTGATTTGTCCAAGCCATTCAGCTAGTTTAAAAAAATCAGAGAACTGGGCTTCCCTGGTGGCGCAGTGGTTGGGAGTCCGCCTGCCGATGCAGGGGACACGGGTTCGTGCCGCGGTCTGGGAAGATCCCACATGCCGCAGAGCGGCTGGGCCCATGAGCCATGGCTGCTGAGCCTGTGCGTCCGGAGCCTGAGCTCCGCAAGGGGAGAGGCCACAACAGTGAGAGGCCCGCGTATCGCAAAAATCAGAGAACTCAGAGCCCTAGTGTCCTGATTGTTGATCTCGTGATCGTCTCATGACACCACAGTGCAAATGTGCCTGAGAGTTTGGCATGTGTTTGTTGTTGGGAGTTGAATGAAGAGGCTGGAGTAATAGTAAAAGGGCCAAGCACCCAGGAGATGGAAGCAATTATTCTACTCAAAGCTTCGCAATAGTAAAAAGGCTGGACATTCACAAGAAAAATTATTAAAATACTTTGAACTCCAACAAACATCAGTGGTAAGTGAAAATCTTTCCAGGAAGCCCTTCTTGAGTGCTCCGCATATTGACTTTGGGGCACATTTTAGTGAGATAAACCAGTGTTGACACGTTTGAATGTAATCACAGAATTACCATATACAGACAGTTCTGTTGTTCCTCACCACAGTCCCCAAAATGAAAAGCAGCAGGTAACAGGTAGCCAAGGCCACCTGACTCCTGGCTTTTTTTTGCAAAATAACCAAATGCAAACCACTGTTTTTCTTTTTGATACTTAGCAGCAAAAGGAAAAAGAGGTAAGGAAGGAGGCTGCCACCAAAGGCTGCTTGTGAGTTCAAACACAGTGGGACCACAGAATTTCGATGCATGGAACCTGTACTGCCTTTCTTTCGATGTTCATTTTTTAAATGAAGCAAAACACATTAATAACTTTTAGAATATCAGCATAATGCAGCCTATGTTGTGAAACAATCTGTTGCTAAAACAATGTCCAGATGTTTTTTCCTACTCTATACTGAAAATAGGCTATACATCCACATTACAAGTGGTATAATTTGCTCCTCTGGTAGCTAGAGAACTTGGTAGAAGCCACACACCATCAAATGTAGACAGAATCATATCACACTATCTCAATTGATTCCAGTATTTCTAACTCCCAGACTGCTAAAAAATCTTCCCCACCTGTATAGCATGCTTTGCCCCCAAGATTCACTGCATTTACTGTTGAAAAGTAACTTCATGGTTTATGAAATTTAGAATACTGCAGGATCAAAATTAATTACTTCAAATAGCTTTTAAACCAATACTCTGTACCCCCTTAGTGAAACATGTTCCAAGAATAAGAACAATCACAACTTTTACACTTAAATTTTTGGTGGTGATTTTGGTATAGTAATTCTAAAATAATTTTACATGTCATGTAGAATCAAGCAAATAAGTCAATATTAATGTTCAGAACCAAAGTTCTCACCATGGGAGAAGGAAGATACAAATATGGAACAGGGAAGGGTGAGGAAGATTAGTGTTAAATTTGAAATCAAAGTATCAGAATGAATTCATGATTTATAAAAAATGCATTTGCTGGCTCTGTTCCCTGAACGGCCCTAGGAGCAATGACACCCCAGCAGCACCCAGATCTTGATTTCCAAATACCATTCCCCATGAAAAGAAACTAGGGCTCCTTGGAGAAGAAGCCAATTCCCAGGCTGGGGCAGGAAAAGTGTATGATAAATCTAGAACATCTTGATATGGCAAAAAGCAAGAATGTGCTCAAAGACTAATAGACACAGATCAAAATGACCCATAAGTAAGCTTAAAGGTGCTTCCACTGGCCAAATACAGACCATTTAGAGTAACTAATTGAATTTTTAAAAACAACGAGCCCATACTGATACTCAAAAAAGTGCTTCTTTAGTAAAAGAATGCCAGCCAATAAATGCAGACAGAATGCTAGATTTAGAAAGTTCCTATTTGCAGCCACCAATGTAACAAAATAATGGATTCCGGCAAGGATTATTAATGAATGCTAAAATCATTAAGTGAACAGGATATCCAAATGGTCTCCAAGTATCTCCTCCCAAATTATTTGCTTAAGAAAGGGATCTTAAAATAGAAAATCTGAAAGAAACCTAGTGAGCAAACATATATTGGCAATAATGTGACAATGACAGTATGTGCCTTGTGATGTGATGCGATGCGATGAATGGGACACACCACATGCCATCTATGGAGTCTTCTGCCAAAACATTTATCCTGAACCTACTCATGAGGAACAATCAGGGAAGCACAGAATTCTACAAGCTAACTGGCCTGCTTTTTCAAGTCAGTTTCATAAAAGATAAAAAAAGGTGGAAGGATTGTTCTAGAGTTTAAAAAAACCTACAGATGACAACCAAATGCCATGGGTTTGGATTCTGCATTTTAAACAAGACAAACGCTTTAAAGTACACTTGGGGGGAAACTGAGCCTCAGGTTTGAATGTGTACTATACATTAGATAACTATGAATAATCAATTCCTTGGGTGTGACAAGAGTATTATGATTGTGTAGGAAATGTCCTTATGTTTTAAGAGAGACACACTGCAACAGTAGCAGGTGAAGTACAACAATGCCATTTCTCTCAAAGAAAAATGCTTTTTATATAGAGAGATGTGACGCAATAACAATTGCTGAATACAGGGAAAGGATATATGGTTATTTCACTGTACCATCAACTTTTCTGTAAATTTGAAATTTTCAAAATTAAAAGTTGGAAGTAAAAAAAAGAAAAAACAGGGGAGGGGGTAGGACAGAAATAGCTTACAGATACCAGGAGGGTGCATTTGGGGGCTTGAGCAAACTGGAGCATCCCACTCTCAAATTTAACCAAACTCAATGAAAAGCCAGAAGTGGTGACAGGACAAACTGAGGAATCAAGCTAAGATGGCAAATTCCTAAACACCCACTTCCTGTTAATTTAGACATGTGGATGGCAAGTAATATAAAGGTGCTGGTGAACGGGTTCTAATGTACCTTTATACATTTTACCAGCAAAAGACATAAAATGAAAATAAAAGGCAAACACCTTTCCCTTCTAAATTATAATTCCAAGGGGGATGAAGGACTGTCAGGGGAAAAGAAGGATTATTTTAACGTTAATACAAAAAGTAAAAAGTTAACACACTGACATTTTTGAGAAGTTGGCAGAATGATGAAACTACCCTAGATGTTGTCTCATCTAAACCTACTAAACAAACATTTGTAATCAGACATATATAATTAGACTAGAGGACATATTGTTTTAAAATCTCCCAAACCAAGAAAAGCATCATCACCAGTGTGGTGTTTATCTTTTAACAGCAACAAAAAAAAACTACCCACCAAGACTTTTTTTCTTTGAGCTTATTTTCTAATAGTAGACACTGAGTAAGCCCACACTGTTAATTCCACTATCAGTACATAAAATGCTGCCTTACATATGCAGCAATCGCCACCTTAAACTATCTCAGAAATATGGTTGCATTTCAAATACTGCTGGTAGACTGCTGAACTAAACACAGTACTGGAATTTGTATATAGACATTCAACTTAAAAAAGTATTTTTACTCAAATTTTATTTTAGATTATGAAATTAGCCTCCCCATTCCCACCACTTCCTTCTGAAATCCCCAACAAATACAGCAAAGTTAACAACTACATGGTGGGATAGTCATTCAAACTTTTTAATCTCCCTTTACACATTATATTAACATTCATATTGCAAGGCATTCCATTCACAAATATTACAGTTTGATAAAAAACTTCACACACATACCAGATTCAGCCACTTTACTAAATCATTAAAATAATAAAAGTAATGAAAACATTATAATTCCTTTAAAGCAATAAAGGTCTGAGGCACTCTGGGAAAGATGTTCTCATACAAATGTAACATGTCAGTGGTATCGAATTATCTTAGAATAAACTTACCAGATACCTAGTAATCAAGTACTCTCTAATGACAATGACCTTGATCTGATATGTCTTCACTGGATGCACTCCCATTTGGACTGAACTACTGAAAGGAACACAGATGTTGGGCAGCTGAGGTCATTTCTAATGAGGTTCCCAACTATGTAAAGGAGAATTGTGGTAGCACACCAAGGACAGCTGCATCCCTGCAAGGCAACAGTCCAATTTCAAAGAAGTTCCTTTCTCATCCCCACAACGTTTATTAAACATTAGCATTTCCAGACTCCGCTCACTGATGGAGAGATTTCAGAACTGTCTTTCCCCATCAACTCCCACAGTGCAGCCTCCACCCTTCTCTGAATATCTCCAAGGTATGCCTTTGAAATAAGAGAGAAGGGAGCGTTTTTCCTACCATTATGACCAAACAGAGGTCTGAAATAGCAACGTATTACAAAAATCCCATTCTCTGCAACAGCCAGCTTCCGCTTGGAGCGTGGCTATTTTTGCCATAAACTAGATTTTTTAAAACCTGATCATCTTTTTCCAAAGTGAATTTTGCCGTAGCCATTCACGCACACAGAGTCCACACTGGAAAGTCTCACTGACCGAGTGCTTCCTTACACACAATTACGAGGGTAAATTAGCAGGGGAGGAGGGAGGCTAATTCCCAGCTGGGAATTAAATCACTGCAAATGACGGGTCCATTTACGACAGCATAGAACCCTGTCAGAATCAACACAGACCCCAGGTCACATAGTGTTTGGTAATTACATATATGGAATTTAAAATGTATACGTATATATTTCCATACATATATAATTAAAAAAAAATCGGGAGCAAAATATGTTGCTAAAGTTTCAGGGATTCTCATCTCCAACATTCACCTGGAAAGCAGGTGGCTCTGAAGGCCCGGTTGTGGCAGTGATAAAAGCAACTAGAAGCAGGTTTAAGTAAAAGTGCTCAAAGGGCAAATGAGAAAACAGGGGTGCAGAGATTTTTTGTGTGTGGGGAGAGGGGAGCATTGAAAGGAGTTGAGAAAGCTTCCTTTATTCTTCTTGGCTTTTTCAGACCCAAGACAAGTTCTTGAGGACACACATCAAATGCTGTAGTCCTTCCTTATCTATAGTCGAAACAAAACAAGTTATAAAAAATGTCCTCTTCCATCCTGTACTCTCAATAAAACGCCGAGTACAGCCAGAAGGTATCACTGAGATGTGCCATCTCGGGAGAAATTAAAATTGGGACATGAAGTGAGGCCGCGCGCTATCGAGTCGCCGGGTTAGGATTTCGCAGCCAGTGTCCGTGACCAGCAGGGTGTGCTCGAACTGGGCAGACCGTTTCCCATCTCTCGTCACTGCTGTCCAGCCATCCGGCCAGGTTTCATCCTGCCATCCGCCTTAAACAAACAAACACCAGTTCTTAATTCTATCACTCAGCTTGTTTTCTTAATAAACTCTCTAGGCAAGTGTACTGGCCTGTACTCCTATATCCTTGGATATCTCAGAAAACTAATTTTAAAATTCACTATTAAGATTTCTATTTACACTTCAACTGTTTAAGCTAAAGCCTTTTCTATTTCATTTTGGTCTTTAGTCCAACAAAGTAATAACAGTGTTTAAATTTTAAAACTTCACATTTTGTATACTTCCCAAATATTAAATCAAGTTGGTATTTCCAAAACAAAGGCACTCGGTTTCATTTTCAGAAACGTAACTGATAACCACTCATCACAGAACTACAAGGAAGAAACTGAATTAATGAATTTAGCTCTCTCCTGGTATAACTTTGGAATCTGACTGAACTATAGCCGATGTATATTGTGAAGGAAATAGAGTAACTTCTTATACTTTTATTATAGCATTTAATTCCTGATATAATTTTTAAATGGCAGGCACAAAGATGGTGAGAACAGATTATACTCTGAAATTGTTATAGGCCACACCCCTGTAACCAGAAAGAGGGCAGAGAAAAAGAGAGATTGGTGAGAAAATTTTAAAATTATTGGGAGTTCCCTGGTGGTTAGGATTCCAGGCTTTCACTGCTGTGGCCCAGGTTCAGTCCCTGGTCGAGGAACTGAGATCCTGCAAGCTGTGCAGTGCGGAAAAAAAAAAAAAAAATTACGATGAGGGAGAATGGGTTAGAGAGAGGATTAGAAAGGAAACGAAGGGACAATGAAAAGAGCTGGGAGACAACACAGGAAAAAGAGAATGGGGGGAGGAGCAGGGCAGGGGAGGAGAGGCAACAGTGGAATGACAAAGTTCTGCAATTCTAGATACTACTATAAAAATGTGTTTACAGAGACTTTCTTATCTCCAAATTAGATGTAAAAAAAAAAAATCAATATTCTTCATTCTGAGTAATCTTTTTTGCCTTGGGGGTGGGGGGCCCACACTTCGCAGCTTGTAGGACCTTAGTTCCCTGACCAGGGATGGAACCCAGGCCCACGGCAGTGAAAGCGCCGAGTCCCAACCACTGGACCGCCAGGGAATTCCCATTTTGAGTAATCTTTACCAAAGATTAGGTCTTACTGCCTCAGACACATCCCAGAGTACAAAGTCTGCAGTGAAGTAACCTACTTTTGCAATATTAAACCCCAGTCTAAAAAGAAAATATGAGGTAGCTTAAAGAAAGTTAACTCATGCTTTGTCAACCATCTAAAGATGAGTAAACAGATATTTCTCAATGTAACGAATGATCTTTTCACAAACGGATTTAAGACATAATACACTGGGGTTTTTTAATAAATTTTTTTTTTTATTTATTTATTTTGGGGCTGCGTTGGGTCTTCGTTGCTGTGCGCGGGCTTTCTCTAGTTGCGGCGAGCGGGGGCTACTCTTCGTTGTGGTGCGCAGGCTTCTCATTGCGGTGGCTTCTCTTGTTGCGGAGCATGGGCCCTAGAGCACACGGGCTTCAGTAGATGCGGCGCGCGGCCTCAGTAGTTGTGGTGCATGGGCTTAGTTGCTCCACAGCATGTGGGATCTTCCCAGAGCAGGCCTCAAACCCATGTCCCCTGCATTGGCAGGCGGATTCTCAACCACTGCACCACCAGGGAAGCCCGACATAAATACATCTTTAATTTTATTGTCATCTGCTAAAACAGATCCTTTACTAATGTCAAGTTAAATATATTAGACTACTATTCTAAGGAAATTCAAATTCTTCTTTGGATTAGAGACCTTCCACTAAGAAGCTGGGATTTAACCTAGCTGAGTTACACTGAGGTATATTTGTTATAATCTGACGATTGTCTGAACCAGCTCAACACTGTGTTATTTGCTTACTCCCGGAAATACCACTTCATGTCTCACCAGCTAAGTGCCAGTTAATGGAAATAGGTATGTAACCAAAATGACACTTTCCTCTCACTGTCTTGCCTTTCTCTGCTAATATACTCAATGCTCTTGCAATGGGTTACATATGATCATTATTCTTATTCCAGGGAATGACAAAACAATACCTTACATTTGTACAGCCCTTTAAAGGTACTTTGTGTTAATACAAATCATCTCACTTAATTCTTACAGCAGCCCTGGGGATTCAGCAGGATAAAGATTGTAACTTCCATTTTACAGAAAAGGGAACAAAGGACCAGGTTAAGAAGGCAGCCTCTAAAACAACCTCCAATGCTCCTCTCCCCTTGAGTGTGGGCTGCATTTAGTGACTCACTTCTAAGGAAGAAAATCTGGTAGAAGTGATGGGATATCACTCCGAAGATTAGGTTATAAAAAAGACTGGAAGGATCCCAAGGAGACGCATCCTTTAACACAGGGACCAGGACACAAGAGCCCTACTACTGTTGCCCCACTCTGCATCCTCCAATCCCAGCGAAGAACTGGCAGAGAGCAAAGGTGAAGGCCTCATGAAGGAGGCCCCAGTTATTATGGACAGCCTCAGTGGGGGGCTCCAATCATGACACCAACCATCACTGCCATGTGCCTGTCACAGTGACCAACAGCGAGGACACAGAACTGCCAGTGCTGAGTGTGTCTATGCTGTGCTTTTTCCACAGCAGTTGTATGACACCACCTGACGATATGAGTGCAGACCCTCAAGCGGCAGAATGGCTCATGAGTTTAGAGTCCCACAGATTCTGCCACATAACTAGCTAAGTGACTTTGGGCAAGTTACTTAACCTCTTCAAAAATCAGTTTGCTCTTCTGTATAATGGGGATAGCACCTACCTCATAAGTTGTGGAGAATTAAATTATATAACTCTGCCGCAAAACGAATAGCTTGGACTTCCCTGGTGGCGCAGTGGTTAAGAATCCGCCTGCCAAGGCAGGGAACACGGGTTCGAGTCCTGGTCCAGGAAGATCCCACATGCCGCGGAGCAACTAAGCCCATGAACCACAACTACTGAGCCTGCGCTCTAGAGCCTGTGAGCCACAACTACTGAGCCTGCGTGCCACAACTACTGAAGCCCGCACGCCTAGGGCCCGTGCTCTGCAACAAGAGAAGCCACCACAACGAGAAGCCCACTCACCGCAACGAAGACCCAATGCAGCCAAAAAATAAATAAATAAAAATTAATTAATTAATTTAAAAAACAAAAAGACAAAAAAAACCCCAAATAGCTCTAGCTTCTTTTTTCCTCCTCCTCCTCACCCCCATCAAGACAAGCAAGAACTTCTGCACAGGCTTGATGGAGGCGTCTAGTTATTACCATGCTCCCTTTGACAGGACCTTTATGAAAAGGGACCAGGACTCAAGCACTTCAGCATCTACGGACAGCAGGCAAATTACCGTGCAGAAGGTATTGCTTTCTTGCCAACCCTTACAATTTTCAGTTCTCTAACATGATACTGAATCAAGTTAGAGATAGGACGGGGAGTGGAAATGAAGCAAAAAGAAAGCAGAGCAGACTACTAATCTGATCATGAGTAACCAAAAGTAAATAAAAATTCAATTAAAGAATGTTACAGCATCCCTTTTTTCTCACCTTCACAAATCATTGGCTCAATTGTAAATACGTGGCCGGCCTTCATCACTCCAACTGCTTTATTTTCTGAAATTAAAGAAAAAAAATCTCAGAACACAGCAAAAAAACCTACAGCATATTGTTAAGCAGCTCCCTGGGAAAAGTACACAACTTATATTCCCATGAGTGATTCTTAAATTAATGACTTTCTCCTCTCCTGATTCCCCTTTCTTAAAGCAGATCATTCAACAAACAGGGATTTTACTGAAAACCACCTACTCTGGGGCAGATACTGTCCTAGGCATATTTCATTTTGTTTACGTCTTCTCTAGGAAAATACAGAGATGCCCTAGGCTGGATCTCAGATGTGGTTATCGCTTCTATAAAAGGAAAAGTGCCCCCCCATTTATGTTATAGCAGGGTTAGAATTGCAACCATGAAACCCAGCAAAGCGCCACACTCATGGAGGTACGACGCGTTAAAGAAGAAGACATTTCGAATTCCACCAGAAGCCTCCTACCTCCTGGGTGCGTGTAGGGGTGTGGATGCGGGTGGAGATGGGGGCACAGCCCAGAGAAACAACTGCACCATTTTTAAAAAGTTTTGTAAATTGTCTTATCTTCGGAGGGGGACAAAGCCCCGCACACTAACCTACTTTTCTTTAATGCTGACATGATTATTCCTTTCTATTGGAAACAAAAATTCCATTTCTCCCTCCATAGACTTTTTGTCCAAGTTCACCAATACAAAAGTTATTTTTCAGGATCATTGTGAGAAACTCAACTATCAGTGCCCAGGCGTGCCATCTCCCCAAGAAGGCCAAAAATTTTAAACGGGATAGGCCTTTTTAGACAATCTCAGACGAAAATGGAGAACCAGTTTAAAGTTCAAACTGTCAATAAAAACCAAAAACTGGTAAGAGCATCGGTAAACAGGTGACTGCACTTGCGCTGCCGGACCACCAGGTGGCGAAAGCACCGGCTTTCAGGGGTTTTCTGTGTAAGGCTGCGATTCTTCCGGATGGCAACCCATGGGTCGACAGAGGCCGACCCTGCTCAAGCTGCTCTGTCTAGGTACGGTCTAACCTCACCCGCACGTTTACACTCCTGCACGCCCTTCCTTGTGAATAGCTATCACGCTGCTTTCCGCTATCTTAGGTATTGCCAAAATACACTTATCCTACAGATTCCAAATCAGGAGTTTCTAAATTATTATAAAACTCTGAGGGGCAAAAATAATCTTTACTTTTTATTTCTAATTTCATGAACTTTCTCTCCAAATGACATGCAATTTACTACATATATAGACTTGGTCATATTCCCTTGGGGATATCAAACAGAAAATGTCAAAGAGAGTCAGTGTGGTGTCATGGAAAGAAAAAAGGATAAAGGAATTGATAGCTGTGCTGTCCAGTAAGGCAGCAACTGGGTGCATGAAGCTCGGCACTTAAAAAATGGCAAGTCAGAATGTGCATGTAAAAATACGCCGATTTCAAAGACAAAAACAGCATGTAATATATCGCAATTTTTTTTACACTGATTAAATGTTGAAATGCTAATATTTTTAATGTAATGGATTAAATAAAATATAAAATTAACTCCATCTGTCTCTTTTTACTTTTTCAATATGACCGCCAGAAATCTTAATATTACATATGTGCCTCACACACACTGGACAGCGCAATACAGAGAATCCAAGTTCCACTCCTGTTTCTGCCATGGATTCATGGTTGTAGAAGTTACAACTCGCAGCTAACCTTGACTCATGGTTTCAGCTTCTCAACAAGGCTCAAACATACATCGCCTAGCGACTACACTATAGCAGATACTACTGCTGAGTGCTTTTACAAAAGTGTGTACCTGCTCTACCGTCTGCCTCCCAGAATTACCGTGATATATATTCTAAAGATAGGGTAGTATCACCTTTACTTCCGAACCATAATGACAAAGAAGCACACGAAACTCTCATCTAACAAGGACTTCTCTTACACGGAAGGAGGTGGAGGGAAGTTACACAACAATTTCCTGGTTCTGTGCTCAGGTGCTTAGGAATGTGAAGTCACAAGCCAAAGCAGGGATCATTGACATTTCAAAAGGCCTCTGCAGTACAGAGACTCTCAGCAGCTTCCTTTAACACGTCCCTAAAGGGACCACACATATTTTGTTTTATCTAAACCCGATTAACACTTGACTTTTCAAAAACGTATCAGTTGGATGAAATGAAATATACCTAGGTCCTTGTTTCTTTTTTCAGAATTTTTATTTCTAATTAAAGAGTTTAACGTGAAACTCAAGCGCCATCTCTTGTGTATGGGTGGTATGGTATTTTGCTGACACCATCATCACTGACCTGTATCTCCGTCTCCCATAAATTCTATTTCCTTCAAAAAAAATCTCTCTTTATGACATATGCACACTACTGTGTATTGATATAAAATCGATAACTCCTCAGAGCCTACTGAATAGCACAGGGAACTCTACTCAATACTCTGTAATGGCCTATATGGGAAAAGAATCTAAAAAAGAGTGGATATATGTATATGTATAACTGATTCACTTTGCTGTACAGCAGAAACACAACAATGTAAATCAACTCAACTCCGATAAAAATTAATAGACATAGACAGATAGACAAAAAGTCTCTATCTAGTCCATTACCTAAACCTAAGTTTGTTACCTCTGCAAGTAAGGGTGCTTTTTTCATTCCCTCCCTTGCACACTCTTGTTCCACACACAAAACACACACACGTACACGTGTGGCACACGCCAGTGTCATCAGAATAGCTACTTCCGTTCTGTTAAAGGCAATGCACATCAGGTGATCACAGGGCTTACCAGGAAGGAATGAAGTTGGCTACCTATTTTCTATTGCTAGCTTTTATTTCAAGCACAATTCCAGCTGAAATAAAAAGGCCTATGTGGTCTGCTAATAAATGCTTATTGATTTATGTCCAATGCTGTGCCTTAAGTGCCTTCTCTAGCTTCTCCTGCTAGACGTTTCTCACTCATTTCCCTTTCTCCTCACCACTACTGACGTCTTGGATTTTACCTCACATCTGGATTACGACAACTGTGCACCAGGCTGCCAAGCCTGGCTAACTCACACCGGCAATACATTCTAGACACCGCTGCTAACTTTTCTTCCCCAAATGGCAATTTCACCCTGCCATTCTTCTGCCAAAAAATGTTCTACAAATCCCTAAAAGGAAGTCAACTATCCTCGATCTGGCACTGCCCATTTCTAGTCCTTAACACATAATTCTCAGCCCAAGCTTATCTTGTCTCTGTTCAGTCCCAACTTGAAGCACCTATTCATGCTTCCCCACCGCCTGGAATGCCCTTCCTCATCTCTCCAGCAAACCAAAATCTCAATCTTTATTTCTCCCACAAGACGCAGCGCCAAACTGCTTCAGTCCTTCCTAGGCAGCATGGGAAAGACTGCCTCTAGAAAGCCAGACAGAACCTAGGTACCAATCCTACACTTGACGTTTATTTACTAGTTTGTGTGGACTTGAATACACACACCACTTCCCTAAACGCAGAATCTGCTTTTTAAAAATAGGGCTGAGGGCTTCCCTGGTGGCGCAGTGGTTGAGAGTCCGCCTGCCGATGCAGGGGATGCGGGTTCGTGCCCCGGTCCGGGAAGATCCCACATGCCGTGGAGCGGCTGGGCCCGTGAGCCATGGCCGCTGAGCCTGCGCATCTGGAGCCTGTGCTCCGCAACGGGAGAGGCCACAGCAGTGAGAGGCCCACGCACCGCAAAATAAAAATTTTTTTTAAATTAAAAAAAATAGGGCTAAGAAATTATTCATAGAGTTGTGATGATCAAATGAGATAATGTATAGCATCACCATCATTATCATCACTCTAAAAGTTAACATGCATTATCTCACTTAATCCTAGTAACACTTCTAGGGTAGGTACCATTCCCTGCTATTGTGCATGAGGAAAAACGTAAGCACAAGGAGGTACATGAAAGTATCTACATAGCAGTGGCTCCTACATATTTGTTAAATTCCTTCTTAGGTCACTTATTGTGGACGGCTTTCCTTTCTAGCACTAAATAACAGACTCACCCCTGCATGTCTTAACTCTCCAAGAGAAAGGTTTCTGTAAGACATTAATCGCCCAAAACTTCCTTTGTTAATCTATCAGACAGCACTCAATTTGAGAAAAGGTACTTTTTTTTTTTTTTTTTTTGCAGTACACGGGCCTCTCACTGTTGTGGCCTCTCCCGCCGCGGAGCACAGGCTCCGGACGTGCAGGCTCAGCGGCCATGGCTCACGGGCCCAGCCACTTCGCGGCATGTGGGATCTTCCCGGACCGGGTCACAAACCCGTGTCCCCTGCATTGGCAGGTGGACTCTCAACCACTGCGACACCACGGAAGCCCGAGAAAAGGCACTTTGTCGATTCCCCTCTATACCAACAAAGAATACAGTAGCTGACAGGTACTGAGAACTCAAATCAAACCCAGCTGAACCAATTTCATTTAAGGACTCAGAATACATGTGGCAGAGAGTACTGGCTGTCCACCAACATTACTAGTCTCCTCGTCTTCCCGAGTACGCAGCTGGATTACATTTCCCCACCTCCCTTGCAGTTAGTGTAGCCGTGTGACTGAATTCCTGCCAATGAAAAGTAAATGTAAGTGATTTATGCCAAGTCCAGGCTGGCCCATTAAAACCTCCCAAGCATACCCCTCCATGCTTCTCCCCTCATCCCCAATATCTGTACGACTAGGAGGGGAACCCCCAAAGTGATCTTGAAAGCTATAGGTTGAAAGTGACAAGAGCCTGGGTCAGAGAATAACTGTCCCACCCCACACCCCCGGAGTGGCCAAACACATATGCTGTGGACTGTTATGTGCCTTGTGTTTACATTCTGGGGGGTCTATTTATAACAACTAATAGATTACTTCAATAAATACAAAATAGTAGGTCCTGTTAAATGTTTGAATATTTGTTGACTAAATAGTTAGCAAATACCAAATCTTTGGACAGTACTTACTGGCATAGTGGGGTACATTGGGGGCCGTATGAAAAAGCTTGTGGATTCCATGCCCACAATAGCTTCGAACAACTGAAAATCCATTTGCTTGGGCATGCTTCTGAATAATGTTTCCCAATTCTCTGTATCGAACACCAGGTTTCACTGAAAGGAAAAGAGAAGACTCATGACAAAGAGAAAGAAAAACTAATAATTACTAAGCAATCGCTGTCTATGCCAGGAACCTTTCTGAAGGCTTTACACACCTACATTCCGAGACTTTCAAGATGAGGAAACCGAAGCACAAAGAGGCTATACTGCCAGGAAACGGCAAAGCTGAGATCCAAGCCAGCAGCACCTGGGTTTCCTCCTTTGCTGCAGAAGAAGAGGGCGTGTGCAGCAGTAAGGGGTTGGGAGAGGCACGGCTTGCTCTCTGAATAAACAAGAGAATGGAACACACACTTCTCTTCCTCGCCTTCCCTAAGGTCAGTGTGCTTTCCATGAGAGCGAGCAGAAGAGATAAGAGAGGAAAGAGCATCAGGAGAAAAAGGAATGTCCAAAAAGGAACCTGACTTGTCCTCAGTTTTAGTCTGGTCAATTTCTCAAAGAATTACTTCCCCTGGGCTTCTTTATCCCCATAAAAGTGGTTCTCAAATTATTCATAGTTGCCTCTGCAGAAGGTCTTAGGAGTAGGATGTAGAAAGGTACTTCTCACTGTATACTTCCAGCCCCGTTTAATTTTTATGACTTTTACCACTGTTTAAATAAAAACCCAAAGAAGCGGTTCTTATTGCTGCTACAGCTCTCCTAGCATGGAGACTCCTAGGGAACCCGGCCACGGTTCTGGGGGTCCTCCCACGCCCTACAGTCCCCTACTGTGCCTCTCTCATCTCCAACCTGAGGCGCAGGCACAACACATCCTCTCCCATCAATCAAATTTCCAGGTGAACGGCTCAAGGCATCATTTTCATAACATTTACTTGCTCTTAACCGCATGTTCCAGCTTGACTTTTTTGGGGGGGGAGGTGGGAGGTTAATGATTTTTGAGGAACATGCTGACTTGCATAATGATTTTCTTGCATTTCCATCCAAGCCGTCCTATCAGCCCCAGTCAGCAGGGAGGAAAGGAAAATTTTAACCATGGTGCACAACACACAAGAAACTGTTCAACAACAATGACGGAGGGTGAGAGAGGACACTTCTCCCCTCATTCTCAAGCCAGAGGGAATTCTGGTCCCAGGGAAGTACACTTCATAATATCTGGAGACGTTTCTGGTTGTCACAACGAGGAGTGGTGGTGCAAACGGCCTCTGGTGGGTAGAGACCAGGAATGCTGCGTAGCATCCTACAGTACACAGGACAGGCTCCCACAGCAAAGGATTATCAGACTCAAAATGCCATGAGCATGTAGACTGAGAAGCCCTATTCTAGAAGGCTAATTTCATAGCTGGTCAAGCTCTCTAGTGCTCTGCACCAGGGTGGGCAGCCAAATTACTGGAAAACAAGAGGCAGGAATGATACATACAAAAGTGTTAATAGCACTTTCCAGAGATGAAGCAACTTCTATTCTTTCCTGTCTACCTTTAATGAAGACTTTGGTTTCTTGTAGTTTCTTAGCAACTTTTATTCCTGTGTCACTGTAAAACAACATTCCAGCTGTCTGGTTATTTCAATCAACTCACAGAGAAGCAAAAGGGACATAAACATTGAACACAGAAACCCTAAAAATGATTTAAAACTAAAGCTTCCAAAATGAGAAACTAAATATTAAAGTCCTCATCTCACAATACCACAGAGAATATCAAAGTTTTTAAGTATAATCAACAGTGAAAAATAAGGAAAAGAATATCTCACACATTGATATATAAAAATAATCACATGCTTTCATTTTTCATTCCTCTGACTTCATTAAATTAGTAAAAATTGCATCATATCCTATATTTTTGCCTAAGAACCCTGTCCTGTCCAATACATTGTTGATGATATATCAGATTTATTTAACAGGGGGTAGGGGGTGGATAATACACTGAACAATAAGGTTGAAATGCTGTGGATTTTAACTGAAAAGTTATTTGCCCTCAAACTGTCCTTTGTAATAGTCTGTTAACATTTGCAACAAGACTCTCCTTCTCTTTCCTCACAAGATATGGCATAAATTTTAAAAAACCTGGATGAACTGTTGTATGTGAGAAAAATCCCACAGAAATACACCTCTACCCAAAGATATTATTCACTGCAATAGCAAGATATATGGAAAACACCAAAATCCAGTAGGGGAACAGTTGTAGAAATTTTTATACTGTGGAATATAATATACAGCCATTAAAAGAATGGAGATCTATGCATACAAGTACGTACGTATTCTAATATGGAAAGACCTCTAAGATATTACTGGTTGAAAAGTACCAAATTATAGAATACCGCAAATCTTATGATTCCGTTTAACCTAACTAAACACATACATACAGTTATGTGTGTTTCTATGTGTGTACTAACATACTGCAGAGAAAAAAACCTAAATGTTAAAAGTGGACACCTCTGGGGACTTCCCTGGTGGTGCAGAGGTTAAGAATCCACCTGCCAATGCAAGGGACACGTGTTCAAGGCCTGGTCCGGGAATATCCCACATGACGCGGAGCAACTAAGCCCGTGCGCCACAACTACTGAGCCTGCGTTCTACAGCCCGCAAGCCACAAGTACTGAGCCCATGTGCCTAGAGCCCGTGCTCCGCAACAAGAGAAGCCACCACAATGAGAAGCTCGCGCACTGCAACGAAGAGTAGGCCCCGCTCGCCGCAGCTAGAGAAAGCCTGCGCGCAGCAACAAAGACCCAACGCAGCCAAAACTAAGTAAATTTATTAAAAAAAAAAAAAAAAAGTGGACACCTCTGGAGAAGAGAGATTAAAAAACAAAAAAGGAGAGTCAAGCGTAAAGGAAGATCACTCATTTTTCTCTTATAATCTAACACACTCTTTCCCAAAATAATTAAAAAGTAGAAGAAAAGTTGCACTCAAGAACTATCCACAAGTCAGAAAGAGAAGAACAAATACTGTATGTTAACACATATATATGGAATCTAAAAAAAATGGTTCTGATGAACCTAGGGGCAGGACAGGAATAAAGACGCAGACATAGAGAATGGACTTGAGGAAACAGGGAGGGGGAAAGCGAACCTGGGATGAAGTAAGAGAGTAGCATTGACATATATACACTACCAAATGTAAAATAACTAGCTAGTGGGAAGCAGCTGCATAGCACAGGGAGATCAGCTCGGTGTTTTGTGACCACCTAGAGGGGTGGGATAGGGAGGGTGGGAGGGAGACGCAAGAGGGAGGAGATAGGGGGATATATGTATATGTATAGCTGATTCACCTTGTTTTACAGCAGAAACTAACACAACATTGTAAAGAAATTATATTCCAATAAAGACGTTAAAAAAAAAAAGTATCCACGCATTCCTCCTCATTTATCAGCCAGAGAAAAGGAAGATAAATCATAGAAGAGTCAAAGGAATAAGCAATAGTCCGGTCCATCCTCATCAAGGGATTCCCAAATCATCCTTAAACCTACTACTGCCAAACCCAAAGCTAACTCAGGGAGGGTAGAGGCACAGCTGGGAGGGATAAGGCATGCACAGTATAGTGACAGGTCACTCAAGGCCCACACCACACAGTAGCTCCAGCGGGTGCCCAGCACTGAGCCTGACCTGCATCAATGGCTTGCATCAGGCACTCATACGTGGTCTGAACCAGTTTCCGAGCTCCCTCATCCACGTCTCCAACAAAAAACGTCTCATTCAGGTCCCCATGATAACCATTGCGATAAAGAGTGATGTCCACTGCAAAAGAATGTGCAAACATAAAGACCACACTTGTTTTTTATCTCAAAATTGAAGTTAACTTTCTCCAACATGACAGAATCAAGCAGCTTAATGAGAGATAACTTCTGCATTCACAAGTGACACCAATGAATACATACTTAATGCCCAAGAGACACTTCTTGTCTGTAATGCAACTGAACTCACTGTGGAAAACAGGTCCGTGGTCTCGCAGCACAAGCCAGACAGTGGGCTTTAATACTCTTACAGCAGTGGTTAGATCGTTTACGGCAGAAGAAAAATGTAACCCCGGATATATTCATGCAAGATCAATGACCCAAGTTAAGAACATTAAATGAAGGACTTTGCCACGTTTTGACATTAAACAGGAAATACTGCTTTCATTAGTTATCTTTAATGACTTTTTCCTCGTCCTAGTGAATCAATAAATAGAAACATTTACACTATTCTACACTTAGTTTTCAAAGACTCATTTGCCTTTCACTGATTTGTGACTATTCCCATGTTTAAAAATACAGATTACCACTACACCACTAAACTACACTAAATGTATCCTACGGAGCACATTAAATGAGTATTCTTAAACCATACATTTTCAATCCACTTAAAATATCACAATATAGGTGTGTTGGCTCTAGCACAACACTCACGTTCCTGAAAAACCTCACACATTATGTGTGTAATAAAAATAATAAGGCTTATATATGAAAAACAGCATTGGGCAGACCCCTCAAAACTTATGGAACTTTATAAACAGATACTCTAACTGAAGCAAAAACAATTCATATAAAAACAGTGTCAGGGCTTCCCTGGTGGTGCAGTGGTTGAGAGTCCTCCTGCCGATGCAGGGGACACGGGTTCGTGCCCCGGTCCGGGAGGATCCCACATGCCGCGGAGCGGCTGGGCCCATGAGCCATGGCCGCTGGGCCTGCGTGTCCAGAGCCTGTGCTCCGCAACGGGAGAGGCCACAACAGTGAGAGCCCCACGTACCGCCAGAAAACCAAACAAACAAACAAAAAAAAAACCAGTGTTGGTCAAGTCCCCACTACCATTCACAGCCAGCATCACAGCTGGTCCATTCTCTGTAGCCTTTAACACCTGGGCTCAGGCTTCCTTGTTTGATATATAGATCCTTGAAGATATCTGATTACTAAAGAGACCAAGTTCATCAATATTAAAAATACCATCGAGGGGAGCCTAATTCATCAACATTTTTTCAATCACAGAGGAAAATGTTTTTTGCAGCTTCTTTCTCTGCACTTGGAGTTTCCCAAAATAGCTTAACACAGTGGTCCCTAAAGCCACTTTCTGAACTTCTTACATCAAGGACAATACTTCTGCAGAATTTTTAGCTTTTTTTCTTAAGAGCTTCATATATTACTAATGATTTCTCTTTATCTGTAAGAAAGCCTGCCCTGACTTCTTCAAAACCAATAGTGGACTAAAAGGAATAAGCAAAAAAAAATCCCACTTGAATCAACATTACTTCCACACTTCACTGACATCTTTCCCCTATTTACCAATCACATAATGATCATCTGCATTAAAGAACCTGTATCAAGCACATCATACTAGAAGCACCTTGAAAGCAGTTAAACATCTTAAAACCATAAAATAGGTTTCCAGAGATTTTCAATTTCTTTTAAGTTTTAAATATGAAAAAAGTAAAAGACAGGAAGCAAGTGAAGAAAATGCAAGTCACTATTAGACTCCCAAAGCCTTGCTGTTTCTTTGCTAACAGTGACAAAAGTCACACTTATTTCTTACCATTAACAATATCACCTTCTTGCAAAGGCCGTCTGTCTGGAATTCCATGGCAGATCACTTCATTCACTGAAGTACAACAAGACTTTGGGAAATTATAATAATTCAGGGGAGAAGGATAGCAATTTCTTGCAATGCATGCCTATAATAAAATAAAAATACAGAGAGAATAATCTGGAATGTGCCAAAGAAAAAGTTAATCTGTATACAATTAATCATTTTAAAATTTGAAAAATGTGGAAAATTTTGTTGTACAAACGCTCCTAATGAAGAACTTATTTAAGATTTTATTTTAGAAATACTAGTAGCTATTACCTTAAACAGTAGATAAATAGTAGGGTTTGTAAGTCAGACCACAGGCAAACCAGTTTACTTGATAATCGCAAAGGAAAAGAAAATTCACATATTTCAAATATTTACATATACAGATGTCACTATATGAAGATTTTATTTTAGAATTACCTACTCCTTATTAAAAACATATTATTTAAATTTTAAATTAATGTGCACACTTAATGTAATTATAATTTCTTATATAGAAACAAGCCTCTATCCCTAATAATAAAATAAAAGTAATAAAAATAAAAATAAATACTAGTAATAATTAAGAGATAGTAAAGTATTCCCTGAGACATTTTAACCACTACATTCATGTGGAACAACAAAAGAACCTCTAAGAAAATGATCTGGTTCCCCATAAATAAGTCTTATTTTACTTGGATGTTTTTATACAGTGGTAGTCATAGCATACATAATTTCTCTTTCCACATTGCCACAGTCTTCCTACAAATAATTTTTAAATAGTTGCCTAGAATACACTTTGTGGAATGCACTATAATTTTATTGGCAATTCTAGTATTGAAAATTTATATTAGTTTCCTCAATTACAAAAAAAATATTATGATCAATAACTACATGCCTATCATTTTTCCTTATATTTAATGATATGCTTCTGTATTTCTTACAGCAGTATAAATACTAGTTAAGAGCACACAGAAGCAGATTGCGTTGACTGAAAATGCCAACTCCATTACTTACAAGTTGTGTAACCCTGGGCAACTTAACCTCTCTCTGCCTCAGTTTCCTTATCTGTAAGATGGAGATGACAGTAGCATCTATCTCATTGAGTTGCTGGGGAAATTAAATGAGTTAATAAAAGAAGCACGTAAAAGAGCACCTGGCCTATAGGAAGCATTCAAACTGCTATTAATGCATACCACATACAGCTGACACGAACAACCTGGGGCCACAGGGGGTGGGGGAAGGATGGAGGGGGAGGGGCACTGACTCCCTGCGCAGTCCAAATTCCACATATAACTTGACTCCCCCAAAACTTTACTAATACCCTACTGTTGACTTTACCAATAACAGACAGTTTAACACATATTTTGTATGTGTTATATACTGTATTCTTTATATTATATAATTCTTTGTATTATATACTGTACTCTTACAATAAAGTAAGCTAGAGAAAAGAAAATACTACTCTAAAAATCGTAAGAAAAAAAAGAATGCCACGTGGTGAGGCCAAAGAATTTTTTTTAATTTTTAATTAAATTTTTTTTAAAAATCGAAAGGAAGAGAAAATACATTTACAGTAGATATATATATTTATTGAAAAAAGATGAAAGATCTTTTTCATCACATGAAAAGATCCATGCAGGGACGTCCCTGGTGGCGCAGTGGATAAGACTCTGCGCTCCCAATGCAGGGGGCCCGGGTTCGATCCCTGGTCAGGAAACTAGATCCCACATGCATGCCACAACTAAGGAGCTCACCTGCCACAACTAAGGAGCTGATGAGCAGCAACTAAGGAGCCCTGGAGCTGCAACTAAGGAGCCCACTGCAACTAAGACCTGGTGCAACCAAATAAATAAATAAATACTAAAAAAAAAAAAAAAAGATCCATGCAGTTCAAACCTGTGTTGCTCAAGGGTCAACTGTACTTTATAACATGGAACAATATCCAAAAATCAGGATTTATAAAATTCCAAATAAAAAAATGTTCTAAACATTTTTATAGCTCAAGACACATTGTCAAATTTCCTTCCAAAAGGATAGTTCCAATTTACAATACCACCACCATGCAAAGGAGTACCAATTTCACCATCTTCCCGTAGGCAATGGACATAAACATCTTTAAAATACTTACTAATTTAGTAGGTCTTTATGACTTGCATTTGTTTGATTACCAGAGCAGGTTTAATTAGTTTTCCATGTGATTTATTAACTAATTATTGCTCTTCTACTATGAACAACCTAATCATATCATATATGTACTCATCTACTGTAGGGTATTTTTTTTTGTTTTTTTTATGATCATGAATATTTATTTACTAAAGGGTTTTAAGGTCTCTCTTTGGTAGATAAGCAATCTTTATTTTAAAAGTATACCTATACCATATTTACTACAAACATGTATCTGGTCTGTTTGTGGCCTTGTTATTACAGATATAAAAAGGAAGATGTTTTCCTACTAATCTAGTTTCAGAAGTTATATTCTTTTTTATTTCAAAATATTTGATGCATGTGGTAGCGTGATTTACTTAAAGTGCTAATAAAGCTAATCATCTTATAAAAGCTAAACTAAAATGTTATGAAATGTGAGGTTTCAGAAACAAGATATTTCAAGCTTACCTCAGACCCCAATACCACAGATACTTAAAGATGGGAATAATGACTGTTGAATACTTTCTATATTTGAAACAAAGTGAAAACTTTGCTTTCAAATTAGCCAAGTGTAGATATTCAGAACTTAGGTTTACTTAATTTTTTACTTTAATGTTTTAGACTAAACATCTAACAGTATGAAAAATTTTTTCAAAGCATAAAATTAAAATTCTTACTAAGTGTACAGCATGATCTATTTCTTCAGTAGTTACACCTGGTTTAATCATATCAGCAGCAATGTCCAGTACTTCTCTGGCAAGCTGTAAAAGAGAAACACTTCATACATTCAAGAAGAAATGAAATAGAAATAGAAATCTGTACCCTTTGGACTAACTTAGATTTTGTAGGATATTGATAAGACGAACCTCACTTTGCATATTATAATCCTGAATTTTCAGTTTACAACCATTTGTATGTATTTCTAACACCCATTAATAAAAGTGTATGCATGTGTGTGTAAACATATAAATAAAATTGGGCTAACTAGAAAATAGCTTAATAAGTACGTCTGACTGATTTCTATGTGAAAATGTACATCCTAAGTAATCTAAACAATAATGAACTGATGAAGTTTGAAGCTTCTCACAATTCTACAACAGGGAAGGGAAGGGAGGGAAATAAAAGAATAGATGAATGATTTTCCTCAAAGAACCACAGAAAATAACTATTACATGTAGAATGGATGAACAACAAGGTCCTACTGTACAGCACAGGGAACTATATTCAATATCCTGGAATAAACCATAATGGAAAAGAATATAAAAAAGAATGTATGTATAACTGAGTCACTTTGCTGTACAGCAGAAATTAACACAACATTGTAAATCAACTGTACTTCAAAAAGTAAATTTAAAAATAAAGTAAATATGGCTAATCACAGTTTTACTACGTAACATTTGCTACTTTTATAAATGAGCAAATCATTGACTTCATGTGTTATAACTACTTAAACATGTTCTATCCCAAGGGGGGGAGAAAAAAACTCTTACCCTACATACGAGTCGCATCCCTTCTATATCTTCAGATGAGAGTAACTTAATTTGAGAAGTACCCTTAAGAGCCTGCTCAGATTCAGACATTCCTGGTAAAGAAAATCAGTAAGTAAAACCAAAATGAACAAAAAGACGTAGTATATATTAGCATAATTATCCCCTAGATGATATAATAATAGTCAGGTCTCACTATTTCACACAATGGTATTTCATAATATGGGAGGGTCCAGGTCAGGTTTTCTGAAAAACTACTTGCAACATGAAATTTGCTAAACAAACTGAGAGAACAATTTTAAAGAACAAATTTCCAAATCTATGAGAAATCATTCAAGATGGAGTACTTATTATTTGCCCGGGAGTGTGTTAATAAGGTCAGTAAATGATTCACATTTGAAGAGCACCATACAATTTATAACTGTTTTCATGATCATCATCTCATGAAGCAAGTAGATTATCAACAACTGATAAATTAATTACACTCATTTCTTTTTTGAAACCGGAACCTAAGTCAGTGTTCTTTAAATGGCAGCTTGTGACCCTTTAGTGGCTATTAGTGGGCTATGACTAATATTTTTTTATAGTAAACAAATGGAATAGAAAATAATAGACTATATCATACAGGGTAAGTAAGTAAGTAAGCAAGTAAGTGCTGTTGTAAAATGTTTGACTGTTGATTTATACACACACACATATACACAGATCATGCTATAAAATACAGTTCTCTGGGTCATAGTCAAAAAAGTTTGAAAAATACTGCCCTAAGAATTTTCACTCATAAAATTAGTTTAATTGAAGTTATTCATACATTTAAAAGCATTAAACCCAGTATAATAATTATTTCAAAATCTGACAAAAAGAATATAACCATAAACTACTCTTTTTATAAATGCTGATATAACAATACCAAATAAAATATTATCAAACAGAATCCTAAAAACATAGTACAGCATGACTTCAGCGAGATTCATATTGGAAAGGCAAGGATGGTTCAATATTAAACTATTAATATAACTCATCATAGCCATAGATTAAGTAATGAAAAATAAATGATCATCTAGAAAGATAATTCTGATACCATAGCCAGCTACCACTTTTACATGATAAATGTAAATCTCAAGCCAAGAACCAACATCATGGAATGCCCACTCTCAGCACTAGTATTTTTAGCACTGTTCTGACAATACTAGCAGATGTACTAAACGAGAGAAAGAAACAAGACATATAAAATTAGGAAGAAAAGGAAAAACTCCTTATCAATTTCAGATACAATTATATATCTCTAGAACAAGGGAATACCTGGTAAATGACTAGAAATAAGAATTCGGCAAGTTGGCAGATAAGAAAAATATATAAAAATCAATAACTTTCCCATATACAAACAAGCAAAAAATACAGAAGATATTATATTCACAAGAATAACTTAAAAAGATAAAGTATCCAGGAATAACTTAACATTAAAAGGCCTAATGAAGGAAAGAAAAACATACCCTGTTCTTGGATAGGAAGACTCGATACGGTAAAGGTGTCAATTCTTCCAAAATTACTCTATAAATTTAATACTATCCCAATAAAAAATGGCAACAGGACATTTTTGGGAACCAGACAAGCTGATTCTAAATTTCACGTGGAAAAACAAACATGCAAGAACAGCCAGGAAAATTCTGAAAACGAGGAAAGGCGGGGGCAACAAGGCCTATCAAGTATGAAAACATGATATAGCTGTAATAATTAAGTTTGGCAATGGCATATGATTAGACAGATGGGTTAATGAAACAGAACAGAATCCCAAAACCTAAAGACGTGAAGATTTAATATAGTGATACAGCTTGCATTTTAAATCAGTAAGAAAGACTAATTTTTAAAAATAACTCGTGATGTCACAACCAGATATTCTGCTGGGAAAAAAATAAAGTTGAATCCCTACTTAACTCCTAAAGATAAATAAGTTTCAGATGGACCAAAAATTTTATCACACACACTCAAGAAGAGTAAAACCATAGAAACAGAAGAAAACATGGGAAAATGTTTTTATAATCTCTGAACCCAAAAGGTCTTTCTAGGTCATAAAGCCATAGGCACCTTATAAGAAAACACTGATGAATTTTACTACAGAAGAATGTTGAAAGTTTGTCATAAATGTAATGTTACAAAGACAAAAATGTAACTGCTTGATTGGGAGAAAACATTTCATAGTACATACATCAAGAGATTATTTTCCTTAATATAGAAAGAGCATTTATAAGTCAGTATGGAGAAAACTAAGTAATCTAACTGGGGGGAAAAAGTCTAAGGATATGAATAGACAGTTCAAAAGGAAAAAAAATACAAATGATTTTTAAAAATATAGAGATGCTCAACCTTACTCAAAATGCAAATTAAAAAAACTGCAAAATACCATTTTTCATCTTTCAAATTAGCACAGATCGCAAAACTTGATAAGATTCTAAGCTGGGGAAGATATAGGAAAAGAGGACTTCCCAGGTGGCTCGGTGGTTAAAAATCCGCCTGCCAACGCAGGGGACACGGGTTTGAGCCCTGGTCCGGGAAGATCCCACATGCCAGGAAGCAACTAAGCCCGTGTGCCACAACTACTGAAGCCCACGTGCCTAGAGCCTGTGCTCTGTAACAGGAGAAGCCACCGCAATGAGAAGCCCATGCACCGCAATGAAGAGTAGCGCTCCGCTCACGGCAACTAGAGAAAGCCCGTGCGCAGTAACGAAGACCCAATGTAGCCAAAAATAAATAAATTTATTTAAAAAGAAAAAAAGATACAGGGAAAGCGACTCTCATATGTTTTTATCTGGCAAAAAAATCTCTAAGATTTATAATACCTCTCAAAATTTTTAAAAATGCATGTATCCTGTGATCTAGCTATTTCACTTTAGGCAATTAACCTATAGAAATACTCTCAACATGTGTACAAATATGTAATTATAAGAACAGTTCCTACAGTCAAATTGTTAGAAGTAAAAACCTGGAAATAATCTAAATATACATTAGTAGGAGTCTGGTTTAATAAATTGTAACATGTCCACATAATGGAATACTTCAGTCATTAAAAAGAAAGAAATGGTTTTATATCGGATTATATGGAATATTTACAACATAAAATATAACAGAGCAAGGTGAAAAGGTGTATATAGTTTGTTCGTTTTGTGTATAATTGGGTGGGGGCGTGTTAATGTGTGTACACACAACAAATATCTCTGAAAAGTTCTACAAGAAATCATTAATAGTGATTACTTCTGGGGAAAGGTACTCCCTTTTCACTGTGCAACATTTTATCCTATTACAATTTACCTTATCTATGTACTCTTTAAAAATACAATTTAAAACTATATTCAAGAATATTAAATACAGTGTAATGAAATTATACATCCTCAACAGTATTCTATCATTCAGACTCTTTTCTTTCAATTTATCTGAAATAGTGGAGTTTAACTAAATTTTCAAATTATATTCATAAGGACTTAATACAGTTCCCTTTTTTTCTTTGAGAAAAAAGCAAAGGTAGCTTAGCTCAGTAGATTAAACCACATTCAACCATTTTTGACAAGCAAACTCAGTAATTTCACATAATCCAACTTTAGCCTATGCTGTAGAGTACCTATCTTCTCTGCATGTCTCACTATCATTAACCATAAAGGGAGAAGACAATAGAACCCACGCAAGGAGTGTTGAAAGTATTAAATGGAGTAATACATGTAAAGAGGTTGACACAGTGCCTGACACACAGTTATGAAAAAATATCAGTTATAGAATCATCAGCATCACCATTACTACTATTATCATCACCATTACTACTATTTCTATTACTGCTACAGTCCAGAGTCTTTAGTTAGGCATGCATTCAAGGCCTCTACCATCTGTTATTTCCTAAATGGATATTATTTAATTAAGGTTGGAGAACATGCTAAAATCAAAACTATTTTTAAAATCTAGAATTTGATATAACAACACTAAATACAATATTATGTTGAATGTAGCCTTTAACAGCCACATAAACAATGTTTTCACAATTGATTAGATTTCTAATGAGAGGAAAGAATCTTTAATGCTCTCAAATGTTCTAGTGTGCCTTGAAAAAACATATTTACATTTATTAGAAATCCAGCACTGAAACTTTTCTACTAAGAAAGCACTCTTTTCCTCTGTAGTAGTCTGCAAGCCCACAAACTGAACTATGAAGAAACAGCATAGCAGAATTTACCTAAAGGGTGATCAGCATAGTCTGGTCTTTGAATATAACTTGGCACTGGCCTTGTTGGCATCTGAAAAAAAACGAAGAGGCTACATGGATCCGATTCAAACATGAAAGTAACTTTCATTATTAAAATCTACTAACAGGGCTTCCCTGGTGGCGCAGTGGTTGACAGTCCGCCTGCCAATGCTGGGGACAGGGGTTTGTGCCCCAGTCCGGGAAGATCCCACATGCCGCGGAGCGGCTGCGCCCGTGAGCCATGGCCGCTGAGCCTGCGCGTCCGGAGCCTGTCCTCCGCAACGGGAGAGGCCACAACAGTGAGAGGCCCGCGTACCGAAAAAAAAAAAAAAAAAATCTACTAACAAAGAAAATAAAAGTGGGGGAATAAACACCAAATTCAAAAGTTCATGCATTTCATTGAAATCAGGGGTCCCCAACACCTGGCCACAGCCACGTACTGCACAGCAGGAGGTGAGCGGTGAAGCTTCACCTGCCGCTCCCCATCACTCACAGAAGCGCCTGAACCACCCCCCAGACCCGGCCCCGTGGAAAAACTGTCTTCCATGAAACCAGTCCCTGGTGCCAAAAAGGCTGGGGACCGCTGACTTAAATGAAAAAACAAGTTTTAAATGACATCTTAAATATCACAACATATCTGTTTTGTGAAGATCGAGCCTAGTGCTAATGCCACCCCCTTTCCCAGGATATGTAAGGAGTGGGGAGAGTGACAGAAGCCATTAAAGATTTAAGATTACATGCAGACAAGGAAGGTGCCCGTGTTGCTCCAAACAAATTGGTGAACCACAATCAGTAACAAAATGATGTCTCAAAGTAAATGTACACCAATATGTTCCTGGACATTATCTCTGGGAGCTACAATTAAATTTTCTTATATTTTTGACATTTTTCCAAATTTTAAAAATTAAAGATGTATCTTTTTTTGTGTGTGGTACGCGGGCCTCTCACTGTTGTGGCCTCTCCCGTTACGGAGCACAGGCTCTGGACGCCCAGGCTCAGCTGCCATGGCTCACGGGCCCAGACGCTCCGCGGCATGTGGGATCTTCCCGGACCGGGGCACAAACCCGCGTCCCCTGCATCGGCAGGTGGACTCTCAATCACTGTGCCACCAGGGAAGCCCCGATGTATCTCTTTTATAAAAAGAAAACAACAGTAAAAAGAATTTAAGTATTTGAGAATGACAAATAAATTTCAACTTAAGTCAATTCCTAGGTTAAGACTCTGAAGTCAGTCTGCCAAGAACGCTGGAAGGCACAGTAGTGGCAGAAAAGCCCTATCAAACTTAAGGTAGAAGAATATCACACTGAAAACATTTTAGAGAAGTAGTAATATACACTACCATTATGTTGGCCTAAAAATATCTATTCTACCTCATTCTTTCTTAAATATTAAAGAATCCTTCATCTAAAATTTTTCTACTTCATCCATGATTGCCAATTATCCCTACTAACTTCTAAATAATGTACCATAAAAGTTAAAAAGCTAGAATGTAAACTTAATCCTGATCACATGATTCATAATTGGAATACAAATTATAAGTATCATTTTTAGGAAACTGAAAATTGGTTTAAAAGAATGTTAAAATTTTATTACCTTATTTACTCACCAGTGGATAATGTGGTCTGAGTTTACCAGTATATCGATAACCTGCCCATGGGTCAGTGTTGATATCACCTTCTACAGTCCAGGGAGACACAGATTCTCGCTTGGCCTTTTCATCTTCTGGGAGATGGACAGATGAATGAGAGAAAGAAACGCCTCAGTGGTCAAGCTACTGAGCAGCAGCATACTTTAACTATCACCATTTGAAAGCCAAGCCAAAGAGCCCAGGCACAAAATCCAGCAAACTTCTACCCTAACCTAAGTCACCAAAGCTACCGCTTTCTTGCCACAGCCCTATGACTCCTCAAAGATCTAAGTGTCTTGGGAGAAAAAGCCCAAACTAAACATATTCTCATTTTTTACACAATGTTGAATAGGAACAGCTCATAGCTGAACTCCTTTTCTCAAGTAAATACTAAATGTATTCTCTCTACAATGTCAATTTATAGGAAGCCTGCTTTTTGAAATACAAAATTTGAACCTGGGGAAAACTTCCCAACTGAGAGCAGATATTACAAATGGATTCTGTGCTTTTACTAAAAGAACAGATTCTAAATAATCCCAAAGCAAATTTAAAGTAAAAAACAAAAACTTCTCACTTAGCTGATGAATGACTTTCAAGTCAACATTTTAAGTTGCTTAGAAAATTTGATGAGTATCATTTGCCTTTTTTTCAGGAAGGAGGTAACAGAAAGAAGTAGGTAATAGAAGGAAGTAGGAAAAGGCAAAGGGAGGGAACAATCAATCGGAAGTTACTGAAAATTCATTAGAAAAATTAAGAACCAAACACACACCTTACTACCAGGTTAGTTAATAATATACAATGTTGTATTTACTGAAATACACCTAAAAATCTTCACACAGAACCTACCCTTAATGGTATCTGAGCACATTAACTGCAGTTCTGATCCAAAAACCAAAATAAAACTACTAACCTAAGAGTTTAAATGGCAGGAATTCAAATCCCTCCTACACCAAGTAGCAGCCTATACACCTCCCAATGCACACCAGTGTCTTCCTGATTATTGTAATGCTAGCACAGGTTTTAAAAGGCAAGCTCCAAATAATTTTAGAAGTGTACAAGGAAAAAACTCCCCCCTTTAAGCAATCTATTTAAAATTGATTTTGGACAGATGGAATCATGTCATCTTAAGCTAAAGAGGAATGGTGAAATGGGTGAAGGTGATCAAAAGGTACAAAATTCCAGTCATATGATAAATAAGTCCTGGGGATATAAAGGACAGCATGGTGACTAACGTTATCAACAACAAGAAAAAGACGATCTAATCTCATTTTCTCATTTTACACATGAGGAAACTGAGGCAATATGGTTCACGTGGGCACAGAAATGTGGAAATGCTGCTTCCCAGTCCAGTACTCTCTCCAAAGAGCATGTGGTCAACTTGGGATTGAAAGGCCCTTGAGGGGCAACTGAAAAGAATGCAAAAATACCACCAATCCATTCACATTATTTTGGAAGAAAATACAATTATAATATTGCATATAACGTAAAGGAATAGAGGGGACTTCCCTGGCGGTCCAGTAGTTAAGACTCTGAAGTCCCAATCAGGGGGCATGGGTTCAAACCCTGGTCGGGGAACTAATAAGATTCCCTCATGCCACATGGCACAGCCAAAAGAAAAAAAAGTAAAGGAATAGAAAGAGAGAAAGGAAAGCTCTACTACACTACTAAATTTTAGATATCTTTCTCCCCTATGAAATTCAGGAAAGTTTTCCTATTGACATTAACATTCACACGAAACTGTTTCTCATTCCAGGACAGAAATGGACTCCATTCACTGCCACTAGGGTCAAACATTATAGAAGATAGTTTAAAATGCAGGCCAACTTACACCTGCTTTAGCTGTGTGAAGCGCTTCTGTCTGAATCATAAACTTCTGTCTGAATCATAAACTTCAAGAATAATTTTCACCAGAAACAGGACAGAACAGCAATCAAGATGCAGGTTTTTTGCTTTAACATCATCCAAGGGAGGGTGAAAACGAAGGACGTAAAATCTTTCCTTCCTACTGATCTGGATTCTGAAACTTCCACAATCAATCTTCAAGAGAATTGAAAGCAGACCTCCAACAAATAATATAACCCAAAAGCTATCTAAATAAGAATGAAATATGGAAAGCTCTTTTCTAGTCTCTAGGTATAATTTACTTAGGGAAAGTTTCTCTTCCGAAGTAAGTTTTTCTTAATATAAACTATTTACGGATCAATTGATTCAAGCCCCTAAGTCTCAGACACATACGTAATAGAAACCTAATAAATATGAATTGGACTGGGGGTTGGTAACAAAATTGCATACTAACTGGTGTTTTTCAAATGACTGTGAAAGCACAGGACAGCATAAATGAACATCTGTAAGCTGTCTTTCAAACATCACAATGCAACAGGGCCAGGTAAGCTGCAGGTGGTGTCAAAGAGTACCTGATACGTGCAAGATCAGGTACCAAGTACAGCACACCTTTCTTTCTTTCCTCTTTAAAAGGTTCTGTGCAGGTGGCCTCAGCTGCCACAAAAGAACTGCCCATATCTAAGCTTTGCCTGGAACAGAATCTTCTGATCACAATCCTGACTCAGTTCTCCCAGAGGTGATTATTAAATGGCTACTGAGCACTTACTATGCACTGTACATACACCAAGCACTCTACATAGATTTGTTTATTTAACACTCAAAATAAATGCATGATTTCGGCAGCTTGGAAGTGAGGCTTAGAGTAATCCGTGCTCACAAAACTTGGTGGAACCGGTTTTGAAATATTACCTAATACCTTCCCTCCGCAATCCAAAATTCAAGCACACTAATTTGGAAGGGTAGAAGAGTAGAATAAAAAGTATTATTTAGAGGGTTTTTTTTGGCCGCGCTGTGCGGCTTGTAGGATCTTATTTCCCCGACCAGGGATTGAACCCAGGCCATGGCAGTGAAAGCGCCAAGTACTAACCACTGGACCACCAGGGAATCCCACAGAGGTTTTTCTTTTGTGTTTTTAAACGAGTTTTTATATCATATCTTTGGCTATTCAAAAGATACTTGTCGGGACTTCCCTGGTGATGCAGTGGTTGAGAGTTCGCCTGCCAATGCAGGGGACATGGGTTCATGCTCCGGTCCGGGAAGATCCCACATGCTGCGGAGCGGCTGGGTCCGTGAGCCATGGCTGCTGAGCCTGCGCGTCCGGAGCCTGTGCTCCGCCACGGGAGAGGCCACAACAGTGAGAGGCCCGCACACCACAAAAATAAAAATAAATAAATAAATAAAAAGATACGTGTCAACCATGTCCACCTTTTACTTTAGGAAAATGGGAAGCAAAGAAACACACTGAGTATATCAGTGGTGAGTGTAAAAAGTGTAGAATAATATAGTATTGAGATGTGAAGTGCTACAACTTTTACAGATCAAAGGCAATGGTACTGTGTAAACTCTGGCAGGAGATATGTGTAAGAAATATGCACCCAAGCATCAGCATTACATGCATTTAAGGACTTGACAACCTAACTGGTCTTCTTTACTAGGACACATAAAAAGTAAATTCTGCTCTTAAGTCATTTAACTCACACTTGAAATATTCCTAAGGCCTGATTAGCTTCTGCAACCAAGAAAACTCCTGGTCCAAATGATTTCACTGGTGAATTCTACCAAACATTTACAGAAGAAATAAGACCAATTCTACACAACCTCTTCCAGAAAATAGAAGCGGAGGAAATGTTTCCCATTCTATAGGTCCAGGATTACTCTAATGCCAGATCCAGTCAAAGACATTAAAAGCAAATTACAGACCAATATCCCTCATGAACATAAATATAAATGGGTCATCTTTAATTAGAGATCAGTTCACATGAACTGTTTGCTACATTATTTCACTATTATTTCTTGGAATGAGGTGCTATCTTTTAAGATGCCCTGGTTCCTTCCCAGCCCAACATTCTTTTCCCCTAATCCCTTTCTCAATACTCTTCTTAGCCCTGGAGATGACCTTTCCCCACACCATTCCCTCCTCTAGGACTGTCATCCACAATGGTAGTTGGGTTCAATTTATTAGGGCGTGAAAGACACAGGGCTGGCAGCTGAGGGCTGACTCTACCCAACACAGCCCAAAGTGATCAAGAATATTAAGCTCACCCACTGAAGAAATCATCCCCTAAGATCCAAGAGGGCACAGTCTGAAACACGGCACCATACTAAACTCTAGAGGTATAAGTAAAACACAAACCGTCTTAGTCCAATGCAGTAACGACTACTTAGGAAACACCAGCTGTTTAACTCTCTTGCAGTGTAAGTCATAATGAAATAGCTCTATCCTTAGAAACCCAATATTGAAGAAACAAGCACACTTCAATGAGTTGGCAAACACTTGCAGTAGAGACCCATTCTTTCTTTCTTTATTTATTTATTTATGGCTGCATTGGGTCTTCGTTGCTACACACGGGCATTCTCTAGTTGCTGCAAGCGGGGGCTAGTCTTCGTTGCGGTGCACGGGCTTCTCATTGCAGTGGCTTCTCTTGTTGTGGAGCACGGGCTCTAGGCACACAGTCTTCAGTAGTTGTGGCACGAGGGCTCAGCAGTTGTGGCTCGTGGGCTCTAGAGCACAGGCTCAGTAGTTGTGGCACACGGGCTTAGTTGCTCTGTGGCACATGGGATGTTCCCGGACCAGGGCTCAAACCCGTGTCCCCTGCATTGGCAGGCGGATTCTTAACCACTGCACCACCAGAGAAGCCCCAAGTTCTTTTAGTAACATACTCTTTCACCTCAATCCTTCAGTTCCCTGTGCTTTAAGTTCCTGAATATAAAATGTTAATAATTGGCTCAAAGAGCTCTAAAAATACCTAACACATTTGATATACAGTATTTAAAGTATAAGTGAATAAAATAAAATGGCATATTTAAACCTATCTCTACACTTTGCAGGTAGCAAATCCTGCCATTTATGCTTTTTAAACTCATTTATTCACATCATTTTTCCTCATCTCTAACCACATTTCCTCCCACAATAGCCTAGCATTTCCGTTAAATGTAGACTTTGCTTTATACAACCACAGAATATATGTCTTTTTAAATTTTTATTTCCTTTTCCTTGAAATGGTGGTTAAACTGACCTCAATGAGATTTTTAAGGTATATACACATATAAAACAATCTACCAAACTTTATTAAATCAGCAAATTCCTTAAAAATATAAAGTAGATGAAGTAAAAATACCAAGATCAGTAAGTTGAAAGAAAATCTTATACCAAGAACCACGTACTATCTGCCAATCCACCCATAAGGATGGCAATGCTATAAGAAAAAAAGCCCTTGTCAATTTGCAAGTAATTGTGACGAGTTGTCCTGAGCTAGCCACACTAACGGCTTGAATTTATAGGATGAGTCGCGAAAGCAGAAAAGGCCATTCGAATCAGCAATAGATCAGTGTGGTTGACAGCAATAGCTAAAAAGCAGCCAATAGTTTCACTTTGTGGTGTCTCAAAAAGGAAAACTAAACATTAGACTGTAAGGAATAACATTAAAACATCCAAAAAACAAAGTGATATAATTTTGAGTTAGACAGCAACTGAAATTGAAACTAAACAAGAACAAAAGCGATTTGATTAAATGAAGCCAGATAGCTCGTGCGCCCTTGCCTACAACACACAAACGCTTCTAGCAAAGGAAAGCGGGTGCCAGATGCCAAAAGTTTAGGATGTCCTCTGGTATTGCTCAAGCCAGATCCCACTCGTGGCAGCCATCTCATGTTACATATGTGAAACAAGATTAACAGAGATATTAGTCACGTTTTATTTAAATGATTACATACCACAAAGAACAAAAAATGTCCTAATTCTAGCTTTTGGGATTATACCGTCAGAACATTCAAATATACGCTTTCAGAGCTGGAAGAATTCTTGTCTTCTGCACAAAGCCACTTGTAAGAAAAATGGTATAGAGATGTGTGACTTTACTTACTTGCTTTCTTATGTAGTAACTTGTGAGTAGCCCAGCTTCCTTTAAAACATTCCTAAAAGGAACAAACATGAAAATTAGTGTCACACTTTCTTTTTTTTAAAAAAATTAATTTATTTTATTTATTTATTTATTTTTGGCTGTGCTGGGTCTTCGTTGCTGCACACGGCTTTCTCTAGTTGCGGTGAGCGAGGGCTACACTTCATTGCAGTGTGCGGGCTTCGCTTTGCAGTGGCTTCTCCGGTTGTGGAGCATGGGCTTCAGTAGTTGCGGCATGCGGGCTCGGTAGTTGTGGCTCACGGGCTCTACAGCACAGGCTCAGTAGTTGTGGCGCACGGGCTTACTTGCTCCGCGGCATGTGGTATCTTCCCGGACTAGGGATCGAACCCGTGTCCCCTGCATTGGAAGGCAGATTCTCAACCACTGCATCACCAGGGAAGCCCCCAGGCTTTCCTTAATTAGAAATATTTTAAAGAACTTTATATATAAGAAATAGTTATTGGAAACCTTATTTGCGAAAATCAACATCTGTAACTTCACTACATTAAATATTTGGAAAAGCTTAAAAATGATAATGCCTATTTTAAAACTCATTTCATAAAGCAACCTAATGGATTAGAGACCTAAATGTAAGACCGGACACTATGAAACTCTTAGAGGAAAACACAGGAAGAACACTCTTTAACATAAATTTAACATAAACATAACAGCAAGATCTTTTTTGATCCACCTCCTAGAGTAATAGAAATAAAAACAAAAAGAAATAAATGGGACCTAATAAAACTTAAAAGCTTTTGCAAAGTAAAGGAAACTGCAAACAAGCTGAAAAGATAACCCTCAGAATGGGAGAAAATATTTGCAAATGAATCAACGGACATAGGATTAATCTCCAAAATACATAAACAGCTCATGCAGCTCAATACTAAAAAACAAACAGCCCAATCAAAAAATGGGCAGAAGACCTAAATAGACATTTCTCCAAAGAAGACATACAGATGGCCAAGAAGCACATGAAAAGCTGCTCAACATCACTAATTATTAGACAAATGCAAATCAAAACTACAATGAGGGGGCTTCCCTGGTGGCGCAGTGGTTGGGAGTCTGCCTGCCGATGTGGGGGGCGCGGGTTCGTGCCCCGGTCAGGGAGGATCCCGCGTGCCGCAGAGCGGCTGGGCCCGTGGGCCGTGGCCGCTGGGCCTGCACGTCCGGAGCCTGTGCTCCACAAAGGGGAGGCCGCAGTGGTGGGAGGCCCGCGTACCGCAAAAAAAAAAAAAAAAAAAAAAAACTACAATGAGGTATCACCTCACACCAGTTAGAATAGGCATCATCAGAAAATCTACAAACAACAAATGCTGGACAGGGTGTGGAGAAAAGGGAACCCTCTTGCACTGTTGGGAATGTAAATTGATAACAGCCACTATGGAGAACAGTATGGAGGTTCCTTAAAAAACTAAAAATAGAATTACCATATAACCCAGCAATCCCACTACTGGGCATATACCCTAAGAAAAACCACAATTCAAAAAGGCACACGCACCCCAATGTTCATTGCAGCACTATTTACAATAGCCAGGTCATGGAAGCAACCTAAATGCCCATCGACAGATGAATGGATAAAGAAGACGTGGTACATATATACAATGGAATATTACTCAGCCATAAAAAGGAACAAAATTGGATCATTTGTAGAGACATGGATGGATCTAGAGACTGTCATACAGAGTTAAGCAAGTCAGAAAGAGAAAAACAAGTATCGTATATTAACACATATATGTGGAACCTAGAAAAATGGTACAGGTGAACCAGTTTGCAGGGCAGAAATTGAGACACAGATGTAGAGAACAAACGTATGGACATCAAAGGGGGTAAGTGGTGGGTGGTGGTGGGTGGTGGTGTGATGAATTGGGAGACTGGGATTGACATATATATACTAATATGTATAAAATAGATAACTAATAAGAACCTGCTGTATAAAGAAATAAAATTCAAAAAAAAAATAAAGCAACCTAAACTTCAGATTACATACTTCAAATAAGCCAAAAAACATTAGTCAATACTGTAAATAGTAGCCATAGTTATATTTCAATTTCATGTCATCAAATTATTTTGAAGAATTTGAAAAGAACTCTGAACCAATGAAGTAATCATACACTGCGGGAAATAAAAATAAGGAAAATTTTGCAGATTCTTCCATGATTTATAGTAGTTTGACTCCCAGTTAGTCATATCCACTTTGTTTACTATGTGCTGACAGCCCTACTAGACTAGACTGTAAGCTCCGTGAGGGAAAGGACTATGTCAAGTTTACCACTATATCTCCAGAGCCAAGCAGAGCGCCTGGCACATGGAGGAGTTTCAGTGAACACCTGCATATTGATCAGAATGGATAAATAAATAACTAGAAAGACTAGACTTTTCAGTTGGGAAAATACGTTCGTGTGACATAATTCAGACACCAGTAAGTAGTACTGAATTGGGAAAATGAATTCAAGTAGTAAATTGAATTCAAGTAATGAACTCAAGTAATAAATTGGAAAAATGAATTCAACCAGACATAGATTTTACTGATGCTTTGACTTTTATAGTCTTTCCTTCAAATAATTTAAAATTACTCAAATAAATCATTACAAATACTAAGAAATTTCACAAATCCCTACAAACGTTTTGACTTTGCAAACACACAAAAAAATCCAGGAATAAGAGGAAAGCTAAAGAAAAAATAGAAGGAGAAAAAAAGAAAAATCCCTAGGACTATGTAGTAATCAACACCCATTACACCAGTGATGCTAAAAGCTGCTTTCCCTAGAGATTTACCCAACAGCCTCGGCTGGTTTCCCCCTCCAGGGCCAGACCTTCACTACTTCCCCTTCACTCCCCTCGCATCTTCCGCAACGAGCAGCAGTTGAGTCAAAAATCCCAGATTAACCCATTACCTCCTACTACAACCTACAACCTCAACAGACTTCAACGGTATAAAAAGGTGTATGCAACATTAAAGACTTCTCCAGTTTTGAAGTTGAAACCGAGCTCAGTCTTTTGGGGAGGATGGGAGATATAGGAGGCAGAATAATGGTACCTAAAGATGTCCGTGTCCTAATCCTCAAAACCTGTGAATATGTTAGTTTACAACTAAGGTAAAGGGGAATATAAGCTGTTAATCAGCTGACTTCGAGAATGGGGAAGACTATACTGTTTACCCAGATGGGACTAATGTGATCACAGGGTCCTTAAGAGGTGGAAGAGGAAGGCAGAAGGAGTCAGAGAAAGATGTAATGATGGAAGCATGGCCACAGAAATGTTACATTACTGGCTATGAAGACAGAGGAAGGGAGCCACCAGCCAAGGGATGCAAGGAGCCTCTAGAAACTGAAAAGAGCAAATAACACATTCTCCTAGAGTCTCCAGAAAGGAATGCCAACCTGCCAACACCTGCTTTTAGCCCTGAGACCTGTGTCAGACATACTGAACCGCAAGATAACAAAGCTGTGTTGTTTGAAGCCACCAAGTTTGTTGTAATTTGTTTTGGCAGCTATAGAAAACTAACACAGGAAGGAAACTAGAGTTACCCCTATCTGTTGTCACTGCAAAAACCACTCACAACTGGCACAAAAATCAATTCCTCCCCACCATGGAGTTATAGGAAATTGGTAGAAAAACAAATATTTTTCTATGATTTTACCACAAAAGAGGATTATTAAGATTAATCGAAAAGTCCCAAGAACTAAAAAGGAATAAATTATTTCTTCAGTATTAACCTATTACATCGGGGTTGCCAACCCCCGAGCCACAGACCGGTACTGGTCTGTGGCCTGTTAGGAACCAGGCCGCACAGCAGGAGGTGAGCAGCGGGCGGGTGAGCGAATGAAGCTTCATCTGTATTTACAGCCGCTCCCCATCGCTCGCATTACCGCCTGAGCTCCACCTCCTGTCAGATCAGCAGCATTAGATTCTCACAGGAGCGCGAACGCTACTGTGAACTGCACATGCAAGGCATTTAGGTTGTGCACTCCTCATGAGAATCTGATGCCTGATAATCTGAGGCGGAGCTGAGGGGGTGATGCTAGCACTGGGGAGCGGCTGCAAATACAGATTATCATTAGCAGAGAGGTTTGACTGCACAGAGACCTTAATCAATTGCTTGCAGACTCACATCAAAACCCTATCAGTGAGTGGCAAGTGAAAATGACCTCAGGGCTCCCACTGATTCTGCATTATGGTGAGTTGTATAATTATTTCATTATATATTACAATGTAATAATGATAGAAATAAAGCGCACAATAGATGTAACATGCTTGAATCATCCCGAAACCATACCGCCCCCCCACATCCTGGTCCATGGAAAAATTGTCTTCCACGAAAGCAGTCCCTGGTGCCAAAAAGGTTGGAGACCGCTGCATTACATAAGACAGGAAAACTCAATGTTGAATTGTAATAGGAAGACAACCATAGTAAAAACTGTAAATTATCATTTACTAAATACATGTGCACTATACACCTATATCTCATTTCATCCTCACAAAAACCCTGCGAGGCAGATGGCACTGTCCCCATTTTACAAATGATAAAACTGAAGCACAGATAAACTAGATAATTTGTCTATCACATAACAGAACCGTACCTGGCAGAAGGAGGACTCAAAACCAGGATTACCTGACTACAGGTCATGCTTTCTCACTGTTTTACAGTGTGTGAATGGGCTGGGCGGGGTGGGGGGGAGGGGTGTTTTGCGCATACTCAATTCAAAGTACTGATTTAGCACCAAACCTGGAACTAGAAAACACAGGTGTGATTAAGCTATACCATGTGTTAGCTATACCATTATAAGCTCTAAAATTTTACCTTTAAATCTAGGAAATGATGACACTTACTACCAGTTTAATGGATCCTCAGTTGCTCCACCTATAAAGTGGGTTGATTTTCTCCAGGAGAAGATCACATAGCAGATTAAAGGAGATAATGCAACTAACATATATAAAAGTAGTTAAAGTGTCTAGCACGTAGCAAGTATCAACGTATGACATCTTAGTGCTTATCAGCATACCCAGCATTAAGCAGGTTTTCTCCACAACCGTTAGGGAAGAAACAAAGATAATGTGATCATATACACAAAAGCCTTCCAGGGGACTCCCTGGTGATCCAGTGGTTAGGTCTCCACGCCCTTTCACTGCCAAGTGCCTGGGTTCAATCCCTGGTGAGGAACTAAGATCCCACATGCTGCACAGTGCAGCCAATAAAAAAAAAACCTTGTAGGGGCTTCCCTGGTGTCGCAGTGGTTGAGAGTCCGCCTGCCGATGCAGGGGACACGGGTTCGTGCCCCGGTCCGGAAAGATCCCACGTGCCGCGGAGCCGCTGAGGCTGCGCGTCCGGAGCCTGCGCTCCGCAATGGGAGGGGCCGCGGCGGTGAGAGGCCGCGTACCGCAAAAAAAAAAAAAAAAAAAAAAACCTTGTAGCTGTAGAAGGAAACCTTTCACCACTTTCCAGGACAGATTGCAAGCTGCCTGATTCATAGCCATCCTCCCCTTTCCTCAACAGCCAAAGAATCCTGCTAGAGTGGAGTTGTGGGAACACTGCTAAAAACATTCCCAGCCTCCTTGAAGCTGCAGGTGGACACGTGACCCAGTCTGGCCAACCAAGTGTAAGCCCAGTTGTTGGGTGGGGCTTCTGCAAAGCTTCTGAGAAAAGAAACACCTATCTTTTACTCTTTGCCCTTTCCCCTCTTCAAACCCGGAGATGTTGCCTGAAGTGAAGTAGCAGTGCTGTGCCTGCAAAACGACAAGCACACCCCAAGAAGCCTGGGTCCCTAATGACTTTGTGGAGCTGCTGTTCCAAGTCCCAACACATCCACCTCCAGACTCCTCATCATAGTAGAAAAACAATAACAGAGACGTCAGTAAAAAACTCCACAACTTTAGTTTTGGTGGATATACTGGTTAGAAATTGCATTGGATTATGAGGTACGAAAACTCAAAGAACACTGGGATAAACAATCACTCACCTGTTTAATAAAAGACAAAAAGGGGGCTGGAGGAGTGATGGGTGAAAGCAGCAATAATAAAATCCCTGGAACCTGTAAAATGTTACCTTATTCGGGAAAGGGGTTGCTGCATATGTGATTAAATTAAGGATTTTATGATAGGGAAATTATCCTGGATTATGCAGGTTGGCCCTAAATGCCATCATCACGAGTGTCCTTGTAAGAAGGAGGAAGAGGGGGGTTCACACACAGAGAAAAGGAAAACGTAATGTGCCTAGGAGGGCAGAGATCAGAGTGATGTGGTAGAGCCCCTGGAGGGAGCGCGGCCCTGCCAGCACCTTGATTTAGGTTCAATGAAACTGATTTTGGACTTCTGGCCTCCAGAACTAAAAGAGGATAAATGTCTGTTGTTTTAAGCCACTCAGTTTGGGGGATTTGTTACAGCGGCCACAAGAAACTAATACAGTGACTAACAAGACATCAGGGCACACACTGAAACAGGGTGAGGGACTAACTACAGTCTTTCTGAAGCTTTTTCCACTTACATGTACTTATTTATGGACTCAACTCCCAATTATCCACGGTAATTTTTAAATGGGGCAAGCAAAAGCACATGACTTACTTTAAGAAACCTAACTTCAGTCAGCAATTTCAACCTCTTCTCTTCCTTCCCTCTCCAAACTATTCCTCCTCATAGACATGATTGGCAAAAGTGACAAGACAGACTGGAGCTTCTTGTTTTCCTTCTTCCAGTCTAGCCTACAGCAGAGATGTTTATGGTAGTAAGACTGTCAGCAAGGAAAAGGTCAGGGATGGAAGGAAAGGGAGAAGTTCAGGGCAGGTCCTAGGACTGCAGTCTGAGTCCACCAAGCCCTGAGGCAAAAATCCCACCATGGCAGCATGGTAGGCATGCTACTGCCATCCTTCACTTCCAGGCCTTAACTCCAATGTTTCCTGAACACCAGACCAACCATCTGCATACCAACTATGCTTGGTACAATTTTCAATTCATTTTCATTATGCCAGCTCAGAATAAAGCAACTGAATGTCTGCCCAATGAGAACTAAGTATGGCTAAAGTGGCTTACATGTCTCCTAGGTATTGATATAGCCAATACTACAGCAATACTGTGAATAGTCTTCCCTGAAAAAAATCAAAGATTCCAGCTAAATAAACCCCTTTAAAGAAGCTTAAGATATAACTGAATCAGGATCCAAAAAAAAAAAAAATCAATAGGTAATTTGAAAAGGAAAACAGTTTGAAAACTAGAAGAAATTTACAATTTTCTAGAAGATTAAATTTGCCAAGCAGCCAATTTCCCACCCAATAGCAACTCTACTCTGTCTTATATCTTATGTAAAATTGATAGAGATTTTTTAAATGCTACTATATTAATATATCCCAACACAAATAACCATTTTTAAAATGAATTTTATCTTCTACAGACAATGTACTAATTTTAAATGCTTGCTCAGGGCCATGTATAATATTTTGAATGTCCAAATATTCAAATACAGATTAGAAAGTGAACATCTTTAATGTATAATGATACCATCTAGGCTTGAGTATACATTTCACTGTATCAATTCCTATAGTACAAGACTTAACATTTTCAGACCACTGAAGGCTTTGAGAATCTTGGGAAAGCAATCATTCCCCTCCACAGAAAAAAAAATTATCCATGCACATATAAAATACAGAGTGCCATGTGGTTGTAATGTGCACTCTGTACTTGTATGTATGAATGAGTGAATGAACAGACTTGTATGCCCATGTTTATATGCGCATAGGTGCTGGGCATTCGGCAGTGAACAATATAGGCCTATTCTAGACAAATATTACATGGCTAATCACACAATTTACTACATAGTTTAAGTCATAAGGGCTAAACAGAAAAAATACACAGTGCTATGAGAAGAAGTAGAAGACAAGAGCTAAAGACAGAGGCAGAGATAAGAACCTGTTAAAAATTCTGGTCTATTGGGGCTTCCCTGGTGGCGCAGTGGTTGAAAGTCCACCTGCCGATGCAGGGGACACGGGTTCGTGCCCCGGTCTGGGAATATCCCACATGCCGCGGAGCGGCTGGGCCCGTGAGCCATGGCCGCTGAGCCTGCGCGTCCGGAGCCTGTGCTCCGCAAAGGGAGAGGCCACAACAGTGAGAGGCCCGCATAACGCAAAAAAAAAAAAATTCTGGTCTATTCTAATGACAACAGAAAAAGCCACTAAAGCGTTTTAAATGAAGGAACAACCTGATGAAGACTTGAGTTTACAGCATCCCTGATCTCCATCCACACACCCCAAATTAAAACTTTAATACACAGAATCATCCTGAAGAACTCCATAAAGCTGATTTTTAATACAGGCAGTCCTTGCTTTGCATAGTAGTAAACAATCATACAAGCTGTAACCGTAAAAAGCAATATTCAGGGCTTCCCTGGTGGCGCAGTGGTTAAGAATCCACCTGCCAATGCAGGGGACACAGGTTCGATCCCTGGTCCGGGAAGATCCCACATGCCACAGAGCAATTAAGTCCATGCGCCACAACTACTGAGCCTGCAGTCTAGAGCCCACGAGCCACAACTACTGAGCCCACGTGCCACAACTACTGAAGCCTGCGTGCATAGAGTTCGTGCTCTGCAACAAGAGAAGCCAATGCAGTGAGAAGCCCGCGCACTGCAACAAAGAGTAGCCCCCGCTCGCCGCAACTAGAGAAGCCTGTGCACGGCAACGAAGACCCAACACAGTCATGAATAAATAAATAAATAAACAAATAAATAAATGAACAAGATGTTTAAGAAAAATTCTCGTACTGTAGGTTATAAATATACAGGAAACTGAAAAAGTAAAACTAATATTTGTTTAGTATACTGTAATTTAAAACATTAGATATATTGAAAATTAGGGTATTTTATTTCTTTATTTTAAAACTTATCAAGACTAATTTGAACACGTGTGCCTTCTTCCCACTGTATAACTCAGTAAACAGAGTGAATATCTTTGTTATGCTTGGCAGATTGTCACACTCCTTTTTAGGTTTAAAACAGCTTCCAAATTTTATCCTTTGCACTCTCAATACCTCTGAGAGTTCTTTTAATGTAAAATTTTTTGTTGGTGTCACTTCCCCTGAGACACCATCATTCTTTTCATCACAACCATTTTCCTCATTTATGTCAACAAGTCTGTCCGACTTCCTCTGGCTGCATATCTATAGAGTCTCTAGAAAGGTGGGCAATGTCAACACTCCCCTGGGTCAGCTGTTTCTTCCACAACTCCATTTATGTTCCATTTAGATTTCACTTCTAGCATTAACACTTAGCACTTCTTTGTTGCACTTCCATCTTTGTTAGCCAATTCCTTCTTTCAATGATCCATTTTTGTAAAATGTCACATAAGTTTAATCATTGGGAAACAAGAAAGCTAGGCAACTACAGGCTCTGCTGTCTGCAAGAGAACCGAGTGACAGATGCACAGGGACCAATTGCTGACAGGCTTTGAACGAAGTGGAGGGACTGGTCACTCACTGATCAAGACGCACAGCTGTGATTTACGCAGTGATCTGAGGACTGAAGAGCTAGCAATGAAGTCTTATGTACTTCATGTCATTACTCATGTTGTTCGGAGACTGGTTTTAACTACTCTATGGTAACTAGATTCATGCATATCAAAACTGCAAAATAAGATCTGCCTTTATATAGCTGGCAACCCAATACAACCTATTTATAAACTTTTCTAAATAGGTTATGTGAACAAAGTACTTTTGCCTCACCCAGCATCTTTTTTTGACCTCACAGAAGCTGACACATATTTCCTTAAATAAAATAACATCTCTATCCCAACTGATTCATTTAGAGAACACAGAAGTTTACACACCAATTTAACTCAAGAAAGGGAGGGGAAAGAACGAACCATCAGAGAGGAGAGATACAAGAAGCATTTAAAATGTTAAAGAAAATTAGTATTTTCACCTAATTTTTTTAACACTACCAAAAAATCCATTGCCTACTTACTACTAAGGATAATTCATAATTCATAAAGGGTTTATAGGTAGGGACAACTCAAAACTCACATGATTTTCTAAATTAAGTGTAGGGCAGCAGCTAAAATCATGGACTTTGAAGTCAGACAGACTTGTCCCATAGTTTGATCATTTATTAGCTGTAAGGGGAAAAAAAATCTTAATATCTCTGCGTTCCACTTACTGCAATGTAGGGAAAACTGTGTAAAAATGTGTGGCCAATAACAGTTTTATCAATTTTATTATTTTTTTAATAGATTTATTTATTTTTGGCTGCATTGGGTCTTCGTTGCTGTGCGTGGGGCTTTCTCTAGTTGCGGCAAGCAGGGGCTACTCTTCATTGCAGTGTGCGGGCTTCTCATTGCAGTGGCTTCTCTTGTTGTGGAGCACGGGCTCTCTACGTGCATGGGTTTCAGTAGTTGTGGCTCACAGGCTCAGTAGCTGTGGCTCACGGGCTCTAGAGCGCAGGCTCAGTAGTTGTGGCACACGGGCTTAGATGCTCCGCGGCATGTGGGATCTTCCCGGACCAGGGATCAAACCCATGTTCGCTGCATTGGCAGGCAGATTCTTAACCACTGCGCCACCAGGGAAGTCCCTCAATCTTATTATTTTTAAAAGCAATTTAAACTTGAAATTTGAAAAGATGATGCACCTGTATATTTTTAACATGTCTGTGTCAACCCTGCCCTGAATTCTTAGCTTATGAAAACTTATGGCAGTTAGGCAGCTAGTGATGACTGTAACCTTTGTAGCTGACTAGCATCACTGTCCACGGAACCTGCGCATTGGGGAAGGGGATGCAAGAGTCGGGAAGAGGGACTTCCCTGATGGCACAGTGGTTAAGCATCTGCCTGCCAGTGCAGGGGACACGGGTTCGATCACTGGTCCAGGAAGATCCCACACATGCTTCAGAGTAACTAAGCCTGTGAGCCACAACTACTGAGTCCGCGTGCTGCAACGTCTGAAGTCCGGTCACCTAGAGCCCGTGTTCCGCAACAAAAGAAGCCACCGCAATGAGAAGCCCGCGCACCACAACGAAGAGTAGCCCCCTCTCGCCACAACTAGAAAAAGCCCACGCACAGCAACGAAGACCCAAGGCAGCCAAAAATAAATAAAATTAAAAAAAAAAAAAAAAGTCAGGAAGAACCTTAGGTTTGAACAGGCTCTCCAGCCAACACAGAGACCATCACAGAGAACAGCCTGCCAGCTCAAGGTGTGTGAGCACAACTTGTGACTAACCTTTGGCAGAATTCTAAGCTATTCAGACACAAAAGCAAACCTTAGGAAGCCAGGTTTTAGGGTTTTTTTTTTTAATTTTTTAAATTAAAGAAACACTGAGCAGAGACATCAGTAGCCACTGTAAAGGAGACAAAAGTCAGAGATTCACAGATTTAGTCCAACTACAAAACCCAAACAGAATGTATGGCACAGCTATTTAAGGAACCACTGAACTGGTGATGAGTCTACCATCCTCCCCCACCAAAATCACCAGGGGCAACATGGAAGTGCCCACTGGGGCACAAACACAGAGCAGTCCAGAAGCCCTCTAATTCTGGCTCAAGGAACAGGAAAGGGAACGCCTAGTGCTCAGAATACAGTCCACCTTCTTTTCTCATTTCTCTCTTCTCACACCCCAAACCCCAAGTGATCCTGAGGAGACCCACAATGTGAGCTCATAGGAGTCAAAGTTCTGAGGAAGAGGCATCTCCTCTCTCATCAGTGAAGCTGTGGTCCAGCGAGGGTGGGGTCGAACCCCATTACTTTCTTCTCTGTGTCCTCCTGTCATTTGGCCCAGACAAAGGCACCGTCATGAAGTATGCAGCAAAACGGATAACTAAAACCCCAGCTTTCTGGCCAGAGGACCAAAAATGAGGATTCCCAAGGAACCGGAAAGTACCAGGAAGAAGCACCAGAAAGTGACCCCATAAAGTTGTTCATAATACAATACTGATGTGTATGAGAACAGAATAGAGAGACCATCTTCCAGGTCTCAGGGACAGATCTGAATGGCACTGCTAGGTTTTGAAAACTGAACTGACACTGGACCCAAAGAAGGCATGTTAGAACTTGCAAGCTGAACCTAACCAGATTATTACCCAGATAAAACTTAAAATATCAACATTCTTCACAAGATTTAAACAAGACTCAAGATCTCATAATATTCAAAATCCCTAGGATACAATCTAAAATTATTCAGCATATAAAGAACCTAGACAATTTCAATTTACAAGGGAAATCAGTCAACAGACACCGATGCTAAGATGACACCAATGTTGGCATTAACTGACAAACACTTTAAAGCAGCTATTATTAAAACATTCCAACAATCAATCAAAACACTCTTCAATCAATGGAAAAAAAAGAAAATCTTCGCAAAGAAGATGTAAAGAAAAACCAAACGAAAATTTTAAAATTGAAAAATACAATGCCAAACTAAAAAATTAATTGGATGTGCTCAATAGCATAATGAAGATGTCAAAGGAAAGATGCAGTGAACTAAAAGATTGAAAGAAATTATCCCATTTGAACACAGAAAAGATTTTTTTTAAAAAAATGAACAGAGCCTCAGGACCTATATGACATAACAAAGAAAATTACTAAGGGTAAAGAGTTAAATTACAGAATGTTTTTTTTTAAAGGTCAATTAACTAAGATGATGTAACAGTCTAAACTGTATATATTAAACAACAGAGCTTCAAAATACATGAAGCAGAAAGTAACAGAAGTGCAAGAAGAAAAAGAAAAATCCACAATATAGTTGGAAACAAAAATCAACAACCATTCATTATAAAAACTCTCAGTAAACTAGAAGAGAATTTCCTCAACTTGATAATGATCATCTACAAAAAGTCTACAGATTATATCATAGTTAATGTGAAAGACACAGTGTTTTCTCCCTAAGATCAGAACCAGACAAGGATGTCTACTTTCAACATGCATATTTCAACATCATACTGGAAGTCTTACAATGCAACAAGGTAAGAAAAATATAAAAGGCATACAGACCGGAAAGGAAGAAATTAAACTGTCCCCATTCAAAGCTGACATAATTACCTATATAAAAATACCAAGGGAGGGCTTCCCTGGTGGCGCAGTGGTTGAGAGTCCGCCTGCCGAGGCAGGGGACGCGGGTTCGTGCCCAGGTCCGAGAAGATCCCACATACTGCGGAGCGGCTGGGCCCGTGAGCCATGGCCGCTGAGCCTGCGCGTCCGGAGCCTGTGCTCCGCAATGGGAGAGGCCACAGCCTTGGGAGACCCGAGTACCGCAAAAAAAAAACCAAGGGAAAAAAATCTCCCAGAACTAAAATATCAGTTTAGCAAGGCCATAAATACAAGGTCAACGCACAAAAACCAACCATATTTCTATAGACTGGCCATGTGTAATTGGGAATACACAAAGTAACACCATTTACAATCACTCCTCCCAATATTAAATAAATAGTATAAATATAACAAAAGACGTACAGGAGCTGTATGCTGAAAACTAAGAAACAATGATAAAAGAAATCAAGTAAGAATTAAATAAATAGACATCCTGTGCTCTTGAAGTAGAAGACTAAATACAGGAAAGATGTCAATTCTCCCCAAATTCATTTATAAGTTTTTGTTTGTTTGTTTTTGTTTTTTTGCAGTACGCGGGCCTCTCACTGTTGTGGCCTCTCCCGTTGCGGAGCAACAGGCTCCGGACGCGCAGGCTCAGCGGCCATGGCTCACGGGCCCAGCCGCTCCGCGGCATGTGGGATCTTCCCGGACCGGGGCACGAACCCGTGTCCCCTGCATCGGCAGGTGGACTCTCAACCACTGCGCCACCAGGGAAGCCCCATTTATAAGTTTTAAGCAATTCCAATCAAAATCCCAACAGGAGGGGACTTCCCTGGCGGTCCAGTGGTTAAGACTCCACACTCCCCATGCTGGGGGCTCGGGTTCAATCCCTGGTCAGGGAACAAGATCCCACATGCAGCAACTAAAAATCCCGCATGCCACAAGGAAGATCCCGCGTGCTGCAACTAAGACCCAGCATAGCCAAATAAATACGTAATAAATAAATAAATAAATCCCAACAGGATTTTTTTTTAACATAGAAAAGCATGATTCTAAAATTTATATGCAAAGGCAAATTAGAATAGCTAAAACAATTTTGAAAAAGAATAAAACTGGAGGTATCTTATACTTTTTCTTATAATAAGGACATAATTTTTTCTATTTCTACTCTTAAAATAATGTTATTAGGAACTGGTATTGAATCCTATCAAATTAATTTTGTATCCTGCTACTTTACCAAATTCATTGATTAGCTCTAGTAGTTTTCTGGTAGCATCTTTAGGATTCTCTATGTATAGTATCATGTCAGCTGCAAACAGTGACAGTTTTACTTCTTGTTTTCTGATTTGTATTCCTTTTATTTCTTTTTCTTCTCTGATTACTGTGGCTAAAACTTCCAAAACTATTTAGAATAATGGTGAGAGTGGGAAACCTTGTCTTGTTCCTGATCGTACAGGAAACGGTTTAAGTTTTTCACCATTGAAAATGATGTTGGCTGTGGGTTTTTCTTATATGGCCTTTATTATGTTGAGGTAGGTTTCCTCTATGCCCACTTTCTGGAGAGTTTTTATCATAAATGGGTATTGAATTTTATCAAAAGCTTTTTCTGCATCTATTGAAATTATCATATGGTTTTTATCCTTCAATTTTTTAATATGGTTTTTCACATTGATTGATTTGGTATATTGAAGAATCCTTGCATTCCTGGGATAAACCCCACTTGATCATGGTGTATGATCCTTTTAATGTGTTGTTGGATTCTTTTTGCTAGTGTTTTGTTGAGGATTTCTGTATCTATATTCATCAGTGATATTGGCCTGTAGTTTTCATTTTTGTAACATCTTTGTCTGCTTTTGGTATCAGGGTGATGGTGGCCTTGTAGAATGACTTTGGGAGTGTTCCTCCCTCTGCTATATTTTGGAAGAGTTTGAGAAGGACAGGGGTTAGCTCTTCTCTAAATATTGATAGAATTCACTTGTGAAGCCATCCAGTCCTGGGCTTTTGTTTGTTGGAAGATTTTTAATCCAGTTTCAATTTCAGTGCTTGTAACTGGTCTGTTCACATTTTCTATTTCTTCCTGGTTCAGTGTTGGAAGGTTGTGCTTTTCTAAGAATTTGTCCATTTCTTCCAGGTTGCCCATTTTATTGGCATATAGTTCTTGTAGTACTCTCTCATGACCCTTTGTATTTCTGGAGCATCAGTTGTTACCTCTCCTTTTTCATTTTTAATTCTGTAGATTTGAGTCTTCTCCCTTTTTTTCTTGATGAGTCTAACGGTTTATCAATTTTGTTTAACTCACAAAGAACAAGCTTTTGGTTTTATTGATCTTTGCTATTGTTTCCTTCATTTCTTTTTCATTTATTTCTGATCTGATCTTTATGATTTCTTTCCTTCTGCCAACTTTGGGTTTTTCTTGTTCTTCTTTCTCTAATTGCTTCAGGTGTAAGGTTAGGTTGTTTATTTGAGATTTTTCTTGTTTCTTGAGGTGGGATTGTATTGCCATAACCTTCCATCTTAGAACTGCTTTTACTGCATGCCATAAGCTTTCGGTCATTGTGTTTTCATTGTCATCTGTTTCTAGGTATTTTTTGATTTCCTCTTTGGTTTCTTCAGTGATCTCTTGGTTATTTAGTAGTGTATTGTTTAGCTTCCGTATGTTTGTATTTTTTACAGATTTTTTTTCCTGTAATTGATATCTAGTCTCATAACGTTGTGGTCAGAAAAGATACTTGATACGATTTCAATTTTCTTAAATTTACCAAGGCTGATTTGTGACCCAAGATATGATCTATCCTGGAGTATGTTCCATGTGTACTTGAGAAGAAAGTGTATTCTGTTGTTTTTGGATGGAATGTTCTGTAAATATCAATTAAGTCCATCTAGTCTAATGTTTCATTTAAAGCTGGTGTTCCACATTTATTTTCATTTTGGATGATCTCTGTCCATTGGTGAAAGTGGGGTGTTAAAGTCCCCTACTATTACTGTGTTCCTGTGAATGTCCCCTTTTATGGCTGTTAGTATTTGCGTTATGTATTGAGGTGCTCCTATGTTGGGGCATGAATATTTACAATTGTTGTATTTTCTTCTTGGATCGATCCCTTGATCATTATGTAGTGTCCTCTGTCTCTTTTTTTTTTTTTAATTTATTTATTTTTATTTTTGGCTGTGTTGGGTCCCCATTGCTGCACGCGGGCTCTCCCTGGTTGCAGCGAGCAGGGGCAACTCTTCTTTGTGGTGCATGGGCTTCTCACTGCAGTGGCCTCTCCCGTTGTGGAGCACGGGCTCTAGGCGCTGCGGGCTCAGTAGTTGTGGCACACGGGCCCAGCCGCTCCGCAGCGTGTGGGATCCTCCCAGGCCAGGGCTCGAACCCATGTCCCCTGCATTGGCAGGCGGATTCCCAACCACTGCACCACCAGGGAAGCCCCTCTGTCTCTTTTAATAGTCTTTATTTTAAAGTCTATTTTGTCTGATATGAGTATTGCTACTCAGCTTTTTTTTGATTTCCATTTGCATGGAATATCTTTTTCCATCCCCTCACTTTCAGTCTGTATGTGTCCCTAGGTCTGAAGTGGGTCTCTCGTAGACAGCATATATACGGGTCTTGTTTTTGTATCCATTCACTCAGTCTGTGTCTTTTGGTTGGAGCTTTTAATCCATTCACATTTAAGGTAATTATCGATATGCGTGTTCCTATTACCATTTTCTTAATTATTTTGGTTTTGGTTTTGTAGGCCTTTTCCTTCTCTTGTGTTTCCTGCCTAGAGAAGTTCCTTTAGCATTTGTTGTAAAGCTGGTTTGGTGGTGCTGAATTCTCTTAGCTTTTGCTCGTCTGAAAAGCTTTTGATTTCTCCGTCAAATCTGAGTGAGATCCTTGCTGGGTAGAGTAATTTTGGTTGTAGGATTTTCTCTTTCATCACTTTAAGTATATCTGCCACTCCCTTCTGGCCTACAGAGTTTCTGCTGAAAAATCAGCTGATAACCTTGTGGGGATTCCTTTGTATGTTGTTACTTTTCCCTGCTGCTTTTAATACTTTTTCTTTGAATTTAATTTTTGTTAGTTTGATTAATATGTGTCTTGATGTGTTTCTCCTACGGTTTATCCTGTATGGGACTCTATGTGCTTCCTGGACTTGGGTGACTATTTCCTTTCCCATGTTAGGGAAGTTTTCGACTATAATCTCTTCAAATATTTTCTCAGACCCTTTCTTTTTCTCTTCTTCTTCTGGGACCCCTATAATTTGAATGTTGGTGCATTTAGCGTTGTCCCAGAGGTCTCTGAGATTGTCTTCAATTTTTTTTCATTCTTTTTTCTTTATTCTGCTCCTCGGCAGTTATTTCCACCATTTTGTCTTCCAGCTCATTTATTCGTTCTTCTGCCTCGGTTATTCTGTTATTGATTCCTTCTACTGTATTTTTCATTTCAGTTATTGTTGTTCATCTCTGTTTGTTTGTTCTTTAGTTCTTCTAGGTCCTTGTTAAATGTTTCTTGTATTTTCTCCATTCTTTTTCCAAGATTTTGGATCATCTTTACTATCATTACTCTGAATTCTTTTTCAGGTAGACTATTTCCTCTTCATTTCTTTGGTCTGTTGGGTTTTTACCTTGCTCCATCACCTGCTGCGTATTTCTCTGTCTTCTCATTTTTTTTAATTTACTGTGTTTGGGGTCTCCTTTTTGTAGGCTGCAGGTTCATAGTTCCTATTATTTCTGGTGTCTGCCCCCAGTGGGTGAAATTGGCTTCCTGGTTAGGGGGACTGGTGCCTGTGTTCTGGTAGATGGGGCTGGATTTTGTCCCTCTGGTGTGCAGGGACACATCAGGTGGTGTGTTTTGGGGTGTCTGTAAACTAAGTATGACTTTAGGCAGCCTCTCTACTAATGGGTGGGGTTGTGTTCCCGTCTTGCTAGTTGTTTGGCATGAGTCATCCAGCACTAGAGCTTGCTGGCTGTTGGGTGGAGGTGGGTCTTAGTGTTGAGACAGAGATCTTTGGGAGAGCTCTCGCTGATTAATACTACATGGAGCTGGGAGGCCTCTGGTCATCCAACATCCTGGACTCGGCTCTCCCACCTTGGAAGGTCAGGCCCGAAACCCAGCCTGAGCACCAAGACCCTGCCAGCCACACGGCTCGGAAGAAAAGGAGGAGAAAAAATAAATAAAAAAATAAAAAAACGAACAGGGCTTCCCTGGTGGCGCAGTAGTTAAGAATCCACCTGACAATGCAGGGGACATGGGTTCGAGCCCTCGTCCAGGAAGCTACCACATGCCACGGAGCAACTAAGCCCATGCGCCACAACTACTGAGCCTGAGCTCTAGAGCCCGCGAGCCACAACTACTGAAGCCTGCGTGCCGAGAGCCCGTGCTCCACAACGAGAAGCCACCGCAGTGAGAAGCCACGCACCACAACGAAGAGTAGCCCCCGCTCACTGCAACTAAAGAAAGCCCATGCACAGCAATGAAGACCCAATGCAGCCAAAACTAACTAACTAAATTTATTTATTAAAAAAAACAAAACTGAACAGAGACTCAAAACAAATGGTAAAAGCAGACAAAATCACACAAAGAAACATACACACACACACACTCACAAAAAGAGGAGAAAGAAAAAAAAAGGAAAAGAGCAACCAAACATATAAACAAATCCACCAATGATAACAAGCACTTAAAACTAAGATAAAACCAAAACCAAAAATAGACATAAAACCAGAAACAATTAGACACAGAAAGCAAACCCCAAGTCTACAGCTGCTCTCCAAAGTCCACCGCCTTTTTTTGGGAGCATTCATTGTCTATTCAGGTATTCCACATACACAGGGTTTACCAAGCCAATTGCGGGCATTTAGTCCACTGCTCCTGAGGCTACACAGAGAAATTTCCCTTTCTATTCTTTGTTTGCACAGCTCCTGGGGTTCCGCTTTGGTTTTGGTCCCTGAGGGCGTGTTGGCCGCCCTCAGGCATCTGTTTCCTGCCCAGATAGGAGGGGGTTAAAGCAGTGGCTGATTAGAGCTCTCTTGCTCACTCAGGCCGAGGAGAGGGAGGGGTACGGCAGTCACAGATGGAATGCGGGTCGTGTCTGTGGCAGCAAAGGCCAGAGTGACACTGCAACAGCCTGAGGTGCACCATGTGTTCTCCTGGGGAAGTTGTCCCTGGATCACGGGACCCTGGCAGTGGTGTGCTGCACAGGCTCCCAGGAGGGTGAGGGTAGTGACCTGCGCTTGCAAACAGGATACTTGGTGGCAGCAGTAGCGGTCCGTGCCCGCCTCTGGGGTCCAAGATGATAGCTTCAGCTTGTGCCCATCTCTGGAGCTCACTTAGGTGGTGCTCTGTCACCTGTGGGAACACAGAGCAGGAAGCCCCTCTTCTCGCGCACTCCAAGACAATGGTCTTTTTCCTCTTCGGCAGCTCCAGACTTTTTCCCAGACTCCCTCCCTGCTAGCTGTGGTGCACTAGCCCCCTTCAGGCTGTGTTCATGCAGCCAACCCCAGTCCTCTCCCCGGGGTCTGACCACCGAAGCCTGAGCCTCAGCTCCCAGCCCCTCCCCCCATGTTGCACTCGTAGGTGCAATACAGGAGCACCTCAATATATAAAGCAAGTTTTAGAATACTTGCAGTGATTTCATTTATAAAAATCTCAAAAACACCAAAACTAAACAATGTATTATCTAAGGAATCAAACATGAAAAGCAAATGAATGATAAACACAAAATTCAGAATAGGGAGTTCCACTTGGGTGAGAGACACGTAAGAGCCTTCTGGTTTTACTTGCTTTACTAATAATGTTCTTTTAATAACTTAGGTGGTTAAGTATAGAGGCATTTACTATATCACGTTTCTTTAGATCCTATGGATGACTTACTGTTAGTTTTTTATGCTATTCAACATCTAATAAAAGCAAATGAGTAAAAAAAGAAAAAAAACTTATAGATTTTGACTTTAAGGTACTTAAAAACCTCAATTCAAAAGCAACACTAAATCACATAACTGCATTTATATTTTTCTCCACATATTAGTAGTGAACAATGCAGAGTTATCAGTATTCAAATAGTTAAACCCATCACTAGCACCAATTAGTGAAACAATCAGTAAGAAAATTAATCCCCATTCAGAGGGAAAAAAAAAAAAAGCCATGCCATGTCTAAAACCTAATGGTACTTACATTTACCTATTTTACTAAATGATTTGAGCTCATAGCTTGATCAATAAAGCAGGATAACCTTCAGAATCTGATGCAAAGGGCTGCCCTTTTTTACCTTTTATCAAGGCAGAACCAATAAATACAAGTTCAAAATATGGAAAAGTCTCTGTTGCCTCCCACTATATGATGATAAGGAAACTGCTAAAGTCACAAAATTTCACTTATACCCAAACCGCTCTTTAGAGGCCTGAGCCTATGACCCAGATAAATGTCACACTAGCCAACTCCAGCTGATAGGGATTTTAGGAATGCTTTCCAACAGACATGGCACAGCTCTGGTGTATCAGGAAGAAGTCCCCACTGAACTTAGCTGTAAAACAGATAGGTTACTAGAGACAAAAACAGGAAAGAACTTTTTTTTTTTTTAATGGTAAGAAGACTTTAACATGAGATCTACCCTCTTAACAATTGTTAAGTGTCAATAATAATTTACATTGGGACTTCCCTGGCAGTCCAGTGGTTAAGGCTCCACACTTCCAATGCAGGGGGCACGTGTTCAATCCCTGGTCGGGGAACTAAGATCCCACATGCTGCAGGGCACAGCCAAAAAATTTATATATGTATAATTTACATTGTTGTGGGTACAATGGTAAAGAGCAGATCTCTAGAGTTTATCCATCTTACTTGACTGAAATTTTATGCCTACTAATTAGTAACTCCCCATTTCCCCCTTCACCCAACCCGTGGCAACCACTCTTTGAGTGTCTGATTTTGACTATTTCAGGTACCTTTTGTAAGTGGAATCACACAGTATTTGTCTTTCTGTGACTGACTTATTTCATTCTGCACAATGTCCTCCAGATGCATCCATGTTGTGACATTGCAAAATTCCCTTCTTTGTTAAAACTGAATAGTATTCTGGGCTTCCCTGGTGGCACAGTGGTTGAGAGTCCGCCTGCCCTGGTCCGGGAAGATCCCACATGCCACAGAGCGGCTAGGCCCGTGAGCCATGGCCGCTGAGCCTGCGCATCTGGAGCCTGTGATCCGCAACGGGAGAGGTCACAACAGTGAGAAGCCCGCGTAACGGGAAAAAAAAAAAAAATTGAATAGTATTCTGTTATATATTTATACCACATTTTGTTTATTTGTTCATCCATCCATGGATATGTAGGTTGTTTCCACAACTTAGCTATTGTGAATGGTGCACAAAGGGAAAACTCATTTGCAATGAATAACTGAGGGGAATTTTCAGAGGGCCCCCTTTCCTAGGTTCAACTATAGCTGCTAAATACACACATTGCGAAAGGCAGGCCTAGCTTACAGGGTGTGTTGAATTGTTCTTTATTCAAAGCCAGATCCGAGATTGATATCAATCAAAGAAAAAAAAGATTTATAATTGTTGAGCTGCCCAAGCATGAATAAGCAAATGCTTCATGTTAAAACTGTGAGGTCAAGAGAGGTTCAGGATCAAGCAGAAAGGATAATTATATTTATATTTGGTTACATTAAAACTTTAATATGGAGAGAAATCCCAATGGTTGCTCTATAGAGTATTCCTGCCTATACTACATCAACTAAATGGATTTGCTATTAATACCAAAGACAATTCCTCATTTATAGAGAAGGAGCTACCATGCTAAAGCTCCTCCCTCCTGTCTAGAGCTGGGTATGTGTTTAGCAATGGGCTTATGTGTCTGTCATCCCCACCAAATTATTAAGACCAAACTAAAAATGTTGTAAGTATGCCAAATCTGAAACAGACTCACCCCCCCAAAAAAAAAAGTGACTAAAACTTCTACCACAAGCTATATCAATAGTATAAGATCACATCTACTTCCAATAGCCCTTCAATCTCTAAAACAGTAACTCAGCGTTAAAGATTTGTTCAACTTTTTACTATCTACCAACCAAATGATGCTTGGTTTTCACAAGTTCTACTGGAATAAAAGTATAATTCATGACAAGCATTTATAATACAAACATGTCAATAAAAGGAGATCTCCATTCACCACCAGAAGTTTCTCAAACTAGTAACAATCCATCGACTACACTGTGAGAACTACGAGCAGCTTGGGGTGCTTCAATCCTTGGTTCCTGGGTTCCTGTACCAGTCCTACTATTATCCTATACTCCCGAGTAAATCAAAATGATTTAAATTTCACAAGAACATTTATTGAAGAGCAGTTAAACAGTAGCTAAAAAAATTGAAAAGAAAGTAAATTCAACCATAAGTGAGTAAATAAAGGACGGTACACCGATCACGTTGTATATTAGTCCAGCCACTACAAAGGATAATGTAAATGTAGCTATTACAGACATTCCCAATGTATTAGTTAAGACGTAAAAGTAAGCAAATTCCCTAAGATTATGGTACCATTCTGACAAAAACACATACAAGTATACGCACATAAATGTATATAAGAATATATAAATGTGTTTGTAAGAATACTCATCAAAAAACTCACAGAAATAATCACTGGGTAACTTTTCACCTGCATTTTCTAATTTTTTCTACAGCAAAAGTTATTTTTGTTTAAAAAAAAATCACAACCTCTCTAGACCTTCATCCTATTCATTTTTTAATAAGAAGCTAAGACAGTTGTACCCAAACACCAATCTTACAACAATATCTAGGCATAGTGTGAGGTAATGTGAGGAATTTAAAGAAAATCCCTAGAAATAAAAAGTATAATATGGTAATACCTCCAAGGAGGATGAAGATGAGTTCCAGAAACACTCCGCATTCTCAGGAACTTTGTTACCAAAGGAGAAAGCGTCTTAGAGGGCAGGTCTGCATTTCAAAGATGCTACATGTTGGAAGGTCAATTCCTTCCTCACTTTCCAACTCCAACATACAAGATGCCCACCCACTTACTTACTGAAGACCCAATCAGTCACCTTACATCACCACTGTTTCTTTGAAAGAACCTATTGCAAGAATTTGTTCAAAATGTTCATAACAAACGATGCTTCTCCATTTCATAGAATATGTTTATTTACTGCTTATATTTTTATTTTTTTAAATACATCTTTATTGGAGTATAATTGCTTCACAATGCTGGGTTAGTTTCTGTTGTACAACAAAGTGAATCAGCCATATGCATACATATATCCCCATATCTCCTCCCTCTTGAGCCTCCCTCCCACACTCCCTATCCCACCCCTCTAGGTGGTCGCAAAGCAAAGAGCTGATCTCCCTGTGCTATGCTGCTGCTTCCCACTAACTACCTATTTTACATTTGGTGGTGTATATATGTCAATGCTACTCTCACTTTCCCCCAGCTTCCCCCTCTCCCCACACCGTGTCAAGTCCATTCTCTATGTCTACGTCTTTATTCCTGCCCTGCCACTCGGTTCATCAGTACCATTTCTATTTTTTTTTAGATTCCATATATATGCGTTAGCATATGGTATTTGTTTTTCTTTTTGACTTACTTCCCTCTGCATGACAGACTCTAGGTCCATCAACCTCACTACAAATAACTCAATTTCGTTTCTTTTTATGGCTGAGTAATATTCCATTGTATATATGTGCCACATCTTCTTTATCCATTCATCTGTTGATGGACACTTAGGTTGCTTCCATGTCCTGGCTATTGTAAACAGAGCTGCAATGAACATTTTGGTACAGGACTCTTTATGAGTTATGGTTTTCTCAGGGTATGTGCCCAGCAGTGGGATTGCTGGGTCATATGGCACTTCTGTTTTTGGTTTTTTAAGGAACCTCCATACTGTTCTCCATAGTGGCTGTATCAATTTACATTCCCACCAAGAGTGCAGCATTCCACTACACCCTTTCCAGGATTTATTGTTTCTAGATTTTTTGATAATGGCCATTCCGACCAGTGTGAGCTGATACCTCATTGTAGTTTTGATTTGCATTTCTCTAATAATTAGTGATGTTGAGCATCTTTTCATGTGCCTCTTGCCCATCTGCATGTGTTCTTTGGTGAAATGTCTATTTAGGTCTTCTGCCCATTTTTTGATTGGGTTGTTTGTTTGTTTTTTATATATTGAGCTCCATGAGCAGTTTGTATATTTTGGAGATTAATCCTTTGTCTGATGTTTCATTTGCAAATATTTTCTCCCATTCTGAGGGTTGTCTTTTAGTCTTGTTTATGGTTTCCTTTGCTATGCAAAAGCTTTTAAGTTTAATTAGGGCCCATTTGTTTATTTTTGTTTTTATTTTCATTACTCTAGGAGTCCTTAAACATTTTTAAACCTTCCTTATATCTGACTGTAATAGTATTAGACATAAGGCTATGTGTGTAATAAAACTATTTACTGAACACTGTGTGAGGCACTTCGCATGCTCTTATTCACCTTCACCTCAGCTCCATAAAGAGGGTGTACCATTAGCCCTCTCATAAAATAGGAGATGACTTACCCAAGGACATGGTCTCAAAAATTTTAAACCCAGGTCAGACTCCAAACCCAGGCAGACTCCTTCCACTTATACTATACTACCTTTTAAGTTCTTATGCCTTATGAAGGGCTGCAAATCACTCAGGTCCTTCTCAGCAGATCCTTCAACTAAGGACAAGATAGCATCTGCCCTGGGGTGTTCACTAAGGGCTTGATTGCTCTTTGCTTTTCCTTCTCAGGCCCAATGACCTTTCTTCTTTCATTTAATGAACTGAGTGCCTACCGTGTACAAGGCACTTAAAAGAAATACAAAAATGAGTACAGCACAGCCTCCATCCTCAAAAAACTTACAAACTGTTAGGGACTACAAGTAAACTACTAAACTACTATTAAAATTGGTCAACTACTATTGAATAAGATGGATACATCTATAAAGAAATACCATCAAACATCAGGAACTCCTGAAACGCTCGATTTCAAGTAAAACAGGTTTTACTCATTAAAGGACCAAAACTTTTCTTAAAATTAAGCATCCTAAATAAAAATATTTCTATCTTCTTAAGCATGAACTCAGTATAACAATAAAAAGAGCTAACACTGATGAAATGCACTGCTATGCTAAGTGTTTTACATACACTTAGTATTTAGTCTTTAGTATTTAGTACCAACCCTGATGTTGGTACTATTCATAGACCCATTTTAAAAGGCTATAACAAAAAACAAAGATTATCTACCTAAAGCACACAGCTAGTAAGTAATGGAGCTGTGATTCAAATGCAGTAGTCTACCTCTTTATTCTGCCTTTTGATACAATGACTCAAGCATTTATTGACCACCTATTGCATAGAGCATTGTGTTGAGAAATGAGGATAGGGAACTGAACAAGATAGCTTCTTCATGACTTCACCTTCTGATTAAAAGACAGATAAACAAGAACAAAAATGAAATAATTACAGATTGTATAAAATGTTATAAAGGGAATAAGGTGGTGTGACAGGGTAACCGGGAAAGGCTTACTTCTGTTACGGCTCTTGTAGTTTTGTTCGGTTTGTTCCCAAAGACAAGCTGGCCAGACAGCCAGGCTGGGGACCAGAGGAGCAAGGAGAAGAGAAAAGACAGACCACTGCTAGTGAAAATGATCAGAGAAGTGGCACGAAGCCCTAGTTTCATCACAAATGTGGAAACTCGCTTAGGAAAAGTTAATGATTGATCAAGGTCTCAAGCTGGGACTGAAAGAATAGCTGTGATTTCTGAAGACAGGTGCCCTGACTACGGGGCTAGAATCCTGCAAGCAATGGTAACTCTATTTGTTATAGGTGGCGGTAAGCATAGTCAGACTGTGCTATGCTAGGGGAGAAATAACTTCTGTACAAAAGGTTTTCTTCCTTTGATTTGTGTGTGTGTGTGTGTGTGTGTGTGTGTGGGTGGGTGTTTATTTGCAAGGTGGGAAACTACAGCCGGGAAATGAACTAAGAGAAACTGGTGAGAAATTTTTAAAACTGACTAAAGGAGGTAGTAACAGAAATGAAGAAAGAGACAGCTTTGAGCACCATTCAGGATATATTTGACTACAGGTATAACAATGGGACTAGAAATATACCTGCAGAATCCAACATGAAATACCTACTGTACTGAATAAACCCTGCATGTTTTCACAAATGTGTTGGCATTTTTCCATAAACCCCAATGAGCCAATGTTCTTTCTACTGAATAAAACCATGCCTAAGAGAATATCACCCATCCCTGATGAATATGGCTTCATAGTAACTTTTTAAATTCCCAGCAGGTAAGTCTGTGTACATATTAATTCATTTAACATTACCAAATGCCAACTAAATTTAAGCACAACATAAACCACATTAGTCTACTCATGCGGTACACAATTTCCAAAGATAAACTACTGTTTTTTTGTTTTAAGTCCAGGTCCCACACAGGCCTCAACAAATTATAGAATTTGAAAATTATTTTAAAGAAACAAAAGGACTCAGACCACTTTTAGCATGTTGAGTAGTCCCAATGCTATTTTTAAAATGAGCAACACTTCTCCATGTGCAACTTTTTCCAAATGATACTAACAAGGTCAAGGATCATATCCTATCTGAAAACAACACCTGTACAACATAGCTAGGATCTCTTACAACCGCTTATCTACAAGTGCTGGACCTTAAGGATTTTATTTATACGTTAATTTTACATACATCTTTATGTTTACACAGTTTATATTTGAAATATTTATATTATTGCTCTTATATATTTGTTTTCCTTCTATTCGTTTATATTTTTACATATAACAGTGCTACAGTGTACTGACGACCTTTAAAAAGAACCTCCTTAGGTTTTACCAAGATTTCACATTCATTGGATAATTTGGGCCTCAGAACAACCTTGTGAAATATGCAAGTAAAAGTATCATCTTCCCCTCTGCACAGAGGTGCTCAGCAAGATTAAGTAACTTGACTAGTTCAAGATCTCACAGTCAACGGCAAGGCCAGGGCCCTGACCGTGCCTTCAGACTCTTTGTTCATGCTCTCCTCCTCGCGGGACACTACCGATTTAGTACCTGAATATTCACGTGCCTTTCTTCAACAAATCCGGACTGTAACTAAAAGCCGTACCAATGCCGCCGGGCCAATACTCCGGGCGTCTAAATGCAGCCGGAACACTAGTGCTCTTCAGTAAACATAAACACCAGCACACGTTGCAGTCCGGACCCCATTCAGTGCTGGCTTTGCTCCACCGCACAAAACTTGTATTTTAATACACTACGGCTTTAAAGCATAACTCTTAATGGAACTGTCTTTTTCACTCAGTGGTAAGTTCAGTAAATCAGGGGTGACTCATACTGTTAACTTATGGTTTTGTAAATTAATAATTTTGGATGCCAAAGGAAAAGAATGAATTACACAGATCCCTCTCCATCCCCAACCCCAAAGTTGCCGAAGTGTCAATGCGCAGCAGTAAAACCTACGGACAGAGGTGGGTGGGGCTGGTATACCTCCTCTCTGCGACCCCCACCGTCCCAGGTAACTCACTCTTCAAAGGCCAGCGGGTTTCTTCCGACCCCCAATCCCGCAGGGACCAGAGTGACTACCCGGCCCCGCAGCCCCCAGCGACCAAGATCAGAGCCCCGCCGGGAGCTGCAGCTGTGACGACTCGCACAGCTGGGGCTGCCGCCTTCCCCCGGCGTCCCCACCTGTCCCGGGTAGCCCGCACACCTGGCAGCCCCAGCCCGGGCAGAGGATGCGCGGTGAGAACCGGCCCCTCAACGCGGGGCCCCAGCGCGGCCGAGCGACTCAGGGCAAGTCCGCTTCCGCCCCCAGCCCACATGGCCGCGGCCGCCCGCGCCAGTACCCAGCGTGCGCCCCGCGCGGCCAGGATCCGGTGGGGCCCCAGATCCCCCGGAGGAGACAGGGGGCGGCGGCGCTTCAGACTGTGGGGAGGAGGAAGCGCGGCCAGCGCGACCGCGGGGGTAAGAGGAGGAGCATGTCCCGACCGGCGGCGAGGTCAGGCGGAGAGGGGAGGGTGGGCGGCGGCGGCGCCGCTGGAGAGCGGGAGTCTACCTGCGAGCAGAAGTACGAGCCCTGTATCCCCAGCTTGATGCAGGTGGGACACTGGAGCTTGGCCTCACTGCTGCAACCGTCCGTCTCGCACACACGCGTCTCCACGGCCGCCATGCTGGCTGGCTGATGGAGGAGCACCTCACCGAGGAAGAGGGGGAGGAGGGAAGGAGGAACTGCTGGGCAGAAGGAGGGCAGGGGTGGGGAGAGAGGCCGAGCCGGGGGAGGAGCTCGGCCCGCCAGGCCTGGGCGCGGGAGGAGGAAGAGCACCGGGCCTGCCCAGACCACGCTGCGCGCCCCGCCCCCGCCCCCGCCCCGCGCGCGCAGCTGGAGCCCCGCCCCGCGGCCTTAGCCCCGCCCCGGCCCGAGGCCCCAGCCTTTTCGCGGCCCGCGTGCACGTGGAGGCCGTAAGGGTACCTGGCAGGGCGTTCGGCCCCTCCGTGCTGTCCTGCTTGTAGCCGCGGCCAGCGCGACCTCCTGGCGCCCGGCGGAGAAGGCCCGGTGCGGCCAACTGGGAGAGGCCCTCTCAGTTCCTAGAGAGAGCTCCCCAGTCGTCCCTTACTGACTGGATCCCAGGGTCCTGAACGTCTCCCATACTCTCAGGCGGTTGGAAAGGGCGCTCCATTCCTCTGTGTTGGTCCACCCGGCAACTCCTTGGAAAAGGAAAGTAATTCCCTTTTTAAAGTTCTGTTTCTCGCGGATAGTGTCTGATCTGAGGCCTGAGGACCACCGCTCATTCACAAAACAAGGAGCCAGGGAACTGTCAATGGAGAGGTGGGCTGGGACTTGAGTCTGGCATCCCTTGTGCCGGATTTTTTTTCACACCACCGCCCCTCCATTCACAATGTACAGTGCTACTGATGGTAACACAACTACTAGGTAGTCAATACAAACCGTAGTTTTTTGTATTATCCCAGTTGATAGTTTAAGAGGTAAATAGGGGAAAATTGTGTTGATCATGAAATGTCAGAGTTGATAGGAGCTTAAGAGTTCATCTAATACAAACCTCTTGCCTAAATCTCTTCAACTGCATCCCAGATCTGCCATTTTCTAATTTGTGCTTGAATACCTCCTGTCACCAGGGAAGAGAGAGGAACTAGTATTTTTTTTTTCTGATAAATTTTTTTAATAATTTTTATTGAAGTTTAGTTGCTTTACAATGTTTTTTGTTCGTTTCATCTGTACCGTAAAATGAATCAGTTATATGTATACATATATCCACTCTTTTTTAGATTTCCTTCCCATTTAGGAAGTATTTATTGATCATCAACTTGTTAGCGCAAGTTCGTGTACCCAACGCACAGTGAGGGCAAACACCAAAACGTGGGCGTTTGGAGCAGAGAAAGGTTTATTGCAGGGCCACAAAGGAGACAGGTGACTCATTGCTCTAAAAAAAAACCCAAACTCCTTAAAGGGTTTCAGCAAAGCAATTTTTAAAAGCCAGGTGGGGGGCGGGGTGGGGAAGGAGTTGCAAGGTATGTGATCAGCTCACGCACAATTCTCTGATTGGCTGAAGGTGCAGGCAACAGGGAGGTGTCACAGGGATTAACATTATCAGTCCTTAGGCTATGGGGAGGTCTGGGGCTATGTGCTCATGGTCATCAAGTAGTTAATACCTTCCTTTCAGTGGGGGGTTTTCACATCTGTAAAACAACTATGGAAATGTGCATGAAATGCTGTTATCTAGGTACTTCAGAGAGGAACTAAAGAAGAGGATATGAGAAAAGGCCTGTCCCAGGAAGGCCCCATAGGGTCCTGCTCCATTACAAACTAAGTGCTGTGAACTTTGTGTTATCTAATCCATATTTTTTAAAAACTTTCCATATTTGATAGATGAGAAAAGCTCTTTTTTTTAATTTTTATTTTTTTCTTGGCTGTGTTGGGTCTTCGTTGCTGTGCGCAGGCTTTCTCTAGTTGCGGTGAGCGGGCTTCTCATTGTCGTGGCTTCTCTTGTTGCAGAGCACGGGCTCTAGGCGTGTGGGCTTCAGTAGTTGTGGCATGTGGGCTCAGTAGTTGTAGCTCGCGGGCTCTAGAGTACAGGCTCAGTACTTGTGACACACGGGCTTAGTTGCTCCGCGGCATGTGGGATCTTCCCAGACCAGGGCTCGAACCCGTGTCCCCTGCATTGGCAGGCGGATTCTTAATCAGTGCGCCACCAGGGAAGCCCTCTTATTTAATTTTTAATTGCTTTGTTTTGTTATATAAGCAATAAAATAAATAATGTAATAAAATCAAATAATAAATTTTAAAATTTATATACACATGAGCAAAAAAGAAATCAAGCACCAAATATATGTATATATGTATATGTATGTGTATATGCACATATCCTACATATATATAGAATATTTTAAACGAAAACTGGACCGTACTTTGCAGAGTATTTAGTTACCTGTTTTGTTCAAGTTGTGAACTTCTTTTATTGCCATCAGATATACTTTCTTCCAGGGAATTCCCTGGTGGTCCAGTGCTTAGGACTCCACACTTCCACTGCAGGGGTCACGGTTTGATCCCTGGTTGGGGAACTAAGACCGCATATGCTGTGCAGTGCAACAAAACAAAACAAAATATATATATATATGTACTTTTTGCACATAATTTTAATGTCTGCATAATATTCCATTGTATAATTTACTGAGCCAAATTAACTAATAATAGACATTTAGGTTATTTTTAATTGTTATGGATTATAAACAAGGCTTCTGTGAGTACGTTTTTAGTTCAAACTTTACATAAATCCTTACTTACTTAGGATATAGTCTTAAAAGTGGAATTGCTGCATCAAAAGATTGTCACTGTTGTTTATTCTTTTTTATATAGTTTGCCAAATTTTTCCTCAGAAAATGTGTAAAAATTTACACTCTGGTCAGAACTGTATTCGAGATCTTATTTCCTGAGACCTTACTACTGCTAGGTATTATCTATTTTTAATGTTTTTCATTTTGATAAATATGTAAATCTATTTGTTTTTAGATTATAGTAAGGCCAAACATTTTTCTATGATTATAGCACTTCCATTTCTTCTTTTATGTGTTTGCTTTTGTTAAACTTTCTTTTTTGCAGAACAATACTAAATAAAGAGTCAACACAACTTGGCCACGGTAACATCGCCTAAACACATCAGTGTTTCATCTGTCCTAGTTACCTTCAATCCTTATTCACTTGCATAATAAATGTTTACATATTTGTAGTCATTGATGGAATATTTTGCTCTGCATTTTCACATAGCACTATGCCATGGATTACTCTTAGATTTAGAGAAACAGTAAGGCCCATTCCTCTTCTACACAATAGCTCTTTATGTATTTGGTACTATCATGTCTTATGGTTTCTCATTTCTTACAATATTCCCTTGTATTTTATAGTATCTTTATTTTATTTTATTTTATTTTACATCTTTCTTGGAGTATAATTGCTTTACACTGGTGTGTTAGTTTCTGCTTTACAAAAAAGTAAATCAGTTATACATATACATATGTTCCCATATCTCTTCCCTCTTGTGTCTCCCTCCCTCCCACCCTCCCTATCCCACCCCTCCAGGCGGTCACAAAGCACCGAGCTGATCTCCCTGTGCTATGCGGCTGCTTCCCACTAGCTATCTACCTTACGTTTAGTACTGTATATATGTCCATACCTCTCTCTCGCTTTGTCACAGCTTACCCTTCCCCCTCCCCATATCCTCAAGTCCATTCTCTAGTACGTCTCTGTCTTTATTCCTGTCTTACCCCTAGGCTCTTCATGACATTTTTTTTTCTTAAATTCCATATATATGTGTTAGCATATGGTATTTGTCTTTCTCTTTCTGACTTACTTCACTCTGTATGACAGACTCTAGGTCTATCCACCTCATTACAAATAGCTTAATTTCGTTTCTTTTTATGGCTGAGTAATATTCCGTTGTATATATGTGCCACATCTTCTTTATCGATTCATCCGATGATGGACACTTAGATTGTTTCCATCTCTGGGCTATTGTAAATAGAGCTGCAATGTACATTTTGGTACATGACTCTTTATGAATTATGGTTTTCTCAGGGTAATGCCCAGTAGTGGGATTGCTGGGTCATATAGTAGTTCTATTTGTAGATTTTTAAGGAACCTCCATATTGTTCTCCATAGTGGCTGTACCAATTCACATTCCCACCAGCAGTGCAAGAGTGTTCCCTTTTCTCCACACCCTCTCCAGCATTTACTGTTTTTAGATTTTTTGATGATGGCCATTCTGACTGGTGTGAGATGATACCTCAATGTAGCTTTGATTTGCATTTCTCTAATGATTAATGATGTTGAGCATTCTTTCATGTGTTTGTTGGCAGTCTGTATATCTTCTTTGAAGAAATGTCTATTTAGGTCTTCTGCCCATTTTTGGATTGGGTTGTTTTTTTCTTTTTGCTATTGAGCTGCATGAGCTGCTTGTAAATTTTGGAGATTAATCCTTTGTCAGTTGCTTCATTTGCAAATACTTTCTCCCATCTGAGGGTTGTCTTTTGGTATTGTTTATGGTTTCCTTTGTTTTTTTTTTTGTTTTTTGTTTTTTTTGCGGTACGCGGGCCTCTCACTGTTGTGGCCTCTCCCGTTGCGGAGCACAGGCTCCGGACGCGCAGGCTCAGCGGCCATGGCTCACGGGCCCAGCCGCTCCGCGGCATGTGGGATTTCCTGGACCGGGGAACAAACCCATGTCCCCTGCATCGGCAGGCAGACTCTCAACCACTGCGCCACCAGGGAAGCCCTATGGTTTCCTTTGCTGTGCAAAAGCTTTGAAGTTTCATTAGGTCACATTTGTCTATTTTTGTTTCTTTTTCCATTTCTCTACGAGGTGGGTCAAAAAGGATCTTGCTGTGATTTATGTCATAGAATGTTCTGCCTATGTTTTCCTCTAAGAGTTTGATAGTTTCTGGCTTTACATTTAGGTCTTTAATCCATTTTGAGCTTATTTTTGTGTATGGTGTTAGGGAGGGATCTAATCTTATACTCTTACATGTAGCTGTCCAGTTTTCCCAGCACCACTTATTGAAGAGGCTGTCATTTCTCCACTTTACATTCCTGTCTCCTTTATGAAAGATAAGGTGACCATATGTGCGTGGGTTTATCTCTGGGATTTCCATCCTGTTCCATTAATCTATCTTTCTGTTTTTGTGCCAGTACCATACTGTCTTGATTACTGTAGCTTTGTAGTATAGTCTGAAGTCAGGGAGCCTGATTCCTCCAGCTCCGTTTTTCGTTCTCAAGATTGCTTTGGCTATTCGGGGTCTTTTGTGTTTCCATACAAATTGTGAAATTTTTTGTTCTAGTTCTGTGAAAAATGCCAGTGGTAGTTTGATAGGGATTGCATTGAATCTGTAGATTGCTTTGGGTAGTAGAGTCATTTTCACAATGTTGATTCTTCCAATCCAAGAACATGGTATATCTCTCCATCTATTTGTATCATCTTTAATTTCTTTCATCAGTGTCTTATAATTTTCTGCATACAGGTCTTTTGTCTCCTTAGGTAGGTTTATTCCTATATATTTTATTCTTTTTGTTGCAATGGTAAATGGGAGTGTTTTCTTGATTTCACTTTCAGATTTTTCATCATTAGTGTTTAGAAATGCCAGAGATTTCTGTGCATTAATTTTGTATCCTGCTACTTTACCAAATTCATTGATTAGCTCTAGTAGTTTTCTGGTAGCATCTTCAGGATTCTCTACGTAGAGTATCATGTCATTTGCAAACAGTGACAGCTTTGCTGCTTCTTTTCTGATTTAGATTCCTTTTATTTCTTTTTCTTCTCTGATTGCTGTGGCTAAAACTTCCAAAACTATATTGAATAAGAGTGGTGAGAGTGGGCAACCTTGTCTTGTTCCTGATCTTAGTGGAAATGCTTTCAGTTTTTCACCATTGAGGACGATGTTGGCTGTGGGTTTGTCATATATGGCCTTTATTATGTTGAGGAAAGTTCACTCTATGCCTACTTTCTGCAGGGTTTTTATCATAAATTGGTGTTGAATTTTGTCAAAAGCTTTCTCTGCATTGATTGAGATGATCATATGGTTTTTCTCCTTCAATTTGTTAATATGGTTTATCACATTGATTGATTTGCATATATTGATGAATCCTTGCATTCCTGGAATAAACCCCACTTGATCATGGAGTATGATCCTCTTAATGTGCTGCTGGATTCTGTTTGCTAGTATTTTGTTGAGGATTTTTGCATCTATGTTCATCAGTGATATTGGCTTGTAGTTTTCTCTATTTGTGACATCTTTGTCTGGTTTTGGTATCAAGGTGATGGTGGCCTCGTAGAATGAGTTTGGGAGCGTTCCTCCCTCTGATATATTTTGGAAGAGTTTGAGAAGGATAGGTCTTAGCTCTTCTCTAAATGTTTGATAGAATCCACCTGTGAAGCCATCTAGTCCTGGGCTTTTGTTTGTTGGAAGATTTTTAATCACAGTTTCAATTTCAGTGCTTGTGATTGGTCTGTTCATATTTTCTATTTCCTCCTGATTCAGTCTTGGCAGGTTGTGCATTTCTAGGAATTTGTCCATTTCTTCCAGGTTGTCCATTTTATTGGCATAGAGTTGCTTGTAGTAATCTCTCATGATCTTTTGTATTTCTGCAGTGTCAGTTGTTACTTCTCCTTTTTCATTTCTAATTCTATTCATTTGAATCTTCTCCCTTTTTTTCTTGATGAGCCTGGCTAATGGTTTATCAATTTTGTTTATCGTCTCTAAGAACCAGCTTTTAGTTTTATTGATCTTTGCTATCATTTCCTTCATTTCTTTTTCATTTATTTCTGATCTGATCTTTATAATTTCTTTCCTTCTGCTAACTTTGGGGTTTTTTGGTTCTTCTTTCTCTAATTGCTTTAGGTGTAAGGTTAGGTTGTTTCTTCGAGATGTTTCCTGTTTCTTAAGGTAGGATTGTATTACTATACACTTCCCTCTTAGAACTACTTTTGCTGCATCCCATAGGTTTTGGGTCATCATGTCTCCATTGTCATTTGTTTCTAGGTATTTTTTTATTTCTTCAGTGACCACTTCATTATTAAGTAGTGTATTGTTTAGCCTCCATGTGTTTGTATTTTTTACAGATTTTTCCTGTAAATCATATCTAGTCTCATAGCATTGCGGTCGGAAAAGATACTTGATGCGATTTCAATTTTATTAAATTTACCAAGGCTTGATTTGTGACCCAAGATATGATCTATCCTGGAGAATATTCCATGAGCACTTGAGAAAAATGTGTATTCTGTTGTTGGGGGATGGATTGTCCTATAAATATCAATTAAGTCCACCTTCGTTAATGTATCATTTAAAGCTTGTGTTTCCTTATTTGTTTTCATTTTGGATGATCTGTCCATTGGGGAAAGTGGGGTGTTATAATCCTCTACTATGAATGTGTTACTGTCGATTTCCCCTTTTATGGCTGTTAGTATTTGCCTTATGTATTGAGGTGCTTCTATGTTGGGTGCATAAATATTTACAATTGTTATATCTTCTTCTTGGATCGATCCCTTGATCGTTATGTAGTGTCCTTCTTTGTCTCTTCTAATAGTCTTTATTTTAAAGTCTATTTTGTCTGATATGAGAATTGCTACTCCAGCTTTCTTTTGGTTTCCATTTGCATCAAATATCTTTTTCCATCCCCTTACTTTCAGTCTGTATGTGTCTCTAGGTCTGAAGTGGGTCTTTTGTAGACAGCATATATATGGGTCTTGTTTTTGTATCCATTCAGCCAATCTGTGTCTTTTGGTGGGAGCATTTAGTCCATTTACATTTAAGATAATTATCGATATGTATGTTCCTATTCCCATTTTCTTAATTGTTTTGGGTTTGTTATTGAAGGTCTTTTCCTTCTCTTGTATTTCTTGCCTAGGGAAGTTCCTTTAGCATTTGCTGTAAAGCTGGTTTGGTGGTGCTGAACTCTCTCAGCTTTTGCTTGTCTGTACAGGTTTTACTTTCTCCATAAAATCTGAATGAGATCCTTGCTGAGTAGAGTAATCTTGGCTGCAGGTTTTTCTCCTTCATCTCGTTAAATATGTCCTGCCACTCCCTTCTGGCTTGCACAGTTTCTGCTGAAAGATCAGCTGTTAACCTTATGGGGATTCCCTTGTGTGTTATTTGTTGTTTTTCCCTTGCTGCTTTTAATATGTTTTCTTTGTATTTAATTTTTGACAGTTTGATTTATATGTGTCTTGGCATGTTTCTCCTTGGATTTATCCTGTATGGGACTCTCTGTGCTTCCTGGACTTGATTAACTCTTTCCTTTCCCATATTAGGGAAGTTTTCAACTATAATCTCTTCAAATATTTTCTCAGTCCCTTTCTTTTTCTCTTCTTCTTCTGCAACCCCTAAAATTGAATGTTGGTGCGTTTAATGTGTCCCAGAGGTCTCTGAGACTGTCCTCAGTTCTTTTCATTCTTTTTTCTTTATTCTGCTCTGCAGTAGTTATTTCCACTATTTTATCTTCCAGGTCACTTATCCATTCTTCTGCCTCAGTTATTCTGCTATTGATCACATCTAGAGTATTTTTAATTTCATTTATTGTGTTGTTCATTGTTGTTTGTTTCATCTTTAGTTCTTCTAGGTCCTTGTTAAATGTTTCTTGCATTTTGTCTATTCTATTTCCAAGATTTTGGATCATCTTTACTATCATTATTCTGAATTCTTTTTCAGGTAAACTGCCTATTTCCTCTTCATTTGTTAGGTCTGGTGGGTTTTTATCTTGTTCCTTCATCTGCTGTGTGTTTTTCTGTCTTCTCATTTTGCTTATCTTACTGTGTTTGGGGTCTCCTTTTCACAGGCTGCAGGTTCGTAGTTCCTGCTGTTTTTGGTGTCTGTCCCCAGTGGCTAAGGTTGCTTCAGTGGATTGTGTAGGCTTCCTGGTGGGGGGGACTAGTGCCTGTGTTCTGGTGGATGAGGCTGGATCTTGTCTTTCTGGTGGGCAGGTCCACATGTGGTCGTGTGTTTTGGGGTGTCTGTGGACTTATTATGATTTTAGGCAGCCTCTCTGCTAATGGGTGGGGTTGTGTTCCTGTCTTGCTAGTTGTTTGGCATAGGGTGTCCAGCACTGTAGCTTGCTGGTCGTTTAGTGAAGCTGGGTGCTGGTGTTGAGATGGAGATCTCTGGGAGATTTTCACTGTTTGATATTATGTGGAGCTGGGAGGTCTCTTGTGGACCAGTGTCCTGAAGTTGGCTCTCCCACCTCAGAGGCACAGCACTGACTCCTGGCCACAGCACCAAGAGCCTTTCATCCACACGGCTCAGAATAAAAGGGAGAAAAAGTAGAGAGAAAGAATTAGTAGAAGTAGGAAGAAAGAAAGAAAGAAAGGAGGGAGGGAGGGAGGAAGGAAGGAAGGAAGGAAGGAAAATATGAAAGAAAGAAAGAAGATAAAGTAAAATAAAATAAAGTATGATAAAATATAATAAAGTTATTAAAATAAAAAATAATTATTAAGAAAAATATTTTTTTAAAAATGGACGGATAAAACCCTAGGTCAAATGGTGGAAGCAAAGCTATACAGACAAAATCTCACACAGAAGCATACACATACACATTCACAAAAAGAGGAAAAGGGGAAAAAATCATAAATCTTGCTCTCAAAGTCCACCTCCTCAATTTGGGATGACTCGTTGTCTATTCATGTATTCCACAGATGCAGGGTACATCAAGTTGATTGTGGAGCTTTAATCCGCTGCTCCTGATGCTGCTGGGAGAGATTTCCCTTTCTCTTCTTTGTTCTCACAGCTCCCAGGGGCTCAGCTTCGGCTTTGGCCCCACCTCTGCGTGTAAGTCACCGGAGGGCGTCTGATTTTCGCTCAGACAGGACGGGGTTAAAGGAGCCGCTGATTCGGGGGCTCTGGCTCACTCAGGCCGGGGGGGAAGGGAGGGGCATGGAGTGTGGGGTGAGCCTTCGGCGGCAGAGGCCGGCGTGCGTTCTCCCGGGGGAGTTGTCCCTGGATCCCGGGACCCTGGCAGTGGCGGGCTGCACAGGCTCCCCGGAAGGGAGGTGTGGATAGTGACCTGTGCTCGCACACAGGCTTCTTGGTGGCGGCACAGCAGCCTTAGCGTCTCATGCCCGTCTCTGGTGTCCGCGCTTTTAGCTGCGGCTCGTGCCCGTCTCTGGAGCTCCTTTAAGCAGCGCTCTTAATCCCCTCTCCTTGCGCACCAGGAAACAAAGAGGGAAGAAAAAGTCTCTTGCCTCTTCGGCAGGTCCAGACTTTTCCCCGGACTCCCTCCCGGCTAGCCGTGGCGCACTAACCCCCTGCAGGCTGTGTTCATGCCGCCAACTCCAGTCCTCTCCCTGCGCTCCCACCGAAGCCCGAGCCTCAGCTCCCAGGGCGGGTGAGCAGACAAGCCTCTCGGGCTGGTGAGTGCCGGTCGGCCCTGATCCTCTGTGTGGGAATCTCTCCGCTTTGCCCTCCGCACCCCTGTGGCTTTGCTCTCCTCTGCGGCTCCGAAGCTTCCCCCCTCCGCCACATGCAGTCTCCGCCCGCAAAGGAGCTTCCTAGTGTGTGGAAACCTTTCCTCCTTCACAGCTCCCTCCCACTGGTGCAGGTCCCGTCCCTATCCTTTTGTCTCTGTTTATTCTTTTTTCTTTTGCCCTACCCAGGTACGTGGGGAGCTTCTTGTCTTTTGGGAGGTCTGAGGTCTTCTGCCAGCGTTCAGTAGGTGTTCTGTAGGAGTTGTTCCACGTGTAGATGTATTTCTGGTGTATCTGCCAGGGTTGGAGGGTCTCCTGCAGAGGCGGGGCATGGCTGTGCTCACCATGGGAACAAGGATACTGGCAGCAGAAATTCTGGGAAGTTCTCCTTGATGTAAGCGCTCCCAGAGTCGGCCATTAGCCCCACCAAAAGGCCTCTATAGTATGTCTAGATCCCTTGTAATCTTTGTCCATCTACTCTGGAGAAATTCCAGTTTGTTGACCTCTGTTGGGTTGTGTCCAGGACTGAGCTAATCAAATAGAGGAACAGGAATTTCTGGAAATTCTAGTTCAAAAGACCCTCAGGGTTCTTCGCAGGGAGACTAGAAGCTCTCCTGCTCTTGCTGGCCATCTCCTCTGGAGGCTGCTGCTTCCTTGCATCTTTAGGAAAGCAGTGCTTGGGGCAGTTAAGAGCCCAGATGTTGTATTAAGATAGGCACACCTGGGTTGAAACCTCTACTTACATACCCCCTCCCTTAGTCATGTTTCCATGGGCCACTTGTTTAACCTCACTTTCCATATCAGAAAAATGCAGATTAGAGTACCTACCTCATAGAGTTTTGTCATAATTAATTTGGAAACACTTTGTGAAGTGCTTAAGAGACCAATAAGTTATAATTATTATCAATACTAGTTAGCCTTGCCATCAGCTCCTCTTTCTTTGGTCCCCTTCACCCCCACAAGACAAGCTATTGAGTGATATAAACTTCTTAAGACCACCTTTATGGCTGGTTTTGGTTTTGGGGTTTGTTTGGTCTTTTTTGAGGTTTTTTTTGGCTGCGTTGAGTCTCTTTGCTGCGCGCGGGCTTTCTCTAGTTGCGGTGAGCGGGGGCTATTCTTTGTTGCGGTGCGCAGGCTTCTCAAAGCGATGGCTTCTCTTGTTGCGGAGCACGGGCTCTAGGCACACGGCTTCAGTAGTTGTGTCACATGGCTCAGTAGTTGTGACTTGTGGGCTCTAGAGCACAGGCTCAGTAGTTGCAGCACACGGGCTTAGTTGCTCCACGGCATGTGGGATCTTCCCAGACCAGGGCTCGAACCCATTGTCCCCCTGCATTGGCAGGTGGATTCTTCACCACTGTGCCACCAGGGAAGTCCCTGGCTGTCCTTAAGATAAGCAATTTTATGCTTTTGTTTAAGCATGAAAAAGTGACAAAACATAGATTTTTATAAAATTATGTCGGACATAGTCCTGTTTTATTCTTCTCTTCCTTCTTCTTCTGAGATTTTTAAGTCAAAATCCCCATTGGACAGCAGTTTCTGTTTTAATTACCTTGGGCAAAGTTCAGCAAACCCACTTACAGGCAGAAGAATGGACTTCAGAGTCTCAGATGAGAATTTGGCATTTCTGAGAGTCCTTTGGCCCTGGAGGCACTTGTTTCCCTGGACTTTTGCACAGAGAAAAGCATTTTTCAGGTAGTATCTAAGCACATGCCCAAAACCATCTGCCTAACTTGCTATTCTGTTTCAAGTGTCCACAGACAGTTCACATTCAGCATGGTCAAAAATAAACAATTGTCCTCTATTTGGCACTTCTGTCACCCCCTTTAAATCTGCTTTTTCTCCTGAATTTCCTATTTTGTTTAGTGACATCCTTTCTACTGTTATCTCCCAAGTTAAAAATTAGGCTCTCTCAGGAGTTCCCTGGTGGTCTAGTGGTTAGGATTTGGTACTTTCACTGCCATGGCCTGGGTTCAATCCCTGGTCGGGGAACTGAGATCCTGCAAGCCATGCAGTGTGGCTGAAAAAAAAAAAATTAGGCTCTCTCTTCTTCCATATGCCCCTACATCAAATTATTTACTCAATCCTATAGGTTTTATCTTCTAAGTATTTGTTTTATGTGTTCTCTCTATACTTTGGCTTTAGTTTCAGTTGAGGCCGTTTTAAGCCTAAGCTTTACAGTAGCCTCTTAACTACCTCTAATTCCATTGAAACTGATCCCTGCCATCAAACTGATTGTTCTAAGAGACAAATCTGATCATGCCTTTCCCCTGCTTAACATCTTTCAGTAATATGGGGCCTATGGAGCTGGAGCCAGGGTCAGAGAGGTGACCAGAGCTTGCAGAATTGGGGCCAATGAAACAGTCAGAGCTAAGGGGATCTCTGGGACCACCAAGGCCAAAGCTAAGGAGATAATCAAGGATCAGAGGCTTGGTACATAAAGGGGAAATGAGAAAATAAGTAATTAAATTAAAGATACTGAGATTCAAATTTTTCACTGTCTAAGGAGGGAGTTTAAAATATGGAAAGGCTGAAGGCTAGAATGAATCATGTAGTGTTGTATTGGAATTAGAAGTATCAGCGTGAACTCAAATTTTGATACATAGATAATATAGACGTGTGTGTGTGTGTGTGTGTGTGTGTGTGTGTTTGTGTAAGTAATGCTTTACCCACTGAGAGGGCCTAATGGCAATGAGCACATCTGATTTCCAGATCTTGGTTTCTAAATACCATTCCCCACTAAAAGGAATCAGAGCTCCTGGAGAACTGGCTCATTCCAGGAGCAGGGTAAGTACAAGATAAGTCTGTAAAGTCTCATTGTACCAGAACATAAACTAAAGCTCAGAAATGATGGAGACCCCTGCAACTAAGACCCGATGCAGCCAAAAATATAAATAAACAAATAAATTTTTTTTAATAAATAAATGATGGAAAGTATAAAAAGGACATAGTAGCCAATTTGAAGGAGCTCCCACTGGCCAAACTGGAGACAATCTGAGCATCAGAATAAATAATGATAGTATCAGATTATAACCCATTTAAAAAATGGTCATCCATGAGCCCATACTGATAAAAACACATAAATAAACACACAAATGAGGGGCAAAAGTAAGCACTTCTTTATAATAGAATGTCGGATAATAAGTGTGGAAGAAATGAAGTCATTAGAAAATCACTGTTCGGCAACCATTATAGTAATACTTTTTTAGGCAGGAGCCATCAATGGGTGCTTAAACAATTGGGGGAGAATTTGTTAAGAAACAGGATATTTACATAGCCTCAGTGTAACTCCCTACAAAATATTTATCATTTAAGAAGGCAAAATGGTAACTTCAGAGCTGAGAAACATTGCAGGTGCTTTCTTAACTATGTTATCAAAGTTAAAATCACCAGGAAGAGGACAAATCAACTTTGTGCACCTCCTAATATGAAACACTGAGAACATGGTATATCTTTTGTGGTGTTCTTGCCAAAAATGCATAATTGGTTCTAATCATGAGGAAACATAAGACAAATCCAAACAGAAGACAATCAACAGTATAATTGACCTGTACTCTTCAAAATGCCAATGACCCAACAGGGAAAGATTTGAGGAACTATTCCAGATCAAAAGAGACTGAAGAGACATAACAATTAAATGTAACACTTGAAACTGGGTTGGATCTTGGACCAAAAGAAAAAAAATGTTTTTGCTGTAAAGGAAATGGGTTATGTTTGATCCCTATTTGATCTCTTGGTGAAATTATAATTCCGTTTCTTCAAGATCCAGCTCAGATATCACTTTACCCATTAAATTTTTGCTGACCTCCATAGCTCTAGTTAATCAGTGGCTTCCACAGTGCTACCTCTAAACCAGGTACATGGTGCTATTGTTGCCATTAAGGATAATTTTAAGTAACATTTATTAAGAACTTACTATATGCTAAGCATATGATCATATGCTTATAAGTAAGTATAGATACTAATGGGTTTACTTTTAATCCACATAAGGACCCTATGAGGAAGGTACTAGTACTAATCCCATTTTTATCTCTCTAGCCCAAGTTCACATAACCAGTAGGTGGCTGAGCCTGGACTTGAGTTCAAGTCTGTCTGACTACAAATCCCATGCTCTTAACCACTGTACTCGTTACCTTTAATCTTTCACCTGTCTCTCCTACTAGACTGTAACTTTCTGTGACAAGAGGGTTATATCTTATTTTTTTCTCTATTCCCAACCGTTAACCCTATCACAATTCTTGACATATAAGTGCTCAGTAAATGTTTTTCCTTCTTAAGTTTTTTGCAAATATGAATTATGTCAAATGTTCAAAAAAGAAGAAGGGTATATGTACATGTTGATTGAAAGAGAGAGAGAGTTGGGGCTGATGGGGAGAATACCTGTTCTATCAGAATGCAGAAAGAAGCAGAAGACACTCAAGCTGGGTAATTTGAGAAGAGTGAAGAATTTAATAAAGGAACTAGGGACTTCCCTGGTGGTCCACTGGTTAAGACTCCGAGCTTCCACTTCAGGAGACGCAGGTTCAGTCCCTGGTCAGGGAAGTTTCACAAGCCACAGGCGCTGCCCAAAAAAGAGGCAAACTATATACTCAGGCATGGACAGTGTCTTGGAAAACCAAAAGAAATACTACAATAACTGAGAGTTAACAATGAGGCAATATTTACATTTCTTGGTCTGAAGGAATAAAGGGAATGGACAGTAAGTTGCAACTGCCCTCAAAAATCAAAGCCACAAGTTTCCGTATTCAGATCCAGTGGAAAATGGATCAACTATATTTCCTCTTTCTGTAGTAGCATTTTCACTGATGGATGCTAAAGAATGCTTTGTGCCTGCTGAAGAAATATTTCTAGCCAAAATTAAGAAGTTTATTAGCATTCAGCAAAATAGTTTTTTGGTTCTGTCTGCTACCCTACATGGGGCCCGAGGAATGGAAACTGATGTTCAGGATTCAGCAGAGACTCCTGGGTAGTACCTTATTGGATACTTCCAGTACACTACACAATAAATGCAAATAAATGCAAAACCCGGAGTCAGCTGAGAGGAGAGGGCCTCCTAGCAGGAGCTGTGACTTTTGGTTAAGAGACCTAACCAACCCAAAGCCACCCCAAAATCAGGAATCTGGGACCTCATTCTCTTCCTCCCTTTCAATCCTCTAAAAGCTACAAGGATAAGGAGCCCATTGATCTACAGCGAAGCATACAAGTCAGCCTCAAAGGGCAGAGGACCAGATTGAGAAGGGTGGAAAATGGATGCAGAGGGACAAATGGAAAATCACCCAGAATAATGTTGTACCTACCACCTCTCTTAAGAAATGGAATACGGCCAATACGGTTGAAGTCCTCAGTGTACCCCTCCCCAGTCACATCCCTCTGCTTTCTCTCCTCCAGTGCTGCCATAAAGATTCTTAGACTTCTGCATAATATGTTATTTTTAAAATAAAATTAAATAAAAGAATTTTCTGAAAAGGACTAACACCTTCCTTGCTCTGTCATATTTTTATACTTGAGAAGCGTCATGGTATTATCAATGGGCTGGGAGTCAGAAAACTCTGATCCATGTGTCTAGTTCCAAACCCTTTGTCTTGTGCAAAGCAATTAAAATCTTTCAGCTTTTGTTTCCTCATCTGTAGAACATTGTTATGAAAATCAAATGAATTGGTACCTATGAAATCATTTTGTAAACTGGAAAGCACCAATGAAAGTAAACGATCGCCGTTTATGTCTGCCCCCCTTCTATATATAACATATCCTGTAAGAGCAAGAACCTTGTCTCTCTTGTTTGTTTGCTGTTGTGTCCCTAGTACCCAGAATGGGGGCTGGCACAGTATAGGCATTGCATTAGTATTAATCAGGGAATGCTAACTGCTGTAACAGACAATCCCAAAACACTCAGTGGCTTAAGAAAATCAGAATTTATATCTCCCTATGTCAGCATCAGTTGTAGGTCAGTCAGGGAAGCCTTGCTCTCTCAGTCAATCAGAGATTCCGGATCAATCATTTATCTCTACCACATCCTAGGTCCTTGAAATCCTTACCCAAGGATAGGCTGGCACAGGAGGTTTCCTGTGCATGAGATTTAACAGGCCACTGCTGGGAGTGGTGTAGTTCACTTTAGCTCATCCCAGTAGCCAGAAGTCAGTCACTGGCCACATACAAGGGATGCTAAAAAGCATAGTTTACCTGTAGCTTCAAAATAAGAGAAAATGAGTTTGATCAGCATCTAGCCAGTCATTGCTATGGCTTTCACTAAATACCTGTAGAATAAATACATGAAAAATTAATGAAATATATACAAATGAATGTAGCCTAAGATCCACTTTTGTTTTTTAGCTTCTCAGTAATGGTTTAATTTTTTTAAATTGAAATATAGTTGATTAACAATGTTGTGTTAGTTCAGGTATACAGCAAAGTGATTCATATATATATACACACACACATATATATACACATATATATATTCTTTTTCAGATTCTTTTCCATTATAGGTTATTACAAGGTATTGAATATAGTTCCCTGTGATATACAGTAGGTCCTTGTTTTTTATCTATTTTATGTATAATAGTGTATATCTGTTAATCCCAAACTCCTAATTTATCCCTCCCCCAACCCCTTTCCCCTTTGGTAACCATAAATTTGTTTTCTATGTCTGTGAGTCTGTTTCTGTTTTGGAAATAAGTTCACTTGTATCATTTTTTTAGATTCCACCTATGTGATATCATATGTTTGTCTTTCTCTGTCTGACTTACTTCACCTAGGATGATAATCTCTAGGTCCATCCATGTTGCAGCAGATGGCATTATTTCATTCTTTTATGGTTGAGTAGTATTCCATTGTATATATCTTCTTTATCCATTCACCTGTCTGTGGACGTTTAGATTGCTTCTGTGTCTTGGCTATTGTAAATAGTGCTGCTATTGAACATTGGGGTGCATGTATCTTTTCAAATTAGAGTTTTCATCATTTTCGGATCTATGCCCAGGAGTGGGATTGCTGGATCATATGGTAGTTCTATATTTAGTTTTTTAAGAAACCTCCATACTGTTCTCCATAGTGGCTGCACCAATTTACATCCCCACCAACAATGTAGGAGGGTTCCCTTTTCTCCACACCCTCTCCAGCATTTGTTATTTGTAGACTTTATGATGGCCATTCTGACAGGTGTGAGGTGAAATGTCATTGTAGTTTTGATTTGCATTTCCCTGATGATTAGAGATGTTGAGCATCTTTTCATGTGCCCATTGCCCATCTCAATTTCCTCTTTGGAAAAGTATCTATTTGGGTCTGCTGTCCATTTTTTGATTGGGTTGTTTGGTTTTGTTTGTTTGTTTGTTTTAATACTGAGCTCTATGAGCTGTTTGTATATTTTGGAAATTACGCCCTTGTTGGTCGCATTGTTGGCAAATAATTTCTCCCAGTCCCTAAGTTGTCTTTGTTTTGTTTATGGTTTCCTTTGCTGTGCAAAAGCTTTGAAGTTTAGTTAGGTCCCATTTGTTTATTTTTGCTTTTACTTCCATTATTCTAGGAGATGGATCTAAAAAAATATTGCTTCTATTTATATCAAAGAGTGTTCTGCCTGTTTTCATCTAGGTTTTATAGTATACGGTCTTGCATTTAGGTCTTTAATCCATTTTGAGTTTATTTTTGTATATAGTGTTAGAAAATGTTCTAATTTCATTCTTTTACATGTAGCTGCCCAGTTTTCCCGACATCACCTTTTTTTTTTTTTTTTTTTGCCACACAGCATGCAGGATCTTAGTTCCCTGACCAGAGATCAAACCTGTGCCCCATGCAGTGGAAGCACAGATTCTTAACCACTAGACCACTAGGGCAGTCACCAGCACCACTTATTGAAGAGACTGTCTTTTCTCCACTGTGTATTCTTGCCTTCTTTGTTGTAGATTGACCATAAGTGTGTGGGGTTTTTTCTGGGCTTTGATCTATGTGTTCATAGATCTGTTCCATTGATCTATGTGTCTGTTTTTGTGCCAGTACCATGCTGTTTTGATTACTGTAGCTTTTCTAGTTAATTTTTCTAATGCATAGTATGATAAAAATTTTTTTTTAGTTATAGGCAGAGCCAGTGCTTGACCTACAGGTATTGTAAAAATTGCCTGACCTATTTTGAGGAGACAGCTTGACCTTTATTAAAATGCTTTAATTTTAACATGTACACATTTTAATTCTACTAGAAAGTGGTTTCTACAATTAATATTAACATTGTACACACTTGTGTGTGTTTTTATGTGTATATGTACACAGAGTAGCAAAATAACAGAAGGAGGAGGTTACACAAATTCACATTTCAGCCAGGAACGACATAAAACATATCCCTGTGTGCTTCTATACAATATGTATGTGTTCATCAGATGATATTGTAAATTATATCTCCAATAATGATTTTTACTCATGAAATGAAATAGAATTAGCATTTTTTGCTAAAAACCTCTCTAAAAGTCAGTATATTCCTTACTGTGTTGCTGTAGATAGCTTTTCTGCAATATTCTTTTTCAGTTTATAAAGAACCAGATTATAACAGGCTGTTTACAATTCTAAGCAATGACATCTTTTCCTTCTTATTAAATTATAAAGCACCCAATGCATTTTAATAGATGCTTCGATTAAATTATGAGTATGAATAACAAAATTTCTGTTGGTCCTGATTTGCAACCAATCAGGATGGGGGAAAAATTCCCACATCTTGTATTTATACCTTGTACATAAATACAGAGGCTCTTAAAATATTTAAAATGAGACATTTGTATTTAAAACCGTATTTTAAATAGACACAATAAACATTATTTGATAAATATTTGTTAGTACTTTTAAGAGGGTGTTTTTCTCACTTTATCAATAAACATCTACTAGAGATAAACTAGAAAATATAACAAAAATATTTCTTTTATAAACCCAGTTTTAAAACTACCAACAAGTAGCTTACTAAGAAATGTATTAATATTAACAGGAAGAAATTTAGAAAATTTTATTGAGAGACATAAATAAATATAAAGACAATATTTATATATAAGAAGACAAACTTGTTTTTAATTGATGTATAGTTGATTTACAATTTGTGTTAGTTTCAAGCGTACAAACTTTTTTTTTAAATGTCAGTTTATCCCAAGTTAATATATAAGCTAGTTATCATTACAGTTAAAATTAGTGAGATGTTATTATAGTTTTGTTAATTATTGAAATTATTTTTAATTTTTTTTAAAACAGTCAAGGATAGGCACAAGATTATGGAAGAGAAATAATAAATTAAAAGGGAAGCCTAATTTTACCATATATAAAACAACATATGGTACCAGTATAATAATATAGTCCCATGGGATAAAATAGTCTAGAAAGCAGAGTGATAGAGCCCAAAAAATAAGAATAACTGAGTTCGAATTCTGATTAATCCCCTTTCTAGTTAGTTTCGCCTTGCCTGCCTTTTACATAAGAGAATTTATTCACATATGATGGATGAAAGTATTACAAATCAATATAGAGGGGAAGAATGTTTGACTAAATAATCTAAGGAAAATTAGGTGGCAATTTGGAAAACAAAAATTTTTAATGATAAATCAAGAACAAAAGTAAAGGGCTTCCCTGGTGGCACAGTGGTTAAGAATCTGCCTGCCAATTTAGGGGACACGGGTTCGAGCCATGGTCCAAGAAGATCCCACATGCCGTGGAGCAACTAAGCCCGTGTACAACTACTGAGCCTGTGCTCTAGAGCCTGCGAGCCACAACTACTGAGACTGCATGCCACAACTACTGAAGCCCACACATCTAGAGCCCGTGCTCCACAACAAGAGAAGCCACCACAATGAGAAGCCCACGCACCGCAACGAAGAGTAGCCCCCACTCGCCACAACTAGAGAAAAGCCCGCATGCAGCAACAAAGACCCAACTCAGCCAAAAATAAAATAATAATAAAATAAATTAAAGAACAAAAGTAAAAAACTAAAGGTAATAAAATTAGCCAAAGAATAACTGAAAGAAACAAAATTGGATATTTAGAAAACCTCTGAGAGATTTTCTAGATCTATGTTTAGAAATTATTTAAAAAAGAAGACTAAGTCCAAATTCAACTTTATCATGTACTTATTGAGCACCTACCATGTCCTAAGCATTATTATAGAATCTCAGGCTAGATCAGTAAACAACAGACAACACAGAGTTTGTATTCTTGAAGATTCCAGCAAGAATCAAATAAATATCAAGGATAAATAACTTCTTTCAAGAAAAATAAAGAACTGTGTGGTTACTGGCTTATAGACAGATGTATAAATCAGTGGAATAGAATTGAGAGTCCAAAAAAAACCCATACATTTATCTTCCAAAAAGTTGGAAATGACACAAATGTCCACCTACTGCTGAAGGAATTTTGTAATGTGTTGTATCTGTATACTGGGATAGTATTCAGCCATAAAAAGAGTGAAGTACATGCTACAACATGGGTAAGCCTCAAAAGCATTATGCTAAGTGAAAGAAGCCAAACACAAAAAGCCACATATTGTATGATTTCATTTACATGAAATGTCCAGAATAGGCAAAACCATAGAGATAGAAATTAAGTTAGTGGTTTCCAGGGGACAGGGACAAGAGAGAATGGGGAGTGACTGAGGATTTCTTTTCAGGTGATGAAAATGTTCTGGAATTAGTGGTGATAGTCTTACCGTTGTTCTTTTGAAAGTGATTATTTTTCCCTGTGAATGCTTTTAAGATTTCGCTCTTTGTCTTTGGTGTTCATTAGCTTTGCTATGATGTGCTGGACATGATTTTCTTTCTATTTGCTAGGGTCTAGAGTTTATTGACTGTACGGCTTGATATCTCTTGTTGGATTTTGAAAATTCTTAGTCAGTATCTCTCATTACACATATGTTAAAAGTAAATTTCAGTTACACATATATTCAGTTTCTTATCAGTGTCCCATATGATTCTTATGCTCTTTTTAATATTTTCTATTCTTCCTCTTCTCCAACTTTCTGTCTGAGTACAAGCCAACCCTTGTACTAGGAACCCAAAATGTTATTATTTGGTGGTTTTTTCTCCTGATCTTAAATCATTCAAGAAAATTGTCCTCCTATCTCCTGCCAAAGAGGTGTGTATATCTGACTGCCTTAATGCCCAGGAAAGAGTCTTCATATTTTCAATTTTTTTTAACATCTTTACTGGAGTATAATTGCTTTACAATGTTGTATTCTTTCTACTGTATATGCATATTTTCACTTTTTTCTCCCAGTCAGCTCCTGGAGACACAGCTTCCTCTTGTGCAAATCTCATGTTTTCATTCCCATTTTCTTTGATCTTGTGGGTTTTGATATATATTTTATTCTTTTACTGCCTCTTTATGAAGCTTTGAGTAGAAGAAAAAATAAGTGGTCACTCTGCCATGTTAAACAGGAAGTCATATGTACAGTACTATTCAGTGCTGGCAAGAGTGTCATAAAACAAAGCATTCTAATAGATTTCTAATGCTAGTGTCCTTTTTTAAAAAGGTCTTTAAATCTGATCTCTCTTCTGAGAAGAAAACCTAAATAAATCACCTAAAATTCAAAATTAAGAATATTTTCTATGCAGAAGGATATTCACAGTAGCATACCTACTGAAAGATAAAATTTAGATTAACCTAAATATCTAATGATCTGGTACTAGATAAATAAATCATGGAGTCTACATATAATAGAAAATTGTACAGCCCTTTAAAATTGTTTGTAAAGATACGTGTTAACATAGATAAATGCTATTACATTATGTTAACTGAAGAGGACAGAATTTTTTAAAACTTTACAGAAACAAACACAACTCAAAACAGAAGCATAGGGACTTCCCTAGTGGCACAGTAGTTAAGAATCCACCTACCAATGCAGGGTACATGGGTTCGAGCCCTGGGCCAGGAAGATACCACATGCCACAGAGCAACTAAGCCCGTGCACCGCAACTACTGAGCCTGCACTCTAGAGCCCGCAAGCCACAACTGCTGAAGCCCATGTGCCACAACTACGGAAGCCTGCGCGCTTAGAGCCCGTGCTCCACAACAAGAGAAGCCACCTCAATGAGAAGCCCGTGCACCTCAACGAAGAGTAGCCCCCACTCACTGCAACTAGAGAGAGCCCACAGTCAGCAATGAAGACCCAAAGCAGCCAAAAATAAATAAATAGATAAATAAATAAACAAATAAATTTTTTAAAAAAAGAACTACAATTCTGCAGCCTGTAGAAGTGAAACCACATTCAAAGAAAGATAGACAAAATATAAAGGCAGGGGACTTTGTACCACATGAAGGAACATGATAAAACCCCATTTAGAACAACTAAATGAAGTGGAGATAGGTAACCTTCCAGAAAAAGAATTCAGAATAATGATAGTGAAGATGATCCAGGACCTTGGAAAAAGAATGGAGGCAAATATCGAGAAGATGCAAAAAATATTTGACGAAGATCCAGAAGAATTAAAGAACAAACACCTAGAAGAATTAAAGAACAAACACGTAGAAGAATTAAAGAACAAACAAACAGAGATGAACAATACAATAACTGTAATGAAAACTACACTAGAAGGAATCAATAGCAGAATAACTGAGGCAGAACAGATAAGTGACTTGGAAGACAATGGTGGAATTCACTGCCACGAAACAGAATAAAGAATAAAGAATGAAAAGAAATGAAGGCAGCCTAAGACACCTCTGGGACAACATTAAACACAGCAACTTTCGCATTGTAGGGGTCCCAGAAGGAGAAGAGAGAGAGAAAGGACCTGAGAAAATATTTGAAGAGATTATCGTCGAAAACTTCCCTAACATGGGAAAGGAAATAGCCACCCAAGTCCAGGAAGTGTAGACAGTCCCAGGCAGAGTAAACCCAAGGAGAAACACACCAAGACACATAGTAATCAAATTGACAAACATTAAAAACAAAGAAAAAATATTGAAAGCAGCAAGAGAAAAACGACAAATAACATACAAAGGAACACCCATAAGGTTAACAGCTGATTTCTCAACAGAAACTCTACAAGCCAGAAAGGAGTGGCACGATATACTTAAAGTGATGAAAGGGAAGAACCTACAACCAAGATTACTCTACCCTGCAAGGATCTCATTCAGATTCGATGGAGAAATCAAAAATTTTATAGGCAAGCAAAAGCTAAGAGAATTCAGCACCACCAAACCAGCTCTACAACAAATGCTGAAGGAACTTCTCTAAGTGGGAAACACAAAAGAAGAAAAGGACCTACAAAAACAAACCCATAACAATTAAGAAAATGGTAATAGGAACATACATATTGATAATTACCTTAAACGTGAATGGATTAAATGCTCCAACCAAAAGACACAGGCTCACTGAATGGATATAAAAACAAGACCCATGTATATGCTGTCTACAAGAGACCCACTTCAGACCTAGGGACACATACAAACTGAAAGTGAGGGGGTGGAAAAAGATATTCCATGCAAGTCAAAATCAAAAGAAAGCTTGGAGTAGCAATACTCATATCAGATAAAAGAGACTTTAAAATAAAGAATATTACAAGAGACAAGGAAGGACACTACATAATGATCAAGGGATCAATCCAAGGAGAAGATATAACAATTATAAATATATACGCACCCAACATAGGAGCACCTTAATACATAAGGCAACTGCTAACAGCTATAAAAGAGGAAATCAACAGTAACACAATAATAGTGGGGGACTTTAACACCTCACTTACACCAATGGGCAGATCATCCAAACAGAAAACTAACAAAGAAACACAAGCTTTAAATGACACAATAGACAAGTTAGATTTAGTTGGTATTTATAGGACATTCCATCCAAAAACAGCAGATTACACTTTCTTCTCAAGTGCTCACGGAACATTCTCCAGGATAGATCACATCTTGGTTCACAAATCAAGCCTCAGTAAATTTAAGAAAATTGAAATCATATCAAGCATCTTTTCTGACCACAACGCTCTGAGATTAGAAATGAATTACAGGGAAAAAACGTAAAAAACACAAGCACATGGAGGCTAAACAATACGTTACTAAATAACCAAGAGATCACTGAAGAAATCAAAAAGGAAATCAAAAAATACCTAGAGACAAACTGCAACAAAAACACGACCATCCAAAACCTATGGGATGCATCAAAAGCAGTTCTAAGAGGGAAGTTTATAGCAATACAATCCGACCTCAAGAAACAAGAAAAATCTCAAAAAATCATCTAACCTTACACCTAAAGGAACTAGAGAAAGAAGAACAAACAAAACCCAAAGTTAGCAGAATGGAAGAACTCATAAAGATCAGAGCAGAAATAAATGAAATAGAAACAAAGAAAACAATAGCAAAGATCAATAAAACTAAAAGCTGATTCTTTGAGAAGATAAACAAAATTGATAAACCTTTAGCCAGATTCATCAAGAAGAAGAGGACTCAATCAATAAAATTAGAAATGAAAAAGGAGAAGTTACATCAGACACCACAGAAATACAAAGCATCCTAAGAGACTACTACAAGCAACTGTATGCCAATAAAATAGACAACCTGGAAGAAATGGACAAATTCTTAGAAAAGAACGTTCCAAGACTGAACCAGGAAGAAATAGAAAATATGAACAGAGCAGTCACAAGGAATGAAATTTCAACTGTGATTTAAAATTTTCCAACAAACAAAAGCCCAGGACCAGATGGCTTCACAGGTGAATTCTATCAAACATTTAGAGAAGAGCTAACACCTATCCTTCTCAAACCCTTCCAAAAAATTTCAGAGGAAGAAACACTCCCAAACTCATTCTATGAGGCCACCATCACCCTGATACCAAAACCAGACAAAGGTACTACAAAAAAAGAAAATTACAGACCAATATCACTGATGAATATAGATGCAAAAATCCTCAACAGAATACTAGCAAACAGAATCCAACAACACATTAAAAGAATCATACACCATGATGAAGTGAGATTTATCCCAGGGATGCAAGAATTCTTCAATACACACAACTCAATCAATGTGATACACCATATTAACAAATTGGAGAATAAAAACCATATGATCATCTGAATAGATTCAGAAAAAGCTTTTGACAAAACTCAACACCGATTTATGATAAAATCTCTACAGAAAGTGGGCGTAGAGGGAACCTACCTCAACATAATAAAAGCCATATATGACAAACCCACAGCAAACATCATTCTCAATGGTGAAAAACTGAAATCATTTCCTCTAAGATCAGGAACAAGATAAGGATGTCCACTCTCACCACTATTATTCAGCATAATTTTGGAAGTCCTAGCCATGGCAATCAGAGAAGAAAAAGAAATAAAAGGAATACAAATTGGAAAAGAAGAAATAAAACTGTCACTGTTTGCAGATGACATGATACTTTACATAGAGAATCCTAAAGATGCCACCAGAAAACTACTAGAGCTAATCAATGTATTTGGTAAAGTTGCAGGATACAAAATTAATGCACAGAAATCTCTTGCATTCCTATACACTAACAACAGAAGATCAGAAAGAGAATTTAAGGAAATAATTCCATTCACCATTGCAACAAAAAGAATAAAATACCTACGAATAAACCTACCTAAGGAAGTAAAAGACCTGTGCTCAGAAAACTATAAGACACTGATGAAAGAAAGCAAAGATGACACAAACAGATGGAGAGATCTACCATGTTCTTGGATTGGAAGAATCAGTATTGTGAAAATGACTATACTACCCAAAACAATCTACCGATTCAATGCAATCCCTATCAAATTACCAGTGGCATTTTTTACATAACTGGAACAAAAAAGCTTAAAATTTGTATTCAGACACAAAAGACCCCGTATAGCCAAAGCAGTCTTGAGGGGAAAAAAATGGAGCTGGAGGAATCAGACTCCCTGACTTCAGACGTATTACAAAGCTACAGTAATCAAGACAACATGGTACTGGCACAAAAACAGAAATATAGATCAATGTAACAGGATAGAAAGCCCAGAGATAAACCCACGCACCTATGGCCAACTAATCTATGGTCAACTAATCTAAAGGAGGCAAGGATATACAATGGAGAAAAGACAGTCTCTTCAATAAATGGTACTGGGAAAACTGGACAGCTACATGTAAAAGAATGAAATTAGAACCCTCCCTAACACCATACACAAAAATAGACTCAAAATAGATTAGAAACCTATATGTAAGACTGGATACTATAAAACTCTTAGAGGAAAATATAGGAAGAACACTGTTTGACATAAATCACAGCAAGATCTTTTTTGATCCACCTCCTAGAGTAATGGAAATAAACACAAAAATAAGCAGATGGGACCTAATGAAACTTAAAACTTTTGCAAAGGAAAGGAAACTACAAACAAGATGAAAAGACAACCCTCAGAATGGGAGAAAATATTTGCAAATGAATCAACAGAAAAAGGATTAATCTCCAAAATATATAAACAACTCATGCAGCTCAATATTAAAAAAACAAACAACCCAATCAAAAACTGGGTGGAAGATCTAAAGAGCCGTTTCTCCAAAGAAGACATACAGAGGGCCAAGAAGCACATGAAAAGCTGCTCAACTTCACATTATTAGAGAAATGAAATCAAAACTACAATGAGGTATCACCTCACACCAGCTAGAATGGGCATCATCGGAAGATCTACAAAAAACAAATGCTGGAGAGGGTGTGGAGAAAAGGGAACCCTCTTGCCCTGTTGGTGGGAATGTAAACTGATACAGCCACTATGGAGAACAGTATAGAGGTTCCTGAAAAATCTAAAAATAGAACTACCAAATGACCCAGCAATCCCACTACTCGGCATATACCCAGAGAAAACCATAATTCAAAAAGACACATCAACCCCAATGTTCATTGCAGCACTATTTACAATAGGCAGGTTGGAAGCAACCTAAATTCCCATTGGCAGACAAATGTATAAAGAAGATGTGGTACATATATACAATGGAATATTACCCAGCCATTAAAAGGGACAAAACTGGGTCATTTGTAGCGACGTGGGTGGATCTAGAGACTGTCATTCAGGGTGAAGTCCAAAAGAGAAAAACAAATATATTTTAACACATATATGTGGAACCTAGAAAAATGGTACAGATGTACCAGTTTGCAGGGTAGAAATAGAGACACAGATGTAGAGAACAAATGTATGGACACCAAGGGGGGAAAGCAGCGGGGGGTGGGGGGGTGGTGTGATGAATTGGGCGATTGGGATTAACATGTATACACTGATGTGTGTAACATTGATGACTAATAAGAACCTGCTGTATAAAAAATAAATAAAATAAAATTCAAAATTCAGAAAAAAAGAAAAGTATAGAAGAAACATTTCCAAATATGGACAATACTTACCTTAGGATGGTGGAACAATGACAAATAGGGTTTTTTTTCTATATACTTTTATATTTTTCCCAGTATGCCTAATGAATGTGTGCTTTCTTAAAATAAGGAAAATGGGGAAAACAGTATGTTTAAATGAAGAAACATTATTTCTTTAACTTACATACTATGCTATTTATAATAATATGAAACCCACATTATTTGTCCAAAATCTCCTATTTCTTTTTAATTCATTACAAGTTCTGGATTTCAGTTCAGTTATAAAGATGGGGATTTTTCAACATGAATTTCTTAAAAATAGTGTTTAAGTAAGAATTCTGGACTCACAAGCCTAAGAAACCCCTGGACCATCTTCTCTCCATTTCCTAGAAAACACGTTTCATTTACAGTTCAGCCTCAGAATGAATTGAGTTAAATTCTGTGCTAATACAGCTTTAAAATGCAGTGCCTCAGATAAATATCAACCAAGCACTACAAAGTTTAATTTGAGATATGTGTTCCACATTACGATCTGATCTCCCTCCATACTGTTTAACAAATTAAAATGGCAAGTGGCATCATCCCTTTCGAGGCAGCAAGAGATATTGAAGAGCTGCTTGAATTTACCTCTGCTGAAATATTCTACAATGTGTTCCACGACTGTTCTGAGACTGATTACACATACAAGTTGAAGTAAAAGTTAATTTTTTTTTTTAGTGGGTATAGAGATGCGGTGTAAAATAAGCACCATTCTGGTTTTCTGTTTTGAGTGCTTATGGTAAATTTAAAAGAAGTGAAATATTTGAGTAATTAGAATTAGGCAAGTATCCATAAATTGTGGAACATTTGACATATACATTAACGCCAAAGCCACATTGCAGATTCTGAACTTTATTTCTCATGTGAACTGTGAAAGTAATGCCCTGGCTAGCAAGATCTAAAAGAAGAAAACTTGATTACCAAGGAACATAACATTTATATGCAGGAAAATAGCCTTTCATATTCTGTTTATGTTCACAGCAACCCCTTTTAGCAAAGAGAGAGCCCCAGGAAAGAAGCAAAGTGAAGTACAATTCTTTTATATCTTTCCCTTTGGGCTCAAATTACACAGAATGGTTTGTTTGCTTTCCAATAGATGGTGGGAAAGACAACTGTAGTACACCAAACCAGTTTAGAAATGAAAGACAAGCATCTGTTTGTTTTACAGATTTATCAGCTTCTTTCCTGGTAGCTCAGTCAAGCTTCTTAGGAGGCCCCCTACAGCTGCCATTTTGCCCTGCTTGGTGGTCACTCACAAGAAATGAGCTTACTGATTCTTATGGCTTCCTTTCTTAGCAAAATGGTCCTTTCCTATCAGTGCTTTCCAAGTTACTCTATTTGCATAGCTTTGTGACTCTCAAAGGAACACATACCATGTAGCATATAAATTAGGAAATTTATAGCATCCATTCATGGATCTTGATTTATGGCAGGACTCCCATTTCAGCTCTATTCTGGGCATGTCTGAAAACAGTGCAAGAAGTGAGATCTACAGGGGCTAGCAGGAAAGGCTCAAAGGAGAGGTCAGACATGCTACCAAGGTCAGAATGTTTTTGTGGGAAAGCTGCCTCAGCTAGCTGTGAGTATAGCTGCTGTTGTGAGAATAACCAGCGTAACTGTGTGATGCTACTTAATTATCTCTGGATAATTCAAAAGTGTCAATGTACAACCTGGGATTGCATAATCTATCTACTTTGCTTCATTCCAATGTCATCAGCATCAAAATGAATAATGCAACTGAATGATGCAATTCACTCTTTCCCTATCTTACAGTTAAACCATTATTTCTTCTCAAGTACTTGGTACATTTAGGCAAGTTTTATGTTTCAATAATAGTATTTACAGGGACTTCCCTGGTGGTCCACTGGATAAGACTCTGTGCTCCCAATGCAGGGGGCCCGGGTTCTATCCCTGGTCAGGGAACTGGATCCCACATGCATGCTTCAACTAAGAGTTCACATGCCACAGTTAAGGAGCCTGCATGCCGCAACCAAGGAGCCAGTGACCTGCAACTAAGGAAGCCCACGAGCCACAACTAAGGAGCCCTGGAGCTGCAACTGAGGAGCTCATGAGCCTCAACTAAGGAGCCTGCCTGCCGCAACTAAGACCCAGTTCAACTAAATAAATAGATAATAAAATAAATAAATAAATACAAAGAAAGTATGCCTTACCATCCTGGCTATACAAACAGAATAACAATAATAATAATAGTCTTTACAACAAGAATATTAGTAATGCATCTCTAAGGAATCTCAAGTAATTTTATAATCATTACTGTTTTACCCATGTATTCTGATATATTTTAGAAAAATGAAGAGGATATGTTTTCAATGCCTTATGTCATTTCATCTTATTTAAAGCATTGATATTATCTATAAGTACTTGATTCTATAATTTATAAAAACTGAATAAGACATGACCATAAAATACTTTTGGAGAGTTCTCTGAAAAGTCCGATATTGGTGAGCCTGCACTTTTACAGCTTCCATCCTCTTTTAAAATAAAAATAGAGGTCCCCAACTAAATCATGTTATGTTCCTGAGAGTCTCAAATATTGAAGGAAAACATATTTGCCATAAGATCTCTCTCTTCGGGACTTCCCTGGTGGTCCAGTGGATAAGACTCCATGCTGCCAAGCAGGGAGCCCGGGGTTTGATTCCTGGTCAGGGAACTAGATCCCGCATGCATGCCGCAACTAAGAAGTCCGCATACCACAATTAAAGATCCCACATGCGCAACTAAGACCCGACGCAGCCTAAATAAATATTTTTTTTACCAAAAGATCTCTCTCTTCTATTTCACTTAGGATGAAAGATTTTGATGAACTCATGAGATTGTTGAAAGAATCTAACACTTAGTGATATTCAAAGATTGAAATGCAATCAGCTTAGTGGGGATATTTCTACTTATCTGAAGAGCTGGATTATTTGTCTCAACTCAGAAAATAAAGGATCAGCTTCTAATATACAGGGGTTTCATAGGATGCAAGAAGAGAACTCTTGCCTACGGAATTAGCAAAGTAAAAACTGTTTGTTTTACAAATTTAAAGATTGGCTCATGTATAAAGAATCCTGCCCACGCTGTACAAGATTACACTTGTGATGACTTAGGAGATTTCAAGAAGCAGAATGATGATTCTGAGGTTGTAGGGCCTTTTGGGATGTATTAGTTTGCTAGGGCCACCATAACAAAATACCATGGACTGGGTGGCTTAAACAACAGCTTATTTTCTCACAATTCTGGAGGCTAGAAGCCTGAGATCAAGTTGTCGACACATTTGCTTCCTTCTGAGGCCACTCTCCCTGGCTTGTACATGTCCACCTTCTTGCCGTGTCCACACGTGGTCATCCCTTAGTCTGTGTTGTCTCTGTCCTAATATAAGAATACCAGTCATACTAGATTAGGGCCTATCCACATGGTCTCATTTTACCTTAATTACCTCTTTAAAGGCCCTATCTCCAAACAGTCACATTCTGAGGTGCTGGGGGTTAGAATTTCAATAAATGAATTTGAGGGGGCACAATTCAGCCGATGACATCGGGAAATATGCTATCCTGGATGTGTCAGAATCTAGATCCAGGAAATGTGGAAGCAGTTCACAGTATTTCCCAATGTATGATCTTGATTATTCACATGATAATGCTAGAAGACCCAGGAGATGCCTCAGCATACAACAATATTTGCATACATGGTCACACATTCAGAATAGAAGAGGAGTCAGTTACTGCTTTATGTTTTAATTTTTCATAAAGATCAGTAAACAGTTACAATATTTTCTTCCCAGAACCTTTGTCAAAATTGTTTACATCATCTCACTTAATATCCGTGTCCAAAACATCTGTTTGGTTAGAACATCTCAACCATGTATTTATCAACAAATTTATAAGTTTTATCCAAGAAGTCGGTGTCTATATGATGTATTTGTCAGAATAGGCTAACTGCTGTAACAAACAACCCTCACATCTCAGCACATTAAAGTTTATTTCTCCTTCATACAAAGTCTAGTCGGTATTCCTGATTGTGCAGCTCTCCTAGGCAATTTTTCTCCAAGTGGTTACTCAGAGAACTGGGAACTTTCCATCTTATAGCACTACCATCTTAAATAGGTGGGTTCCAAGGTTTCCATGAGAGGGTAATAGAACATGCAGAAGGCACTCCAGATGTTTAATTCCTTGACCTGAATGTGAGAGCACATCACTTCTGTTCACGTTGGCTAGAACCAGTCATATGCTCCTACTTAGATTCAGAGAGACTGGAAAATATAGTCTTTGGCTGGACAGCTGCTTCCCAGTAACAACTCTCCACTATGAACACAGAATCTGAACATTTAGTTGTCAGCTAGCCCCCTCTGCTATGAACAGCAACTCCAATGTAGGTTTCTTAAAATTCAGTTGCATTGCAAATGTGGTGGCTAAAAGCCAGACTACCCAGCTAGAATCCTGGCTCTGCTGCTTATTGGCTGTGTGACCTTGGAAATACTGCTCACCCCTAACCACCTCAGCTTTCTCATCTGTAAAATGGGGATTTTATTCAGAGGTTTGACCTGACTCACTGTAAAGCACTTGGAATAATGCCTGGCCCGTAGCACTCTATAAATGTTACCTATTATTATTACTTACATGTCTGTCCCCACCACACTCCTTGTGAGATAGGCTCAGAAAGTTTCAGGAACCCATAGCCCTAAATGCAGCAGAGATGACCCAGGTGGCCAACAGAGGTGGCCCTGACTGAATGAATAGACCAATATTCTCTCTTGCAAAGGCTGAGTGTTTAACACACAGAGTAAGTCAGCAGTTTATCACAGGAGTGGAATTCAAAAAACGAAAAGAACAAAACCAAACACCCAGAGAAAAGGCAATGATCAGAAGCCATGAGACAATAAAAGCCAAGAGTCGTCAGACACCATGAATGGGAAAAGCTAGGAAAGACAATGGAGAGAATGGAGTAGCGGGTATAGTGGCTGCAGAGAGTAGCTGAGTCACCAGAATGGTGTAGGACTGCAACAGGGACCCGTGGCCTCATGAGAACACAATGACATGAACTGCTAATATCCCAAACGACCTTCCAGATTCATTCCAGCGGGAGGAGGGTCTGACTGTAAGACAGACGTTTGTCTTCCTTATTTTACAGCCCCATCACTTAAGATTTCCTAGCATGTCATTTTGGCTTGGGATTTGAAAAAGCCTGTCAGTATAGCCACTGTGATTAATTTGAAACTTAGAAGTGATCTTGGTACTCTTTTCTGATAATACAAGTATTAGTGACTGTGAATCTCAGTTCACAGATACAGATGTACAAAAAATGTTCTACAGCAAGGTGCTTCCTGATTCTGAGCCCCACCACCCCCTTCCACTGGTGTGTGGAAACTTAACCTTGTTCATTCTTAGAGCTTGACCCCAGCTTACCCAGGATTGTTCACAGTTCTGGTGTCTAATGCAGTGCCAAGGCATCCAGCAGGTTGGTCATCTCTTCACAGCCCTTGACCACGCTCTGTCCACATCATCCCTTCAGGTCCAGCAGCTCTGAGCTGCTTCTGCTCCAAGTTTGCAGCACGGATATTTTTACCAAGGCTGAGAATTCCATGCTTGGGGACTCGTGCCCTGCAGTTGTTCCTTTCTAGGGTCCGTCTTGCTCCCTCCCTAGCAATACTACCCGAAAGTATGATCCAGATTCCCATGTCCAAAACCCAAGTCCTCTGGCCCTTATTGAGCCTAAAGAATCTGTTTTCCTTTTCTTTTCTTTTCTATTTTTTAAATATTTATTTATTTATTTGGCTGTGCCAGGTCTTAGTTGCAGCACGTGGGATCATCGTTGTGGCATGCAGGATCTTTTAGTTGTGGCATGCAGGCTCTTACTTGCATCATGTGGGATCTAGTTCCCTGACCAGGGATGGAACCCGGGCCCCCTGCATTGGGAGCACAGAGTCTTAACCACTGGACCACCAGGGAGGTCCCAAGAATCTTTTTTTTCTTAACAGAGAGAAGTTCTTTTACTTCAACTTTCTCCAAGCCATTTTGTCCCTACCTGCACTTTCTCTCTTCTACAGAGACTTAGCCTTTTGAAATAAAAGCCAGAAAGTTTTCCAGGCGACTTCCATTTCCATCCTTACTACACACACTTCATCTTGATGAAGAAAGCACAGACCTGGCCACCTACTTATTTGAGAGGACAGGGAAGGGGGAAAAAAAGAGGTAAAAGTTAAATATCTCAAAATATTTTGTGTTCTTCCTTTATTTCTTTTTGCCATAGACACCTGGAAGCTCAGGTTCAAATTGTATGGTTAGTACATGTAACAATTATAGACCCTTGGAATGAGGATATTTACTAATTTATTTTTCTTATATTCTGATTTCTGGTTGTTCATTCTCATTTTATTATTTGGTATACCTTGTAAACAAATACATTTACCTACCTATTTAAATCCCCATATTGATTTTTTTTAAACTAATAAAATTCATTGCAGCAGTGTGGAGTGTAGCTATAGTCTAGCAGGTTACAGTAATAGAGACATACTCAAGCTACCAGAACTCAAGAAGAGAGAATATGGCCTGGGAAGAATATGGCAAGGTCCATCCTGATGTCCAGCAGTTCTAGTGACTCAGTAAGCTTCCAATGGTTTCCATTGTCTGCTCGCGCATAACAGAGACTCAGTTACTCTCTGTGTCTGATTGTCCTGCTCTAGATGCCACCAATTAACTGACCGTCTTTTTTCTCTCAACATAATGGCATTTATTTATTTTAGCTTCTCCTTATTGTTGACTTCTCCTACTTAAAGACTTCTACTAGTTACCTTTTCTCAATCTTGGTCTTTCAGTTTTTGCCTTTGCTACCGTTTGAACACCTCCCAAAGAAAGATGATGTTTATCAGACTAATTAACTGCAATTATTCCCAATTGAGTTTTCGTGATACATCGACTCATAATTTTTTTTTCTCACTAGGTTACTAATTTATTATAAAAGGATATTAAAAGATACTAATCAACAGCCAGATGAAGAAATACGTAGGGCAAGATCCCAAACAAAGGAGCGTCTGTCCTTGCGGAGCTTGGAGCCCAGCATGGTGGCCTGAGGAACCCATGTGGAAACCGGTTTCCCCACATGGAAACTCCGAAAAAGGGTCTCAACTCATAGGTTATTATTGACTAAATGGGTTATTGACTTTTCTTGGCTCTGGTAACTGCCCTTGTTCATGTCAGTTGTGGCTAAGGTATCAGGGTACTTTCATACAAGGAGAGAATTCTATGCAGAAATAAACTCTGGAAGAGGACTATAGAGAAGAACCTCTTAGAAGGGGCTGTGGGCAGACAGCTATCCTAAAACTTAACTTGTTCAGTATTACCATTAATTAAAGGTAGGGTAAAGGTATCCCTTTGGGGATAAAACCCCACCCTGACACATGCAGACATGGTTTGGCTCCATGATCTCTATGAGGCAATGACCAGAGTCCAAATTAGTATATTTCCCATAGTCTGGGTTATTTAGTCTTAAATAAGACCTTATACAATGTGGTAGCTTGTGACTACAAAATGGGATTACACTTTCTATTTGTCTCTAAATTTTTATAATACAAGTTCCCAAGTGGTCCTTTAAAATATCCCCGATAGGGCTTCCCTGGTGGCGCAGTGATTGAGAGTGCGCCTGCCGATGCAGGGTACGCCGGTTCGTGCCCCGGTCCGGGAAGATCCCACATGCCGCGGAGCGGCTGGACCCGTGAGCCATGGCCGCTGAGCCTGCGCGTCCGGAGCCAGTTGCTCCGCAACGGGAGAGGCCACAACAGTGAGAGGCCCGCGTACCGCAAAAAAAAAAAAAAAAAAAAAAAAATCTCCGATAGTTCTGATGATAATTTGTGATCTCTAGATTATTTTATATACCCATTTGACCAGCTCCCACTAGCTTATAGATGCAAATAAGGTCATGTTAAGCGGAATAACCAACTAGTGAACAACTGATGTCATCCCCTGCATAGTGCAGCACTCCAGTCCCCTTCACTTTCTTGAAGTGTTTTAGGCATCTTCAGTGGGTGTCTCACATATGCGCACAAACACACCCTGATTCAGCAGCCACCCACCGGGTATCACATTCGCTTGCTGGAACGTGGAGCTCTTCCACCAGCAACGAGTTTCTGCTGGCATGGTAATTTCTGCGGGGTTCCACTGATGTTCAGGGAGGCTTCTGGATCACATGATGGCCACTGCTGGCACGAAGTTCCCTGCAGACATTGCTCTGGTTCCACAGGGCCTCTCAGCTTCTGCTGTACTCCAGCAGGCATGGCAATTCTGGCTGGTCTCAGACACTGCTCTGCCTGGCAGTGTCTCTGACCAAGCACCACCCAAAGGCACTAAAGGAAAATGCTTCTCCCTGTCACTTCTCACAGGGGGAATCCAAACCAGCAGTGTCGGTATCTTACAGTCTTCAGTAAAACAGCACTTTCAATTTTTACTTAGATCCCTCTTTCTCCCTAGGTCCCAGCCACCCACTCGGGGGACTTGTAAATGAGAGTGTGCTTAATGACAGCCACCAGGCTGCCAAGATCACTATTCTTTTACTAAGGCTCTCTTACAAACTCAAGTCCATTGTTTCTGACTTGGTCTTTCTTCAAGGTGATTTCTCCCAAGAGGCAATTTTGTCCTCATCTAAATGATTCCTGGTGGGCCCACCTTACCAGTTTGCCAGACATTCCTGCTCTTACCTGAAACTTAACCTCATTTCAACTTGGGACTCCCTGCTATGCTTCAGTACTATTTGGTGTATTTTTCTTCCCCAGTTCTATCTGCCAGATTAAAATGAGATCTTCAGGTAATGTGCATAAATACTTATGCTCTTTCCACCACTAGAAGAAAACCAAGGCATCCCTATAGACATTGGCAAGTGCTAACACAGTGATAGAAAATACTGTAAAGATGAGAAAAACAAACCCAGTTCATGTCATAGCCAACTACTTAGTCTAATATATGTAATTAATTATAGACTTGCCAACTTTCAGCAATTTTACAGAAATTATTACACAAATAATGAATCATTGAAATCCAGAATCTCAGAATAATTAAGAAAGCTGTCAGTAATTCATGGGACTGAAAAACAAAGAAAATAAAGACCGAATCTGTCATGATAGCCTATTTTAGCTTTGCTTAGAGCAAATTTTTTATCTAAATTAAACAGAATTAAATAAAGAAAATAAAATGAAGTTTTGAGCTAATTTTGTTGAGAAATGCCAAAAGCATTCATAACAGATTCAAGAACAATTTACCATGAACTCGAAAGTTAATTGCAAATCTGATTATAAATCACTAATGTAATGGGTTGAACTATTTTATTTCATACCGATTTTAAACATTCTTCGATTTCTGTAGTACTTGTTGGTTATTTATTTGGTTGGTTTTTAATGTCTGTACCATTCCCAGAAGAGCATTTTTTTTCATAGTATGCACTCCAAATAGTATGATAAATGAAGGAGCAAATGACTGATTGGCATGTATAAGAGAAGGAATATTTCCCTTAAGTATTTTGGCTTGCCTTCTTGCAGCAGCATGTCAGAGTGACTAGGACCCACACCAGAGCCAGACAGTCTGGGTTTACATTCTGACTCTGCATCTGTCAGCAGTGTGAACCTGTACAGTGCACTTAACATCTCTGTGACTCAGTTTCCTCATTTGAAAATGGGAATAATAATAGTGCCTGTCTCAGGGTGTGGTGAGGATTAGATGCAATTTCATGTATAAAGTCCTTAGAACATTGCCTGACACATGATAAAGCATAAGTGATTTCCATTATTATTCCTTTAACACATATGAATACTCCATTTTAAGTAAAAAAGAAAAAGAAACTTTAAAGAATTTTGAACTTTCGAAACTATCTGTAATTAATTTATTTTAGGTAAGGTGAAGACTAAACCTTAAGAACTCCGCAGGATAGAAAATGTCATGCTTGCTGAAGAGAAACAGGTACTCAGGAGACGTGACCATGAAGTAAGAGAATTCTGAGGTTTGGGGAAAATCCTAGTGGCAAGAGATAGTACTGATGGGCAAGGCAGAAGCAGAGGTGAGAGGTCCCAAATCACAAACAGACTCAAGAAAACCAAAATAAATATTACCAGTAGACACACCACAGGTCTGGTCACCATATGAACATGATCTTAAAAGATTTCAACTCAGTCTTTGAGAAATTTCTTCCCTATGGAATCATTTATTCCATTTCGTAAATGGACAGTGTAAAGAGATACCTATGGTCACATCCCTGAGGCCCATCTCTGATTTGTTCCACAGATGGGGTTCTCAGTTACATGCAAGTTAAGACTCAAACTAATAGAGTCCCACCTCCAGCACACCTTGTGTGTATGTCTTTCTGCTCCTGCTTTAGCATCATGCCTGAAGGTGCAGGTGCCTGCTCGGCTGGCAAGTACCCGCATAGTTGCTGTCACTCTGTAGAGCTTCCCCCACTTTAATGCTGTTATCATTTGACATTTATCACTATATTTGCATTGCTGTGTTTCTTGTAGTAAAATTCAGAGGAAAATAAAACCTGGGTTTTATATTTCTTAAAAAAAGAAGATAGCATTATTCTTTTTTGCAGCAAAAAGTATTTTATTTTACCCTGGCTGTTACATGCATTTTTGCAAGCTGCCCTCCCTGGTAGGTATGAGTTTGTGGGCTATGTTCAGAAGCTTTGCTTATGTCGAACCTTATAGAAAGTCATACCAGCTATTAACTTGGTAAAGATTTCAAAAAGAATGGAAATACCCAGGACTGGCTTCAGATGTATGCCTGTAGTATTTTATTGTTAAGAATGGCATTGGTTATTTGTTTCAGATAAGTAATTACTATGATAAGAAGGGAGTAGACTGCAATTTTAGTTTGAATCTAAGGTGAGTACTGAAATTTTACTTTTTTTAATTCAGTATTTTTTAAACAAATTTTTAGTATTTATCTAGATGAGTCTGCAAACTTTCTCCTTTAACTGTTTATTTCTTTTTATATATATATTTCCTTTTTTTTTTTTTTTTTGGCTAGGTCGGGTCTTAGTTGCGGCACACGGGGTCTTTGTTGAGGCATGCGAGATCTTTTCGTTATGGCGCATGGCCTGCTTGTGTTTCTCTTTGTGGCGCTCGGGCTCTAGGATGTGTAGGCTCTGTAGTTTGCAGCATGCAGGCTCTCTTGTTGAGGCGCACGAGCTCAGTAATTGTGACACGCCAGCTTAGTTGCCCTATGGCATGTGGGATCTTAGTTCCCCCACCAGGGATCTAACCCGCATCCCCTGCATTGGAAGACGGATTCTTTACCACTGGACCACCAGGGAAGTCCTTTTTAACTGTTTATTGTCATCAGTTTTGTATACAACATACATAAATATGATAGGCTTTTAATAATTGCATTATTTTGCATTGCTGGAATAAATCTTACTTTGCCATGATTCATATTGACACAGTTAGTATATTTTTCTAATATTTTATTTGAAATATTTTTTCTCTTTTTTTTTAAATTGAGATATAACTGACAAGTAACATTGTGTTAGTTTCAGGTGTACAATATAATGATTCAATATTTGTATATATTGCAAAATGATCACCACAATAAGTCTAGTTAACATCCCTCACCATGCATAGTTACAAAATGTGTTTTCTTATGATGAGAACTTTTAAGATCTACTCTCTTAGCAACTTTCAAATATGCAATACAGTATTATTAACTATGATCTCGGGTAGCCTCAGCCTGCAGCGGCTTGAAGCAGGATTTCTGTTCCCTGCCAGAGACTGAGGTTGGGCAGTGGCAGTGAGAGCCCTGAATCCTAGCCACCAGACCACCAGGGGCCAGTGGCCAGTGACAACACCCTGGCCCGTCAGCTGTGTAGAAATGAATTTCCACATAGAGACGGAAAGTAGAGAACCGAGTGAAGTGTTTATTAGGAGGAAAAAGAGTACAGTATGTGTGGATAGTCACAGAGGTGGGCTCAGAGAGAGAGTCGCGTCCTCTTGGTAGTTTGAATCACTTTTATGGGGCATGTCTTCCGGGTTTCCTTTGGCCAATCATCTTGCTTTGCCTGTTTCTGAGTCCGTATCTTGTATATTTCAGGGTCCTCCCCTTTGTGCCTGCGCATCTCTTAGCCAAGATGGAGTCTAGCAAAGAGGCCTATGGGTAGTTGACATCACTTACTATGGGGTGGCGCCCCCTCCCTTTTTTGATCTCCAAGGAGCCTTTCTGCGCATGTGTAGTTGGGAAGGGCTCCTTGATTTCGAGAATGAGGAATATGTGGTCTTTTATCTTATCTGGGTAGGGCCCAGCCTCCTCCATCATACTGCTTTTATGGAGTTTCTGCTATTATGGAGTTTCTATCCACAGGGAAGAAACTGTTCAGCTTGGGGCCCATCTATCTCCTGCCTCAACTGTAGTCACCATGCTATGTACTACATCCCCATGTTTTATTTTATAACTGAAACTTTGTACCTTTGACCCCTCTCACCCATTTCAGCACTTCCCACCCCACTTTTTCCTCTATTTTTAAGTGATTATTTCTGTAGATTTAATTTTTAATTTTTGTTCTTTGTCTGTATTTTATGTCAGAATCAGGTTAGCCTCATAAAATGAACTGATAAATTTCCATTTTTTATATTCGTTCCAAAATATCTAAATATGATATGTAGTATCAGTTCTCTGAAATCTGATATAATTTATCAGTTAAACCATTTGGGCCTTTTGTTTTGGGGAGAGTTAACAGTTTGACCTCTTCTCAATTTCTTCTGTTGTTACTATTGTATTTAGCCATGACTCCTCTGGGCTAAATTCTTTAATTTTTCTTTTCTTTTTTTTTTTTTTTTTTTTGCAATAAGCTGTATATAACATACTCATGTAATTTTTAAAAATTTCTTCCAGATTTTTGGTTACATTCCCTTTCTTGTTTCTAATAGTATATTTATTTTTCTCTCTTTCGTTATAATTTAGTGTGATCAGGCTGAGAGTGCCTGAGGTACTCATCTAACAACAGGAATGGTCTTGTCAATAAATCCTCTCCACTGGCCATGATTCTTCCTCTCTTGGACAGTGCTTGGATGGGTACTGTCTAAATTTGTTTCCCTGACTCTTCTCATTCAGCACTTTTTTTTTTTTTTTTATTTTGCGGTACGCGGGCCTCTCACTGCTGTGGCCTCTCCCGTTGCGGAGCACAGGCTCCAGACGCGCAGGCTCAGTGGCTATGGCTCATGGATGGGCCCAGCCGCTCCGCAGCATGTGGGATCCTCCCGGACCGGGGCGCGAACCCGCGTCCCCTGCATCAGCAGGCGGACTCTCAACCACTCCGCCACCAGGGAAGCCCTCATTCAGCATTTTGATAACAGACCAGACCCCTGCTGTCTGACACATTCACACATTCTTCCTTTAGATATGTTAATGCTTTCTATCTTTACAGTCCAGTTTGGTTGGTCTAGAACCACTCTATTTAAGGTGACTTTACCTATTATTGGGTTTTCCTTTTAACATGAAAATAACATTTATTTTCTGATTTTAAAAACAATACAAGCTCGTTATAAAACATTTAAATATTCCAGATATTCCAGAATAGCATAAAGAATGTAAAATTGACCAGAGAACCACTAGCCAGTTAAAACCACTGTTAACGTTTTGGTAAACATCCTTCCAGATCACCCTCAATTAAAATGAAAAAAGTATCACATCATACATGACTTTTTATATCCTACTTTTTTACTCAACAATATGCTGTAGACATTTTTCCATGTCAGTAACTACAAATGTATGTCATCATTTTAACAGGTATGTATTATTGCACAGTATGTATGTTCCACATTTATTTGTGTTTAATTTTACATTTGAAGTATCAGAGGAAAATCTTATTTCCCTTATTTTTAAATTCTTGAAAGTTATCCCACCAGAATGTCCCCAGAACAAATACCCACTTTTATTTAAGTTTACCATGTGCCAGGTTCTCTGCTAAGACTATATGCATTGACTTAATTTAATCTTCTTACAAAGGCAGGGAGCCTGGAGTGAAAACCAAAATCATCAACCGTCTTCCAGGTGACAAGGTACAATAGATTTTCCACAAAAAGGTAATTTTTTTCCCACTTGTTTTCAAAGTGCTCTTGAAGACACCATTGACCTTTTAGGATGAAACTTCACTTCAACTGACATTTATTGGGCTGTTACCAACATTGATTTGAGATCTAGTTTCTTCACCTATAAAGTAAGATAGTTGGATTAGTTGTTTCCAGGACTTTTTTCCAGCTCTGAAATATTTGATTCTGGGTAGAGGACAGTGTGACAGGTGAGTTTGTGCGTTTTCAGGGGGAAAGGGTAAGACAAAATGATTGTAAAATATTCCTTACCATCAAAGTGTTTATATCAGAGAGGACAAATATATAGACACCTCTTGAAGTATCAAAGTTAAATCTTTTAAATGGAATTTTATGAGCACACATAGGAGAACAAATTGACTAAAGAAGGCAAAGAAGGCCTCATGGAAAAGGTGGAAATTAAGCTGGGCTTGAAGACTAGATAACAGCAAAATGTGCAGATCTACAGATGTGTGGAGATTTAATCTGTGATTTAAGAGGGAAAGTAGATGGGATGGAAGGTGTGTCAGATAACTTGCATTTGTTCCTTTGGGTCCCCTCTTCACTGTGCTCCACCTTGAGTCCTCCTGCTCTGTGCCTTGGGAAGTTTACTTGCAATGGTAGACTTGCTTTTCCTCTGGCTTCCGGCTGGGTTCAGCTAACCTGAAAATAAGAGGGTAGGGGAAGACTGAACTAGGAATACCTGTTCCTGGCCCCTTCCTTGCCAAGTTTCCATGGCTCCCTCTACTGAAGGCACGGATCTTGTTTAGAGTCCAGCTCCATTCACTTCCCTCTCTAGATACCGGTAATGCTCCTTCCCCTTGCTCCTTCAGACCTAGAAGTCCCATCCCAAAGCTATCCTTCGGGTACTGCACCATGTTCCGGTGTCTCCCTAAACTTTGCCCATGTCTTGTAAATAATTCCCTTACTAAACTCTCCTTGAATTACCCAGTTTAATATGCTGTCCATTTTTTTAATTGAAGTATAGTTGCTGTACAATATAAGTTACAGGTGTACAATATAGTAATTTACAATTTTTAAAGGTTATACTCCATTTATAGTTATTATAAAATATTGTCTATATTCCTCGTGTTGTACAGTATATCCTTGTAGCTTATTTTATACCTCTATATCTGTGAATCTGCTTCTTTCTTGTTATGTTCACTAGTTTGTTGTATTTTTAAAATTCCACATATACCTAATATCATACAGTATCTGTCTTTCTGACTTATTTCACTTAGCATTATGCCCTCCAAGTCCATCCATGTTGCTTCAAATGGCAAAATTTCATTCATTTTGTGGCTGAGTAGTATTCCATTGTACATGTATACCATATCTTCTATATCCACTCATCTGTTAATAGACACTTAAGTTGCTTCCATTTCTCAGCAACTGTAAATAATGCTGCTATGAACATTGGGGTGCATGTATATTTTCAAATTAGTGTTTCTATATTTTCGGAAATATACCCAGGAGTGGAATTACTGGGTCATATGTTAGTTCTATTTTTAGTTTTTTGAAAAACCTCCATACTGTTTTCCACAGTGGATACACCAATTTACATTCCCACCAACAGTGTACAAGAGTCCCCTTTTCTCCACATCCTTGGCAACATTTGTTATTTGTGGGGTGTTTTTTTGTTTTGTTTTGTTTTTTGATGATAGCCATTCTGACCAGTGTGAGGTGATATCTCATTGTGGTTTTGATTTGCATTTCCCTAACGATTAGTGATGTTTAGTATGTTTTCATGTGCCTTTTGGCCATTTTTTCATGTCCTCTTTGGAAAAATATCTGTTCAGTTCTTCTGCACATTATATAATCAGGTTGTTTGTTTTTTTGATGTTGAGTTTATGAGCTGTTTATATACGTTGGATATTAATCACTTATCAGTCATATCATTTTCAAATATTTTCTCCCATTCAGTAGGTTGTCTTTTCATTTTGTTGATGGTTTCCTTTGCTCCGCACAAACTTTTAAGTGTAATTAGATTGCATTTATTTTTGCTTTAGGAGATGGATCCACAAAAATATTGCTGCAATTTATGTCAAGGAGTGTTCTGCCTATGTTTTCCTCTAGGAGTTTTATAGTATCCAGTCTTACAATTAGGTCTTTAATCCATTTTAAGTTTATTTTTGTATATGGTATTAGAGAAATGTTCTAATTTCATTCTTTTCCATTAGCTGTCCAGTTTGCCCAGCACCACTTATTAAAGAGAGTATCTTTTCTCCATTGTATATTCTTGTCTCCTTTGTCATAGATTAATTGAGCATAAAGGTGTGGGTTTATTTCTGGGCTCTCTATCCAGTTTCACTGACCTATATTTCTGTTTTTGTGCCTGTACCATACTGTTTACTATAGCTTTGTACTACAGTCTGAAGTCAGGGAACGTGATTCCTCCAGCTCTGTTCTTCTTTCTCAAGATTGTATTGGCTATCTGGAGTCTTCTGTATTTCCATACAAATTTTAAAATTATTTTTTCTAGTTCTGTAAAAAATGCTATTGGTATTTTGATAAGGATTGCATTGAACCTGTAGATCGCCTTGAGTAGTATGGTCATTCTAACAATATTGATTCTTCCAACCCAAGAACATGGTATATCTTTCCTGGGTTGTCTTCAGTTTCTTTCACCAGTATCTTATAGTTTTCTAAGTACACATCTTTTGCCTACTTAGGTAGGTTTATTTTAAACCTATATAAACCTAAATATAGGTTTATATTTAGATATTTTATTCTTTTTGATGCAGTGGTACATGGCACTGTTTCCTTAATTTGTCTTTCTGACAGTTCGTTTTTAGTGTATAGAAATGCAATAGATTTCTGTATATTAATTTTGTATCCTGCAACTTTACCAAATTCATTGATGAGCTCTACTAGTTTTCTGGTGGTGTCTTTAGGATTTTCTGTTTATAGTATTGTATCTGCAAACAGGAACAGTTATACTTCCTTTCCAAATTAGATTCCTTTTATTTCTTTTTCTTCTGTGATTACTATGTCTGGGATTTTCAAAACTATGTTGAGTAAAAGTGTATGCCACACATTCATAAAAGAAAAAGTGTATGCCATCCATTTTTTGCTGTTACCTTGATACTGTATCTATGATTAAGGAATCAATAAATGTCTTCACATTTTAATAATTGTGAAATCATGATATATCTTATCCATGATGTATAAGGTCCACCATGCCCCTTGGACTCATACCTAAAAGCTGTTATTACATCAATGATGTATCATAATCAATGGTATCTTAGAATGGAAGAACTGTAGTACATAGTGAAAGATATTCTCAGGAAAGGCTAAAAAGACCCACTTCAGATTCTTGTGGAAATAAGAAAATTTGAATTTTATTTTATAGGCAACTGAGAGTAATTCTTGGGCTTCTAAATAGAGTGCCATAATTAGGCTTGTGATATAAGAATAATCTTTCAACAGTGTGGAGGGTAGACTGAATATAGAGGTCTGAATACAGGAAGATCAGTTGGGCTGTTATTACAATAATTTAGGGGAGAAAAGTGATATGGTCCAAAGTAAGGCAATTAGAGTAGAAACAAAGAAAATGGGACCGATGTAACAGCCTGATAAGGCTGTTATAGTTGTAAGAAAAAGCAGTTAAATCAGAATAGCACAAGTATTTAAGACTTTCAGAAAATCTAAATAGATAGGTACAGACCCACGGATCCTCCTTTTCCTAAGTGCTAAAACAATATTCTCATTTGTGTAGAAACCAGGGAAAGGTTCATACCAAGAACTTTGAAAGCCATAAATTGATAACAGTTAAAGTTGGGTTATGGGTAAATGAGATTTGTTATTATTCTTACTACTTTTGTGTATGTTTGGAATTTTCCACATTAAAAAATTAAAATGCAAAACAATTAAAATACAGTCATCCCTCAGTATGCACAGGGGTTGGTTCCAGGACCCCACACAGATACCAAAATCCAGAGATGCTCAAGTCCTTCATATAAAAGGCATAGAATTTGTATATTCTGTATCTATGCACATCCTCTTGTATACTTTAAATCATCTCTAGATTACTTATATCTAATACAATGTAAATGTGATGTAAATAGTTTCAGGCATGCAGCAAATTCAAGTTTTGACTTCTGGAACTTTCTGGAATTTTTTCCCCAATATTTTCAATCAGTGATTGGTTGAATCTGCACGTGCAGAACCCATGAATATGAAAGGCTGACTATAATGCTTTTTTTTTAATATGAAAAATGTCTTTCAAATGCAGAAGGATTTGCACCAAATGGAAGAAAAATTAGAGAGAGGCATAAAAATTAGCGGTTAAGAACACAATCTCTGAAAAGGGATTCCTGCACTGTTGATAGGAATGTAAATTGGTACAGCAACTATGGAAAATTGTTTGAGGTTCTTCAAAAAATTAAAAATAGAGCTACCATAAGTTCCAACAATTCCATTTCTGGGTACTTTTCCTAAGGAAACAAAAACACTAATTCAAAAATATGTGTGCACCCCTGTATTCATAGCAATATTGTTTACAGTAGCCAAGATAGGAAAGCAACCTAAATATCCATCAACAGATGAATGGATAGAAAAGACGTGATATACGTAACTACAATGGAATATTACTCAGTCGTAAAAATAATGAAATCTTGGGACTTCCCTGGTGGTCCAGTGGCTAAGACTCTGCACTCCCAACACAGGGGGCCCAGGTTCGATCCCTGATCAAGGAACTACGTCTCACATGCTGCAACTAAGAGCCCACATGCTGTAACTAAAGATCCCTCATGCGGCAACAAAGATCCCACATGCCACAACTAAGACCTGGCGCAGCCAAATAAATAAATATTTTTAAAAAATGAAATATTGCCATTTGCAGCAACATGGACAGACCTAGACAGTATTATGCTAAGTGAAACAGAAAAAGACAGATACTGTATGATTTCACTTACATGTGGAATCTAAAAAATAAAACAAATGAACCAACATAAAACAGAAACAGAGTTATAGATACAGAGAAAAAACAGGTGGTTGCCAAAGGGGAGAGGGTGGGGGAATGAGTGAAATAGGTGAGAGAGAGTAAGAGGTACAAACTTTCAATTACAAAATAAATGAGTCATGGGGATAATATATACAGCATGGGGAATATAGTCAGTAATATTGTAATAACTTTGTATGGTGACAGATGGTAACTAGACTTGTGGTGGTGATCATTTTGTGTTGTATAGAAGTATTGAACCACTATGTTGTACACCTGGAACTAACGTAGTGTTTTAAGTCAATTATACTTCAACAAAAACAAAAAGAAACAAACAAACAAAAAACACAATCTCTGAACAAGACTGAGTTCACTTATGAATCAGAAGTCTAAGATCCACAAAGTCTTCAAGCTGCCCATGACTCAGTTCTCTTCCTCTTTCTCCTAAATCACAGAAGTATAATAATTACAACAGCGAACACTTACAGAGCCTTGACTATGCACCAGAAACCATTTTTTAAAATTAATTTTTATTGGAGTATAGTTGCTTTATGATGTTGTGTTAGTTTCTACTGTAGAGAAAAATGAATCAGCTCTACATAAACATATATCCCCTCTTTTTTGGATTTCCTTCCCATTTAGGTCACCACAGTGCATTAAACCACTTGGTTTTAAGTTTCTTGGTTAAAATCACAATCCCATTGTGCTTCTCTATAATTATACCTAAGTCATCTTTATTGATTTTGGTAATTTCTACTCAGTATTGTGGGGATAGGCTTTGTTTTGGCATTTCCCTCTGACTTATTAAAAAGCCTAGAAACTTACTGAGTCCAAGAAGGCCTGTTCTTTATTTTTTATTGAAGTATAGTTGATTTACAATGTTATGTTAGTTTCAGGTGTACATCACAGTGATTCCGATTTTTACATATATATATGTATATTCATATATATTCTTTTTCAGATTTTTTTCCCTTATAAGTTATTACAAAACATTGAGTACAGTTCCCTGTGCTATACAGTAGGTCCTTGTTGGTTATATGTTTTACACACTTGTTTTTGGCTGCACCATGAAGCATGCGGAACTTCCCTGACCAGGGATTGAATCCGTTCCCTATGCAGTGGAAGCTCGGAGTCTTAACCACTGGACCACCAGGGAAGTGCTGTTTATCTATTTTATATATAGTAGTGTGTATATGTTCATCCCAAACTACTAATTTATCCCTTCCCCACCCCCCTACCCTCCCAACCCCACCTCCGTCCCAAGGAGGCCTGTTCTAATTCCAAACTGCTTAGCTGCTGAAGAATTAAAGAATTGGCCTAGTTCACTAACAGCTGTAGTTCAGGGGTATGATTTTGTCTACTAACGTAACAATGGTACTCTTGCTGGTCCAAATTGGGGCCAAGTACCCTCAGTGTAGGCCCCAAAGTTATAACATTTTAACTTATATTTGGGAACACACATTCCAAGACAAGTAGGAGGTGAGGTGGTGAGGGGGAAAGCTTCCTGCTGATCCACATGCTATGCCCTATAGGGCTTGGTCCCTATCCCCAGATGTCCCCTTTCTTCGTGGCTAATTCTTGGTGTCTTTGGTGTCCTTCACTACCAGGGCATCAGTTGGGACTGGCTCAATCTATTAAATAGATTGTAATAAATTGGAATATCAAAAGAGAAGAGGTCAAGGTCTTGGTTCCTTTCTACCCAGGAGGCTCCTTGTTTTCTATGAAAATTTTCATATGAAGAGGCATTAGGAAGGGCAGGCTTTGTCAAGCCACAAAATAAAGGGTAAGGAGTGCCTGTGTTCTTACATTTACATAACTAAGAGCAGCCATTCCAGTGGCTTTTCTCAGAAAAAAGACATGCTCTAAAGGGAAATTCTGTCTCCACGTAGAGTAGCAGCTGGCCAATTTTTAAATTTGTTTTTAAAAAATGTCAAGTTCTACCTAACGAGGCAACACATTATTCTTCCTCATTCCATTCTCACTGGGGAAGCGTACACATCACGTTGTATCGTTCCTGGCCTTTAGCTCCTTGAACCACCTGAATTAACCCCCTACCCCATTTTGTTACTACATTTTAAATTATTGGTTACAGATCTATCTCAACTACCTAGGGCTTAGAAATATTTGAATTAGGCCTAAGGAACTTTCTCTTGCCTCATATTCCTCTAATTATTTATTTTTCTTTCTTACCTATCTAGACTCCAAAGCAGTTTGTGACCTCCTATTAGTATTTTATCAATTTCATCAGCTTGAATTTTATTTCTCTTGCAGTCATTCTTCTCCCAGAGAGTAAGCAGCTATTCTTTCTTCATTTCAAATCTACAGAATCAGTTTCTGTTACATTCTATAGAATCAGGTTTTATTTTTTTAATTAATTAATTTTTGGCTGCGTTGTGTCTTCATTGCTGCATGCAGAATTTCTCTGTTTGCAGCGAGCGGGCGCTACTCTTCGTTACAGTGCGCGGGCTTCTCATTGCGGTGGCTTCTCTTTCTTGCGGAGCATGGACTCTAGGTGCGCAGGCGTTAGTAGTTGTGGCATGCGGGCTCAGTAGTTGTGGCTCGTGGGCTCTAGATCACAGGCTCAGTAGTTGTGGTGCACAGGCTTAGTTGCTCTGTGTCATGTGGGATCTTCCTGGACCAGAGATCAAACCCGTGTCCCCTGCATAGGCAGGCAGATTCTTAAACACTGTTTCACCAAGGAAGTCCTGGTTTGTTTTGTTTTGGTTTTTGTGGTACATGGGCCTGTCACTGTTGTGGCCTCTCCCGTTGCGGAGCACAGGCTCCGTGGCCATGGCTCACAGGTCTAGCCGCACCGCACCATGTGGGATCTTCCCGGACCGGGACACGAACCCATGTTCCCTGCATTGGCAGGCGGGCTCTCAACAAGTGCGCCACCAGGGAAGCCCCCTGGTTTATTTTTTTAATCACACACAATACCTCTGTTATTTTCCAAGTATGTAACGTTCCCCTATTTCTGTTGCTTAAAAGACTTTAAAGGTATCTTGGGTCTTCTATCTTTGTTATTTCTTCACAAACTTTGGTACACTACACATGTAGGCATATAAAACATTTCAAACACTGTAGACATGTAGAAAGTGAAAGTCTCCCCCATTATCCCTTCCCCCTTCACATTACTCAGAGATAACCATTCTTAATATATTGATATGTGTCCCTCTGAGTATTTCCAAATCATCATTCTTTCAAAATATGCTTTAGTTTTTACCCTATTTTTAGAGATTATGCATTTTATAACATCTAGGTTGGTCAATCTGGGTAATTATTCATCTTTGTATGATATTAAGCTCTTTTCTTCATTTTTCTTCTATACTAAACACTCCCTTCTTGGTAGCACATCACTCCTTCCCCTTTGCTGTAACCTGCTCTTCCCTCTCCTCCAATTCTCTGGCTCACATGAGTCATTACATTATTACAAATGCTACCCCTTCCCCCAGGCAGAGTTGACTAGTCGAAGAGTGAATTTATAACACAAATTAGGCCAATCATAACACCCCACCATTGCTGAACTTCGTTGATTTGTCCAGGTGTGGGCACCTGACTTAGAACTCATCCTTCCCTGGGATTACATAAACATAGGATCATGGGAGTCATTACCATTACGGTGGCAAAGCCTGTATTATGTCAGTGAGGGTTAGAGTTTTTGAAAGTCATGTTTCCTAGACTCTTCAGAAAGCAAGTGTTGACAGAAAATTAATCAGTTCATCTAAGAAAAAGAATGGAAAATTTCATCCAAGCCAATTTGAGGGTTGTAACCTGGGAAGAGCATATCAGAAAGCTCTGAGAACTGTTCCACACACTGGAAGCCAAAATACAGTTATACAAGGTTTTTGAGACAAAAAAAGCTGTACATTAGATGATGTATGATTGACAGTTTACACAACCTGGATCTGCAAGTACAAAGTGATGGTCATCGTGACCCCTTACAAGATGAAGAAGAAATTTCACTTGCATTTTCTCTATTCTATTTCCAATAGAGAAAATGCAAGAAACATTAAACAAGGACCTAGAAGAACTAAAGAGGAAACAAGCAATGATGAACAACACAATGAATGAAAATAAAAATACTCTAGAAGGGATCAATAGCAGAATAACTGAGGCAGAAGAACGGATAAGTGACCTGGAAGATAAAATAGTGGAAATAACTACTGCAGAGCAGAATAAAGAAAAAACAATGAAAAGAACTGAGGACAGTCTCAGAGACCTCTGGGACAACATTAAACGCACCAACATTCGAATTATAGGGGTCCCAGAAGAAGAAGAGAAAAAGGAAAGGACTGAGAAAATATTTCAAGAGATTATAGTTGAAAACTTCCCTAATATGGAAAATGAAATAGTTAATCAAGTCCAGGAAGCACAGAGAGTCCCATACGGATAAATAAAAAGGAGAAACACGCCAAGACACATATTAATCAAATTATCAAAAATTAAATACAAAGAAAACATATTAAAAGCAGCAAGGGAAAGACAACAAATAACACACAAGGGAATCCCCATAAGGTTAACAGCTGATCTTTCAGCAGAAACTCTGCAAGCCAGAAGGGACTGGCAGGACATATTTCAAGTGATGAAGGAGAAAAACCTACAACCAAGATTACTCTACCCAGCAATGATCTCATTCAGATTTGATGGAGAAATTAAAACCTTTACAGACAAGCAAAAGCTGAGAGAGTTCAGCACCACCAAACCAGCTTTACAACAAACACTAAAGGAACTTCTCTAGGCAAGAAACACAAAAGAAGGAAAAGACCTACAATAACAAACCCAAACAATTAAGAAAATGGGAATAGGAACATACATATCGATACTTACCTTAAATGTAAATGGATTACATGCTCCAACCAAAAGACATAGACTGGCTGAATGAATACAAAAACAAGACCCGTATATATGCTGTCTACAAGAGACCCACCTCAGACCTAGGGACACATACAAACTTAAAGTGATGGAATAGAAAGAGATATTCCATGCAAATGGAAATCAAAAGAAAGTTGCAGTAGCAATTCTCATATCAGACAACATAGACTTTAAAATAAAGAAAATTACAAGAGACAAAGAAGGACACTACATAATGATCAAGGGATCAATCCAAGAAGAAGATATAACAATTGTAAATATCTATGCACACAACATAGGAGCACCTCAATACATAAGGCAAATACTAACAGCCATAAAAGGGGAAATCAACAGTAACACAATCATATTAGGAGACATTAACACCCCACTTTCACCAATGGACAGATCATCCAAAATAAAAATAAATAAGGAAACACAAGCTTTAAATGATACATTAAACAAGATGGACTTAATTGATATTTATAGGACATTCCATCCAAAAACAACAGAATACACATTTTTCTCAAGTGCTCATGGAACAGTCTCCAGGATAGATCATATCTTGGGTCACATATCTAACCTTGGTAAATTTAAGAAAATTGAAATCGTATCAAGTATCTTTTCCGACCACAACACTATAAGACTAGATATCAATTACAGGAAAAAAATCTGTAAAAAATACAAAAACGTGGAGGCTAAACAATACACCACTTAATTGCGAAGTGATCACTGAAGAAATCAAAGAGGAAATCAAAAAATACCTAGAAACAAATGACAATGGAGACACAACGACCCAAAACCTATGGGATGCAGCAAAAGCAGTTCTAAGAGGGAAGTTTATAGCAATACAATCCTACCTTAAGAAACAGGAAACAATTCAAATAAACAACCTAACCTTGCACCTAAAGCAATTAGAGAAAGAAGAACCAAAAAACCCCAAAGTTAGCAGAAGGAAAGAAATCATAAAGATTAGATCAGAAATAAATAAAAAAGTAATGAAGGAAACTATAGCAAAGATCAATAAAAGTAAAAGCTGGTTCTTTGAGAAGATAAACAAAATAGATAAACCACTAGCCAGACTCATCAAGAAAAAAAGGGAGAAGACTCAAATCAATAGAATTAGAAATGAAAAAGGAGAGGTAACAACTGACACTGCAGAAATAAAAGAGATCATGAGAGATTACTACAAGCAACTCTATGCCAATAAAATGGACAATCTGGAAGAAATGGACAAATTCTTAGAAATGCACAACCTGCCAAGACTGAATCAGGAAGAAATAGAAAATATGAACAGAGCAATCACAAGCACTGAAATTGAAACTGTGATTAAAAATCTTCCAACAAAGAAAAGCCCAGGACCAGATGGCTTCACAGGTGAATTCTATCAAACATTTAGAGAAGAGCTAACACCTTTCCTTCTCAAACTCTTCCAAAATATAGCAGAGGGAGGAACACTCCCAAACTCCTTCTACGAGGCCACCATCACCTTGATACCAAAACCAGACAAGGATGTCACAAAGAAAGAAAACTACAGGGCAATATCACTGATGAACAAAGATGCAAAAATCCTCAACAAAATACTAGCAAACAGAATCCAACAGCACATTAAAAGGATCATACACCATGATCAAGTGGGGTTTATTCCAGGAATGCAAGGATTCTTCAATATATGCAAATCTATCAATGTGATAAACCATATTAACAAATTGAAGGAGAAAAACCATATGATCATCTCAATAGATGCAGAGAAAGCTTTTGACAAAATTCAACACCCATTTATGATAAAAACCCTGCAGAAAGTAGGCATAGAGGGAACTTTCCTCAACATAATAAAGGTCATATATGACAAGCTCACAGCAAACATCATCCTCAATGGTGAAAAACTGAAAGCATTTCCACTAAGATCAGGAACAAGACAAGGTTGCCCACTCTCACCACTCTTATTCAACATAGTTTTGGAAGTTTTAGCCACAGCAATCAGAGAAGAAAAGGAAATAAAAGGAATCCAAATCGGAAAAGAAGAAGTAAAGCTGTCACTGTTTGCAGATGACATGATCCTATACATAGAGAATCCTAAAGATGCTACTAGAAAACTACTAGAGCTAATCAATGAATTTGGTAAAGTGGCAGGATACAAAATTAATGCACAGAAATCTCTGGCATTCCTATATACTAATGATGAAAAATCTGAAAGTGAAATCAAGAAAACACTCCCATTTACCATTGCAACAAAAAGAATAAAATATATAGGAATAAACCTACCTAAGGAGACAAAAGACCTGTATGCAGAAAATTATAAGACACTGAAATTATAAGACACTGAAATTATAAGACACTGAAATTATAAGACAATGAAATTATAAGACACTGATGAAAGAAATTAAAGATGATACAAATAGATGGAGAGATATACCATGTTCTTGGATTGGAAGAATCAACATTGTGAAAATGACTCTACTACCCAAAGCAATCTATAGATTCAATGCAATCCCTATCAAACTACCACTGGCATTTTTCACAGAACTAGAACAAAAAATTTTGCAATTTGTATGGAAACACAAAAGACCCCGAATAGCCAAAGCAATCTTGAGAACGAAAAAAGGAACTGGAGGAATCAGGCTCCCTGACTTCAGACTATACTACAAAGCTACAGTTATCAAGACGGTATGGTACTGGCACAAAAACAGAAAGATAGATCAGTGGAACAGGATAGAAAGCCCAGAGATAAACCCATGCACATATGGACACCTTATCTTTGATAAAGGTGGCAGGAATGTACAGTGGAGAAAGGACAGCCTCTTCAATAAGTGGTGCTGGGAAAACTGGACAGGTACATGTAAAAGTATGAGATTAGATCACTCTCTAACACCATACACAAAAATAAGCTCAAAATGGATTAAAGACCTAAATGTAAGGCCAGAAACTATCAAACTCTTAGAGGAAAACATAGGCAGAACACTCTATGACACAAATCACAGCAAGATCCTTTCTGACCCACCTCCTAGAGTAATGGAAATAAAAACAAAAATAAACAAATGGGACCTAATGAAACTTCAAAGCTTTTGCACAGCAAAGGAAACCATAAACAAGACCAAAAGACAACCCTCAGAATGGGAGAAAATATTTGCAAATGAAGCAACCGACAAAGGATTAATCTCCAAAATTTACAAGCAGCTCATGCAGCTCAATAACAAGAAAACAAACAACCCAATCCAAAAATGGGCAGAAGACGTAAATAGACATTTCTCCAAAGAAGTTATACAGACTGCCAACAAACACATGAAAGAATGCTCAACATCATTAATCATTAGAGAAATGCAAATCAAAACTACAATGAGATATCATCTCACACCAGTCAGAATGGCCATCATCAAAAAATCTAGAAACAATAAATGCTGGAGAGGGTGTGGAGAAAAGGGAACACTCTTGCACTGCTGGTGGGAATGTGAATTGGTTCAGCCACTATGGAGAACAGCATGGAGGTTCCTTAAAAAACTACAAATAGAACTACCATATGACCCAGCAATCCCACTACTGGGCATATACCCTGAGAAAACCAAAATTCAAAAAGAGTCATGTACCAAAATGTTCATTGCAGCTCTATTTACAATAGCCAGGAGATGGAAACAACCTAAGTGCCCATCATCAGATGAATGGGTAAAGAAGATGTGGCACATATATACAATGGAATATTACTCAGCCATAAAAAGAAACAAAATTGAGCTATTTGTAATGAGGTGGATAGACCTAGAGTCTGTCATACAGAGTGAAGTAAGTCAGAAAGAAAAAGACAAATACCGTATGCTAACACATATATATGGAATTTAAGAAAAAAAAATGTCATGAAGAACCTAGGGGTAAGGCAGAAATAAAGACGCAGACCTCCTAGAGAATGGACTTGAGGTTATGGGGAGGGGGAAGGGTGAGCTGTGACAGGGCGAGAGAGTCATGGACATGTACACACTAACAAACGTAGTAAGGTAGATAGCTAGTGGGAAGCAGCCGCATGGCACAGGGATATTGGCTCGGTGCTTTGTGACAGCCTGGAGGGGTGGGATAGGGAGGGTGGGAGGGAGGGAGACGCAAGAGGGAAGACATATGGGAACATATGTTTATGTATGACTGATTCACTTTGTTATAAAGCAGAAACTAACACACCATTGTAAAGCAATTATACCCCAATAAAGATGTTAAAAAAAATAATAATAAATAAATAAATTTTAATTCCTTTAAGGCCAAATGCTGATGCTTGTTGTAACCTGTTAGGTTGATACAACATTTTTGGAGAGCAATATGAATTCCAATATGTATAAAAAGTGAAAGTTGTGTTGTATTCTATAAACCATTTAATTCCATTGCTGAAAATTTATCCTGAAGTAATTATCTAAAATATGAAAATAAATTTCTCTTGAATGTATGCATTAGAGCATTATTCATAATAGGAGAAAACTGGAAATAACCTGAATATGTAGCCATGGAGAATTAGGTATTGTAATATATCTACTTAGTGAAATATTCTGAGGCCGCTAATGCTACCAATGTTGATGTGATGCTCTAGGAAGGACACAATATTACATAGAATTTCTGCCAAAAATGTACAAGTTTAAAAGTGTTGTATCAACATAACAAGTCCACAATAATCCTAACAGCATCGTAGGAAACAATCAGATAAACCAAATTAAGGGATATTCTTCAAAACAACTGTCCTTTACTTTTGAGTGTCAGTGTCTCAAAAGACAAGCTGAGGAACTGTTTCAGATTAAGCTGAAGAGACATGACAACTAATGCAATGCATGATCCTAGATTGGAAAAAAAAATTTATTAAACTAATTATTCGAACAATTGGCAAAATTTGAATATTGATTCGATGATTAAATTTTATATAAAAGTGTTGAATATTACATTTCCTGACTTAATTGTGTTATGGCTCTGTAAGAAAATATTTTCATACTTAGGAGGAACATGTTGAAGTATTTAGAGCTCATTATGTCTGCAACTTGCTCTCAAATGGCTCAGAAATAATGAAAGATTGAGAGACAAGGCAACATGTTAACGATTGTTTAGTTTAGAAGGGTTTGTGGAAGTTACTATTGCAACTATTCTGTAAGTTTGATAATTTTTCAAAATAAAATGTTTAAAAAGTATTATCTAGTCTACAAACAGTGTCCAAAATATTCTCAATAAGAGATCACGTGAAAAATACAGTTCAAAACTGTATGTGACCTATAATTGTAAGAGCATAAAATGTTGGCATATTGATGTATTAGGGTAGTAGGGAAGATTTTCCTTTTTTTAAAAAAAATTTCTTTAATGATGTTTGTTATATTGTGTTTAAAATGAAACCATTATATAAGATTAAATGCATTTAAAAAATCACCAAGGGGCTAAAAAAAAAAAAAAAAAAAAAAAAGAAGAAGAAAAGAAAAAAATCACCAAGGGGAAGAACAGTATAAAAACAATAAGAATAATAGAATAATTTTTAAATTCCAATTCTACTCCAGGGTTCCTTAAACATGTTTTGTTTGTTTGTTTGTTTGTTCTTTTTTTTTTTTTTTTTTTTTTTTGGCCACACGGCTTGCAGGATCTTAGTTCCCCAACCAGGGATCCAACCCGGGCCCCTGGCAGTGAAAGTGTGGAGTCCTAACCACTGGAACGCCAGGGAATTCCCTCCTTACATTTTGAAAAACGAAAGTTTAATTTATAGATCCAAACCAGTTTAAGCTGTTGTCCCATCCCCTAACATGAAAGGTTTTGCTAAAGTCCAGCTCCAAGTTAAAGAGCAAATAAATAACAAATTCCTCTCTTGGTATGGGTGTGATTTCTTTTTTTTTTTTTCTTTTGATGGAGCTGAACACAAGGCTTTTAAGTAATATTATCTTCTATCAGATATCTGGTTTAATCTCCCAAAATAAGAACATAGTTCCAAGTTTCTTTATGAGTACTTTAAATACTTTTACCCCCTAGGCAGTTTCAGAAAATAGCATGAATTTCCTATATTTAACATTACCTTTTTTCGGCTCTTTGAAAAAAAAGTTTTATTGTGGTACAGTTGACATGCAATGTAACATTCCTTTTTTTTTTTGGCTGTGTTGGGTCTTTGTTGCTGCACGCGGGCTTTCTCTAGTTGCAGTGAGCGGGGGCTACTTCCTTGCGTTGCGCAGTCTTTTCATTGCGGTGGCTTCTCTAGTTGCGGAGCACGGGCTCTAGGCGCACAGGCTTCTGTAGTTGTGGCTCGCGGGCTCTAGAGCGCAGGCTCAGTAGTTGTGGCGCACGGGCTTAGTTGCTCCTCAGCATGTGGGATCTTCCCGGACCAGGGCTCGAACCCGTGTCCCCTGCATTGGCAGGTGGATTCTCAACCCCTGCGCCACCAGGGAAGCCCAACATTCCTTTTTAAGACAAAAAAATAAACAAAAGTTAATAAGTTAAAATATTTAAATATTTTCACTTAAATATTTTCAGTCAAGTATCGCTCTGCTCTTCAAGTATTAATTACATTTAGCTAATCCTTTTTGTAACTAACAAAACAATAATTTCCCTTTTCTTCAAGTATTAATTACATTTAGCTAATCCTTTTTGTAACTAACAAAACAATAATTTCCCCTTAGTTTTAAAATTTCAACAATGACTGCTGACATTTTCCTATATATTGCCCAAATCTCTTTCAGAATGTAAAAATTAAGCTCTAATAAAGGGATAGGATCGTGTTTACTTATCTTGCCATCTTATTTTACTGTAAAATAAAATAGGTATTTAACTCTCATGTGAACCTATTCTCTTACCTTTCAGGGAGGAAAAGCATATAAGCCTATATGGAAAAACTTTTAAGCAAGGTCAGATTTTTTTTTTTAAGGTTCTGTTTCCATAAATTGCCTGGCAATTAAACTAACAGTTTGTTTCATAAATCTGCCCAGCATAGTAATTTTTTTTCATTTTCCAGAAGTCACTTTTTATAAGCTAAGTACATCCAGTCTGCTAATACGCATATCTAGATCAAACCCTTTTCCCCTTCTTAAAACCTGATAATCTCAGGCACTGATATGATAAAAGTATAGACCCATTTCTTAACTTTCCATTTCAGAGCTGTGAATGCTGTTGGTCAGTTTGTACTAAATGCATCCACAGACCTGACAAAAGCTCTCCCCAAATAGTAAGTCTTTAATAGTGATTTGTCATTTTTTAAAAAGATATAAATGGCTCTCTTGTGAGTATTATTATTTTATTATTTATTTTTAACAAAACAATAATCACGGTTTTCCATTAGCTACTTGAAACACATAAGGTGATATCTGAGAATTTTTAGTACATCCCATGTTTCTGAGCAATGTCCTGAATGAGGATTGGTATCTCTCAAACTCTGAACTTAAAATAAGAGTTTAAAGGCAGGTGAATCAAAAATTTCTAATTCACAGGTCTCCAACGATGCTGTTGGAGTAGAAAGGCACATGGCAAGTCCTGGGGAAGGTAGCCAACCAGACCATTCCTGTAGATTGGTGTTTCCTCCGAGAATCATCACAGTCTGAGGACACAGAGAAAATCCAGTCCACAGAGGTAGTTTTCTTTTAGCCAAGCTCATAGAGCGTAAGTAAAACAAACTAAAAATTTAGTGCCAGTTAAGATGGACTCTGAGCAATATAACTAGTCTAGACATTCATGTATCCATATCAGCCCTACATATATACAAATCAATACCAGAAGATATGTTCATCATATGGTCGCTTGGTAAACCTGGAACCAGACAAGGAGAATTAGTTCTGGTGTCCTCAAGAAACCGTTCCCAGTGAGGGCCCAATGGACCAGAGATCCATATTTTTGCACCAGGGCACTCTGTCCCCAGAACAAAACTAGGTGGTCAAATATTGTCATTCTGGATTCCTCTTTTATAGATGGTAAGCAGACCAGCTCCCACCCATTAACATATTTCTTTAGACAAGTTCAATATAAGCACTTACTCATGTATGTAACAATGAAAATCCAATCATGCTTCCCTGAAGTTCCACCCAAATCTCTGAATTTTGGGTGTTTACAATCTTGTGAGTTATTTCTAAAAGCTACTGGTCTCATCCCACTACATTTAAATTTTTTTCTAATTTCAATTTTAAAAGGTAAATTACATTTCTTTATACTATCTTATTGTTGACCCAGCATACTCCTTATATGAATTTTTCACATACTCTTTGCAGATTATTTCTCAGTATTTCAGACAATTATCTTTCTTATTAGGCAGTCCAATTACAATCTAGTCAATATTATATAGTGTTAAGAGCCCTGAAGACAGAACTGTGTTCTTGGGAAAGTTATTTAACCTCAGTTTCCTTATCTATCTCAGAATATTGTTTTGAAGATAAAATGAGGTATTATCAATGCACATAAACTGCTTAACATGATACCTGGTATATAGTAATTTTCCTATTACATTGTTAGTCCTAAGGCTAGAATTCTGTGAAGTTTTAAAAATTTTGGTTTTTCCCAAATATTTGTTGGCATTCTACCTACAAATCATCAAGGACCTAACATTTTGCTAGTGGAGGCAACCAGTGATTAATTAAATAATATTTAATATAATACTGGGTTTAGAGCTAGAGTTATAAAGTGGCCTGAAGAAAAATAAAGCAGGGTAAGGAGATAAAGAGTAATGAGCATGGTAATTTAGATAGGGTGGTCAAGGAAGCCTTCCCTCAGGAGATGGCATTGGAACAGAGATCTGAATGAAACAAGGGAAGAAACGAAGTGACCATCTCAATCGTCAGGTGAATGAGTGCTTGTTTCGGCTTGTTAGCTGCACCCTTTCTGTTCTTAGTCACACTTCTTTATATGGGTAGTGAACTATTTATATATCTATGACTTAGGATGCCAAACAGAACAGTCCAGAAAGGAAGTGCCTGGGCTTCCCATGTCCTTTAAATATCCTTCAAATATTACACATTTCCCATTACTAACTTAGTACTTCTTGAATTGTCAGTTTTGTAAATGAACTTAGTATTAGAAGTCCTTCAAAGAGATACAGGCATTTTGGAAGACCCTATCAGAGGAAAGCAGCTCTGGTATGGAAGAAAGAATCTTGGAGTCAAGAGAACTGGGTTTGAATTCCAGCTTGCCTGTGTCCCCTACTTTACTGAGTCTGTTTCTTTATCTATAAGATGGGGGTGATAATTTTTAATTCACATATTTGTTATAAAGGTCAAATGAATTAATTGATGTGAAAAATATGTGGTATGTTATAAGAAATCAATAGTTGACTCTGAAAGCTTGGAATATCCTTAAAGATAATGGGCGGGGGTCGGTTCTCTGCATAGAAGAATTCTTAAGCATATTACACTATACAAAAAGTAGAAATAATAAATTTATGTTAATATAATATTACATCATGGTAATTATAGTTACATTGAGTGCTTACTATATTCTAAGAACTATTCTAAATAAGTTACATGGATTAACTCATTTCTCACACTAACCATGCAAGATATGTACTGTTATTGTGCCTATCTAACTGATGACAAAATGAAGCACAAAGAGACTAAATAATCTGCATGTGGTCACAGTAAAGGGGAGAATTGGGATTATGAACCAAGAAAATTTGACATTGGAGCTCATGCTCTCACATACTAAACTATATAATTGTAATTTAAAGGATTATTTATCCTGTTTGAAGCCATCATTTTAGGTCTTTCCTAAAGTAACGTCACTGTAGAAAGTGACAATAACAATTTAAAAAATAGAGTATAAAGTATAACCAAGTTTAAAGAGAGTGAAAAAGGTTTTAAAAAAAGTGTTAACTAGAGGTTGGTTTAGATTATATCTAAAGTTAATACCCAAAATGAAAATATTAAGGATCATCTACTTTATTATGCGATTTCATATCTTCAGTCTCAAAACCTATTCATTTTAAGAAAAAACGATTGCTTAGTACTAATCCAAGTCTAAGAAAGGCAACTAATTTAAACAGAATGTCTAAAATTCCAAGGCCTGTTTTTTTTTTAAAACCTAGACAGTGTAGTAGTAATATTTTTATAGCAGATGTGATCAGTTTGAACCACAGTTGAACAATGCCCAGCAAAACAATGATTTTGATTATCTAGAAAACCTAAATAAAATTCCAATGACAAAATACATGATAGGGCTTCCCTGGTGGCGCAGTGGTTGAGAGTCCGCCTGCCGATGCAGGGGACACAGGTTCGTGCCCCGGTCCGGGAAGATCCCACATGTCATGGAGCGTCTAAGCCCGTGAGCCATGGCCGCTGAGCCTGCGCGTCTGGAGCCTGTGCTCCGCAACGGGAGAGGCCACAACAGTGAGAGGCCCGTGTACCGCAAAATAAATAAATAAATAAATAAATTTAAAAAAAAATACATGATAAAAATGATGTGCTGTTTTTATTATGATGTGTTCTATTAAATTATTTAAAGTCTCTTTACCATGAGTTAGATCTATAAAGACTAGTGATATACCAGCTTCAGGATTATATTAGGTAGAGAAAAGATCATGACTATTTACAGATGCTAAATGATAACCAATCATTCCAGGCATTTATTTATTTATTTATTTTCCAGGATTTTAAATAATAGTTACCATGATACTATGCTGGGCCATTAATTATGTATTAACTAGATAACTCCAACAAGTAGAATAGTGTTTCAATACCATATCCCATTTCAAATATCTTTTTTATTACTCTTTCCTTTAAGTACAAGCACAAATATGGTAGTAATGTAACAAATGTACTTTTTTGTGCATTAATAGATTAATAAAGAATAAAATATTTCGCCCATGAGCCATGGCCGCTGAGCCTGTGCGTCCAGAGCCTGTGCTCCACTACGGGAGAGGCCACAGCAGTCAGAGGCCCGCGTACCGCAAAAAAAAAAAAAAAAAAAAAGAATAAAATATTTCAGATTGGCAAAAGCAAAACAACCATATACACACATAGATAAAAACCTAATCACCAAGTCTTTGACATGGTAGAGTCTAATGGTAATATTAGGAAAAGACACATGAATGTGTCATAAAACACATGCAACAAAGCTCATAGAAAATGGAGAGTAATTAAGCTCCAAAGAGGAGTATATATATATACTTCTACTATACATGTATAGTAGAAGTACTAGGATGATTGACAAAAGTGAGGTGTGTTTTGATCAAGAGAAAAGTTAAAATAATGGAAGCTATTATTAAAAGGAAGTTTTAAGAACATCACTAGTATTCAGTCCCACTGAAATCTCTTTAAATCTCTTTTGTTCTATTATCTAGCAGCATTGGGAAAATAATACATATATACTATCTCTTCAAAGAAGATAACAGGATACTACTTTTAAACAACAGAAAGTATCACTGAGGTCGACTATAATTACTTTGGATAGGTTAACTAAGAGTAGATAGTCTAAATAGAAATTCATTTATCCATTTATTTTATGTTTTCAGAATTCTTTCTACTTTAAACCTACTAGAGCTAAGTTGGTCAAAAGCTTTTATTAATCGTGTCTGACATCCAGGTAAACCAAAGCCTATGATCAGGCAATGGTTTTGAGTTATTACAGCCTCAATTATGTGTTAGCCAACTCAAGCGACCATTATGTAGTCAGTAATAGGTATGACACAGCTCTGGACATCAGCAACACTGTAAGCAGGCAGGCACAGGCAACTTGCTTATACTGATTTTTCTGGTGTTAACATTCTTAAACAGCATGGAAAACAGTAATCGTATGTCTTCCTCATTAAAACCTTACAGTAGCACTCTACTAGATTTCTTTACCTCTGTTTTTTGTATTAATAACCATGCAGAATAACACTGTCTTGAGAAATGACAGCACAGCATCTTACAGGGAAAGGAAATATAGGATGCCACTGTAGGGATAAATTTCTAATTACCAGTGATTATTGTGAATATAACACTATTTTCCTGAACATTAAAGTCTCCATGGAGGGTAGGTACAGTTCAAAAAAAAAAATTGTCTTGAAACTTTAAAATTGCATTGGTGTACATGATAATGTAAGAAAGTGCACAAAAGAAAAAAATTAAACATTGTTTAAAAAAAAAAACAGGGAAAGCCGCTGATCCTTAGGAAGGCACGAGGTTGACTATTCTGAAGCATTTAGGGAGTCCGATTCATTTTCAAAGCTGGTTACAATCATTAGCATAGCACACCCTTGTGAGGGAAGTGTATTATCATCTGTGGTTCATAAATGAAAAAGCTAGGGCACTGAATGATTAAGTCACTCGCCCAAGGAGAATGAGTCAACGTCGAGTCATAGTTGACCCGGCCTAACGACTCCTGACGGTCAATCCAGGGCTTAGTCAGCGGGGGCCGGAGTGGCTTCCCTGGCTGGCACCCGGACTTGGGCTAGTTCCGATCACGTTAAAGCAGAACAGTGGAAGCGAGAGGACCCAACTTGCAAATGATTTTTACTTCCACGCAAGCCTTAGCCTTGAGGTCTTAATCTCAGGAGTTGGAACAGGAAACGCTGTCGGGTGCACTCCCCCTCCCCCAACCTGTGGCAAGTGGGTACTGTGGGCAGCCCCGCCACCCCTTTTGGCAGTGATGGCCATGAGTGACCACCAGCGTTAGCGGAGCCGGGGGACCGGGGAGGGTTGCCTGCTTAAACGATTCTCCATCGCCGCCTCTTTTTGAAACTAAGAGAAAATGGTGTGCAGTCAAAAGAAAATTAAATGAACACACAGGCAACTTGTTCTAGGACCTCAACTAAGCAAACGAAGCCTTATTGTGCGTGCTGAACCTACGCTTCCCAACCTTTCGGGAAAGATGGGAGGACAGGGCGACAAAGGGTACAGCAGGCATGCCTGGCAGTAAGTGCGACAGCAGCTAACCAGGCGGAAGAGCAGAGGACTGAAAACCACCCTCCAGCACGCGTGTGTCCGCCGCGCCGAGAACCGCGCACGGTACCCATCGACCACGTGACCAGTCCTTTTTTTTTAAACTTCTTTGCCTAAAAGAAAAAAAAAAACGAAAACGAGAGAGAAAGACAGGAGAAAGACTCCACTTCCCAGAAGCCTCTCGTTAAACACGCCGCCGCAGTCTTGCGCAGGCGCCGCCAGGGCCAAACGGACACGTCCGTCACGTGAACAGAAGCCGGCCAATGCGGTTTGAATCTCATTTTTTTCCTCTCACCCCCCCTTCAGGAGCGGTTGTGCGATCAGATCGATCTAAGATGGCGACTGTGGAACCGGTGAGTATTGCTTTTGGCCCCCACCCCCACAGGCCCGCACGCTCCATCTCCCTTCGGACTCGGGGACCCCGCGGGACCGCGTTCCCGGTGCGCACGCTACCCCTTGCCGCCCCCTCCCCCTCTTCGTGGGCCTGACCTCCCCGCGGACAACTGGGGGCGCCCCGGAGGTTGGCCGCGACGGCGTGTAGAGCCCACGTTCTGGTGGGGGCCCGAGAGCTCGCGGAGAGGTGTGGGGGAGGGGCGGCGCCTCAGGCGGAGCCGCGAGGGGGTTCGAGGGTGGAGGGCGACCTGGGCCCTGGGCTAGGTGTGTGGGAATTGTGTCTTCGGGATAGGAGGGCGCTGGGTCGTCTCCGAGCTGGCGCCCGGATCCGCAGGGAGGGTGGGCGGCGAACCGGCCTGGAATGAGATGGAGGGAGCCTTGGGGCAGCCTTTCCGTGTCTCCCTCCCTCGCTCTAGCCCAGGGGCTCGGGTGCGGGGCGCGCGCCGGAACTGCTTAGACTGGTGGGCCAGGGAGCCGGTGGGCGCGCGTTGCCCTAGGGTGAGTTGGGCGGGAGTGGTGCCGCGGCGTGCGCGGAGAAGCTTCGACCTCGCCTAGGGGAGCCGAGAGCGGCCAGCGCATGTTACGCCGGCGCGTCCGAGAGTCGCCGGGGTGGGCTGCAGGGGAGGCGAGAAGGGTTTGGAGTGGGAAGGAGAACCCCATGTCACAGGGTAAAGCTCTGCGAGTAGGATGAAGGGTGGTGGTGGTGGTTAGCCGGGGGATCACATTGTCCTCGCCCCTCCATGCTGGAGGCTGGGCTGTCATGGAGGAGGGAAGGGGGAGGAGCGAGGCCTACGGATAGCTGCTGCTGGTCTGGTTGCCGGCCGGACCTGCTGCATTTCACACGCGCCCGTCTCCCATTCATTCATCGTTTCCGCGCAGTGCTCACGCCTCAGAGAATGCGAGTGGGTGTAGATCCGTCTGTTCTTCCGAGTCTGTCTTTTTCGTCTGGAAGGTTCCTCAGGCACAGATTATTGGAAATAGGAACTTAACTTTTAAAGTTACTTTTCCATTTGATTTTCTCTTTATCCGTTCTACTGGTTTCTCTCCCAGTTGGGGCACCATCTTAAACTTCTTTCAAGCAAGCTGATCCCAGAGCACCAAGTTGATTGATAACCGTCCAAAGGAGGGAGTATCTTTGTCATAGTTTGGGTTTGCCGGCAGTGGCTCACTGAAACTTCTAGGTCTGTGTTGCCGTTTCAGGAATGTTGCATCTAAGTGATATTTTAGAGGCATAATACATTAACCAGAAAACCTTTGATACCCTGGAACCAGTTCTGGACCTTGGTTGCCGGATATTTTCATATATCTTTAATGGTAGTTTGTGATTTTGATCATGGCTTCCCAATTTGCTTTGACTTTTTAAAGACTTTTATAACTATTAAAAAATTAGTTATGAAAAGGTCTGTAGAATACAAAAATGCTTATTTTTTATTACATTGACTTAAACACTATCCTTACCTTGTTGCCAGAACTTAAGGCACATTTCCTGCTTGGTTACTTATTCTTTTATTGGTACCAGTGTTTATTTACATTCCTGGAAATTAGGTTGACTACAGAACTTTATTAAGTTGCTGATACAGTTAAATGATTTTTAGAACATTAATGTTAAATAGATAAAAGATAAATATGTAAAACTTGAACTTAAAACCCTTTTATGGGCTCTGATACTACTTCTGACTGGATCGACTCTCCTACCGACTGTACCAGCGTCAGTAAAAGCATTACAGCTGGTAATAAGGGCAAGGCTAAAACCTCTAAACAATAAAACAATGTAGTCTGTGAAGTTTCAGTAACATTTAGGGCCTTTGGGTTTTGCAGGCTATGCTGTTTTGTTTCAACAACATGGAACAAAACTAAAAAGTGTTGAAGGACTGTTTTGAGTCAGTAAATATTTATAGCCCCTGATACGTTTAGGACCTTGTACCAAGTGTTCTTTAGGATACAGAGTTATACAAAATGTGATTCTATACCTTGTTCAGTGTAAATTTTAGGAACTTAATTTCCAGTGATCTGGTCAATGATGCAGTATAGCATTCCTTCTAGTGCTGACCCCAGGGAGATTTCAATGCTGCATTTAAATTTGGGGAGTAGGGAACCTAAAAACTTAGTGTGTGAAAGTCAAAAGCCAGATTGAAGCTATAATAGAGTGAGGATGCATGTAAAATAATCTTGTGTTTATTTTTAGTGAAAAATGCAACTTTAAAGTACTTTTAATGCACCTTTGTCCACAGGTTAGTCATTTAGAATTCTTTTTGACAATTTTAAATAGTGGTATATATATATTTTTTAAGCAGCTGATTAGTATTTGCTGCAATTGAGGTATCCATGTAAAAGCCTACAAAAAGCATATTTGTTCATTGCTATTTCAGCTAGCTTGTGAGTTTCCTTATTTTTTGCTGAGCATAATCAGAAGCACCTAGAGTCATGGGTTTTTTCTGCTTGTCCCACCTTTGAAGGCATTCAGGGAATTTTTATTTATGGAAATTAAGTAAAATATCAGTCATTTTCAGTTTGATATTGTGAGCTTCTCAAGTGTGTGTGTATAAGATCATTTAGATTAAGAAGTGGCTTACATGGAATCTAAAAAAATTATACAAGTGAACTTATTTACAAAACAGGAATAGATTCACATAGAAAACAAATTTATGGTTACCAAAGGGGAAAGGAAGGAAGAAGGGATAAATTAGGAGTTTGGGATTAACAGATACACACTGTATAAAATAGATAAACAACAGGGACCTACTATAGAGCACAGGGAACTATATTAAGTATCTTATAATAACCTATAATGGAAAAGAATCTGAAAAAATATATATGTACATATATACACACGTGTGTGTGTGTGTGTGTATATATATAACTGAATTACTTTGCTAAGACACCTGAAACTAACACAACATTGTAAATCAACTATACTTCCAAAAAAAAACAAAAAACCCCACAACAAAATACACACAGACACATAAAAGAAGTGGCTTACAAATATTAAACTTGTTGACAAGCTTGATAGGTATATTAAAGGCAGCATTTTACCTCTTAACAGGTAATATGGCAAAGTTTTGAACATTGGGATAAACAATACTCTCCTATTCTGTTGGCATTTAAATTGTGGTTAGGTCAAAATTAGACTTTGTGGGTAGATCAAAGTTAGACTTAATACCAGTTGGCAAAGGTGGCAGGCCATCTTACCTCCAGTGGGTCGTGGGTTTTGGCAGCTTTTATCTTCATTCTTCATTCTTCATTATTGGGGTTTTTTTGACTTGTAGTTCTTTTAAAGGTAAGAGATTTTGGTTTCTTTAGTTAAACTGAAGGTATATAATTTTACTTGTTTTTACATTGTATCTCTTGAATTTTTTAAATTGTACATTAGTTTCATAAATGGAATCAACTTGGACAGTCAGCTGATCTAATGTTTCCTTTTTTTATCCTTTAGAAACACGTTTTGTATTGCAAAGAGTTTATTAAAAGTAAATAAGTCTTAAATACGTGTTGACACATATGTTATTATATAATGCCATGTATTTTTGCTAACCAAAGACTATTGATTAACAAGCAGACCTTGCAAATTAATATGCATATTTTTGCTTTAAGAAAGAACCCAGGGGCTTCCCCGGTGGCGCAGTGGTGGAGAGTCCGCCTGCCGATGCAGGGGACGCAGGTTCGTGCCCTGGTCTGGGAGGATCCCACATGCCGCGGAGCGGCTGGGCCCGTGAGCTTCCAGAGCCTGTGCTCCGCAGCGGGAGAAGCCACAAAAGTGAGAGGCCCACGTACTGCAAAAAAAAAAAAAAAAGAAAGAACCCAGTATATCAAAGTTCATTCATAAACCAAACAAATTTAGTTCCGGTGTTTATATTTTACATTTCACTTTGTTTTTTACTCTGAATTAAAATTATGCCTAATTATTTGACTTAGAGAAGTCCAGAGAATAAAATGTTTAATGAATTATGTAACCTTAATCCAATTTGGACAGAAAATTCTATGCAAAATTTTTTTTTAAGTATTCTATTTAATTTATATAAGGTTAAGAATATAGGAGAAGTACCAGCAGTCCTGGATGTCACAAGCAACCTGTGAAGTACTTGTTCTAGCAATGGTAATTTCTTCTATTACTTCTCTGCTACTATTAGAAACTTCCTTGCTCCTCTGGTACCTCTCAGTTGCTCCATTTTTGTCATAGAGAGTTTTTTGAGAAGTGGAAACGAGCCTGAATTATAGTCTAATTTTAATATCTGTGTGACCTTGAAGATGGAAATTTCTAAGTCTGGCTGAAAAATGGGAATAAGATATAGTGGTTTTGATTTTCAAATGCACTATGCACTATTCAGGGATGAAAATTTATCAGTTATGAAGAACTAGATAGGGGACTTCCCTGGTGGCGCAGTGGTTAAGAATCCGTCTGCCAATGCAGGGGACATGGGTTCGAGCCCTGGTCTGGGAAGATTCCACATGCCGCGGAGGAACTAAGCCTGTGCGCCACAATTGCTGAGCCTGCACTCTAGAGCCTGTGAGCCACAACTACTGAAGCCCACATGCCACGACTACAGAAGCCCGCGTGCCACGACTACTGAAGGCCGTGCGCCTAGAGACCATGCTCTGCAACAAGAGAAGCCGCCTCAATGAGAAGCCAGTGCACCACAATGAAGAGTAGCCCTGCTCACAGCAGTGAAGACCCAACACAGCCAAAAATAAATAAATTTATTTTTAAAAAAAGAACTAGATAAAGTTAATATTCCATAGGTGTGCTGCATGTAGGTGTATCCATGCAAAGTTGTACTCACTTTTTCCTCTCTTTGCTAGGAGATTTACATAGCCGACTTTATCATTTCTTTGCCATTATTAAGAAATACAAGGCTTATGACCCATAACCCACAGATAGTCTTCCTGCTCCTTACTGTAAAAATCACTAATATTTCTTTAAAAGTTCCTGTACATGCCTAGAGAAAAAAGAAAGGATGGCTTTTGTCTCTTAAGTACTAAGTAGTCCCTTCTAGAACCTGAGAATGTGGTCAGAAAAATAAGATTGTTTTTCCCAGTTGGAACTTTTGATACATCTTCCATAGAAACAATAGGAAGCTGTAGTTTTGGCTTACTGTGTTCAGTAAGTTTCTATGGAATTATGACAAATTATGACCCAGCATTGAATTTCCAGGGCTATAGATTTAGAGTTCTAAGCAACTGAATAAAAATGATATTTTAAACACAGTCTGTAACAGTGATTTTTAATGTAGGTGCTCTTTAAATCTTAATAATAGCTAACACAAAGCACTTACTGTATGTCAGGCACCTTACTAAGTGCTTTACATATATTTATTCATTTAATTTTTAACAGCAAATCGATGAGGTAGGTATTATTCTTATTTCACAGTTGAGGAAACCAAGGCACGGAGAGATTAAGTAACTTTGTGTGACTAACTTGCCCAAGATCACAGAGCTAATAAGTGGTGGGGTGGAGTTCAAACTAAAGCAACCATGTTCCAGAGTGTGTGTTCTTAACCATGACACTGTCTTTCCCATAGGCATTTAACGTGTGTTCCTTGTGTGACTTGGAAAGATTAATTTGATAAACTTAATAGATATTTTGCTACAGCTCTAAAAGTATGTGGACATTTATTTTTAGTTTCTGTTGTACTACAGTGTTGGCTAACTGATATCCAAAGTATAGAATCTTAAGAAAATATCACCAAGAAGAAAATATCACCTTGGTGTCTAAATTTGAGGACTAAACAAGTAGTTATACTGGCCATACTGGTCCAGAACTTTGTGTGTTGATTTCTAAAGAAAGTGAATGGTCACTCCTCTTCTCCCCCTTTTCATTTGGTTTCTGGACCTGTCAATTCATATGTTTTGCCAGTTAAAATATTTTGCTAGTGAAAACAGTGTAGTGAAATTGAAAACAAATTTGCAAACGTGGAATTTACTCTCATCTACCTTTGTACTTTTAGTAATTTTGGTGAAAGGTCTGGCAAAGAGTCAAGCAGTTTTGAAAAAGTTTCAGTTGTATGTTACTAGTCTTAAAAGCTAAATTATTTGGGGAATGTAGAAGTAATAAGACCATAAGATTTCTCTGAAACTCATGTCTTTGCAGTAATCTTTACTTTTATTTATTTTTATAAATTTATTTATTTTTGGCTGCGTTGGGTCTTTGTTGCTGCGCGCAGTTTTTCTCTAGTTGCAGCGAGTGGGGCTACTCTTCCTTGTGGTGTGCAGACTTCTTATTGCGGTGGCTTCTCTTGCAGAGCACAGGCTCTAGGTGCGCAGGCTCAGTAGTTGTGGCTCGCGGGCTCTAGAACGCAGGTTCAGTAGTTGTGGCGCATAAGCTAACTTGCTCTGCGTGTGGGATCTTCCAGGACCAGGGCTTGAACCTGTGTCCCCTGCATTGGCAGGTGGATTCTTAACCACTGCACCACCAGGGAAGCCCTGCAGTAATCTTTAAAGCTAAAATGTCTTTAGTTACATATTTTAAATGTGTTCATACAAAATGCTATACAGAAATTAGAAATTACAGAAATTTTTCTGTGCTCTGCTTATTACAGTGACAGTCAATAAGTTTTAGTATTTATGTGAACTGATATTAGTATTGCTATAAAAAATTTGGGGTTTTACATGGGTCATCTTAGGGCAACAGCTTATGTAACCACAGTCTAATAACATAAAGTATTAACTAAGGTCAATATTTTAATAGAAAGATAAAATATCGTAATTTTTTGTAAATCTTAATGTTGTGGGATAAATACTTTTTATAGGTGAGAAATTCATATTTCAAGTGATTTTTTTTAATTTTAAAGCTTTTTAAAATTAAATTAAAAAGTTTCTACCAAGGTCACATAGTTCCTAAGTGAGAGAGGTAGAACTCCAACCCAGGTCCTATCTTCAAGCTTTATTACTATACTTAAAAAAAAAACTAAAATTCAACCAAAACTAAAATGTCCAACTCTTTGCCTTCAGCAAAACTCTTACCTTATGGGTAAAATTGATGCATAGGTCATCATTATACACAAATAAACATAAAATCATATCTGAAAGGATGTATCAGATGGTTTATGGGTGGTGGCATGATGAGATTAGGAGCGATACATTTTATTTTTTCTTTTAAACTGGTGTGACGTATTTTAAAATAATATTTAGTAAAATCTCTTTTGGGTTTTGGTTTATAGATAATGGTATTTTAGCTTTTTTAAATAGCTTTTTTCTTGAAGATGAGTAATAAATGCTCATGTTCCAAAATTCACATGGATCCTTTTAGCTGTAAACAGCTGGAGCCTGTGACCTCATTTTCAGAATAATGTTTTTAAATTAAATAAAATACATAGGATTACAAAGGAAACTAATTATATTGAAGTTGAAGTACAGTAAGGATTAAGTGAGTTAACATGAAACATTAAGGGTGCTGCCTGGCACAGGCAAAGTCCTGTCTTACTGGTGTGAAAAACCTATCTCCTGTCTATTTTCTCCAGTCACCTAGTTCTCCTCTCCAGAGCATCCAGTATTAACCAGTTTTTTTGAGGATTCTTCTTAAAAAAGGCTGTCCAAGAGAACTTTCTGTGATGATGGAAGTGTTCTATATTTGTGCTGACCAATACGGTAGCCACTAGCGGCACTATTGAGCACTTGAAATAAGACTAATCCAACCCAGGAGATGAATTTTAAACTTGTATTAATTGTATTTTTTAATTAATTGAAATTTAATTCCATATGTAGCTAGGGGATACCAAATTGGACAATGTGGCTGTAGAATCTAGACATATCCTGCTGTATACAAACACGTTGTATTATAACTTTGTAAGGTACAACTGAATATGACAAAGACCAGTTTGGTTGGGCAAGTTATTTTTTAATTTTATTCTAGAAAATGTCTCTCTGTATTTTAGTTTTTAATTTTTTTCTCTCTGTATTTTAAACTTCCAAAGATAATTATTTGGTCTTGTATGGACAATTAAAATTGTCCTAAAATTACAATTGTCCTATGACCTTGTTTTGCTGTTTAAGAAAATGTGTGGGTGAGTAGCCCATTGTATACATTGTCCACAACTCAAATTTTGTACAAAAGAGTATACAGTGAAGTCTTCTCAAGCTGATCCCATCCAGGTGGATCACTTCTAGGGGCAACCACCATGGTCAGTTCATATCTTTCTGTAGAGATTTGTATTCATTTGGCCCCCCATCCATGGATTTCCGTCTGAGGATTCAACCAGCTGTGGATCAAATTTTGGAGAGCTGTCTGTACTATACCATGTTATATAAGGGACTTGAACATCTATAGATTTTGGTATCTGAGAGGATCCTAGAATCAGTCCCCCACAGATGTCGAGGGACAACTATATATACAAGCAAATATGATTTGCAGTTGACTCTTGAACAACATGGGTTTGAACTGCATAGCTCCACTTATACATACACGGATTTTTTTCACTTAATACGTACTAAAGTACTACGTGATCTGCGGTTGTTTGAATCTGCAAATGTGGGACCTTGGATGAGGAGGGCTGGCTGTAAAGTTATGTGTGGATTTAAGACTGTGTAGAGGGTCAGTGCTCCTAACCCCTACGTTGTTCATGGGTCAGCTGTATATTCTTTCAAAAAAATAAATGGTAGCCAACTCTGTACACTATTCTGGCACATTGTGTTTTTCAGTTAGTAATATATTTTTTAGAGCATTACATGTAAACACAAAGCTTTCACTTTTTTTCTGATGGTATGTATTACATGGTTTGGTCTTAGAACATTTTTATTTCTATACTGATGAACATTTGCTAGGGTTCAATTAAGGCATATAAGTATATTCGAGTTTATAATCCTGTATAGATTGTAAAAGGGAATGTGATCGTTAATTTGGGGATAAATTATAGTACCGTTTGTGTTTATTGGTGTGGCTATGTGATCCATACCAGGTGAGCCAAGGACTAGGTGATAAATTGAACAATTAGAAAGATTGGTAACTACTATTATATTTTGAGAAAGGCAATAGAAAATTTACAGGTATGGAAGATTGTTAGCTATGCCCCCTAAAGAATCATACTTCCCTGTATCCATAACTTTGAGTAGTCTACAGCCCCCCCATCCCCACTGGGCTTAGCCATGTAACTTGCTTTGGAACCATTTGCTATTCCAGTACTGTGATGAATAACCCTTTACCTTTGTCATTCTAAACATGGGGTAGTATATCTGTAAGGTGAATGTTTTGGCAACAAATTGAAAATTAAAAAACTACTGGTCAAATAAAACACTTCTGTGACTCTTGTTGTCCATCATGCTACAATTGTTTTTTGTTGTTGTTGTTAGAGATCCTCTCTTTTCTAATAGCGAGATGCTTATATGTAGAAAAAATGTGAAATACATTTGTACGTAAGTTTTTTTTTTTTTTTTTTTTTTTTGCGGTACGCGGGCCTCTCACTGTTGTGGCCTCTCCCGTTGCGGAGCACAGGCTCCGGACGCGCAGGCTCAGCGGCCATGGCTCACGGGCCCAACCGCTCCGCGGCATGTGGGATCTTCCTGGACCGGGGCACGAACCCATGTCCCCTGCATCAGCAGGCGGACTCTCAACCACTGCGCCACCAGGGAAGCCCTGTACGTAAGTTTTAGAGTAATAACCTGAAGACCCATGTACCCATCACATAAGACAACATCAGTACCTCAATTTTTTTTTCTTAATTTTTATTTATTTTTGGCTGTGTTGGGTCTTTGTTGCTGTGCACGGGCTTTCTCTAGTTGCGGGGAGCAGGGGCTACTCTTTGTTGCGGTGCATGGGCTTCTCATTGCGGTGGCTTCTCTTGTTGCGGAGCATGGGCTCTAGAGTGCAGGCTCAGTAGTTGTGGCGCGCAGGCTCAGTAGTTGTGGCTCACGGGCTTAGTTGCTCTGCGGCATGTGGGATCTTCCCGGACCAGGGCTCGAACCCGTATCCCCTGCATTGGCAGGCAGATTCTTAACCACTGCGCCACCAGGGAAGCCCCAGGACCTCAATCTTACACTCTGATCACATTTTCATTTCTTTGCCTCCTTCCCTACTCACTGTTCTGACTTTCATGTTAGTCATTCCCTTGAATTTTTTTTTTTACAGTATAATTATCTTTAGAGTTTAATCTCCAGTGTGTATATCTTTCAACTAAGTATTTTAGTTTTGAAAAACTAAAAACTTAGATGATGTGTAGGGAAAGCACGGTATTGCTACTGTTACAGGTAGGTTCCTAAGATAAGCTAAACACCATTTCTGGGTTATAGTTTGGCTTCAGCTTCCTGGAATTTTTACTAGAGCCCATCTTGGGAAAACGAGTGGGCAAGATCATGAACATGTTCTGGGAAACAAAGGACTCTACAGTTATCTGCTGGGGCTGTGGTATGGGCCAGGCAGAGCCTTCAGTTAGGAGAGTGGTCTCTTCGAGTGAGCTGCTCTGTATCTTGTTTAAGAATAGGTTAATTCTGGTGTGAAATTCTGAGCTGTTCCAGGGAGCAGGGCACAGAAGAGGAAAAAGGAGCTTTGTTAACATATATATATATATATATATATATATTTTTTTTTTTTTTTTTTTTGCGGTACTTGGGCCTCTCACTGTTGTGGCCTCTCCCGTTGCGGAGCACAGGCTCCGGACGCGCAGGCTCAGCGGCCATGGCTCACGGGCCCAGCCGCTCCGCGGCATGTGGGATCTTCCCGGACCGGGGCACGAACCCACGTCCCCTGCATCGGCAGGCGGACTCTCAACCACTGCGCCACCAGGGAAGTCCATGTTAACATATTTTTAAGCTGAGTTACGGGTACATAAATATTCAGGCCAGGGACTTCCCTGGTAGTGCAGTAGTTAAGAATCCGCCTGCCAGTGCAGGGGACACAGGTTTGAGCCCTGGTCTGGGAAGATCCCATATGCTGTGGAGCAACTAAGCCTGTGCGCCACAACTACTGAACCTGTGCTCTAGAGCCCCGCGAGCCACAGCTACTGAGGCCCGTGTGCCTAGAGCCCATGCTCCGCAACAAGAGAAGCACCGCAATGAGGAGCCCGTGCACCACAACGAAGACTCAATGCAACCATAGGTAAATAAATTTTTAAAAATAATAAATTTACAATTTAAAAAATACCAAAAAAAAAAATGTCCAGGCCAGACACATGGCAGTCATTTTTTAATAAAAGGTACAATAGTAAGCCTCTTGGTCATAACAGCACATGAATGTAGCCTGAATCACATTGCTCCAGTCTAGACCGTTGGCTCTCTATATCTGGTGCACACCTGTCTTTTTTGGATCTCTTTTGACTATGTTCCTTATTTGCTCTCATATGACTTCTGTGTTGTACTCCTCTGTTTGCTGTATCTCTTGTTTTCCTCTTATTTGGTTACTTGTTTCACTTTGGTGGATCACATCTTCCAGAACTTTTTTGAGAAAAGGTACATGAGGGTTATTAAAGATTTTTGAGACTATGCCTATTGAACAATATCATATCTGTAGTTTGACTGGGTGTAGAAATCTTTTCTTCAGAATTTTGAAGTTCCATGGTCATCTTCTCTTGTAACTGTTGATAACTCAGGAATTATTCTGATGACTCTTATTTTTTTTTTTTTAATGTGACCAGTTCCCTTCTACTCACCAGAAATTTATAGAGTCTTTCCTTGTCCCCATTTCACAATGACATGCTCTAGTATGAGTGTTGTCATCTGTTGTGCTGGGTACTTAGTGGACTTTAATATAGCAACTCCTATCCATCACTTCTGAGAGATTCATTGGTGATTTTCCTCTCCCGTTTCTCTTTGAAACAGTTATTCAGATATTGAATCTACTGCAGTGGTTCGTTAGTGTCTGCGAGCTCTGATGCACTCTCACTCTCATTTAAATTTTGCTCTCATTTTCCATCTCTTTTTGTTTGGTTTTCTGGGAAATTTATTTTCCAACCTTTTCTGCCTCATAATTTTAATTTCCAGATGTTCTCTCTCTCTGGTCTTCTGAATGTTCATTTTTATAGCTTCCTGTAATTGTGTGCATGCAAAATCTTAACATCCTTTTGAGGATATATATAGGTACATATTTTTAAAGGCATTTTCTATTCCCTGCCTGTTTGTTACCTCCAAATTGCTTCTTTTCTTTTTATTTTTGAACTCATGGCAGCAAGCCTAGGGACTTGGAGTAGGGGGAGGGGATGGAGGGATCTAGTTATTTCCTGAACAACTTTCCCTGGATTCTTTTTAATTTACTCCCTTCCTTCACTCCCAGTTCTGAAAGGTGCTGCCAGGAGACTTTAAGGTGTATATTGATTACGTAGCCCTTTCCATCTACATTCCAGTTCTTTTTTCTCTGCTCCTCCCATGGTTGTGGGCTTTTTTTTTTTTTTTTTTTTTTGGTAAATTACTATAGTTTTAGTGGGGTTTTGAGAGGGAACAGAATTAGAACCATTTATTTATTGAAACATTTGAGTGTCTATCATGTGCCATGCACTCTTGAGTGCTTAACCCACCTCTCTCTTAACCTAAGAGTTACTGGATTACTGAATATAAAAGAAATAAAGAACTAACACTTATTACCACATTTTAAAAGTAACTTTTTGTTGCATTCTAGTGGTAGTTTTTTTAGTTTTTCTTTAGGCAAAAAACGCCAGGAATAGTAAACCTAGCAAGTTCTTTGCAGCATTCATATACCCAAATGCCAGAGCCTTCAAGTGCCCAGGAATTATAAACCCTAACAGTTAGTTTGCAGGATTCATAAATAAAAGCAGTACAGCTCTGAGAACTACAGTGGAGGACTTTAATAAGTGAAGAATCACTTAATCACATAATTTGCTTTTGAAAGAGTTAATGTTGGAAAGATGTTAATTTTTCCTGAATTTTATGTGTAAATTCAGTATAAACTGAGTCAAAATGCCAAAATCTTTGCCAGTGGGGTGGGAAGCTACACTTTATTTTTATTCTTTTGAATTTTTAAATTTAATTTATTTTTTTATACAGCAGGTTCTTATTGGGAAGCTACACTTTATGCTGGGGTTCTCAAGCTGGCCTTAGGGCTGCTTTTGTGTTGCCTGCTAGCTAAGATTTTTTTTTTTTTAATTTATTTTGGTTGCACTGGGTCATGGGCTTCCTCTAGTTGCGCCAGGTGGGGGCTACTCTGCGTTGCGGTGCGCACACTTCTCATTGTGGTGGCTTCTCTTGTTTCGGAGCACAGGCTCTAGGCGCGTGGGCTTCAGTTATTGTGGCACGCGGGTTCAGTAGTTGTGGTTCGCGGGCTCTAGAGCGCAGTCTTAGTAGTTGTGGTGCACAGGCTTAGTTGCACCACGGCATTTGGGATCTTCCCGGACCAGGGATTGAACCAGTGTCCCTGCATTGGCAGGTGGATTCTTAACCACTGTGCCACCAGGGATGTCCCAAGAATGGTTTTTATTTCAAAAAGTAAAACAAAACAATGAATAAGTGATAGAAGTTTACCAGCCTAAAATATTTACTCTCTGGCCCTTTAGAGAAAAAGTTTGCAAGTTTATTTGAAAGAATAAACAAATGAGAATTAGCAGTAAATTTTTGAAAAGGAGGAGAAAAGGGGAATGGAGAATTTGCCCTACATGGAGAAAAAAACATTATTCAACAAAGGTAACTTATAAAAATGTGATATTGGTGCAAGTGGGGACTGACATCTTTGGAACAGACTGAACAGTCCAGGAGTAGAGTCTCTGTGTATTTGGGCTTCAGTATAATTTTGTTACAATAAATTTGGAACATTTAGCTCTGTATGAAGAAAAATAATCTGCAATCCCAACAACATGTTCTCTGGTTTATGTTTTGCTTTACTTGTTTGTGGATTCTTTTTTCTCACCATGTCTCTCTTTGTGTCTATTTCTTTTCCTTTGACTTTTTTAGAGCCATTTTAGGTTCACTACAAAATAGAAAGGAGGGTACATACCTCCTGCCCCAACATCCACAGTGTCCCCCACAATCAACATTCCACACCAGAGGGGTACATTTGTTACACTGGATGAACCTACATTGACATGTCATTATCACCCGAAGTCTGTACATTACATCACGACTCACTCTTGGTGTTGTATATTCTGTAGGTTTGGACACATGTGGAATAACACAGCGTTATAGGTTTCATACAGAGTACTTTCACTGCCTAAAAATCTTCTGTCTGTTCATCCCTCTTCCTCCCTAACCCCCAGCAAGCACTAATCTTTTTGCTGTCCCTGTAGTTTTGTCTTTTCCAGAAATATAGTTCTTATACAGTTATCATACAGTCTATAGTTTTTTTTAATATTTTATTTTTTATATATTTATTTTATTTTTCTATATATTTCTTTGGCTGTGTTGGGTCTTCGTTGCTGCCTGCGGGCTTTCTCTAGTTGTGGCAAGCGGGGGCTACTCTTCGTTGTGGTGCGTGGGCCTCTCATTGTGTTGGCTTCCCTTGTTGCAGAGCACGGGCTCTAGGCACGCGGGCTTCAGTAGTTGTGGCACGTGGACTCAGTAGTTGTGGTTCACAGGCTCTAGAGCGCAGGCTCAGTAGTTGTGGTGCACAGGCTTAGTTGCTCTGTGGCATGTGGGATCTTCCCGGAGCAAGGCTTAAACCTGTGTCCCCTGCATTAGCAGGTGGATTCTTAACCACTGCGCCACCAGGGAAACCCAGTAGATAGTCTCTTAAGCCTCCTTTCATTTAGTAATATGCATTTAAGATTCCTCCATGTCTTTTCACAGCTTGTTAGCTTATTTCTTAGTGCAGAATAATATTGCATTGTCTGGATGTACCACGTTTATTTGGGACTGGTTAAATTAAAAATAAAGTGCCCTCCCCCACAAAAGTAAAGTTCTCATTATTCAGTCCTGACATCTTTTTTCTACTTTTATGTTAACATTTTAAAATGATTTTCCAAACATCACTTCTAGTGCCTATATTATAAACACCATGATTTATCTGTTACCTTTTGGTCGTATTTTTTAATATATATATTGCCTCTAGTTTTCCTTCCTGATATAAAATATATAAAGCTTTTATTGTCCTGACAGTTCCTTTGAAGAAATCTCTTAAAAGTATAACTGGGTTAAAGAATATAGAAGTTTTTATATTTGGAAGTTTGGATGGTTCATTAACTTAAGTGAAAGGATATAGTCATACTCTATAAACCTGGGGACATTTGAAACAGTGACTGTAGTACCTGGTTTTCTAATTTTTAAAGAAATATTGGTGGATTTCTTTTTTTTTTTTTTTTTTTTGCGGTACGCGGGCCTCTCACTGTTGTGGTCTCTCCCATTGCGGAGCACAGGCTCCAGACGCGCGGGCTTAGCGGCCATGGCTTACGGGCCCAGCCGCTCTGCGGCATGTGGGATCTTCCCGGACCGGGGCACGAAGCCGTGTCCCCAGCATCGGCAGGCGGACTCTCAACCACTGCGCCACCAGGAAAGCCCGGTTGATTTCTTTTGAAAAATGGTTTAAATACTTGGAGAATAAAAGGATAAATCTAATTTTCTTATTAAACCATAGTTTACATTGAAATTTTAACTTTTAACATTACAGAACTTTAAAAAAACTAACACATGGAATTTAAAAAGAATTAAACTGCTTATTTGTTTAGCTGACATGTTAAAATTGACTTTAAAAAATATTTATTTTTTTAATTGATTGCTCCGGGTCTTAGTTGTGGCAGGCGGGCTCCTTAGTTGTGGCATGCGAACTCTTAGTTGCGGCATGCATGTGGGATCTAGTTCCCTGACCAGGGATTGAACCTGGGCCCCCTGCATTGGGAGCGTGGAGTCTTAACCACTTTGCCACCAGGGAAGTCCCTAAAATTGATTTTTTTAAACAAATATGTAACCAGCATCATTAAATTTTAGTTATGCTTTTCAAAGTTTTAAAAGGAATAAACTTTAAAAGAAGCAGCAGTTAAATTCTTTAAAATGTTTGCCTTTCAAATTGTAATTATAAATCTTTAAAGAATGAATGAAATAGAAATCATCATGTTACGGGAACCAATATAATTTTGTGCAATGTAAATGTTTGTCCTAACATCATTTTAATGTTATTTTGAAGCACTAATTTTTACTTTTGTATAATGTTCAACTTATATAAATTTCTCCTTAGTTATTTAAAAAATGTGAATCTCCTGGTAGCCTTTGGTTTAAGTAGTATTGACATTTAAATTTTATTGTTAATCTCATCATTCTTGATCATACATGTTTGTTATTTCTTATGTCTCTGTCACACTTCCTGAATTTGTAGTCTTGCCCTAAGCTACATTAAGATGTGCAGAGTAATTTGGTTGACAGATATTAGTGTTCCTTTAGGAATTAGTTTATTTTAAATGTAACAAGATGCCTACACGTCTTTCTAGTTTTAAAATTATATTCTAGAAGATAAGAAATTCAAATGTGACCTATAGGAATTTTTTTATTAGTAGAATGTGGTTAAGTGTAATTTGCTGACTATCCAGAAATACAAACTTTTAGCTGTAGCATAGCAAATTTAACTCTGTTCACTTAAAAGTCTAGGGCTAGTCATCAGTTTTAGTCAGATAATTACATTATTATTACTTAAATAAGTAATTGAACAGCTATTAAATTTTGTCATAATTTTTAGACACAACACAATTTGTGCAGATGGTCAAAGCTCTTCCCTCTGTACCTCAGCTTTCAATATTATTGTTTAGGTGTCATATTATATTAGTAAAAAGGAATGTTAAAAAGTACTGTCTTGAATCAGAATTGATATATGGGATCTCACAGTCCTTTACATGAAAAATAAATTCTCCATTTGAGCAGTGTTCTAAACTTAAAAGGTTTGTATTTTGCTGAATCTACATATGTTGTTTATCTACTTCGACGTTTTAGTTTATGGCACAAAGGTCACCAATTTGATCCTTTATTACAGACAAGGAAGAAGACCTGCAAAATCCACAGCTGCACTTTTCCTGATGAGTGATGCCAGATTAGCTGGTATTCCTTTACTATAGGTATATTTGAAAACTGACACTGAAAACAGTTGGTTTAATTATTTGTGATAATTTTCACTGTTTACACCAGATTTTTTTTCATTCCTTACAAGGCAGGTGGTGAGGCTTTATTTGTTTTTGTGTACTAGTTAATTAATTATACTAATTTACATATGGGAGAGTGCTGGGGGAAATGTATCTTTACTAAAAAGAGACCTGGGAACTGAATGTTTGGATACTAAAAGGAAGAGTAAAGTATCCTGAAGTCTATTTACATATGTTGTATTAAAAAATAATCTTCTTAGAGTTAATTATTTGTATCCATAAAAGGTAGCTTTTATATATGCTTACCTGTATTTCTAAGATATTTTGATCACATAGGCATTTAGTACACTGTCTTGCATAATATAAAATCAGTATAATCAATCATTGGTGTTTACTTGCTTTTTCCCCTAGTAGTGGGATTGTGTGTGTGTGTGTGTGTTTGTGTGTGTGTGTTTGAAGAGTGAAGTGTACCATTCATGCCTTTCTTCTAATTTATTGGCAGTGGCATGCACTTGGAAGATAGTGAAAGTGTTGAGCCTGAGGCTGTGGTACAAAGCATAGTACATACTGTAGGGTTATGCTGCCTGGAAAGAGTACCTTGGTAACAATATACAATTTATTATCCAATTTTGGGCACTTGTGAGAGTGAACCAGGGTTTTAGTAATAATAATTATGCTGAAACGACAAACAGGTAAAATTTGGACACATAGTATCCCTAGCTATGAATCTTGACAGTCCTGCAATAAAATGTAGAATATAGATAAGACTTGTTAACTTCCCAGGGCTTAAATTTGAAGAGTGGAGAGAGTAGTAGTTTCACAGTATTGTGAAGATTGAATATACTGAATAACGTATATAAAAATATGCAGCCCGTTGCTTGTTAGTAACTGCTTAGTAAATGTTACCTATCAAGTAAAAACTCATAGTTTGGTAGAAGTGTGAGGATTGTTGTTAACCACTTTAAAAATCATAAAACACTACCATCTTTTCCTGTTCTTACTTTGCTCACCCTTCTGTTCATTATTTCATATCTTTATTTAATGCCTTCAGTTTACTGAAATGTTGGGTTAGTAACTGGTAGAGATAATTGTAGCTGCCTTGGCCATAATAGCATTTACATTTTTATTAAAGCCACAAATGGTCTTTGCCATTCAGCTAAAAAATAGTGAAGCAAGGAAGGGGAAATATAAGGAAGTGCTACTGGAGATGGGTTACCAATAATATTGTTATCTGTTATTTGGTACTATGGTGTTTTGCCCCACCAAACCATATATCTGTGAATGGCAGAGTTGGGATTACAACCTGGGTAACATGGCTCCAGAGTGTGTAATCTAAACCAGTGTCTCTCATACTTTGGTAGAAAACTAGTTTGTTTTGTTTTTAAACAATTTCCAATCTAATGTTTTGTAAAATGATAACAATAGGATAAAGAGATGAAAAAAGGCATACAAAATGTAAGCCTGAATTTTATATTATTAGTTTGAACAGACATAAATATACTGTCAATAACCATAAAATTTCTAAATGTTTACTTTCCATTTCTATACTTAACTTGGTTGTAGACTAGAACCTGCAGAAGGTCTGATTTTGAGTGCTTTAAACCATTTTTAGTGCCAGGGAACTATTGATATTTGTGTACTTTTTTTTTTGGCTGTGCCGTGCAGCTTGCCAGATCTCAGTTCCCCAACCAGGGACTGAACCCGGGTCAAGGAAGTGAAAGCCCAGAATCTTAACCACTAGGCCACCAGGGAGCTCCCAGTATTTGTGCATTTCAAATGAAGCCTTAGGTGATTGGTTGTCATGAGGGGAAGGCTCCTTATAGTTCTACAAGAGATAGTTTGTGTGTTAGGGCCAAGGGTTGCTAAGAAATGTTGAATGTTCATAGCCATGGAAAAAGTGCACCTTGGTTTTGGATTTTAAGCAGTGTAGATTTGAACATGGCTAGAAGGAATCTAAATTTTGTAGTCAGATTAGAGAAAACCCCACAGAACTGATGCTAGGTCCGGGAAATATCTAGCTTTATACTCTTAAGATTGTACCACATGGTTAATAATTGTGACTGATACATTTGCTGATTTTTGCAGAATGCAGTAAAACTGCTTGAAATTTTTTGCAGCTAATTGTTAGACTTGTCCCACCCTTGCTCGACTTTATTTCTTCCCCTTCAACTTTACTTTCTTCTATTGGTGTGACAGCTACTTAGCCCTGGGACCACGAAATTATACTGTACATTAAAAATTTTTTTTAAATTGAGATTCAGTTTATTTACAGCATTGTGTTAGATTCTGGTGTACAGCACAGTGATTCAGTTTAATATATGTATGTATGTACTTCTCCATACTCTTTTCCATTATAGATTATTATAAGATATTAAATATAGTTCCCTGTGCTATACAGTAGGACCTTGTTGTTTATCTGTTTTATGTCTAGTAGTGTGTATTTGCTAATCGCAAGCTCTTAATTTATTCTCCCCCTCCATACAATTTTATTTGAATCTCATAAACTCAGCAAATCCAAAACCAGGTTTAATAACTTGTACTTAAACTGGTTGTCTCTTCTATTCCCTTACTTGTTATTTGTATTTAATCACTTTGACCTGTTAATTAGTGGCTTCCATTGCTTACATGTGGAAAGGTACAGTTTTAGCCTGACCTTTGAGGCCTTTTACAGTCTTGCTCCAGCCTACCATTCTAGCTCTATCTTTGGTTTCATTGACCCTCACTTTTAGACTCCCTGGTTCATTACTGTCTTCTAGGTAAACACTGTACCATTTCATGGCTTTACTCGCCATTCTACCCCCTTGAAAAACAGTGGTTTTTCACTTGCAGATTGTTTCTTAGGTTAAAATTGTATTTGATTACTTTGAAAGTAGTCATAGTCTTTTTTTTTCAATTAATCTTTTTCTCAATTCACTTCTTCAAAAAATATATTTATTTGTTTATTTTTGGCTGCGTTGGGTCTTCATTGCTGTGCGCAGGCTTTCTCTAGTTGTGGCAAGCGGGGGCCTATTCTTTGTTGCAGTGTGCGGGCTTCTCCTTGTGGTGGCTTGAGAGTAGCCATAGTCTTTTAAAGTAGCATTTCCTGGTTTGGGTAATTTTCAAACCTAGAAGTATTGATAAAACATGGATATTTAAAAAGTAATTTCCAAAGAAAATTGCTTATGGGGGAGACCACCAAGCTGAGAGAGTAGGTAGAGGGATGTTGTGGGACTTTCCAGTAGAGAATTTTGTTTTTAAACTGGATGTAGGGAATTCCCTGGCTGTCCAGTGGTTAGGACTCTGCGATTTCACTGTGGAGGGCAGTGGTTCAATCCCTGGTCGGGGACTGAAATCCCGCAAGTCGCCTGGTGTGGCCAAAAGAAAAAACAAAAAACTGAGTGTAAATTTAAAACTCTTTTACTGTCTGCTCTGTAGGAAGCAACCATAAAAATGACAAGTTTGTAAAAAGTTCCCATGTAATGTGATAACCTTGTTTATTGCTTCTTTGATGATCTCATATAATTAAAAAATATCTAATTAAATCCATTTTAAACATATCCCGTGAAAACACCTGTTACGGGTTTTTAGGGAGAATTTTGTGAAGTTGGTGCTACAAGTATCCCATAGTACTCCTCTTCCGACCTGTTTTTTGGTGATCCTAAGTCTTAGATACCTAACTAGTTAATAGCCTTACAAAGAATTTTAAGAGGAGATATAATTTCAAAATACTTTAATTTTATTTTTAAAGTCAATTTATATTAAAAGTACTTAGCAGGGCTTCCCTCGTGACACAGTGGTTAAGAATCCTGTCAGTGCAGGGGACACTGGTTCGAGCCTGGTCTGGGAAGATCCCACGTGCTGCGGAGCAACTAAGCCCATGTGTCACAACTGCTGAGCCTGTGCTCTAGAGCCCACAAGCCACAACTACTGAGCCTGTTTGCTACAACTACTGAAGCCCGCACACCTAGAGCCCGTGTTCCGCAACAAGAGAAGCCCACTTGCGGCAACAAAGAGTAGCCACCGCTTGCCGCAACTAGAGAAAGCCTGCGTGCAGCAACGAAGACTCGATGCAGCCAAAAATAAATATTTAGCAAATTAAGACAAATAATGAATAATTTGAACATCTATTATAGTTAAGTGATGTTTATGCTTAACTCGGGATTGACCTGAAAGTTTTGTTTTTTTGCCACACCGAGCGGTTTGCGGGACTTTAGCTCCCGGACCAGGGATTGAACCCAGGCCATAGCAATAAACGTGCCAAGTCCTAACCACTAGACTGTCAGAGAATTCCCCTTTCTAGGGTTCTTTTAAAAATGTATTTCATCATTCTTATTTGGCATATGTCCATAATTATAAGTCATTTTTGATCAAAGAATTTTATTTGTTTGTTTGGCTAAACCAGGTCTTAGTTGTGGCACACAGGATCTTTGATGTGGCGTGAGGGATCTTTCGTTGTGGCATGCGAGATCTAGTTCCTTGACTAGGGATTGAACCCAGGCCCCCTGCATTGGGAGCACGGAGTCTTATCCACTGGACCACCAGGGAAGTCCCTGATCGAATAATTTAATATAGCACGGCCATCATTCTGGATATTACTTCTCATTGTATATACTACCATGGATTCAAAAGGTATAGGGGGACTTCCCTGGTGGTGCAGTGGTTGAGACTCCGCCTGCCGATGCAGGGGACGCGGGTTCATGCCCCGGTCCGGGAAGATCCCACATGCCATGGAGCGGCTGGGCCCGTGAGCCATCACCGCTGAGCCTGCGCGTCTGGAGCCTGTGCTCCGCAACGGGAGAGGCCACAACAGCGAGAGGCCCACGTACCGCAAAAAAAAAAAAAAAGGTATAGGGGATTGGAATTTCCCCATAGAATAGACCACCCCCATAGAATTAATCTGAAAGTTTAAAATAACATCCTACATGGCTATTACTTTTGTTTTGCTTTATCTAAGTTGAAAATAAGAAAAAAAGCATCCTGATTATTTCAAAGTTAAGAGATTTTAAACAAAAAAATAAAGTTGAAAGAAATGACAGGAAATGATTTTATAATAAGGCATGTCTGAGTAGTCTCAAACAAAAATAATGTTTTCCTTTGCAGTAATTTGCAACATAATTGCAGACTCAAGAAGTTTACAGAGTGGCAGACTTCTCAGGTTGTGCAGTGGTTAAGAATCCAGTGGTTAAGAATCTGCCTGTCAATGCAGGGAACATGGGTTCGAGCCCTGGTTTGGGAAGATCCCACATGCCGCGGAGCAACTAGGTCCGTGCACCACAACTACTGAGCCTGTGCTCTAGAGCCCACAAGCCACAACTGCTGAGCCCATGTGCCACAACTACTGAAGCCCATGTGCCTAGAGCTTGTGCTCTGCAACAAGAGAAGCCACTGCAATGAGAAGCCTGCGAACCGCAATGAAGAGTAGCGCCCCGCTCACGGCAACTAGAGAAAAGTCCATGTGCAGCAGCGAAGACCCAACACAGCCAAAAATAAAATATAAATAATTTTTTAAAAAAAGTTTACAGGGTGGGGACTTCTCTAGCAGTCCAGTGGTTAAGACTTCGCCTCCCAATGCAGGGGGTGCGGGTTCGATCCCTGGTTGGGGAGCTAAAATCCCACATGCCCCAGGGCAACTAAGCCCACATGCCACAGCTAGAGAGAAGCCCGCACAGTGCAACGAAAGATCCTGCGTGCTGCAACTAAGACTCAATGCAGCCAAAAAATAAATATTAAAAAGTACATGCATTAAAAAAATTTCTATTGATTATGAATGGATTGTTGTGATAAGTATATGACCATAGCAAAGTACGACCTGAGAAAATTTGTATTGAGAAAATATGCCCTTTTAAATACATGATTTTTAATATTAATGTTTTCATAAGTAATTTCCATCATGAAAATGATTCTGAATCTTACTAGATTTGGTCTGTGCCATGTGTATGAGTATTTTTGTAGAGTATTTGAGTATTTTTTATTCTGTCATGGAAACAATTGGCTATTAATCACTTTTGCTTTAAGAGGAATTAAATTCAAATAAGTTTAAAAATTTAAACATCTATTAAACTGTAGATAATAATTTAAAAGGCCAAAAAAGATGGGAATTCCTGGCAGTCCAATGGTTAGGACTCTGCGCATGCCACTGCAGGGGGCACAGGTTCAATTCCTGGTTAGGGAACTAAGATCCCGCATGCCTCACGGTGTGGCCAAGGGAAAAAAAAAATCTAAAAAAGAAACATCAATACTACACTTATATTAAAAAAGGGTTTCAAATACTGAAAAGATTGTTTATGGTTAATAAACATTTTTTTCAGTGTTTTAGAGCATTTGTCTTAATCTAGCACGTTTATATAATATTAAAAGCAAAGACTAAGTTTTTAAACTAGTATACTTACTCATACATCTACACAATCATTTAAAGATGAGTAGCTATATTTATTTTAGTTACAGGAAAACCCCTAGATTATATATTATTAATATAAAGGCTAATATTTCAGCTAATGTAGAATGTAAAATTCAAAGGAACACTTTCTAAGGAAGTGAACATAGTTTTTTCTGAGTTATTACCTGCTTTTAGTTCTTACATATCTAGAGACTTCTGATACCATCTAAGCTTTCCACCATTCTCCTAATGGTGAAAAGAGTAGAATAAGAGAAAAGAAAGGAAAGTACTAAAGGAGTTAGGAAGTGACATTTTGTACCCTATGAAACTTGTAATTACTCATACTGTGATTGTCTTTTACATGCTGCTGAGGTAAAAGGTGTAAATAAGTGCTGTGAAAGTATGGTTTGTAATGAGGATTGTGAACTTATGAATATGTTTGACTTATCATTTGTCTTTTTTTTTAAAGATGGTAGCCAATTCTTTTAAATTTTATTTATTTACTTTTTGGCTGCGTTGGGTTTTTGTTGCTGTGCGCGGGCTTTTTCTGGTTGTGGTGAGCAGGGACTACTCTTCGTTGCAGTGCACGGGCTTCTCACTGCAGTGGCTTCTCTTGTTGCAGAGCATGGGCTCTAGGTGGGCAGGCTTCAGTAGTTGTGGCTCGCAGGCTCTAGAGCTCAGGCTCAGCAGTTGTGGCACACGGGCCTAGTTGCTTCGCGGCATGTGGGATCTTCCCGGACCAGGACTCGAACCTGTGTGGCCTGCATTGGCAGACAGATTCTTAACCACTGTGCCACCAGGGAAGCCCTGTCTTTTAATTTAGGTAAATAAGAGAATTTGCATTATTTCTTAAGTTTGGGAGGAAGAGTATCTTTTTTCTTTTTTGAGCACCTCACGAGGCATGTGGGATCCCAGTTCCCCGACCAGGGATCAAACCCGTGTCCTCTGCAGTGGAAGCTCGGAGTCCCAACCACTGAACCGCCAGGGATGTCCCAGGAAGAGTATCTTTTATTCACACATCCAACCTCACAAATCCATATATACCCAGTCCTTTGGTAGGACGGTCGTTATTATGTTAAACTACACAAGGCATCATTATTATTATTCCTTTAAACTGTTAATAGTTTTTCATATGTTTACCCACACATTTACCTTTTCCAGTGCTTTTCATTCTTTTTTGCACTTCCATTCTCTTGTCTGGGAACTTTTCCCTCTAGCCTGAAACTTTCCTTTGGCGTTCCTCTTACTTTGGACCTTGGGTGTGAGAGTGTGTTTGTGTAGTGTCTGTGTGAGTCTGACTTGACTTCTCTATTTCTGAAGGATATTTTTCCTAGGCACTGAATTCTTTTTTAAAATATTTATTTATTTATTTGGCTGTGCCAGGTCTTAGTTGTGGCATGTGGGATCTTTGTTGTGGCAGGTGGGATCCTTAGTTGCAGCATTCGAACTCTTTTTTTTCTTTTTTTTTTAGAGACAGTGAACAGTGAACAGTTTTATTTATTTCTTTTTTTTTTAGAGACAGTGAACAGTGAACAGTTTTATTTACGACACTATTTATAGTCACCTTTCAGCATCTCAATATTCTAAGATAGTATATAATGATTTACATAATTTCTCTCTATGACATCATAATTTGCTTCAAAAATCTTGCTTCCAGAAGAAAATTCTTATTACTTAACATGAATCCCTATAATATTTATTGTAAAAATGCCAATTCTACTATTAATAATAGAGTAATAAAGTCAGTAATATGTCTGTGTAATAATATGCAGTGAATAACAGTTTATCTTGTCATCAACTTAATAAAGTCCAAACATTCCCAAAGCAACAGGATTTTGAGAATTAGAGTCTGGACATCAATGCTTCCAATTACCCAGTTGTCTGCTAGAAAGCTGGTACAAACTGGCACTAACATTTTTAAGTGACTTTTACATATAAAAAATTCAATTAAAATATCAAAGAAAAAATATATGGTATTCCAAGCATTGTTCTTTATAATATTTCAACTTTTTGCATTGATTAAAATACAGTTTGAGACAGAGTAAAACTGTGTGCAACAATTTCCAGAAGTACATATAGTATCCATACATATGAAAAGATCCACCTCAATAAAACAACATAATATTTAATATTTTCAAACATTCAGAAGCATATGAATGCATTAGAAAAGGTCTTTAAAAGCTACATAATAAAGCAGTAGTTAAATCAGGAGAGGGATCCTAGGTTTCAGTAAGGCCAAAGGTGAGTTTTTAATTTCTGTTGATTTTTATTTTTTTTTCAAAAATCAAATATATATTTTTAAACAGTAAACATGATCTATTTTTGCTTCTTTCCAAGGATACACATTTGATCACTTTTTTTTTAAAGAGCAGGTTCTTATTAGTTATCAATTTTATACACATCAGTGTATACATGTCAATCCCAATCCCCCAATTCATCACACCACCCCCACCACCCCCCGCAGCTTTCCCCCCTTGCTGTCCATACATTTGTTCTCTACATCTGGTCTCAGTTTCTGCCCTGAAAACTGGTTCATCTGTACGATTTTTCTAGGTTCCACATATATGTGTTAATATATGATATTTGTTTTTCTCTTTCTGACTTACTTTGCTTTGTATGAAAGTCTCTAGATTCATCCACATCTCAACAAATGACCCAGTTTCGTTCCTTTTTACGACTGAATAATATTCCATTGTATATATACCACATTTCCTTTATCCATTTGTCTGTCGATGGGCATTTAAGTTGCTTCCATGACCTGGCTATTGTAAATAGTGCTGCAGTGAACATTGGGGTGCATGTGTGTTTTTGAATTGTGGTTTTCTTTGAGTATATGCCCAGTAATGGGATTGCTGGATCTTATGGTAATTCTATTTTTAGTTTTTTAAGGAACCTCCATACTGTTGTCCATAGTGGCTGTATCAGTTTATATTCCCACCAACAGTGCAAGAGGGTTCCCTTTTGTCCACACCCTCTCTAGCATTTGTTGTTTGTAGATTTTCTGATGATGCCCATTCTAACTGGTGTGAGGTGATACCTCATTATAGTTTTGATTTTACATTTCTCTAATAATTAGTGATGTTGAGCAGCTTTTCATGTGCTTCTTGGCCTCTGTATGTCTTCTTTGGAGAAATGTCTATTTAGGTCTTCTGCCCATTTTTGGATTGGGTTGTTTGTTTTTTTAATATTGAGCTGCATGAGCTGTTTCTATATTTTGGAGATTAATCCTTTGTCCGTTGATTCGTTTGCAAATATTTTCTCCCATTCTGAGGGTTGTCTTTTCATTTTGTTTATGGTTTCCTTTGCTGTGCAAAAGCTTTGAAGTTTCATTAGGTCCCATTTGTTTATTTTTGTTTTTATTTCCATTACTCTAGGAGGTGGGTCAAAAAAGATCTTGCTGTGATTTATGTCAAAGAGTGTTCTTCCTATGTTTTCCTCTAAGAGTTTTATAATGTCCGGTCTTCCATTTAAGTCTCGAATCCATTTTGAGTTTATTCTTGTGCATGGTGTTAGGGAGTGTTCTAATTTCATTCTTTTACATGTAGCTGTCCCGTTTTCCCAGCATCACTTATTGAAGAGACTGTTTCTTCTCCATTGTATATCCTTGCCTCCTTTGTCATAGGTTAGTTGACCATAGGTGCGTGGGCTTACCTCTGGGCTTTCTATCTTGTTCCACTGATCTGTGTTTCTGCTTTTGTGCCAGTACCATATTGTCTTGATTACTGTAGCTTTTTAGTATAGTCTGAAGTTAGGGAGTCTGATTCCTCCAGCTCTGTTTTTTTCCCTCAAGACTGCTTTGGCTATTCAGGGTCTGTTGTGTCTCCATACAAATTTTAAGATTTTTTGTTCTAGTTCTGTAAAAAATGCCATTGGTAATTTGATAGGGATTGCGTTGAATCTGTAGGTTGCTTTGGGTAGTATAGTCATTTTCACAATATTGATTCTTGCAATCCAAGAACATGCTATATCTCCCTGTCTCTTCATATCAACTTTAATTTCTTTCATCAGTGTCTTATAGTTATATGCATACAGGTCTTTCGTCTCCCTAGGTAGGATTATTCCTAGGTATTTTATTCTTTTTGTTGCAATAGTAAATGGGAGTGTTTCCTTAATTTCTCTTTCAGATTTTTCATCATTAGTATATAGGAATGCAAGAGATTTCTGTGCATTAATTTTGTATCCTGCAACTTTACCAAATGCATTGATTAGCTCTAGTAGTTTTCTGGTGGCATCTTTAGGGTTCTCTATGTATAGTATCACGTCATCTGCAAACAGTGACAGTTTTACTTCTTCTTTTCCAATTTGTATTCCTTTTATTTCTTTTTCTTCTCTGTTTGCCGAGGCTAGGACTTCCAAAACTGTTGAATAATAGTGGTGAGAGTGGACATCCTTGTCTCGTTCCTGATCTTAGAGGAAATGCTTTCAGTTTTTCACCATAGAGAATGATGTTTGCTATGGGTTTGTTGTATATGGCCTTTATGATGTTGAGATAGGTTCCCTCTATGCCCACTTTCTGGAGAGATTTTATCATAAATGGGTGTTGAAAGAAAGGTTTTTCTGCATCTATTGAGATGATATGGGTTTCATTCTTCAGTTTATTAATGGTGTATCACATTGTTGATTTGCGTATATTGAAGAATCCTTGCATCCCTGGGATAAATCCCACTTGATCATGGTGTATGATCCTTTTAATGTGGTGTTGGATTCTGTTTGCTAGTATTTTGTTGAGGATTTTTACGTCTGTATTCATCAGTGATATTGGTCTGTAATTTTCTTCTTTTATAGTGTCTTTGTCTGGTTTTGGTATCAGGGTGATGGTGGCCGCATAGAATGAGTTTGGGAGTGTTCCTTCCTCTGCAATTTTTTGGAAGAGTTTGAGAAGGATGGGTGTTAGGTCTTCTCTAAATATTTGATAGAATTCACCTGTGAAGCCATCTGGTCCTGGACTATTGTTTGTTGGAGGATTTTGAATCACAGTTTCAATTTCAGTACTTGTGATTGGTCTGTTCATATTTTCTGTTTCTTCCTGGTTCAGTCTTGGAAGGTTATACCTTTCTAAGCATTTGTCCATTTCTTCCAGGTTGTCCATTTTATTGGCATAGAGTTGCTTGTACTAGTCTCTTAGGATGCTTTGTATTTCCGCGGTGTCTGTTGTCACTTCTCCTTTTTCATTTCTAATTTTATTGATTTGAGTCATCTCCCTCTTTTTCTTGATGAGTCTGGCTAATGGTTTATCAATTTTGTGTATCTTCTCAAAGAACCAGCTTTTAGTTTTATTGATCTTTGCTATTGTTTTCTTTGTTTCTATTTCATTTATTTCTTCTCTGATCTTCATGATGTCTTTCCTTCTGCTGACTTTGGGTTTTGATTGTTCTTCTTTTTCTAATTCCTTTAGGTGTAAGTTTAGATTATTTATTTGAGATTTTTCTTATTTCTTGAGGTAGGCTTGTATAGCTATAAACTTCCCACTTAGAACTGCTTTTGCTGCATCCAATAGGTTTTGGATAGTCGTGTTTTCGTTGCAATTTGTCTCTAGGTATTTTTTTATTTCCTCTTTGATTTTTCAGTGATCTCTTGGTTATTTAGTAATGTATTGTTTAGTCTCCATGTGTTTATGTTTTTTATGGTTTTTTCCGTGTCATTCATTTCTAACCTCTTAGCTGTGTCATGTGGGATCTAGTTCCCTGACCCCAGATTGAACCCGGGACCCTTGCATTGGGAGTGCAGAGTCTTAGCCACTGGACCACCAGGGAAGTCCCCTCCTAGGCACTGAATTCAGTCAGTGTTGACAGTTTTTTCCCTTCAGCACAAGGATGTTATTCTGTTGTCTGATGGTTTCCATAATTTCTTTTGAGAAGTTAGCAGTTATTCTTATTGTTCCTTTGAAAGTAATGTGTATGTGTCTTTTTAAAATTTTTCTTCCTAACTGCTTTTAATATTGCCTCCTTTAGTTTTCAGTAGTTAGAGTCTAATGTGCCCAGGTGTAGTTTTTGTTTTTGTTTGTTTTGGGTTTTTTTGCAGTGGACCATTTTTCAAGTCTTTATTGAATTTGTTACAATACTGCTTCTTTTTTTTTGTTTTGGTTTCTTGGCTGTGAGGCATGTGGGATCTTAGCTCCCTGACCAGGGATTGAACCCGCACCCCCTACATTGGAAGGCGAAGTCCTAACCACTGGACCGCCAGGGAAATCCCCCAGGTGTAGTTTTGTTTGTATTTATACTGCTTGGAGTTGCCTCAGTTTTTTAATCTGACTTGAGTCCCTCATGTAATTTGGTAAATTTTGGTTATTCTTTCTTTCTGTATTCCTTCTGTCCCATTCTCTCTTATCTTGTCCTTGAACTTTTTAACCATCTTGACATTTCTTACTATCTGTTTTCCCCTCCTCTGTGATTATTTGAATATTTTCTATTGACCTGTCTTTGAAGTTCACCAGTCCTACATTCTGCTGAGTCGAGTTTCTTGTTATTCAATAAGCTCTCAATTTCAGACATTGTAGTTGGCAGTTCATTAGTGTCTATTTGATTCTTTTTAAAAATTGATTTCAGTTCCCTTTTCAAATACTCCTGTTTCTTCTATCCTTTTTCCACATCTTCTATTTTATTTATTTATTTGTTTATTTGTTCATTTGTTTATATTTTTGGCCATACCATGCGGCTTGTGGGATCTTAGTTCCCTGACCAGGGAATGGACCCAGCCCTGGCAGTGAAAGCACCAAGTCTTAACCACTGGACCATCAGGGAATTCCCTCCATCTTCTATTTTACCATAGTAGTCATAGTTATTAAGACTTCGTCTGCTAACTCAGTTATCTGGATCATGTATCTGTTATCTGGATGTCTTTCTATGGACAGTTTAATATCTTGATCATTAGTTGCTATAAAAAATTTTCTTTGCATGTCTGATAATGTTTGATGGTTTGCTAGGTATCGTAGGTAATATTCATAGAGGCTCACACTTCTGTTATTTTCCTCCAGAGTATAGAGTCTGGTTCTTGGGGGCAGTTAATTTATTTATCAGTAGATTACCTTGATCCTGTCACGGATTAGTTTTAGGATTTGTTAGGCATATGTATTTCACTTGATACCTAGGACATGACCTTTCTAGGATTTCATCTGAAAGTTGAGGATTTTCAACCATCCACTCTGGCTGGGTCTGAATTAGTCTTCCTGATGCTGTTCAGGCTCTGAAGTCTTGGCTCAGCTGTTCCCTGCTAGACTTACCCGGAGCTGCATTCCGAACATCTCAGTTTAGGAGTCACAGCCAAGGACTTCAGGGATTTTTACATAGATTTTTGAGGCTCACTCCTCTGCAGCTCACTTTTCTCTGGTACCCTGTTCCCCAAACCCCCTGCCTTATCAGTCCCTAACTGTTGGCTGTTTTCTCTGTTCACTCAGACTACCCCTGTCTGGAGACCATCATTAATTTTAAGCTAGTAGAGTAAGGAATGGCATTTGGTAATGATCATCTATTTGAAGATGTAAATTGATTGTGATGAGGAAATGCTGGTAAAAATGATAGGTGCTCTGGCGCTATTAAGGCATTGGCTACTCTGTGTAAATTTTATGGCCTTAACTACTCTGTGTAAACATTTAAATTTATTCAGTTAAGTAATCAAGCCAGTAAGTTCTTATTGGTGTAGCATTGTGATCATTGGCATTACAGTTATGAGCAAAGTCAAGATAAAGCCCTTGCTATGAGTGACTTCATAGGCTAGTAAAAATTACTTACTAGAGGTGTCTTGTTGATAAGAAAAATGTATTTTATTTTGTAAAATGTGTATCACCTGTCCCTGAAGTCTTTTTTTTAGATCATACATCTCTGATTGACAGAATGTTGTTAATGTGAACATATATCTGTATTGGTTTGCTAGTTGGATTTAAATCTGATATCCAAACCCTTGTTTCAGTGCCCTCCTTTTTTGTATCAGCTTTTGTTTCAGCGTCTGGTCCCTTTTCTTAGCTATCTGTTGATACCAATTTACAGTAGGGTGAAGAGTTAGATGGATTAATGTGGAGAACACTTATTATTCCCAGCCTCCCTTTTTCCCTGACATTTTTAGATGACAATTATGTCTAGCCTAGAAGAATTTAAGTTCAAGCCAATGTCCAGCTTTTTTGCTTAGGGCCAATTGAAAATGACAGAAGTTGCTGAACTTTGTCACCATATATAATAACAGTGTAACATGAAAGCAAGGACCTGTGTAGTATTGCCTTGATCACTTTATAAAGATTTTTGTGTTTGTGTCATTGTGATATAGTTAATATACTCTCCAAACTTTAATTGTATCTCCCCCACTCCCACTATGCACCGTGTTTAGTATGTTAAGAAAGGTACTTGATTTTCCCAACTTTTTTCCATGGTCTCTAACAATCTTATATTAAAATGTGTAAGTGGAAGGTAACAATATACAAAATTATTATTATTATGTTTTTAAATTTGAGAAACCTTTTGCTCATAATGAAGAGATGCTAGAATGAAGAGTCTGGTGCTTAGAGTTTGATCTTTGGTCTATTTTATCCAGTGCTTCTGCTGTTAATTCATTCTCCTTAAAAAAAATATGGACAATATTGGTTCAGATTTATTTAGAGTATTGCTGTCGTAGGAATTAATTTTTCACAGCATTGTGAATTAACTATATTTCAATAAAAATTTAAAAATAAAGAAATTTCTTAATGTTATTTCTTCATGTTAAGAAGTTCATAATGTTTAATTATTTTCCACTAGGAAACCACCCCTACTCCTAATCCCCCACCTACAGAAGAAGAGAAAACAGAATCTAATCAGGAGGTTGCTAACCCAGAGCACTATATTAAACATCCTTTACAGAACAGGTAAGCTTTCTGACACATAGGTGTTCTGACTTAGGCCGCAAGGTAAATGGTGAATGGGACAGGTTTGGAGGGAAAAGTTAGATGAGACTAGTTTTAGATAGGTGAAGGATTCCATTTTCATTTGGATGACCCATGTCTAGCAAGCATTTTATGTGTGAATCTTGAACTCAGATAGTAGAACTTTGAAAGGGTGGTTTGAAATTCATTGGTAATTGATGGTAATTGAAAGCACAGTAGTAAATGAGTTCTCACAACAGAGGCTTGGAATATTAGCACATAGGTGATTTTTTTTTTTCTTTTTTTGCGTACGCGGGCCTCTCACTGCTGTGGCCTCTCCCGCTGCGGAGCGCAGTCTCCGGACGCGCAGGCTCAGCGGCCATGGCTCACGGGCCCAGCCGCTCCGTGGCATGTGGGATCTTCCCGGACCGGGGTACGAACCCGCGTCCCCTGCATCGGCAGGCGGACTCTCAACCACTGCGCCACCAGGGAAGCCCATAGGTGATATTTTTGAGTACGAATGCCTATGAAGAGAACAGTCTTGTGGTTGCAAAGTGGGAGGGGTGTGGGGGAGGGATGGGCTGGGAGTTTGGGATTAGCAGATGCAAACTGGTGCATCTAGAATGGATAAACAGCAAGGTCCTACTGTATAGCACAGGGAACTACGTTCAGTATCCTGTGATAAACCATAATGGAAAAGAATATGAAAAAGAATATATGTATATGTATAACTGAGTCACTTTGCTGTATAGCTGACATTAACATAACATTGTAAATCAACTGTACTTCAGTAAAATTTTTAAAAAAAGAATGCCTTTGAAGGGTATAGACATATAAACTGTATAAACTAGGAAAGAGTGCTTGGTCATGGAAACCAAGCAGATGGTTTATTTTAGGACAAGATAAGCATATTTGCCACAGAAAGGCCAAATGTTCATTGGATTGAACAATAAGTCCTTGCTAACATTGGAGAAAGTTTAGTAGAGCAGGTGATGGAAGAAGATTGGCATAGTTTGAAGAGTGAATAGAAAGTATACAATGTATAGAGCAGGAATAGGCAATTTGAAGTTGGTCTGTGAAGGAGAAAAGAGAGCTAGGGGATGTGGAGGCTGGAGATTGGTTGGTTGTATTTAAGAGAAGTTAGGTGAGGAAAAGAGGAGAGTTTAGGATGAGTTAAGTTTTCATAGTTACTGTGTAGTAGTTTAATAGTTCAGTATATGGTTTTTCCTATCTCTGCCCTACCACTTCCCAGTATGTTTATGTTGTTTACTTGATTGTCTTTCTGGCTTACATGACGAAAATTAACACATTCCCTGAGAGCTGATGGTGGGAAGAAAATGGCAACTCAGAAACATTGTAAGAATCTGGAGGAAAGTAAATTGGAGTTAACTTTTGAGGATCTTTAATTCCTTTCATTAAAGGAATTAACTTACGAGGATCTTCAGTTCCTTTCATTCCCCCCACTCCCAGGCCTTTTACTCTCTTTACAAAGATCCCATGAGACTGTCTATAATTTAGTTTCATTTATCTGAAAAATGTGTTGTCCCTTTATGTCCCTTTATTTTTTATCATTTCTTCGTTATCATGGTAGACCTATTGAAATAATAGTCCAAACACATTCAGTAGTTTTTTCATAGGAGACCTGTGGTTCAGCAGTTCTCTAGACAATGGGAATTGTCAGCCCGTGAGTGAGATGTCAAAGGTCAAATAGTCCATAAAGGGTAAAAATTCTTCCTCAGGAAAGCATTGTGCCAAAGGTAATAGTTGAATGTTGATTAGTGGCAATTTCATTTAGCTGACCTAGCAGCAGTACCCAAACTTTTAAAGTATGTTTTTTCATCTTTTCAGTCGTATATAAAAAGCTAGCTCTGTCTTCTGACTGTGAACACAGTTCTTAGTGTTGCTGTTCTGTGGGGAGAAGTAATCAAGGCATGTATCCCTCATAGCTTAAGTGAAATCTGAGAAGAGATTCCTGTCCTATCAGTGAACAAACTGATTAAATCCTAAAATGAAGTTTGTGAGGATTTCAATTTCTCTTATCAATTCTGTTTCTTGTGTAAAATAGTATCATATGGAAAACTATTTTAAGACATTTTTGGTTCCAATTTTGGTAGTTTCTTCATTATTTACTTCTTGTAAATATTGCAGAATTATGTTTTCTTTTAAAAAAACCACTATATTATTATAAGAAAGATTAAATTATTGGGGTACAAAGTATATAAAGTAAAAGTTCTCCGCTTTTTTCTGATACCTTCTTCCCCATTTTGCTTTTCTCCATTCCCCAGAGTAGTCAGTGTTAAAAATTTGGTTTGTATTTTTCCAAAACCTTTCAATATGCATATATATACTTTTTTTACATAGATGGTCATACTGTTGAGTTTTTTTGTTTGTATATGCAGGTTTTGACTCATTATTTTAAACCACTGCCTTGTATTAAATGAATATATAGTCACGTATTTTATCAGGCTTACATTAATGTGTATATAGAATTTTTTTCTATTTACAAACAGTGCTATAAAGTATACGTCCTTATATATTTTTTTGCAGTTGTGTGAATATATCTAGGGTAAAATTTCAGAGTTCTTAGGTTAAAGACTACCTTTTAACTACCTTTGTAGAGATTGCCAAATTATCCTCCTTTATCAGCTTATTAGACTCTTAACAGTTTAAGAGTTACTGGTTTCAACACCATCAATCTTAAATTTAATTGCCTGTCAGATTGGTTCTAGATTGATTTGTGAAAACAGTGTCTTATTGTTTTAAATTTGCATTTCTTTTATTGAAATTTCAAGACATTTTTGTTGAAAACAATCGCTTATTTGTTTTTTTACCTGTGAGCAGTCTGTTCAGTTCTTTTGTCTATTATTTTCTTTTGGGTTATCTTCCCAAGTTTATTTCCAAGCATTGTGTATTAGGGATGTTCACCCATTCAAGGGGGGGAATTAGGTTGAAAATGCATTTCCAAATCATTTGTCTTTCAACATTGTCTAAGGAGTTATGTTATTTTAGAGGTTTTTGAATTTCATGTAATCAAATACCAGCTTGCTTCCATGGTTTCTGGGTTTCATGTCAGTCTTAGGAGAATTTTACTCACACAATTATCCTATTTAATAGCTGCCTAGCAGTCTCTTGCATGTATTATATTATTTATATTTTATTTAAATCTTAACTTCTTTGGGCTCATGACCCCTTTACATTCTTAAAAATTATTGAGGATTCCACAGTGCTTTGGTTATGTAGATTTTTATCTATTTTCATTTGCTATATTAGAAAATAAATGTTTAAAAATGTAAAATTATATATGTACTTAACCCATTGCATGTTAATGTAAATAATTTTTATGAAAAAAATTTATTCAAAATAAAAAATACGTAGTGGAAGAATACATAAAAAATACATAGTGGGAAGTATTTCTGTAAATCTTTTTAAGTGCCTGACTTAATAGAAGTCAGCTGGATTTTCATAGTTGCTTCATAGTTGCATTGTCTTTGGAGATAAGTTGTTTCAGAGAAAGTATGAGGATAAAATACGGCCTCAGACAGGTACATGGTTGGAAAAGGGAGGAGAAATTTTAATAGCCTTTATAATAATTATGACTATCTCCTTCCTTTGATGCTAGGTTTCTTATATGTTACTTGAATTGTAGAATCTGAAACCATATCCAAGAACTTTTTCTACTCTGTTACATTAAAATCCATTGGTCTATCTTGCATTTGGAATGTATCCTTCACCCATGCACACCTCTGGTCATTTGGATAATATTGGTTCAGTGAGTTTGCAGATCTTCCAAATATTGGCACTTTTCATTATATGATATCAAAACAATAACATTAATTATTATCACTACCTAAACTCATCAGAAATATCGTCAGGTGTCATTAAATTGTTAAGTGCACAGTGACACACGCTTTCCAAAATTCTGATTTTCTCCTGAAAGCTCAAATTTTAGCAGCTGGCTCAGTCTGTTCATTTTTCAAGAAATAATCATGGTTGATCAGCCAATCTTCTTCCAAGTAAAAGTGGTGTTCTTTGAAAAAAGTAACTAGTTCACCTCACAACTCAATTGCCTAAGCATCGTATTGATATTTGATATGCAGAAATATTTTTTGTGCAGAAAAAGACATGTACACAGATTGAAATTTAATGAAACCAGTAATTTTTACTGCTGGTTTCCATTCAGTGGCATTCTTAACTGAAACTGACATTATTACTGTGAGAGTTGGTGATAATAAAGGATACAGTGACTACTAGTACAAATTGGTGCCACTGTATAATTCTTGCTGTGTATGGCACCAGTAGGTTTACCAACCGTTGCTTTTGCATCATCAGTGCAGATATCAACACAGTGAAAAATAAAATGTCTTAGCATTTTTATGAAATAGCTTTTACTCATCAGCACTCCTTGAAAGGGCCTTAGGATCCCCTAGGGGCCTGTAAACCACATTTTGAGAACTGTTGGTAGGCACTTAAGATGTTTCCAAAATTAAGAACATTCCTGTACAAACATTTTTGCTTAGTTATCCAGTGATTTTCTTAGGATATATCTTTATATGTTTAATGGCTGAATGCAATTTTTTTTTTAAGATGGAATTAAATTTTATTATTTATTTTATTATTTTTAATTGAGGTGTAACAGTTTCAGATGTACAACATGATTCAATATTTGTATGTATTGTGAAATGATTACAGTAAGTCAACATCTGTCACAATACATATTTATAAATTTTTTTTCTTGTGTTGAGAACTTTTAAGATTTAGTCCCTTAGCAACTTTCAAATTTGCAATGCAGTATTATCACCATGTTGTACTTTACATCCCCATGACTTATTTATTTTACAACTGGAAGTGTGTATCATTTGACCCCCTTCATGCATTCCCCCACCCTTGTGCCTCTGGGAACCACCAATCTGTTCTCTGTATCAGTGAGCTTTGGGTGTTTTTTTGGGGGGTTAGTTTGTTTTTTTTAAGTTTTTTTTTAAGATTGCACATATCAGCGAGATCATACAGTATTTGTTTTTCCTGTCTAGGGTCTGATTTATTTAACTTAGCACAAAGTCCTCAGGGTCCATCCATGTTGCAAACAGCAAGATTTCCTTCATTTTTATGATGGAATAATCCATTGAAAATGTGTATATATATATATATATACACCATATTTTCCTTATTCATGCCTTGATGGACACTTAAGTTGCTTCCATGTCTTTGCTTATCATGGGGGGGGGGGGGCACATATCTTTTTCAAGTTAGTGTTTTCATTTTCATTTTCTTCTGATAAATGCCCAGAATTGGAATTGCTGGATCCAGTGGTAGTTCTATTTTTAAATTTTTGAGGAAAGACTGAATTAATTTTAGAAATCCAGAGTATAATACTTGACACTGTGTGTGTATGTTTAATAGTTTTTCTGCCTTTGCTTTTTCAAAAAAATTTTTTTCCTTGAGAGTGGGTTGGCAAATACACATTATCAAGTAGGTGCTGAAATGCATCTCATTTTTATGTCTGAGATTATCAAGCATTAACCATAAAGTTATGAAATATATGTCCACTTGGAAACTTGTCTTCAGACAACATTTTTATCAATGAGTAAGTGAAATTTCCTTAGAGGTGGTATAGTAATTCAGAAAATACAGTTTTACTAAAGAGGAATCATATTGGGATGATAATATTTAAGCATAACTTTTATGTGACATGAGTTTGTCTTCAAAGTATTAGAATAAAACTTTTTTAGACAAAGTATATACAGATATATAGAAACTACTATGCATTATTTCAGAATATATCTGTGGTAACATTATTCAATGAATCCCTGTATTATATTCCCGTTTGTATGAGTCCCCCCCCCGCCCCCATTCCTAGTGCTCTCATTTCTCTCCTCTTGTTTCTCTGTAAATTCAGCTTCCCTATTCCCCACTTAACCTTTCCAGTTAAGTGCTCCTAGTCTGTTTTTCTTAAATAACTGTGCTTAATTATCTCTATCATAGCACTTAGGACATTGTAATTGTCTCTGTACAACATTTCTGTGAATTCCCTGTGGGATGAGCCTCAGTGGATCTCTAAGTATAGCAGAGAATCTGTTACATAGTAGGTACAAAACACATACTTTTCATTTTATTTATCTATTTATTTATTTTTTAGCCACACCACATGGCTTGCAGGATCTCAGTTCCCCAAATCCTAACCACTAGGCCACCAGGGAACTCCCAAAATATATACTTTTTAAATGAAAGAAATAGAGAAAACTACTCATTTGCTATTATAAATAAAATTTTTATTTATTTATTTTTAATTGTGGTAAAACACATATATAAAATTTACTATCAACCATTTTAAAATGTACAGTTCAATAGTGTTAAATACACCCCCATTGTTGTGCAACCAGTCCCCCGAACTCTCTTTATCTTGCAGAAAAACTTAAACTCTCTACCCATTAAACAACAACTCTCCATTCCCCTTCCCTTTTAGCCCCTGGCAACCACCATTCTACTTTATTACTCTAGGTGCCTCATACAAGTGGATCATACAGTATTTGTCTTCTTTGATGGACTCTTTTCACTTTCCTTCCTTTTTAAGGCTGTTTAATATTCCACACTACATTTTGTTCATTCATCTGACAATAGACACTTCCCCCTTTTGGTTGTTGTGAATAATGCTGCTTTGAACATGGATGTAAAGCTACGTCTTTTTTTTTTTTTTTTTTGACACTGACTTTCTGTTTTTAGATGGGCACTCTGGTTTTTTAAAAATGATAAAAGCAAAACTTGGCAAGCAAACCTTCGGCTGATCTCTAAGTTTGATACTGTTGAAGACTTTTGGGCGTAAGTAACCATTCATTTTAGGATGTTTGTTGTGTAATTTTTCATTTTAAGTTGCATTCACAAAATGAAGGGTAAGTTGTGAACAGTTAATATTCACCTTTTTGTATGTCCATCTCCTCACAACTGTTTGAATTGGTGATTATTCCTCATCAGTTTTAGAAAGCTTCCGTCTTGTCGTCTTTTAGCTCTGCCTATTCTCTATTCTTTGTCCTGAGATCTCTTTCGTTGAGAATCCTTTATTGTTGCTAGAATTTCCAACAACTTTTAGGAGCTTGTCCCCTTTCTTGGTTGCCTAGATACATTTGCCCTATTCTTAGGCATTCCAGAGCTTTCTTAGGCCGTTATTTCTGCAGATTCTTTCCAGTATAATATCTGGATTTCCTGTGATAGAGATTCCAAGATTTCAAAGGCTGAACTGCTCATAATTCAGGGTTTGTCAAAGAATGACAATATCTCTGATGATAGTTTATTAATCTCATTATACTTCGTGGTCAACATCAAGAAGAATAGTTGAAATATTTTTGAGATTTTGTTTCAATTTAGCAAATAGTTAAGATTTCGGGGTCTTAAATCTTTGCATGACTTCAAAATATGATTTAAAATGACAAAGTTCTTTTCAGGAAGTTTTGGAATATTGATTCTTTAAAAACAAAGTTGATTTAGTATGTCTATTTGCTTGAAAAATGTATGGGGAGAAACTACTTGAGAACATGAAAGATACAACTTGTTGAAAACATTTTTAAGAGCTGTAAATTACCTAGCAGTTATCTAAGTATTCTAATTTGTTCAGCTGGTGTATTTTGGATCATATCAGTGATGTGATTCTTATGTTTAATGTTAACTCCCTGAGTGTAGCATACAGACTAACAGATTGTGATTAGAAAATTTATGCATGTAATGTATACTTCCTCCAGGGCAGAAACAATTTTCTGTATATTTCTAGTGCTTTGCCCATATTAGGCATTTAGTATGCATTTGAATCACTGAAAACAAAGCATAGAATAATTAGAGAAAACTGTATATTGAGACCACTTTGAGTGGTCACTTTTAATTGAAAACATTTTTTTTTTTTTTTTTCTTTTTTAGCGGTACACGGGCCTCTCACTGTTGTGGCCTCTCCCGTTGCGGAGCACAGGCTCCGGATGCGCAGGCTCAGCGGCCATGGCTCACAGGCCCAGCCGCTCCGGGGCACGAACCCGCGTCCCCTGCATCGGCAGGCAGACTCTCAACCACTGCGCCACCAGGGAAGCCCTGAAAACATTTTTTAAGAAATTTTAAAAATTTTAATTTAGATATTTCACTAGCCTGAAGGTAGAAGCCTAGGTCATTTGATCTCCTGAAGTCTATCACAGTAAAATTGTTACAAAACGGGCAACAGAGTAAGAATGCTTTGCCTGTCTCCAATATTTTATACAGAAGTGATGATCTTAGCTATATGACTAGTGACCATGGATGGTGTTATTATCCTTAGTTAGATATTACTATTTGGGAAGTAGTTTAAAAGTACAGATTCTATGGTTCCATCCTATACTTAAGGAATTAAAATCTCAAGAAGTAGGGTAAGGAACTGTTTTTTTATTTTTATTTTTTTTGGTTGCTATTTTAATAAATTTATTTTTGGCTGCGTTGGGTCTTGCTGTGCGTGGGCTTTCTCTAATTGCGGTGAGCGGGGCCTACTCTTAGTTGCGGTACGTGGGCTTCTCATTGCAGAGGCTTCTCTTGTTGTGGAGCACGGGCTCTAGACAGGCGGGCTTCAGTAATTGTGGCACACGGGCTCAGTAGTTGTGGCGCACAGGCTTAATTGCTCCGTGACATGTGGGATCTTGCCAGACCAGGGCTCGAACCTGTGTCCCCTGCATTGGCAGGTGGATTCTTAACCACTGCGCCACCAGGGAAGTCCTGTTTTGTTTTTAAAAGCTCCCCAAAAGATTATTATGCTGACTTAAACTAGTAATGGTGTGTGGTGTTTGGGAACCATTGATCTGTCCCGCTCTTGGATACTTTCAAGGATAATGATGTTGACTTACTTTAGTCATGCAATCCTGATGGTCAGGGAGTTTGTCTTGCTTTCTCTTGATTTGTCTTTTTGTGTGTTTAAAACTGCTCATTAGCCTCACGGATTCTTTCATCTACTTAAAGCCACCTCATACCTCTCTTTTCAGTTTCTTGTATATACATATGTATGTATTAAGTTAACTAATACATCAAACTTGTCAGAATAAAATTATTAAAAATATTTTCTTGAAAATCATCAGATGTTGATTCTTGAAGCTGACTGTTACTGAGATCTGTTTGGTCCATTTCAGAAATTGACTTCATGGGGGCGGGAAGTAAACATGAGTTTTTATCTTATTTTTCTCATATTCTCTGAATGTATATGTACGCACCTAAACTTTGCATTACATATGCTATGTTTATAATTGTTCTTTTCTTTTATCTAGTCTGTACAACCATATCCAGTTGTCTAGTAATTTAATGCCTGGCTGTGACTACTCACTTTTTAAGGTATGTTTAATTGGTGACTTCATATATTTATTATAAGACTGGACCATTCAGGTATTCATTAAAAAATCTTGCCATAAACTTAGGAATAGTTAATGTTGTGGTGCTTGGAGAATAATTAAATTAGCTTTACCAGGTTTTAGCATAAATATATTTTGCCCTATTTTAGTATAAACATTGGATTGGCCAAAAAGTGCCTTTTTGGTAGAAATAAAAGACACATTTTTTTAAGTAAAAATAAAATACACATTTAATTTAGTTAAACCATGTTTTAAAGTAATAGAACTACATTTGAAGCCCCATAATTCATAGGTCTAGTTGTCTAGTTAAATTAACATTGTTCTGTTTTGCCCTTCCTCAAAACGTCTAGTGTTTTTCTTCTCTAATTGTTTTTGTTTTTCTTCTCTAATTGTATTTATTCAAGGCATATTTTTCATTTTCTCCAAGAACTTTATTGAACAACGTATTCAGCCTTTGGTGTGGTTGGTGGTGGTTCATTTAGCTTGCCCAGGATCTCTCCCGTTCTACATTATTGTACAGTATCCACTTTTCATCACCTGTCACAATTTGTTTTAAAAACGGAACGTTCTCATTGTGTTTAAGTAGAGAATTGCATGCTTGAATACGTTCAAGAAGGTTTTTTTCACTTATGTGGAACCTAAACATCAAAGCGATTCACATAACCAAGCTGGTGCAAATGATTGTCAGCACTTAATTTTGAGTATGTTGGCTCTCTCCTGTGTGGTATTACGTTGATTGTTCTCAGTTAATGTCTCGATTTGATTGCTATCGACTTCAACTGGTCTGCCTGACCATGGAGCATCGTCCAGCGAGAAATCTCCAGCACAAAACTTTGCAAACCACTTTAGACACATTCAGTCAGTCACAGCACCTTCTCCATATACTGCACAATTCTTTTTTTTGCATTTCAGTTGTATTTTTACCTTTCTTGAAATAATAAAGCCGAAAATGTTGCTTTTTTTCTTCCATCTTCAATATTAAAATGGCTACATGAAAATTCACCAATTCTGATAAGTCTTTTTTTAAATGCACGCTGATATGACAGCTGTCACATACAATCTAACGATATTGTTTTGAATGAAGTTAAAGACAACTGAGCGCTACTAGATGCACCTTAGGGAAAAAACCAAATGAACCTTTTGGCGAACCCAGTTATTGAAATTAAGTGAGTCAGACTGTATGGGCACATACTGTGATTGATTTTGAGGAGAGCTTTGATAATCCAAATGGATCATCCAATCCGTTTCTTCTTTATATATTTGAGTAGACTGAAGTCCAGAGTTTGTCAGGAATTCTTAACCTGGAGTGTGTGGGTCCTTGAGATATTTATGAGTTTTGTCAGCTGGTAGTGGGTGGGACAGTCATTAGCTCTCTGAAATTGTGTAAGTTTTTAATATATTTTCTAGGTATAGAAATGTATATAGCTTCTCAAAGGTATCTGTTACTCAGAATGTTTTAGAGCCTCCAAATTAAGTGAAACCCAAGGTTTGATAGTTAATAAGTGCCCAAGTCAGTACTCTAATTTTGCTTTAAGTCTTGTGTGCTTTTTTCCCCACTACATCAATTAACAGTTTTTATGGATATAAAGTAAATAGTTAATAGGGTTGTTGCTTGCTGTTTCTAGTGGTGATCTCAAGTTAAAGTAACAATATTGTCTCATATTGTTGTCTCCCTAACCTTGTAGGATGGTATTGAGCCTATGTGGGAAGATGAGAAAAACAAACGAGGAGGACGATGGCTCATTACATTGAACAAACAGCAGAGACGAAGTGACCTCGATCGCTTTTGGCTAGAGACAGTAAGGTTTTAAAATTATAAAGCTGTTTTGGAATACTAAAACTTCACTTATGTTACATTTTATATTGGTTACTTAATTCAAGATGAGATAAGGATTCCCACTCTAGCTAAGCCAGCACTTAATTTTGTTCTGTCCTGTGAATCTTGTATACTTCTTACATACTAATACAGTGAAACTCCCTACCACATATTACACATTCAGAAAGTGATCGGCAGTTGACTCACCTTCCAGAATAAGGTCATCCTGGTCATCTCATTAAGTTCAAAATTATGTAACCTCTCACATTTTGTATGATGTAAGTTTTTTTACAATCCTCTTAGAGTATTGCTCTGTATACCAAACTTTTTAGATCAGTGAAGGAAACAGTGAAATTGTAGCTTGATATCATTCACCTTATATGTTGTGATGTAACTTGGAACTTTTGGCTTCATATGACATTTATTAAATATGAGATAATAGGCATTTTCTCTAGTGAAAGTTTTCAAACCCCAAGCTTTTAAGGAGCAGGGATTATAGTCTCTTTTGTATCCCTATCACTTGACAGTGTCTGGTTTATAGTTAGCCCTTACTAAGTTGAGCAATAATAAATATTTCAGTGAATGGCTTTTTAAAGAAGAAACTTAATTTTGCGGGAATTCCCTGGCAGTGCAGTGGTTAAGACTCCCGGCTCCCAATGCAGGGGGCCCGGATTCGATACCTGGTCAGGGAACTAGTTCCCACATGCATGCTGCAACTAAGAGTTCGCATGTCGCAACTAAGGACCTGGCAAGCTGCAAAGAGGGAGCCCAAGAACTGCAACTAAGGAGCCCACTGGCCGCAACTAAGACCCGGTGCAACCAAATAAATAAATAAGTTAAAAAAAAAAAAACTTAATTTTGCTTTTGGGAGAGATTATCAGTAATTACCATTTTAGAATTCTGCATTAAAAAGTCATTTCAGTTTTGCAAGATGACAAAAGTTCTGGAGATTGTTGGTGGTACGGTGTGAATATACTTAATGCCACTGAACCGTACACTTAAAAATGGTTAATATGGTAAATTTTATGTCATGTATTTACTACAATTTTTTAAAAGTTAGAAAATGTTCATGAAAAATAAGAACAAGAGGCAATTAAGCAGCTTTTTCAGTTATTCCATTAATGTTTGCTGGCAAGTATAAGCAGCAGCAGAGCAAAGTGAATATTAATAAAATAATTCACCTTTTATGTGCCCTGACATCAGTTGCCCAATTTGCTAAAAGAGTTAACAAAACTGATCATGTTCTTGGTATTAAAGAATCAAATTAACAAATTTTTTAAAGACCAGGACAAAAAACTATATATAAATATAATGTACGCATTCAGAAAGTCGACTCTTGATTTAAAAACTGTTTTTCAGTTTTGTATATATACAAATATTTGAGACATTTGCAGCTTAATAAGCTGTTTATCATCTATTGAATGTAACTTGAGATTTGGGTTTTTTCTTTTAAGCTGCTGTGCCTTATTGGAGAGTCTTTTGATGACTACAGTGATGATGTATGTGGAGCTGTGGTTAATGTTAGAGCTAAAGGTGATAAAATAGCAATATGGACTACTGAATGTGAAAACAGAGAAGCAGTTACACATATAGGGTAAGTTTTGCTTTTTGTGTGCTTCTTTTAAAATAGATAACTAAAAGCAGAAGTACTTTTTAAATTAAAAGTATTTATGTAGATCATTATTTTCCTTGTTTTCATGAGCACTTTTATAATCTTGAACTGCTGTGTATTGGTATTCAGTGTCTTATTCGTATTTTTTTCACTTCTGTAAAATTTCTTTTTCCTAGCAGTGGGGTATATAATCACTATTTTAGCATGTAGCATTTTATTATTTAGCATATGAGAATATGTCTTTTTTGCCCTACTTTAAAACCATAATGCTAATGTATAATACTCAATAATTTGGTGAATATTGGCATTTGCCATTGAAGTTTAAGTGACAGTAGCTTGGTTTTGTCCATATTTAAAACCCACATGTATAAATTTTAAAACTTTTTTTTGGCAAATATTACTATTTGCAAAAGTTACCTGTCGTCCCCGCTCCCCCCCCGCCCCGCAAATGTCAGTCAATGTTAACTAGGATTTTCTCTTTACTATGTTTAAATTAGTAAAATTGGACTTTAAATTTTGTGTTAAAATTAAGTACCAGTCATAAGTCACAATATGTTTAGTTTGCCTCTTTGCATGTTGATTTTTCAAACATTATGAATTCTCCTGTGAACATAATTCCTTTCTGGATTAAAAGATGTGGGCATTTTCCAGGTTTCATTCTCCACGGGGTTTCTTATAAGAGAAGGTTGATTGTTGATTCGTCACCATATTCCTGATCTTTCTGTCAGCCTTAAAACTTACTGACAGTGGGGGTCTCCTATTTCTTTGAAAATGTGTTAAAGAAACTAAGTATGAACTTCTTTCCTCGGAAAGTTTTTTATTTGTGTCAATATTAAACATTTTTGAAATCTCTATAAAACTTTTGGCCTCACTTTTTCAAGGAAAAATTTTTTTTCACCCTTTTAAGTTGCATGGCTCAGTGCTCATTCTGGCATTTTTAGTGATTAAGTATAATTGAAGGTAATACATTATATCCTAATGTAAATCTGATAATAGTTATAATTTTAGTTATAAAATTATTTTTAAATACCCTATTCGAAGGAAGGTAGTAAAGTCTTCTGAAGGGTAGAGTATGAATAAAATTTCCTGGTATCATACTGCTAGAGTTTTTAGCTCCATGAAAATCTCTTTTTTTTGTTTATCTTTTTTTGTTTGTTTACCATGTATTTTTTGGTTACCGTAAAGTTTACCATGAGTAAAATTTCCTGGTATCATACTGCTAGAGTATTTAGCTCCATGAAAATCTCTTTTTTTGTTGTTTGCCATATATATCTCTTTATTTTTGTTTCATTTTGGTGCCTGTTTTTAAAATTTTGCTATTTTTTCTCAGATACCAGATTCCTAACTTTACCTATGATGTTCTCATAAGATCATATGATGATCTGTCCCCAGTTTTACCTTGTCAGCCTTATCTCTCATATTTACCTTTCTTGTGAGCTGTAGCCACACAGCCTTATTTTTGTTCTTGGCCTTCAGATGTGCTTCATTCTCTTAGCATTATACTTTGACCTCATGAGTTTTTAAAAGGAGAGAGTTCTCTGATTTCAAAGAGGAGATTAGATCCTCCTTGTTAATATCACAACCCCTGTGCTTACCCTCATTGATACTCAGTCACATCTTATTTGAAAATTAGGTTGTAGGGTTAATATATAAGGCAGAAATCATGTTATGTTCTAAATTATCCTTAAAATATCATAAATCGCCTTCACAGTGTTTGATTTTTGTGTGTGCATTCTTGTCGGTAATAGGTAAGGTAAATGTAACTGCAGTAACATACAATATTTACTAAGGTTTATATGTAAAATATAATTGAAGCATTTTAGATCAGAAAATTAAAATGTGCATGTAATTGATTTTGCATACATTAATTATGTATGTGATACAGCTCTACCGTATGTATTTGTGATTATTTGTTTGCAAATAATCAAATACTCTAAACTATAAACACCATGAGCCTAGAGAGTGTCCTTGCTTTGCTTATTATTAATTTACTGATAATTATCACAGTACCTGATACATAGTAGACTCTCAAATATTGGTTAAGTGATTATGAAGAGTAAATTTTGCTAAAAGGAAAAAGGTGTGCAATTTCCCATTTCACTCTCTAGGTATTATTTTTTAATGTAAAGAGTAATAATACTGGATTTGGGGTGTATGTTTGAATAAAAATTAATGGCTACTTTTCTTCTTTTTCATCTTCTAGGAGGGTATACAAGGAAAGGTTAGGACTTCCTCCAAAGATAGTGATTGGTTATCAGTCCCATGCAGACACAGCTACTAAGAGCGGCTCCACCACTAAAAATAGGTTTGTTGTTTAAGAAGACACCTTCTGAGTATTCTCATAGGAGACTGCGTCAAGCAATCGAGATTTGGGAGCTGAACCAAAGCCTCTTCAAAAGCAGAGTGGACTGCATTTAAATTTGATTTCCATCTAAATGTTGCTAAGATATAAGAGAAGTCTCATTCGCCTTTGTCTTGTACTTCTGTGTTCATATATTTTTTTTTCTTAATTTTGGCTAGAGTGTCCACTATCCCAATCAAAGAATTACAGTACACATCGTCCCCAGAATCCATAAATGTGTTCCTGGCCCACTCTGTAATAGCTTAAAAGAATTAACGATTACAAACACATTTGACCCATCTACAATATTAAAGAAAAGAATTTGCATTTCTGTACCTTACAAGAGAACGATTCTGTTTATGTTCCATTGTATGCAGGAGCATATTTTGCTGGTTTGAAAGAGTATGATGCATACAGTTTTCTAACAATTTTCTTTGTTTCTTTTTACAGCATTGTCTGTGCTGTACTCTTGCTGATGGCTGCTAGATTTTAATTTATTTGTTTCCCTACTTGATAACATTAGTGATTCTGATTTCAGTTTTTCATTTGTTTTGCTTTTGTTTTTTGCCTCATGTAACATTGGTGAAGGATCCAGGAATATGACACAAAGGTGGAATAAACATTAATTTTGTGCATTCTTTGGTAATTTTTTTGTTTTTTTGTAACTACAAAGCTTTGCTACAAATTTATGCATTTCATTCAAATCAGTGATCTATGTTTGTGTGATTTCCTAAACATAATTGTGGATTATAAAAAATGTAACATCATAATTACATTCCTAATTAGAATTAGTATGTCTGTTTTTGTATCTTTATGCTGTATTTTAACACTTTGTTATACTTAGGTTATTTTGCTTTGGTTAAAAAATGGCTCAAGTAGAAAAGCGGTCCCATTCATATTAAGACAGTGTACAAAACTGTAAATAAAATGTGTACAGTGAATTGTCTTTTAGACAACTAGATTTGTCCTTCCTTTTATTTCTCCATCTCTATAGAAGGAATTTGTACTTCTTATTGCAAGGCAGTCTCTATGGTGTCTTCTCTTGTAGTGTCTTCCACGTGAATAGCGTAAGTTTGGAGCATCAGTTTGATGATCAGTTTATTTTAATTTTTAATAAATTGAATAGGTAGCATCATATGGAATTAAATTGATGTGGCTATCTTTTTTTTTTTTTAAATAAAGTAAGAGACACAGTCCTTCAGTCTTAGGTAAATAATGTACTCTTAATATGTTAAAACTCATGAGAATTGCGACCTTGGTGCATCACCATTTGATTGGTAGGAATAGCAGTTGTAAAACTTGGTTGCTGAATTGAGACGTTATTTTTCAAGTGTCCAAATGACACCATAGGGAAAGAGTTACAGGTGGTGGGGGGCGTATGCATTAAGAATTTTGTTAGTGTTGCTGTCTAAATAGAATTAGAATAAACAGGTTATGAATGCTTGTATTTATAATGATGAATTGGTGTAGTATAGATTTATGTAAACTTGAAAACTTGATCTACTCTTTATAGGCATCATTTGAAAGCAAATTTGAAAACAGTTTGTTTATAATTATTGTATATTTCAGATCCCGTAAAATGAAATATGGTTATATTGTAGACAAAAGGGTAAGTTGAACTGTAGGTAGAATGAGAACCATTAATTGAGAGGAAATTTCATCTTTAGATGGTGATTATGAATGAATCATTTTAAAGCTGCTAAGTTTGACAAAAATCCTATATAAAATAAACATGAAATTAATAGTATTGATTTTATTGAGGAATTTAAAACAGTTTAAAGTGTACCACAAGCTACCATCTGAGTACTCGCAATACCACAAACACCCCTTGTTCAGTAGTCTAGAAATAACTGAGTCTTCTGTGTTTATAATCTGAATATACTGTACCTAGTAATATCTGTTGTTTAAGGTTGGGTGATTGTTTAAGGTGATTTATTGTCTTTGTTGATATACGTAGTTGTGAGCACTTCAAGAGCTTGCTTAAAAGTGATCGTGGAGGTGGTAGTGTGTGGGCAATGGGTGGCATGGGAGGAATGTATCTATTAGAAATTAATGCTTAATTTCCTTAATTCTAGGATGCAGTCCATTTTAAGAAGTACCAGCTTTGGCGGGTAGAGGAGGAATAATGCATTAAATGTACAGAGTTATAAATTTTTAAAAATCCTAATTTATAGCATTTGATTGTCCTCATTATTACCATCTGAGAATCACATTCGGTTTTAAGTCTTTTTCCCAGTATGGGTGGGGAGGAATGATTCTGAGTCACTTTTGGCAAATGCCACTTAAGTACCACAATGACTTGCAAATTTCCTAACTTTATTAGCATCTTTTCTAAATATAAGATTAGATTGTACATGATTTTCTAAGTTACTTTTCCCTCTCTAACAGGATATTATAAATAAATATATTTTCATAGTAGATTATTAAAATAATCTTTAATGGGTAAATAGTAGTTCATTGTAGGGATGTGCCATATTTCATTTAACCAATTTTGTTAATAATTCCAGTTCTACAGAAGGATTTGAGGCATACTGTGTAAGAATCAAAAAGTCAAAATCCTTACTTAGTACTTATGTGCCAGGCAGTGTGCTAAGCACTTCACACGCACTTTAACCTGCACAATAATCCTTTGATGTAGGTGCTGTTATCCCCCTTTTACAGATGAAGAAACAAGCAGTGAGGATTTAAGTCGCTTAGTATGGATTTGAATCCTGGAAATTTGGTTTTGGAGATCCTGTAAAGCACATTATACAGTCTCAGTGATACAGAGCCTACCTGATGGGCTATAGTAAATTGCACCAGATTGTAGTAAGTTTATAGGTCAGGACATTTTAAATTTTACTTCCTTTGGTAATGAAACGTATAATAGATGGAGCGTCCCCCGAGGCCACTCTGTTTGCAGTCAGCTAAACTAATCATTTGGGGTTTTTTGAGAACATGGAGACAAAGGTACAGGAGTTTAGAGGTGCATAGATTAAGTGAATATTTTCGTATACAGTTTTAAGTGTCTATATCCTGTATCTTCTAAGCTAAATGGCAAAATAAAGCAGAGTTTTCAAGTTGAGCTGAGATTCTTAAATGCTGAAGTTTGCATTCAAAAATATAATTTTAATTTACTAAGGCAGTGTGATAATGTGATGTTTTACATTTTAAAATTAAAACAAGTTAATGACAAGTCTCTGTGCTACTTTTTATCTCTTAATTGTTATGGATTGTCTTCATTATTGAGTAGAGGAAAAAAAGAGCTGAATTTTCTCACTCAGAGTTAGACCTTCTGGGCAAATGCAAAATTTCAGGTCAGATTGACATTAAAAAACAAAACCCTAGGTCAGTGCTATCCGGTGTCTCTCTGGACCAGTATAGAAATTAAAGAATGTCTAGAAACTTCTACGGAAATTTGATATTGCTGTGACATTAAAGTATATGATCATTTCTCTACTAATGGATTTTTTAAAATATATTTTGACAAGAGTGCAGTTTGGGATTTAAAAGTGGTCCTTCATCACATATAATTTGAGAGACACTACTCTTAGGTTTTCCTCAGTAGCCAAGACCAGCTCATTTGCCCATCAGTCTCTAAAAACATACAGCTTACTATCTCTTCACTCCTCATCTCACAACTAATGGACTTGGTGTCAAAGTTTCAGCCCTAGTCTGTAGTGTCTTTCAATAATACTTTCTGGTATCTTGCTTATTGTGAATTTCAAAGTAGAAATTCCTAATACCTTGGATAGTTTTAGACTTCAATAGTCTTGTGATTATTTCTTCCACTGCTAGAAACAAAAGAAAAATGAAATTGTGGGCATGAGATCACATGTGCTATGTCTTTCCCAATTCAGAGGAACCAGTTTCCACATTTTAATCTTGCCCCTTTTTCTTTTACTTCAGAACTTACAAATTCCTCATAGTTTTGCACAGAAGTTATATACCTACGTTTCCTCCAAAAAATACATATTGAGTACCTACCACCGTTTACTGTGCTGTAGGTGCTGGAAAATACAGCAGAAAACAAAAGACTGGTCCCTGCTCTAAAATTTTAAAAGCAGACATCTATTCAGAATAAATAAATCTTTCCACAGGGTTCTGCAAATAGTTTATGTTATTGAAATAGAAACTCCTAGGGTTTCTGTTACTGGGTATTAGTAGTCTAGAGGTAAATATAAAATGAAGTTTGCTCTGAACACCCTTCCAGCTGTAACATTGAGTCTAAACAGATCACACTATATAGGAGGACTCGACCAAACCCTCACATGTAAATTACAGCTTTTGCAAGACTTAATTTCTACTTTATATTACTGAAACCTGTGTGATTGTCCAAGTAAAATTTTGTGGGTGTGGCTCTTTTTTGGTTATGAGATTGTACTTAACATACTTTTGAATTTGTTGAAGCATTTTAAATGATTGTGTCTGTATTGGTGTGGTTTTATACATAGCAGTTCTCCCTTTATTCACCTTCTAAAATACTGATTTTTTTTTCTTTAATGTTTGACATAAAACACAAACATAACACATGCCTATTTTGTTTTGACTGTAGAAGGGTAGAAGGTGACAATTTCCTGCCTCCTTCAATCCTACTCTTCTTTTTCAAGGTACCACTCAAATTTCTTGTATATGTCTGAATTTTCTGTGCATACACCAGATGTATGTGTGGGCACATGTGTGTAACTTTTTTCTTGGGACACAAATCATTTTATTGAGAATATCAATAGCATTGTTTTCTCATTTAATAATCTTGGACAGTTTTACACATCATAACGCATATAAGACATTTTTAATTGCCTAGTGATCCATTATATGAATGTATGCCGTATTGGAGGACTGCCTGTCTTCCTTCTTTCCTTGTAATTTTTGCCTTTACAGTCTCCCAATGTAAGTTATAGTCTTATCTTTGTATAGTGTAGTTTTTTGATATGTGTAAGTTTGCTTTTCTTTAGCAGTACTGTATGGCCCTATTCTCTACCCATTCCACACCCAGACCGTTCTAATCCACATGCAAGGATCATCATCAATTTTGTAATTGTGTTCTACAGAATGCTGCTTTGCAAGTTTTGCAGTTTTGGTCCTCATGATATTTTTCTGATTGACTTTTAATTGTTCTATTTTCTTCTAGTGAGCCAACATTGTTTTAAAATACAAATAAAATAGTTTATTTGCTAGATAGTACTTCCTCCAGAAAACAAGCATTAAGCTAACAATTCTATTTTAGACCTGTAAATATTAAAAAAGCTTGAATCAGGTAACACTGATATAGGACCTAGTTTTGTTTTCAAGCCTTGTAATGAATTTAACTTCACAATTTTTGAACTGAGAGCATTTCCCAAACACATCTTTATATTGTCATAACAAGTTTCTTTTGACATTTGTTTTTAAGGGTTTTTTGTTTGGGGCTTTTTTTTGTTTAGTTTTGTCTTCAACCTTTAACTCAATTTTGGGTAAGTGGTTTGTGCATGATGCTTGACACTTTGTTTCTGGTGTAAGATAATTTATAAGGTATGTGAGGCAGAAGATTTTGTCCCAACTTGACCCTGCTTTGCATTGTCTTGTTATGTCAAAGTGTTAATTAGGTGTATTCCGTATACATTTGGGGCTTTTTCTGTGTTCTAGCAGTGCCTTCTAGATAATAACCATAGTTAATTATTGCAGTGTTCTGTGCTTCTCCAAGCATACGGAATTTGTATTGAGCCAGAATGATATTTAAGGGAATCATAAGTTCCTATTTCATGCAACGTTTCTCCTTTCATTAATTATTAATTATTTACCATCAATTATTTACCTCCTCTTCATGTTTTTTTTAAGTGTTGCTATTTTATAAGGGTTCTATCTTTAAATGTTCATATCTTCCATCTCTACTATTCTTAGGTTATCCATACTGTCAGTGGCTTTCAAATCTCTGTCCTTGTCCATGACCTTCCTCTTGTGCATCAGATCATGCTTCTCCCTGCCTATTGGACTTCTCTGTCAGGGGTCAGCAAACTATAGCTCATAGGTCATATTTGGCCTGCATTCTGTTTTGTAAATAAAGTTTTATTAAAACATGGACTTACATGTTTGTTCACATGTCTGTAATTTTTGTGTGTGTGTGTCCTATAATGGCAGAGTTGACTAGTTGTGACTGAGACAGCCCTGTAAAGCATAAGATACTTATTACTCTGGGCCTTTGTATTACGAAGTTTGCTGATCCTTACTCTAAATGTTTTGTAGTGACAGTGTCAGCAAAACCAAATGTTTTTAGTGACAGTGTCAGCAAAGCCAAATGTCTTATCCTATTTTCTTTTCCTTTTCACTTCCAGCAAGCCCCTAACCCCATTCCTACCTGATGGCTTTACCATTAATCCAGTCAAAAGAGTGTGATTTACATCATTATTTTCTTCTCTCCCCTCTACTTAGACAATGTCCTTGAGTCCACTGCAGTTTCTCCTGATTGTCCCTGGTACTATCTGGGTTCTTAGGCTAAAAGACATCCCAGCTGACCTCCCTACTTTTTTGCCCATGTCCTCAAATGCTCATTGTTTGCATGTTAAGATTTCTTTTACTATTTAGAAAGCAGCCAAGGTAATCAAGTTTTCTAACTGGGAAATACTGGAGCTTATGTACTTATTCTCAAAGTGATAGTTGGTGTTTTTAACTACAAAAATGATTGCATGGTGGTTTATAAATCATCAAAGCTTGTACTCTACAAGACAGTCTTAATATATTTTTTCTATTACCTAAAGCAGCATGTGGTATGCCTCTGTTTCTTGCTTTATTATAGGAAGTAAAAAAAAAAGCGGAGGGATGTGAGAAAAGATTAAGCCAGAAGTGAAGTTAGCATGCAAAATCCATTCCATAAAGCCCATTCTAGTAACCAAATAAAATGGAGAAGCAAGTTATTCAAAGATGCTAATGTCATGCTTGGGCGACTGCCATTTGTGGGACACAATTTTTGTTTTAAGTATACAGCTGGCTATGTCAAAGGAAGATGGGATTCAGTACATGCTCCACAGTAGAATTAAAGAATAAATAGCAACCTGCTCCAGAAAAGCACACACGTGCTTTGGTGTCAGAGAGCCTCAGTTCAAATTCTAGTTCTGCCATCTATTCAATGTATGAACCTAGTCAAGTTAGTTGAGCTCTCTAAGCCAGTTTTCTCATCTGTGAAACAATGATACTTATATCAGAGGGCAATGGTGAGACTTAAACGACATCGTTTGTATAGTGCAGTACCAGGTGCAGAGCAAATGTGTAATGAATTTTAGCCTTCTTCCATGGGTCTTCATTAAAAAAAACCTGTAGTGTATGTAATGCAGTGGCTGACATTCTGTAGTAATTCTAGCTTTTATGGGATTGGGCTTTTTTTTTTTAACATCTTTATTGGAGTATAATTGCTTTAAAATGGTGTTTCTGCTGTAAAAGTGAATCAGCTACACATATACATATATCCCCATATCTCCTCCCTCTTGCGTCTCTCTCCCACCCTCCCTATCCCACCCCTTTAGGTGGTCACAAAGCACCCAGCTGATCTCCCTGTGCTATGCAGCCGTTTCCCACTAGCTATCTGTTTTACATTTGGTAGTGTATATATGTCAATTCCACTCTCTCGCCTCTTCCCAGCTTACCCTTCCCCCTCCCCGTGTCCTCAAGTCCATTCTCTACGTATGTATCTTTATTCCTGCCCTGCCCCTAGGTTCTTCGTAACCTTTTTTTTTTTTTAGATTCCATATATATGTGTTAGCATACAGTATTCATTTCTTTATGGCTGAGTAATATTCCATTGTATATATGTGCCACATCTTCTTTATCCATTCATCTGTCGATGGACACTTCGGTTGCTTTCACGTCCTGGCTATTGTAAATAGAGCTGCAGTGGACATTGTGGTACGTGACTCTTTGAATTATGGTTTTCTCAGGGTATATGCCCAGTAGTGAGATTGCTGGTTCATATTTTTAGTATTTTAGTTCTATTTTAGTTCTATTTTTAGTTTTTCAAGGAACCTCCATACTGTTCTCCACAGTGTCTATCAATTTACATTCCCACCAACAGTGCAAGAGGGTTCCCTTTTCTCCACACCTTCTCCAGCATTTACTGTTTGTAGACTTTTTGATGATGGCCATTCTGACTGGTGTGAGGTGATACCTCATTGTAGTTTTGACTTGCATTTCTCTAATGATTAGTGATGTTGAGCATTCTTTCATGTGTTTGTTGGCTATCTGTATATCTTCTTTGGAGAAATGTCTGTTTAGGTCTTCTGCCCATTTTTGGATTGGGTTGTTTGTTATTTTGATATTGAGCTGCATGAGCTGCTTGTAAACTTTGGAGGTTAATCCTTTGTCAGGATTAATAGTCTAGTGTAGGCTGATGAAGTGATGAAATTGCAGTTCCATAAATGTAATTGGGTGTGGGGCTTGACCACATTTTGTGATCCAAGTTTATAATCCAGCCCAGCATATATAGTCTCAGGGTGTAATGTAATGGTACTTAAGCTAACAGTTTGGGATGGAACAAAGTTATATTGTTAACCCCCCAAGGTTGCTGTACATATGTATCAAATTGTATGTATTATTTAGGATTTCTATTGTTCTGAAGCCACTCCGTGGATTCCTTAGGCTGAGTGTCCTTGTATTCCCAAATTAAGGGCCTCTGATCTAGGGGGATGGTAATGGCTGCATAAATCCTTAAACCAGTGATTCTTAAGGATCACTCTCAGACAAGACACAGCACCCCATATGTCAGACAAAGCACCCCATATGTATAAGCAAATGTATCACTGCATGCTCTTATTATCCTGAAGTGAAATTGCTTACCGCTTGTTAAAATATAAATTCCCTGTCTAGAGAATAATAGATAATAAGAGAATAATCAGAGGGGAAATTAGAGGGAGGTAGTTTTAAGTACAGCTATTTTAGCCCAAATGTAACTATATAATGAAAGTAGTCTAGTAATTGAACACATATCTAGTGTCAGTGTGAATGTGACAACTCTAAATGCAAGTTGTTAAGTTACTCTGAAGTGAACAATGCTTAGTACTAAGTTCTGGACAAAACTATACATTTTTTTAACTTAAGGTATTTCTGGAAAATTCAGAGTATATTAAAATTGTGCAAAAACTGCTTGGTGTTAGATGTTAGGTAATACAGTTAGATTCAAAATTTCAGTATTAAAAGTAGATTTTTTAAAAATTTACATGAATGCCTGGCAGGATAGTTGAATGTCATTTGGGATACCAGCTCTTAGGTGTGTACATCTGTGTATTGCTCATCCCTAATAATGCCAGATGCGCCTCACCTATAATTGTTATAATCAAAGTGTCACATAAATTTCTACTGGTTATGGTAATAGTCAGTGGTACTGTGTCCCTTGAGAACCAGTCCTTTTCAGATTTCATTGTGCCTGATCCTAAGTGATTCCTGTGATTTTGTGATGATTATTGTGACCCAGGGACCATACTTTAAGGCATAATGATCTAGATCTGCAGTGTCCAGAACAGTAGCTCAGATATCGGACATTCCGTCATTGCAGAAAGTTCTAGTAGACAGCTGTGCTGTATAAATAGTTTCTCAAATGAGCTTTTTAATTAGTTTCAAGTAGCAGTGAGTTTTACTTTTGGACTGGTGTCGGAAGAACTAGTTATGTGTGCAGTCATATGCTTTAGAAGCAGTTTCACATTCTTTTTGTGAAAGTTGAGCTTGATAAAGACATGTGCCAGAATGGAATGTCACCATGTGACATGTGTTTTGTGTCTTTTACGTTTTTTTCCCTGTAATTCATTTCTAATCTCATAGTGAGTGGTCAGAAAAATGCTTGATATGATTTCAATTTTCTTAAATTTACTGAGGCTTGATTTGTGACCCAAGATGTGATCTATCCTGGAGAATGTTCTGTGCGCACTTGAGAAGAAAGTGTAACCTGCTGTTTTTGGATGGAATGTCCTATAAAGATCAATTAAATCTATCTGGTCTGTTGTGTCATTTAAAGCTTGTCCTTCCTTATTCATTTTCTGTTTGGATGATCTGTCCTTTGGTGTAAGTGAGGTGTTAAAGCCCCCCACTATTATTGTGTTACTGTCGATTTCCTCTTTTATAGCTGTTAGCCGTTGCCTTATGTATTGAGGTGTTCCTATGTTGGGTGCATATATATTTATAATTGTTATATCTTCTTCTTGGATTGATCCCTTGATCATTATGTAGTGTCCTTCCTTGTCTCTTGTAATATTCTTTATTTTAAAGTCTTTTATCTGATATGAGTATAGCTATTCCAGCTTTCTTTTGATTTCCATTTGCATGGAATATCTTTTTCCATCCCTTCACTTTCAGTCTGTACGTGTCCCAAGGTCTGAAGTGGGTCTCTTGTAGACAGCATATATATGGGTCTTGTTTTTATATCCATTCAGCAACCCTGTGTCTTTTGGTTGGAGTATTCAATCCATTCACATTTAAGGTAAGTATTGATATGTATGTTCCTGTGACTATTTTCTTAATTGTTTTGGGTTTGTTTTTGTAGGTCCTTTTCTTCTCTTGTGTTTCCCACTTAGAGAAGTTCCTTTAGCATTTATTGTAGAGCTGGTTTGGTGGTGCTGAATTCTCTTAGCTTTTGCTTGTCTATAAAATTTTTGATTTCTCCATTGAATCTGAATGAGATCCTTGTAGGGTATAGTAATCTTGGTTGTAGGTTCTTTCCTTTCATCACTTTAAATACATCGTGCCACTCCCTTCTGGCTTGTAGAGTTTCTGCTGAGAAATCAGCTGTTCACCTTATGGGAGTTCCCTTGTATGTTATTTTTCTTTTTTCCCTTGCTGCTTTCAATAATTTTTCTTTGTCTTAAATTTTTGCCTATTTGATTACTATGTGTCTCAGCGTGTTTCTCCTTGGGTTTATCCCGTATGGACTCTCTGCGCTTCCTGGACTTGTGTGGCTGTTTCCTTTCTCAACGTTAGGGAAGTGTTTGACTATAATCGCTTCACATATTTTCTCTGGTCCTTTCTCTCTCTCTCTTCTCCTTCTGGGACCCCTATAATGCGAATGTTGTTGCGTTTAATGTTGTCCCAGAGGTCTCTTAGGCTGTGTTCATTTCTTTTCATTCTTTTTTCTTTATGCTGTTCCTTAGCAGTGAATTCCAGCATTCTGTCTTCCAGGTCACTTATCTGTTCTTCTGCCTCAGTTATTCTCCTGTTGATTCCTTCTAGTGTAGTTTTCATTTCAGTTATTGTATTGTTCACCTCTGTTTGTTTGTTCTTTAATTCTTCTAGGTCTTTGTTAAACATTTCTTGCATCTTCTCGATCTTTGCCTCCATTCTTTTCCCGAGATCCTGGATCATCTTCACTATCATTATTATGAATTCTTTTTCTGGAAGGTTGCCTATCTCCACTTCATTTAGTTGTTTTTCTGGGGTTTTACCTTGTTCCTTCATCTGGTACATAGCCGTCTGCCTTTTCATCTTGTCTGTCTTTCTGTGAATGTGGTTTTTGTTCCACAGGCTGCAGGACTGTAGTTCTTGCTCCTGCTGTCTGCCCTCTGGTGGATGAGGCTATCTTAAGAGGCTTGATGCAAGGGACTGGTGGTGGGTAGAGCTGACTGTTGCTCTGGTGGGCAGAGCTCAGTAAAACTTTATTCCCCTTGACTGCTGATGGCAGCAGCTGGGTTCCCTCCCTGTTGGTTGGTTGGCCTGAGGCAGCCCAACACTGGAGCCTACCTGGGCTCTTTGATGGTGCTAATGACAGACTCTGGGAGGGCTCCCTCCAAGGAGTATTTCCCAGAACTTCTGCTGCCAGTGTCCTTGTCCCCACGGTGAGACACAGCACCCCCCCCCCCACCTCTGCAGGAGACCTTCCAACACTAGCAGGTAGGTCTGGTTCAGTCTCCCCTGGGATCACTGCCCCTTCCCCTGCGTCCTGATGCACACACTACTTTGTGTGTGCTCTCCAAGAGTGGAGTCTCTGTTTCCCCCAGTCCTCTTGAAGTCCTGCAATCAAATCCCGCTAGCCTTCAAAGTCTGATTCTCTAGGAATTCCTCCTCCCGTTGCCAGACCCCCAGGTTGGGATGCCTGACGTGGGGCTCAGAACCTTCACTCCAGTGGGTGGGCTTCTGTGGTCTAAGTGTTCTCCCGTCTGTGAGTCACCCACCCAGCAGCTATGGGATTTGATTTTACTGTGATTGGGCCCCTCCTACCGTCTCATTGTGGCTTCTCCTTTGTCTTTGGATGTGGGGTATCTTTTTTTGTGAGTTCCACTATCTTCCTGTCGATGATTGTCCTGCAGTTAGTTGTGATCTGTAATTCTAATCTATTAAAGATGTTTCTTATTACTCAATCTCCCACAAATATTAAAGTGCAGATTCAGTTATTAGTCGTTAAACAAATATTCATTGAGTACCTATTATGTGCCAGCCATTGCTAAGTGTTGAATAGAGCGAGGAGAACAAAATAGACATGATTCCACACTAATCATGTTTATAATCTGTGAGTTTATGTAATGTAAGTGTGTGAAAATACACTTATTAAATGGTTCCTATGTGCCAGGCTAGTTTACACTAATAAAGCAGAACAGAAAATCACCTAATGAAGCTTTTGCTCCCATTGATTTGTAGATATGTTCGTTTTCTCCATGTATTTCTAACAGCTTTTGCTGTGTACAATTCAATGTTATTTGATGCTAGAAGATGACAGTTTACACTGTTAATTGAATGCTTTATCACATAGAGAAATGGCTAATTTTCCTTTGCAGTAGACATCACTGGTGTTACCTGCCCTGAACACTTTGCTTCTAGGAACTATTGCCTCTTTCTACTCCCTGAGGTCCATGTGGCTTTGGGTCTGACTCTTAAATGAATAGGTTTCATTTCAGACCAGTAGGAGTTATCTATGTGTGAACTCCAGATAGGCATTTTAAAACTTTTAATTTTGACATAATTTCAAAGTTACAGAAAATTTGTAAGAATAATACAAAGAATTTCCATATACCCTTCACCCAGATTCATCATATGTTAACATTTTACCCATTGTATTTTTATTTTGTTTTTTTGGCCGCACTGTACGACATGTGGTATCTTAGTTCCCCAACCAGGGAGCAAACCCGTGCCCCCTGCAGTGGAAGTGTGCAGTGTTAACTGCCATGGAATTCCTGCCATTTGTTTTAAAGTACCTGAGAATAGGCCAACGTTCCCCCTCTGACCTAAACACTTCAGTGTGTTTCCTGAAATTTTTGGTGTATATTTTCTAAAAGCAAGGGCATACAATGATCAAATCAGGAAATTAGCATTACTACAGTAATATAATCAATAAATTTTATTCAGATTTTACCATCATTATTTTACTGGACAGTTTCCTTGATAGTAAATGAAAGCCTACATTTATAACTTGCTTTCAGCTGTCTTATCCCTTTAGTCTCTAATTTGGAAAAAGTCCTCAGTCTTCTGTGTTTATGGACATAAATTTTTTTTTTTTTTTTCAGTACACGAGCCTCTCACTGTTGTGGCCTCTCCCGTTGTGGAGCACAGGCTCCAGATGCGCAGGCTCAGTGACCATGGCTCACGGGCCCAGCCGCTCCGCAGCATGTGGGATCTTCCCGGACCTGGGCACAAACCCGTGTCCCCTGCATCGGCAGGCGGACTCTCAACCACTGCGCCACCAGGGAAGCCCTGGACATAACATTTTTGAAGAGTACATGCCAGTTATCTTGTAGAATATTTCTCAATTTGGGTTTGAATAATGTTTCCACATGATTAGAATCAGGTTATGAACTTACAACAAGTATACAACAGAAGTCAAGTGTGTTTCTCAGGGCATTTTACCAGGGAATACATGATACAAATTTCTTCCATTACTGGTGATGTTAACTTTGATCGCTTGATTCAGGTGATCTCTGTGGGTGTCTCCATTATAAACTTGCTGATTTTTACTTTGTAGTAGTAAAGTATCATATAGCACAACTTCCTGTTTCTCCATAACTATTACCCGCAGAGTTTTAGTACCTATTGATGGTCTCACTTTCAGTTATGATCAGCAAATGGTGATTTTTCTACTTCCAGTTGGCTTCCTATTGTAAGAAATAGCTTTCCCTTGTTTAATTAATTTCAGTGTAGACTGAGGTTTCTGTTTTATTCAGTTGATAATCCTTTACTGTCATTATTTTGATGTTCATATTGTCCCAGATTCGGCCAGTGGGAACCCCTTCAAGCTGCCTCTTTATGCTTTGACATGCTCACATCATTGTTTTGGGTGCAAAAGGATGTCTCAGGCTTATCTTGACTCATCTTGTACTTTCTCTACTTCAGCCCTGAAATTGATGATGTCTCCATGGAGCCCTGATTCTTTTAGTAGAGAATGGAATTTAGTAACCAAGATCTGGGCAGTTGGTATACTCATTACTACCAGGGTGACATTGCTTGTAAGTTCTCACAGCAGGGCTAGGAAATAGAAATTTGTTTGTATACATACCCACAAATACCTTTTTTTTCTATAATCATGTTAATACACACACACACACACACCCCTTAAATCCATGAGTTCACACCGATATCTCATTCCAACCCAATATCACAGGAGTCTTTTATTCTCTCTTTCCATATATGTTATTATTTTCTGTGTACAATGAGGAAGCAGGATATCATCCCCAATATATTTACTTATTTGTGTAGCGCTAGAAACAACAGAAAAGAATTTCATAATTGCTAGCCTATTCCTTTGCAAAAAGGAAACCTAAGAATTCAAGATATGTTTAGAGTTCATTTTTATCTTTAGATTTAGGGCATTTAGTTCAAATACTGTTCAGATCTTCCGTTTTCCCTCCCACCCGTCCCTTCCTTTGGTGTAGCTATGTTACCTTTCAAAATATTTCATTCATTCATTTCTGTTTGTATTCCATTTTAGGACCCCCTGTCCCCATCATTTCTTATTTCTCTCTTCTCCTCCCTTCTCCCTTCTTTCTTTTTCATTTCCTTTTTTCTTCTCTTTTTCCTTACTTCCTTTCCTTTTCCCTTTCCCTTTTTTCCTCCCTCCCTTTACTCCTCCTTCTTTGTCTCTTCCCCCCTCCCCCTTCTTCCCTTTCTTCTTCCTTGCGTGTATAAAACAGTAACATGGTTCCAAAAGTCAGAATAGTTTATAAAGTTAAACTCACAAAAATTACATCCTTCCCTCCCCCCTAATTCCTTCTGTCCTTTCTACCCCATTCCACCCTTCCTCCTGTAAACCAAATTCATGCATCTCTGGGGTATCTTTATTTCTTTGGCACAAAGGAGTAGATGCATGTATATTTTCTTATTTCTCCTTTCTTATACAATGAGTAACATATTGAAGATATCTTTTGCACTTTGCTTATTTCACCTGACAGTGTGTGCTGGAAATTGTTCTACATCAATCCACAGAGATCATATTTACAGCTACAGTGTACTACTCCATTGTCTGTCCCATAGTTTATTCAACCACTCTCCTATATATGACCATATGTTTTTCAGTATATGTAATTACAAACAATGCTGCAATGAATAATCTTGTAGTTAAATTTTCATGTATCTTCAGATTAAACTCCTAGAAATGGGATTGTTTGGTTAAAAGCTAAGTGTTTATGTAGTTATACTAGTCCCTTCCTTAAGGTTTTCATCAATGTGCCTTGATACCTGCAGCGTATGAGGGTGCCTGTTTCTCCACGGCCTCACCAACAGACTATGTTATTAATACTTTAGTGTTTGGGACTTCCCTGGTGGTCCAGTGGGTAAGACTCCATGCTCCCAGTGCAGGGGGACTGGGTTCGATCCTTGGTCTGGGAACTAGACCCCGCATGCATGCCGCAACTGAGAGTCTGCATGCTGCAACTAAGTGTCTGAATGCCACAACTAAGGAGTCCCCATGCTGTAACAAAGAGCCCATGAGCTGCAACTAAGACCTGGTGCAGCCAAAATAAATAAATTTTTAAAAATACTTTAATATTTGTCAGTGGTAACAGGAGAAATGGTATAGTTTTAATGTTATTTTGAGTGATGTTGAATATATTTTACAGGCTGTGTGTATGTTTAAAGTTGTTCATATCTTCTACCCCTTTTATTACCAAGTTTTTCCATTCTGGCATTTTTGATAGGTCCTCAGGTAGTCACCAGGTAATTAAGTGTGCAGCCAGGATTGAAAATTGCTGCTCTGTTCTTATAAAACTTCTCTACTTTGGCCACATTTGTAGTTCTTTCCCAAGATGTGTGTGTGTGTGTGTGTGTGTGCGCGCACGTGCACATGTGCATGCCCCAGAATCAATATGGAGAGTCTTGAGAACTGGTTTTTTTGGGTTTCTGATTCCAGTTGTTCCTGAAACCCATCTATTTCTCTACTCTTTCTACTTTTTATTTGATAATTTCTGCATTGTGTGAGCAAATAAATCTGCCACCCCTTTTTAAGTTAGTCAGATTTAACTTGCTATCAGAATAGCCTAAAGAAAATAACCATTTAATTCTTTTTTACTATAATTTTTCATATTCTCTGGAGGAGTATTCTTCATCTGATGGTTAGTTTTGCTGTTTTTTCACTTTAGTTCTGACAGTATTTTTGATGTGATCATTTAAAAATGTTAGTGAATTGCAATTTAAGAGTACTTTTCTGGCATTTCTTATATTTTCTGTTGCTGGGCCTTCTTGATAGCATCTAAGCTTTCCATTCCCCTTTGCCTGTGACAACCCTCACTTCTTGCACTGGTTGTTCTAAAGAAGGAAATGCATCTTATGACACAAGTGTATATTTCCTGTTGCTCTCTGAGATCTGCCGTCACTGTGCCATCTCTATTCACTTCTGCACAACTGTATGTGCTTTTGGCAGTACTTATCTATGTTTTGGTGTCTGTGGATTACACTTTTCCTATGTTTCATTGAGGAAAGTCACAGTTTCCCTCCTCCTATATTCTTGTTGTTTTTGTTGAGTATCCAGGAGGAGAAAGGGAAAGATGTTGATTTTGATTCGATCAGCTATTTCACATCAGAAGTCATTATTCCTCTTCATTGTTATTTCATTATGATTTGGGGAAGGAAGGGAGATAAATTTACCCTCAGTCTGTTATCTTCAATTTGAAACCAGATTTTGGTCATTTTTAACCCTTTCTGAGATCATCTGTCTACAGAAGATTAATTTACTGTTATAATTGATAGCTTTGGTGATAATCATCTTTTTATTTGTTTTTAAATGCTTGATTGCTACTTCTTTTTTCAGTGTTTTGCTTTAAACTATTTTCTTTGCTTTTGTCTTTCTAAAATGTGTATTTTATTTTTGATTCTTGTAGTGGTTAAAGTTTTCAAAGAATTCTTTAACTTGTGTTCTTTGTCAGTGTTAACTATTACATCACAGGTAATATCTTTAGCCCTTTTTTAAGAAAATGCTTAAACTTTTACAGTTTTAAGTCTTTTTCAGAGGATAGATTATTTTTATTACTTTTTTTACACTGTCAGTTTTCTCAGTGAGTAGTAATTTTGACAATTTACACTGTTTTATAATCACATTTTCAGTATTTAATATTTATCTCTGATCCTGAGGTCGTCACTTTTAAAATTAATGAAATCAGTTTCATTATTTTTTTGTTTGTTTTTTATTTTGTTTGTTTGTTTTTTGATGTTTTTTGCGGTACGTGGGCCTCTCACTGTTGTGGCCTCTCCCATTGTGGAGCACAGGCTCCGGACGCAGCCATGGCTCACGGGCCCAGCCGCTCCGCGGCATGTGGGATCTTCCCGGACCAGGGCACGAACCCGTGTCCCCTACATCGGCAGGCGGACTCTCAACCACTGCGCCACCAGGGAAACCCAGCTTCATTATTTTGATCTGACTATATAAATGACAGTTGTTCAGTAAAAATTCAAACAATTTAAACAATTTATAAAAGTATGAGAACTATTGTTAATATTTTGTTGGTCACATTTTAATACATTCATAATACCCACATAAACACAGGGCTGTTTAAGATATTGGGCTATAGTTGACCCAGATATATTGCTAAAAATAATATCAACAATAGAGATTTATTAATTAAATATATAACATATAATACTAAAGCTAGAGGTTGACAGTTACAGAATTTATAGCGGTTTACCAAAGTCAGGACTTTGGATTGGCTTCTTTTGATTTTCTTGGCTTTCCTCTCATAGTCACAAGATGGCTCTCACAGCTCTAGCCATAACTTCCTCAGATAACTGTGTTCAAAAATAGGAAATAAGCTGCTTCTCCTTGTGTCTGTCTTTTCAAGGAACAAAGAAATCTTTCCTAGGAGACCCTAGCAGATTTTTACTTTCCGTTGGTCAGATGACATGGCCATGCCTCAACTGTGAGGGAGGCTGGGAAAGAGTGCTTCTGGCATTTTCTGTTTCTATTGGATTGGCCATAAAGTTTGTTCAGGTTTTTCCATAAGCTGGCAAAACCAAAACGAACTTTTTGGCCAACCCAATATATTGAGAGGTAGACTTTGAAAGCACGAAAGAATGGTGGGGAATAGCTGTTGGATAGATAGCCAACAGTATCTGTCACATGTATCATTGTAAGTAAGGTGGCCATGTCTTGTGTTTATTTTGGTGTGGACATTTTTTCAAAAGAATTCTTGTTTTCCTTACCATACTCACACCCCACATCATCATTATTAAAAATCTAGGACTTCCTTATGGCGCAGTGGTTAAGAACCCACCTGCCAATGCAGGGGATGCAGGTTCGAGCCCTGGTCCGGGAAGATCCCACAAGCTGTGGAGCAACTAAGCCCGTGAGCCACAACTACTGAGCCCGGGTGCTACAACTACTGAAGCCCACACGCCTAGAGCCCGTGCTCCACAATAACAGAAGCCACTGCAATGAGAAGCCCGCGCACCGCAACAAAAAGTAGCCCCCACTCGCAGCAGCTAGAGAAAGCCCGCACGCAGCAACGAAGACCCAACGCAGCCAAAAATAAAATATAAATAAATTTTTTAAAAAATCTGTTACCTCACGCTTTATCGTGCTTATATATGCACACACATACAGAGTGAAAGGTTAGTCATTGTTTTATAAAATGGGCTCACATTATATACATTTATCTGAATCTTGCTTTTCTTGCTTACTGGTTAGTACAAATCCTCCTGATAGGCACAGATCTAGTTTCAGTTATTTTAAAGCTTACATAATCTGTGCTGTGTATGTACCGTGTTTTATCCAAACATATGCTTCTTGATAAGCATTCATTCTTATTTATTTATTATTTATTTATTTATTTTTGGCTGAGTTGGGTCTTCGTTGCTGTGTGGGCTCTCTCTAGTTGCGGCGAGCGAGGGCTACTCTTTGTTGTGGTGCACTAGCTTCTCATTGCAGTGGCTTCTCTTGTTGTGGAGCACGGGCTCTAAGCACGCAGGCTTCAGTAGTTGTGGCACACGGGCTTAGTTGCTCCACAGCATGTGGGATCTTCCCAGACCAGGGCTCGAACCAGTGTCCCCTGCATTGGCAGGCAGATTCTTAACCATTGTGCCACCAGGGAAGTCCCGAGCATTCATTCTTGTTTTTTTCCTCTACAAGTAGTACCATTACAGACATTCTTCTTAAGCATACGTCCTTATATTTTGGAGCTTTATTTAGATTATGGGGATGGTAACCCATTGCTGGGTTAAAAGGGATGTTGTCATAGATGTGCATAATTATACATAAATTCAAAAATGCTATTGTAAATCCACATATCCCCATTTAGAAGAGTTCCATTTTCTTAGCACCTTTACTAGTGGTAGTTGTTTGCTCATTGTATGCTTGTTCATTCCATCAACAAATTTTGAGTCTCCCTGCCATGTGTCTGGCACTATTCCAGACATTAGAGTCAAAAAAGTTTCTGCTCTCTTGGACTTTCGAGTCTACTGAGGGAGATAAGTAATAAGCAAATGCAGTACAACCACTAATACGATCTAATAAATATTGCACCAGTACAATAAAACAATCAGTTATACTAGGTAACTGGTAAGTGTTATAAGGAAGAATAGAGTAGGATAAGATGAGAGGGAGTATTGTGGGAGAAGGATTCTGTATTGGGTGATCAGGGCAAATTTCTGAGCATTGACTTTTGGGCAAAGACCTGATGTAAGAAGGAGTAAGCCATGATGTAAGAAGGAGTAAGCCATGATAATACCTAAGGATAATACCTAAGGATAGGATAATACCTAAGGATAATACCTAAGGATAGGTTTTTATCTGGCCTGAAAGGGAAAGTCCGGAGTTTAATCTCTTCTGAAGAGATCTAAGCAGACTTGAAGTTTAGCTTATACACTCTACCTGCTTGCTTGGGGGAAGTAGTTGGTATTTGGGCTGGAGTTGAAAGAGTTGAGCAGTAGGAACTAATTCACACGGCTGTTTTCCCTGAAATCTCCCAATCTTGAGCTCTTAACTTTGGGTCATTTGTTAGACATCTTTATGTAACTTTTTCAAGGACTCATGCATGCTTTATTTTCTCAGCTCATCTGAAATCATCTGTTTCTTTTTACATGTTGAAGGAAACTTGAATAGACATAAGTGGTTTACCATTCTAGGGTTGCAGTTTTCTCTTTGAGAACTTTATAGATATTGCTTAATTACTTTGGTATTTGAAATTGCAGTCAGGCCCACCCCTAATGTTTACAGGATCCAAGGCAAGAGTTCAAATGGAGATCCATGTACAATATGTCTAAATATTTTAAATGTTTGAATCATGATAACAAACTTAAAATATATTCCATCCTCTTACCTTGGCAAATAAATTTTTATTACAATAAAATTGAAAAAGATGGGTAGCACTATGGTTTTTATATGACAAAGTACAAAATATCAAAGTGGACTGAATTTAATTATTGCACATATCTGGGTGTTCAACAGCAGTGTCTGGGTGAGTAATAAAGTCATATGCCTTTGAATAATGTTTCTGTTTCTTTTGTTCAGGTCTCTCCTTCAGGAATGCTGCTTATTTTGATTCTATTCTCTATATATTTGGATATTCTTCCGTTGCTTTTATCTTTTCTTGTCTTTTCAAATCTTTATTCTGAAGAAACTTTTTCATTTGTTTTGTTTTCATTCTAACAAAATCATTAATTATATTCTTATAAGAATTTTCTCACAATATCTGTTGGTACTAACATAAAGTATAAAAAATGTATTCCAAGTGTATAATATTTAAATATATTTCATTAAAATGGAAATTAAAATAAATATTAAAATTATTTTTGTTTTAAAAAGTTGTCTTAAAATATTCAAAGTTATTAAAGCTAAAAGATAAAATATGAATACAGCTAGTGTTCATATTTTGTCTTTTAGCTTTAATAACTTTGAATATTTTAAGACCACTTTTTTTTTTTTTTCCTGTACGCGGCCCTCTCACTGTTGTGGCCTCTCCCGTTGCGGAGCACAGGCTCCGGACGCGCAGGCTCAGCGGCCATGGCTCACGGGCCCAGCCGCTCCGCGGCATGTGGGATCTTCCCGGACCGGGGCACGAACCCGTGTCCCCTGCATTGGCAGGCGGACTCTCAACCACTGCACCACCAGGGAAGCCCAGTGTCTCAATTTTAAATAAAATTTAAATAGTTTTTGAAACTTTAATGAAATGTTATTAAATGGTTTTATAAATAAAACTCCTTGCAATTTTAATGTTCAACGTCCATCTTGTTGATAAGGTAAAGAATCAGTAACAATTCACACGTTACTTGTTATTTCTACAACTATTTATACAAAACTGTAAGAGTAATAATAAGTTACTTAATATTGCAAAGTGTTGAACTTTATGTACCTGGTGTGAATACCTTACTATTTGTGAATCATTATGTCATTTTAAAATTTAGTCTTATTTAGTCTCTTTAGAACAGCTCTGCCACCTTTCCTCCTTGACATTGCCATTGGAAGAAACCAGATCACTTGTCTAGTAAGATGTCCCACATTCTTGATTTGTCTGATTGTTTAACTTGTTCTTTTAACCCCCATATTCCTATTAACTGGAGGTTTAGCCCAAAGGTTTGGCTGGAAACATGGTAAACATATCTTGGCAAGAATGCTTCATGGTTAATGCTGTATATTTAATATTGCATCCCATCAGTGAGCACAAAGTGTCAAGTTTGTCACTTGGCTAAGATGATAATGCCAGCTCAATCAGTTGTAAGATATGTTTTTCCTTTACAATAAGCAAGTAATCTGTGGGGTGATATTTGGTTCTGTGACAATATCATCTTCAAAAACCTTTACCCAATGGTTTTAACATCCTGTCTGAATTAATTATTTCAATAAGAACTGCAAAAAGATTTTTCCAATTAAGTAATTCCTCCTACATTTATTAGCTGGCATTTTTCTCTAAAGAAGAAGTTTCCCTCATCAACAGGAGATAAATAATAGTTTTTCCCCAAAGGCAGGATAAATGTTTAATTCTTTACAGAGTGAAGAAATGTTTACCTATAAGGGATGAAGAGGCCATGGGAACAGGAGAAGGATGGGAGCAAGACTTCTCTGAGTTTAATTTTTTTTCTTTTTTTTAACCATTTAAAAAAATTAAAGTATAGTACAATGTTGTGTTAGTTTCAGGTGTATAGCAAAGTGATTGAATTATACATATGTATATATGAGTGTAATTCTTATAGTTTTGATTTTCTCTTACTAATGTGTTTTATATATTCAAAATTAAGTTTAGAAGGAATATAAAATGTAAATATCCAAATTTAACTCCAACAATCAAAAGGCCTATTTTTATTTCATTTTGGTAGGATCTATACAGAGAATATAATTATTCCAATGAATGTTGAATATAATACTCCATTTGTACTTCCTTAATAGGATACATTCTAAGGACAAAAAGAACTGCAAAGAAATCTTGAAACTTCACTGGTAATTTTATTGCTGATATGAATAGAATTATGAGGACCCAAGACTTTCACTGCCAGAGAAAAGATACACAAATATAAACCCAGAAGTTCATAAAAATCCCTGTAATATCAAATATGATTATAAATATTAATATGAACTCATTTAAAAATATTTAAGAACATTTCCTAGTTTTGTCCATGGAAAGAACATAGAATTAATGATGCCCCAACTGGTAAAAATAAGATTCCCAGGTATATATGATCTCACTCACAAAACTGGCACTCTATGGCAAAACTGCAAAGCGGGTTAAATCCAGTGCTGTACCCCTCAGGTGCCTGCACCTATGAAGATGGACTTACCTGGAGAAAAACACACCACACTAACTGAATTCATCACCCTAACCTGAAGTGGGCCTCAATGATACCTCACGGTTGAAGTATAGATTCTTGGTCCATTCACTGTGCTACTCTTTTGATTATTTCACACTTCTTTTTTCCCCTATTTCCAAGTCACTTCCTCTATCCTCACTCTGCCAGTTTTGCTTCCTAATTCTCTGAGAAGATGGAAACAATCAGAAAAGAACTTCCTAGGCTCTCATCACATCTACACTATAGAATCCAAACCATCACTCACATGTAGTCTAGCATCTTTCCTGCTGTTATAGAACCTCCCTTTCCTCCACATAGGGAGAACATCTCATCCTCTCCCACCTTGCATAGGGACATTACGCCAGCATTCTCCCTCCATCACCATTGTCCCTCACTACTTAATTATTCCTATGAGCATATACATATGTTATTTCCCCATCCTTTAGGAAACTTCTCCTAACCCCACTTTCTCTGCCAGCTACTGCCTTGATTCTCTGCTTGGCAGAAAAACTCCTCAAAAGAGTTATCTGTATGTTCCATAGGGCCCATGAAACCACCGTCCATATAAATTTATGGAATATTTTATCTCTCCAGAAGGTTTCCTCATGCCCCTCCCTAGTCAACACACCCTCAAAAGGTAATCACTATTCTGACTTCCATCATTATTTGTTTTGCCTAAACTACAAATAAATGCATCATCAGTATGTACTGTTTGTTGTGACTACTTTCACTTAATATAATGTCTGTAATATTCATCTGTTTTGTTGCAAGTATCAGTAGTTTTTTTTAATTAAATTACTATGTAGTATTCCATTGAATAGCCTCTTTTGTGACAGACCTCTTCAGGAATTTCGCTCATTTTAAAAAGTTGGATTATTGTCATTTTCTTACTGATTTAGAGATGTTGGACGTACGTGTCATGAAGATCTCTCAGTCTGTGATTTGCCTTTTTACCTGCTTAATTGTGTCTTTTGATGGGTATGGTTCTTAATTTTAATGAAGTCAGTCTTTTATGGTTAGTATTTTTTGTCTTCTATTTAGGACTGTCTCGAGGAAATTTTCCTGTTTTACTCTAAAAGCTTTATTGTTTTACACATTTAGAACTGTGATATATCTCAAATTAAATTTTGTATACCCTGTTTGGTAGGGGTCAAGTTCCATTTTGTTCCATAAAATATCCACGTGTTCCAATACCCCTTATTGCAAGGCTATTCATTCCCTTATAGACTTGCATTGATATCTGTCATAAACTGGGCCTTTTTCTGACTATTCTCTTCCATTGGTCTATTTGTATATCCTGTGCCAATCCTACACTGTCTTAACTTCTGTAACTTTGTACTATGTCTTGAATTCAAATACGTTCTTCTCAAGCTTGACTGGGTTCTTCTGGTCCTGATGTTTTTTGATACTACAAAGTAATACATATTGATGCACCCAATGCAGATAAGGCCAATTTTATGTTATCAGCAATCAGTTGATAGGAAAAAAAATATCTATATGGTGCTTGAAAAAATATTTTGAAAAGCCTCACATGGCAAAATCTCACCAATAGTATTTTAAGTGTCCATAGTTCACCTATTCTCATTCCTTCATTCTCCCCAGTCCAATCATGTGTGGAAATGTACCAGTTTTTAAAGTGAGCGTGAAGTTATTTCTTTATACCAGGTCCATAATGTTCATTTTGAGAATAGTGGTAAGAAGTGGAGGGTTAACAATGATTATCTATGACAAAAGCACAGAATAAAGGTATAGGTAACAAACCCCCGGCTTTATCCCATGTTTTATCATTGACAGCACCAGGATCTATTAATAATGTATTGAGAAACTTTACATCTATATCAGTGGTTCTCAACTGGGTGGGGGGTGATTTTTACTTCCTGGGGGACATTTGACAACATCTGGAACATTCTTTTGGTCACAACTGGGGCAGGAAGTGGGACAGAGAGGAAGGTGCTTCTGACTTCTAGTGGGTCCAGACCTAGAATGTTGCTCAACACCCTACACTGCACCAGACAGCAACGGATTATCCAGCCGAAGATGTCAGTCTGCAGAGATTAAGAAACCCTGATCTAGATGGTCACATCTTTCTCCAACAAAAAGATATTCAGGTAAGTAACTCTCCCATTTAATTCTGCTATGGTGTGTGCAAATCAAGAGAGCAAGCAGACAGCAGATGCCTTGATGAGTCAATACGCTACAGTGGGGTGAGAGGTAGGATTTAAATGTTAAGATAAATCACACCAGTTTACCAGAGAAGAAAATCAAGAACTGAAGGAGAGGGTAATGTGAACTAAGGGGTCACAGTACCCCCCCACATACCATGGAGATTAAAGTTGACAAACTCTCTCTCACTTCTGTGGGAAACTATTCTCTCCTGACACATACTTGTTATGTGGAAGGGGATGGAGATATGCTGCCCTACTCTCAGATGCTCAGAGGGAAATGGGTTTTTGGTAGCTACAATCTGCAGCTAGAGTCTACATGTCTACATATTGTTCTTTAATAGCCCCTTATATTTTTCCTGCTCTTCTGCTCTCTCTGTCAATTGTTCCTTGTCTCTCCTAGAGTTTAGAATCCCAGGTTTTGGAACCACCCATGTTTTTTTCTATTGGGTCATTTCCGTTAGCATACAAATATGACACTATTATGTCTACCACCTTTGCTTGAATCATTTCTCTGTTCCCCTTTTCAGCAAACCTCAAAAAGGCTCTGTTTACTCATTGTATCCAATTTCTTTCTTCCAATTTTTCCTGAAGTCACTTAAATAAGGCTCAGCCTACCTTCTGCCTTGTCTCCCTAATTCCATCTGTGCTCGACGTTCTATTCTCAACACAAACAGCCAGAATGAGCTTTTAAATATGCAATGGCTTTCTTCAGAACACTGCAATAGCTCTTCATTTCTTAAAATAAGAGCCAACGTTCTTTCATATCTATAAGGCCATGTGTGATCTGGCCCCATTTACTCCTTTGATTTTCTGTCTCCCAGTCCTCTCCTTACTCATTTCACTTCAGCCACTCTGGTCTTTTTGATGTTTCTGGGACTATCCCAGACTCAAGATCTTTGTACTGCTTTTTCGTTTGCCTGGAACCCTCTTCCTCCAGATGTTCATATGGTACACTCTGTTATATCCTCAAGTCATTTCTCAATGAAGTCTATCCTACTATAACCCTTTAAATTATAAATACTCCATGTTGCATTCCCAGATCTGTTTCTTCCCATACTGCTCATCAACTTTTACAATTGTTTATTCAACATTTATTGATTACCTACCGTGTGCCAGGCATAGTACTAGTTGCTGGGGATACATCAGTGAACAAAATAGACAAAAATATCTTCCTTCATAGAGCTTATATTTCAGAGGGAGGAGACAGATAAACACAATAAGGAAATCATGTGGTTTTAGTAAAAAGACAAATTAACAGTGGATAATCATCAGAATAATTTCGCAATTAAAAAAACCCACTGATTCCTGGGTCTCACTTCAGACGTACTGAATCAGAGCCATTAGAGTGAGGCCTAGGCGTGGGGCCTGTATTTTATAAAACTCTAGGTTATTCAGAAAGATTGAGATAAATGCTTTAGAGTATAATTATGTCTCAGAACCAAGGATAATGGCACATTTGCTCCTTTCTCTAACAATTTATTCACATTATACTTATATCTTGACAGAGAGGAAAAAAGAGATAACCACGGGGAAATAAGTATTCTAAGATTTACGTTTCTGGATGATTTTTTTCTGGGCCAAGATTTTCCCACTGTATGGGCATTATTTGGGAAAATAGTCATTAGGGAAATGGTGAGGGCAGACCATCATTCAGGAAGAGGAACTCTCACTTTCACAGCCTGGGTGAGAGGCAATTATCTTTTTTTTAAAAAAAAATATTTATTTATTTATTTATTTGGCTACACTGGGTCTTAGTTGCGGCATGCGGGATCTTTGTTGTGGCATGCGGACTCTTAGTTGCGGCATGTGGGATCTAGTTCCCTGACCAGGGATTGAACCCGGGCCCCCTGCATTAGGAGCGTGGAGTCTTAGCCACTGGACACCAGGTTAAAGTAATGAAAAAGATCCATTATGAGGAAAGAAAGGTTTTGGAGAGGTAGGTACCTTTCAGCAATTCTGTTGGGAGGAAATTATATGAAACTTGGTATTAGTTATCTATTGAGTAAAAAAAATGACCCTAAAACTCAGTGACTTAAAAAAACAAACATTTATTATTGTATAGTTTCTGTGGGTCAGAAATAAAGGAGTGGCTTAATTGGATGGTTTAGCTTGGGATGTCTCATGAGGTCGCAGGCAAAACATTGGCTGTGGTTGTGGTCATCTGGAATCTCACTGGTATTTAAGGATCCATCGCCGAGATGGTTCATTCACATGGCCGTTGGTAGGAGACTTTAGCTCTTCATTATGTAAGCCTCTCCGTAGGGCTGCTTGCATGACCTTACGACATGGCACCTGCCTTCCCCCAGAGCAAGTGATTCGAGAGAGAACAATACAGAAGCTGCAACTGCAACATCTTTTATGACTTAGGCTTAGAAATCACGACCTATTATTTTTTGCAATATCCTATGGCTACCTAATATGGGAGGAGGCTACCCAAGGTCATGTATACCAGGAGGCAGTGATCATTGGGGGCCAGTTTGGAGGCTGGCTATTATACTTGGGGTATTGTCATTATGGATGGCCCCTGCTTGTTGATTACTTTACTTTTCCACATCTGTAATGAACACAGTATTATAACTTATTCTACAGTAGAAAAACAGAAAAAGTGATAAAATAACCTCAGCAGCTGCCTATGCCTTAAGAGATTTCCTATAGGAGACCGAAGTGAAATTAACCTTCTCTTCTCCTTAAGATTACCCAGGTTGTCCCATAAAGGACAGTTAGAATCCAGTAGCAAATTAATGCAGTAACAGTCTATGCCCTCATTGGATTCATACCAGGAATATAAGGAAAATTACTAAGGCAACAATAATAACTAACTAGATTAATAGATAAAGGAGAGAAATGATAGGAGTATCTTTGCAGATGTGTACAGGCATTTTGCAAAATTTGACATTCTTGACTTTAAAAAAAATCTTAATATCACAAGAATTGATAGACATTTCCTTAACATATTTTTTTAAGAATTCATGTATAGGCTGGACTGGGCTCTTATCTTAGAGGTTCTGGAGAAGAATCCTCTTCCAGCCTTTTCAGGTTGTTGGCAGCATTCTGTTCCTTGTGGTTGTAGGACTGTCATTCCCATTTCCTTGCTGGCTGTCAGCTGGGGGCTGCTCTCAGCTCCCAGAAGCTGTTCATATTCTTTACCACATGGCCGACTCCATCTTCAAAGGCAGAAATGGCATGTCAAATCCTTCACATATTTGGAATCTCTCTGACTTCTACTACCAGCTGGAGAAAACTCTATGCTTTTATAGGGCTCATGTGATTAGGTTAAGCCCTCCTAGGTCCTCTCTCTGGCTTAAGGTCTACAGATTAATACACTTAACTGCACCTGTCAAATCCTTTTGCTATGTAACTTATATAATGATGGGGAAACCATTAGAGGACAGAGACCATGGAGGACATTAGAATTCTGCCTGCAACAGAAGTTTAGAAGAACAAGGACAGGATTCTGAAGGTGGAGTGTACAATAAACAGAGAAGTGACATGAGACTATACAGAAATTTTAACATGTTCTTCCTCTGTAATTTAAATATAGTCTCAGGATTTCCCTGGTGGTCCAGTGGCTGAGGCTCCATGCTCCCAATTCGGGGGGACCCGGGTTTGATCCCTGGTCAGGGAACTAGATCCCACATGCATGCTGCAACTAAGAAGTCTACATGCCATGGTGAGGATCCCGTGTGCCACAAATAAGACCCAGCGCAGAAAAAAAAAAAAAATTAATAAGTATAGTCTCAGTGGGGAAAAAAATTGTTCTCATATACAAAATTAAAAGAAAACAAAAGGAGGGCTGTAAGTTACGAATATTAAATTGCACATTTTTGAAACTGTCACAATATTAAATTGCACATTTTTGAAAGTGTCACTAACCACTTCTGTCATTAATTATATGAATTATATGAAGACTATTCTGAAGTTCTATTCTCTGACCATTACAAGATTTTTATGTGGGTTAATTTGGAGATGTGTTTCTTAAAAACATTTACAACTGGTGAGAACCTACTGTATAGTACAGGGAACTCTACTCAGTGCTCTGTGGTGACCTAAATGGGAAGGAAATCTAAATAGAGGGGATATAGGTGTATGTATAACTGACTCACTTTGCTGTACAGCAGAAACTAACACAATATTATAAAGCAACTATATTCTAATAAAAATTAATTAGAAAAAACATTTACAAATCTTTTTTTGAGTATTTTCTTTTTGAAGTATAGTTGATGTACAATATTATGTAAGTTACAAGTGTACGAGGTAGTGATTCATAATTTTTAAAGGTTATACTCCATTTATAGTTATTATAGAATATTGGCTATATTCCCTGTGTTGTATACTATATCTTTGTACCTTATTTTATTTTATTTTTTTATTGAAGTATTGTTGATTTATAGTGTTTCAAGTGTACAGCAAAGTGATTCAGTTTTATATGTGTGTGTGTGTGTATATATATATACATATATATATATATATATATTCTTTTTCAGATTCTTTTCCATTATAGGTATTACAAGATACTGAATACAGTTCCCTGTGCTATACAGTAGGTCCTTGTTCCTTGTAGCTTATTTTATACATAATAGTTTTTATCTCCTAATCCCCTACCCCTATACTGCCCCTACCCCCTTACAAATCTTTCTTAATGACTATCTCTTTTAAAAAGTGGTTTTTACACAGAAAAAAAGAACTATGAAATTAGAAGTATGTTTATTTTGCTTTTCTTAACCCATTGGTACAAAATGGATCACTGAGGCCTTTTTCAAGGGACTACTGGAAATCATTCAGGTACACTATAATTAACCATCTCACAATATTCCAAAGTAATAGAAAGTATGTGACTAATTCTATTCTGATAGGAGACAGTAATGCCACATGACAATTATTCAAACATTTTAAAAGTATTTTTTTAAATGGAGGTTGATTAAATTAAAGTTTAGAAATTTCTAAATGAAAAAAGGTATTAGGGATTACTAAATAAACATGAACAGGTTTTGTGGAGTGCTTACACTGTATAGGAGGGGTCCTCAACGCCCAGGCCGCGGAAGGGTGCCTTGTCTGTTAGGAACCGGGCTGCACAGCAGGAGGTGAGCAGCCAGTGAGCAGGCGAAGCTTCATCTGCCGCTCCCCATCGCTCGCATTACCTCCTGGACCATCCCCCCGCCAACCCCGCGCCAACTCCCGTCCGTGAAAAAATTGTCTTCCACGAAACCGATCTCTGATGCCAAAAAGGTTGGGGACTGCTGTTGTATAGTGTATTATTTTATGTTCTAAGGATCAGTTGTTAGATAAATTGTCCAAAATACATAATCTATGACACAGAGTATCCAAGTTCATACTATCTCAACCCGTTATATCTTGATCCTTAGATACAGAGGGCTTCAGTGTGTTACTCAGAAGCGAACATCTTTGTCCTAAATTTTCATACATTCAAACATAATCTGAATAACAGTAGCCTGAAGAAAAAGAAATTTCACTACACCATTCACCAATTACAAGCCTCCCATTATGCACACACCACCAAGTTTTAAAAAATGTTCTGATAACATCAACTGGAAAGGAATGGAAATGGATAAGAACGCACTTTGTATCCACCTGGGTTTTCTCTGTTTCACTTTCATAACAGGTTTTCCATAATAATTTCCAAAGTTTTTATGAGGCCGAACAAAGGCAGCATGTCAGAATAGAGTACTGGGGGAACCTGGGTTTCTGGTCCTGATGGCTATTACTTTCTTGGGCAATCTTGAACAAAGTCTCTTAACCTTTCTCTGGTCCTAGTTTTACAACCAATAGAATACCCTGAATTAGATCATTGTTTCTCCTAGTGTGTTCCATTCATGAATGTTAAATGCTAAAGAAAGTTTGGGAAAACTGTATTAAATCAAGCTGAAGAGGTTTCTTTAGTGCAGGGCTTCTTAGAACCTTTAATGTGCCAGTGTGTATTGTGAATTTCCAAGGGAGAAATACATTATTCAGGATCTTCTAAACTTGCATGACTATACAACTCTTTTATTGAAAGCACTTAATAGAAACACTGTTGAGAAATGCTGAACCAAGAAATTTATGAAAAATACCATGATTCTATAATGATATCCAGGCCATTGTTCTAATCCTTTAGGGACCATATTCACATCTCAGTATCAGACTTTAAGTCTACTGTCACAGAAATTTGTCCAGGGAGTAAGAGATGCAGGTAAATGGGCTTACAAATTTTTAGTAATGTAGACTTGAATCCTAAAATATGTCAGAAGAGACACATGGAGACTTATACCATTACTGACATTATTACCATTTATGGGTAAAATATAATTTTTCTGACCACAGGAATGAACAATTTTAGACTTTACATTAATATTTTGCTCTGACTTTACTGAAGTTGTTAAAATAAAAGTAAATTGTTTGGCAAACTTATGGTTACCAGGGGGTGAGGGAGGGATAGATAAATTGGGATTGACATATATACACTACTATATATAAACTACATAAGTGATAAGGACCCACTATACAACACAGAGAACTCAACTCAGTACTCTATAATGGCCTATATGAAAAAAGAATCTAAAAAAGAGTGGATATATGTATATATATAACTGATTCACTTTGCTGTACACAACACTGTAAATCAACTATACACCAATAAACATTTTTTTAAGTAAATTGTTTTTTTAAAAGGATGATTGTTAAAACTATTAAAGCAAGAAAAAGATTTATGAGACCAGCAGTCTTTAATAACAAATAGTCTTTTTTTTTTTTGGCTGCACCGCGGCATGTGGGATCTTAGTTCCCCCATCAGGGATCAAACCCGTGTCCCCTTCATTGGAAGCATGGAGTCTTAACCACTGGACCGCAGGGAAGTCCCCAGATAATAAACAGATTTTCCATTAACTCTTCCTGCCAAGGTTTTTGAGGAGTGACATGTTTGCACATCATTTGCAGTTTTAAAGGATTATTTTTATACCTGCTAAGCTGCTCCACTGTTACTTTTTGGTATTCATTTGAAGTACATTGTAACCATAATGATATCTGTTTTGAACACATTTTATTGACACTGGATTCAACTTCCTGTGGTGCTCCTTTGAAAGACATTTTTGATCACTGTTTCTCAGATTATTGTATTTAATGGGTCAGTAAGATATATATTTCTAAAATTGCGGAGGGGAGTTTCCCAACCATTTAATTTTGCCAAATGGGGCAAAATGAAAGCAACTAACAAAGATAGTTAATAGAAAAATAGAAAAAAATAGTAAATGGAAAAATAGTTTCTATTAAGTGCTTTTCAGTGAAAGAGTTGTATAATCAGGCAAGTGTAGAAGATCCTGAATAATGTATTTCCCCCTTGGAAATTTAAAAGTGACTAGCAAACCCCCCCCCCCAAACAAGCAAACAAAAAAAGAACCAGCATCTACTGTCTCCATAAGGTGAAAAAAAGAACATTTTAACATCACAAATTTAAAAAGGGCATAACATCAGAATAAAAGAGTTATTTCAATTTTAGCTTCATAAAAAGTTAAGTGCGTTGCTCCCATTTCCCTCAGTTTCACATGGACAAGGAACAATTTTATTACAAAACTCGTTTGGTCCAGGGAACAGCCACTGTTTCTGATAGAGTGTGAGGGACTTCCTTGCCTGGGAGGCTGGGGTCCTGGCAGGTACATGTGCATGGCTGAGGGAGTGCTTCAGAAGCCGCTTCTAGGCTGCAGCGTCTGAGAGAAGAGGTGGGTTTAGTTTGTTTGGTTTTGTTTTGTTTTGTTTTTTCTTAACGTTTTTATTGGAGTATAATTGCTTTACAATGGTGTGTTAGTTTCTGCTTTATAACAAAGTGAATCAGTTATACATATACATATGTTCCCATATCTCTGCCCTCTTGCGTCTCCCTCCCTCCCACCCTCCCTATCCCACCCCTCTAGGTGGTCACAAAGCACCGCGCTGATCTCCCTGTTCTATGCGGCTGCTTCCCACTAGCTATCTATTTTACGTTTGGTAGTGTATATATGTCCATGCCACTCTCTCACTTTGTCCCAGCTTACCCTTCCCCCTCCCCATATCCTCAAGTCCATTCTCTAGTAGGTCTTTGTCTTTATTCCTGTCTTACCCCTAGGTTCTTCATGACATTGTTTTTTTCTTAGATTCCATATATATGTGTTAGCATACGGTATTTGTCTTTCTCGTTCTGACTTACTTCACTCTGTATGACAGACTCTAGGTCCATCTACCTCACTACAAATAACTCAATTTCATTTCTTTTTATGGTTGAGTAATATTCCATTGTATATATGTGCCACATCTTCTTTAGCTATTCATCCGATTATGGACACTTAGGTTGCTTCATCTCCTGGCTATTGTAAATAGAGCTGCAATGAACATTTTGGTACATGGCTCTTTTTGAATTATGGTTTTCTCAGGGTATATGCCCAGTAGTGGGATTGCTGGGTCATATGGTAGTTCTATTTGTAGTTTTGTAACGAACCTCCATGCTGTTCTCCATAGTGGCTGTACCAATTCACATTCCCACCAGCAGTGCAAGAGTTTCCTTTTCTTCACACCCTCTCCAGCATTTATTGTTTCTAGATTTTTTCATGATGGCCATTCTGACTAGTGTGAGATGATATCTCATTGTAGTTTTGATTTGCATTTCTCTAATGATTAATAATGTTGAGCATTCTTTGATGTGTTTGTGGGCAATCTGTATATCTTCTTTGGAGAAATGTCTGTTTAGGTCTTCTGCCCATTTTTGGATTGGGTTGTTTGTTTTTTCGTTATTGAGCTGCTTGTAAATTTTGGAGATTAATCCTTTGTCAGTTGCTTCATTTGCAAATATTTTCTCCCATTCTGAGGGTTGTCTTTTGGTCTTGTTTATGGTTTCCTTTGCTGTGCAAAATATTTTAAGTTTCATTAGGTCCCATTTGTTTATTTTTGTTTTTATTTCAGTTTCTCAAGGAGGTGGGTCAAAAACGATCTTGCTGTGATTTATGTCATAGAATGTTCTGCCTATGTTTTCCTCTAAGAGTTTGATAGTGTCTGGCCTTACATTTAGGTCTTTAATCGATTTTGCGTTTATTTTTGTGTATGGTGTTAGGGAGGGTTCTAATTTCATTCTTTTACATGTAGCTGTCCAGTTTTCTGAGCATCACTTATTGAAGAGGATCTCTTTTCTCCAATGTATATTCTTGCCTCCTTTATCAAAGATAAGGTGGCCATATGTGTGTGGGTTTATCTCTGGGCTTTCTATCCTGTTCCATTGATCTATATTTCTGTTTTTGTGCCACTACCATATTCTCTGAAGTCAGGGAGCCTGATTTCTCCAGCTCTGCTTTTCTTTCTAAAGATCGCTTTGGCTATTCAGGGTCTTTTGTGTTTCCATACAAATTGTGAACTTTTTTCTTCTAGTTCTGTTTAAAAATGCCAGTGGTAGTTTGATAGGGGTTGCATTGACTCTGTAGATTGCTTTGGGTAATACAGTCATTTTCACAATGTTGATTCTTCCAAACCAAGAACGTGGTATATCTCTCCATCTATTTGTATCATTTTTAATTTCTTTTATCAGTGTCTTATAGTTTTCTGCATACAGGTCTTATGTCTCCTTAGGTAGGTTTGTTCCTAGGTATTTTATTCTTTTTGTTGCAATGGTAAATGGGAGTGTTTTCTTAATTTCACTTTCAGATTTTTCATCATTAGTGTATAGGAATGAAAGAGATTTCTGTGCATGAATTTTGTATCCTGCTACTTTACCAAATTCATTGATTAGCTCTTGTAGTTTTCTGGTAGCATCTTTAGGATTCTCTATGTATAGTATCACGTCATCTGCAAACAGTGACAGTTTTACTTCTTCGTTTCTGATTTGGATTACTTTTATTTCTTTTTGTTCTCTGATTGCTGTGGCTAAAACTTCAAAAACTATGTTGAATAACAGTGGTGAGAGTGGGCAACCTTGTTTTGTTCCTGATCTTAATGGAAATGCTTTCAGTTTTTCGCCATTGAGGATGATGTTGGCTATGGGTTTGTCACATATGGCCTTTATTATGTTGAAGAAAGTTCCCTCTATACCTACTTTCTGCAGGGTTTTTATCATAATGGTGTTGAATTTTGTCAAAAGCTTTCTCTGCATCTATTGAGATGATCATATGTTTTTTCTCCTTCAATTTGTTAATATGGTGTATCACATTGATTGATCTGTGTATACTGAAGAATCCTTGCATTCCTGGGATAAACCCCACTTAATCATAACGTATGATCCTTTTAATGTGCTGTTGGATTCTGTTTGCTAGTATTTTGTTGAGGATTTTTGCATCTTTGTTCATCAGTGATATTGGCCTGTAGTTTTCTTTCTTTGACATCGTTGTGTGGTTTTGGTATCAAGGTGATGGTGGCCTCGTAGAATGAGTTTGGGAGTGTTCCTCCTTCTGCTATATTTCGGAAGAGTTTGAGAAGGATAGGTGTTAGGTCTTCTCTAAATGTTTGATAGAATTCGCCTGTGAAGTCATCTGGTCCTGGGCTTTTGTTTGTTGGAAGATTTTTAATCACAGTTTCAATTTCAGTGCTTGTGATTCGTCCGTTTATATTTTCTATTTCTTCCTGGTTCAGTCTCGGAAGGTTGTGCATTTCTAAGCATTTGTCCATTTCTTCCAGGTTGTCCATTTTATTGGCATAGAGTTGCTTGTAGTAATCTCTCATGATCCTTTGTATTTCTGCAGTGTCAGTTGTTACTTCTCCTTTTTCATTTCTAATTCTATTGATTTGAGTCTTCTCCCTTTTTTCTTGATGAGTCTGCCTAATGGTTTATCAATTTTGTTTATCTTCTTAAAGAACCAGCTTTTAGTTTATTGATCTTTGCTATCGTTTCCTTCATTTCTTTTTCATTCATTTCTGATCTGATCTTTATGATTTCTTTCCTTCTGCGAACTTTGGGGTTTTTTGTTCTTCTTTCTCTAATTGCTTTAGGTGTAAGGTTAGGTTGTTTATTTGAGATGTTTCTTGTTTCTTAAGGTAGGATTTTATTGTTATAAACTTCCCTCTTAGAACTGCTTTTGCTTCATCCCATAGGTTTTGGGTCATCGTGTTTTCATTGTCATTTGTTTATAGGTATTTTTTGATTTCCTCTTTGATTTCTTCAGTGATCTCTTGGTTATTAAGTACTGCATTGTTTAGCCTCCATGTGTTTGTATTTTTTACAGAGTTTTTCCTGTAATTGATATCTAGTCTCCTAGCGTTGTGGTCAGAAAAGATACTTGATAGGATTTCAATTTTCTTAAATTTACTAAGGCTTGATTTGTGACCCAAGATATGATCTATCATGGAGAATGTTCCATGAGCACTTGAGAAGAAAGTGTATTCACTTGTTTTTGGATGGAATGTCCTATAAATATCAATGAAGCCCATCTTGTTTAATGTATCATTTAAAGCTTGTGTTTCCTTATTTATTTTCATTGTGGATGATTTGTCCATTGGTGAAAATGGGGTGTTAAAGTCCCCTAATATGATTGTGTTACTATCGATTCCCCCTTTTATGGCTGTTAGTGTTTGCCTTATGTATTGAGGTGCTCCTATGTTGGGTGCATAAATATTTACAATTGTTACATCTTCTTCTTGGATTGATCCCTAGATCATTATGTAGTGTCCTTCTTTGTCTGTTGTAATAGTCTTTGTTTTAAAGTCTATTTTGTCTGATATGAGAATTGCTACTCCAGGTTTCTTTTGATTTCCATTTGCATGGAATATCTTTTTCTATTCCATCACTTTAGGTTTGTATGTGTCCCTAGGTCTGAGGTGGGTCTCTTGTAGACAGCATATATACGGGTCTTGTTTTTGTATCCATTCAGCCAGTCTGTCTTTTGGTTGGAGCATGTCATCCATTTACATTTAAGGTAGGTATTAATATGTATGTTCCTATTACCATTTTCTTAATTGTTTTGGGTTTGTTATTGTAGGTCTTCCTTCTCTTGTGTTTCTTGCCTAGAGAAGTTCCTTTAGCATTTGTTGTAAAGCTGGCTTGGTGGTGCTGAATTTTCTTAGCTTTTGCTTCTCTGTAGAGGTTTTAATTTCTCCATCGAATCTGAATGAGAACCTTGCTGGGTAGAGTAATCTTGGTTGTAGGTTTTTCTCCTTCATACTTTAAATATGTCCTGCCACTCCCTTCTGGCTTGCAGAGTTTCTGCTGAAAGATCAGCTGTTAACCTTGTGGGGATTCCCTTGTGTGTTATTTGTTGTTTTTCCCTTGCTGCTTTTAATGTTTTTTCTTTGTATTTAAATTTTGTTTAATACGTGTCTTGGCGTGTTTCTCCTTTTTATTTATCCTGTATGGGACTCTCTGTGCTTCCTGGACTTGATTAACTATTTCCTTTCCCATATTAGGTAAGTTTTCAACTATAATCTCTTCAAATATTCTCTCAGTCCCTTTCTTTTTCTCTTCTTCTTCTGGGACCCCTATAATTCAAATGTTGGTGCATTTAATGCTGTCCCAGAGGTCTCTGAGACTGTCCTCAATTCTTTTTTTTTCTTTTTTCTGCTTTGCAGTAGTTATTTCCACTATTTTATCTTCCAGGTCACTTATCCGTTCTTCTGCCTCAGTTATTCTGCTACTGATCCCTTCTAGAGAATTTTAAATTTCATTTATTGTATTTTTCATCACTGTTTGTTTGCTCTTTAGTTCTTCTAGGTCCTTGTTAAACGTTTATTTTATTTTCCCCATTCTATTTCCAAGATTTTGGATCATCTTTACTATAATTATTCTGAATTCTTTTTCAGATAGACTGCCTATTTCCTCTTCATTTGTTAGGTCTGGTGGGTTTTTGCCTTGCTCCTTCACCTGCTGTGTGTTTCTCTGTCTTCTCATTTTGCTTAACTTACTGTGTTTGGGGTCTCCTTTTCGCTGGCTGCAGGTTTGTAGTTCCCGTTGTTTTTGGTGTCTGCTCCCAGTGGCTCAGTTTGGTTCAGTGGGTTGTGTAGGCTTCTTGGTAGAGGAGACTCGTGCCTGTGTTCTGGTGGATGAGGCTGGATCTTGTGTTTCTGGTGGGCAGGTCCACATCTGGTGGTGTGTTTTGTGGTGTCTGTGGCCTTATTATGATTTTAGGCAGCCTCTCTGCTAATGGATGGGGTTGTGTTCCTGCCTTGCTAGTTGTTTGGCATAGGGTGTCCAGCACTGTAGCTTGCTGGTTGCTGCGTGGAGCTGGGTCTTGGCGTTGAGCTGGAGTTTGGGAGTTTTTCGCCGTTTGATATTACGTGGAGCTGGGAGGTCTCTTGTGGACCCGTGTCCTGAACTTGGCTCTCCCACCTCAGAGGCACAGCCCTGTCGCCTGGCTGGAGCACCAAGAGCCTGTCATCCACACGGCTCAGAATAAATGGGAGAAAAAAAAGAAAGAAAGAAAGAAAGAAGATAAAATAGAATTTAAAAAATAAAGTTATTAAACTAAAAAATAATTATTAAAAAATTTTTAAGTAATAAAAAATTTTTTTAATTAAAAAAAGAAGAGAACAACCAAACCAAAAAAAAAAAAAGAAATCCACCAGTGATAACAAATGCTAAAAACTATACTAGAAAAACAAACAACAACAACAAAAAGACCGGACAGACATAACCCTAGGACAAATGGTAAAAGCAAAGCTATACAGACAAAATCACACACAGAAGCACACACATACACACTCACAAAAAGAGAAAAAGGGGAAAAAATATATATACCCTTGCTCCCAAAGTCCACCTCCTCAATTTAGGATGATTCGTTGTCTATTCATATATTCCACAGCTGCAGGGTACATCAAGTTGATTGTGGAGCTTTAATCCGCTGCTTCTGAGGCTGCTGGGAGAGATTTCCCTTTCTCTTCTTTGTTCTCACAGCTCCCAGGGTCTCAGCTTTGCATTTGGCCCTGCCTCTGCGTGTAGGTCGCCGGAGGGCATCTGTTCTTCGCTCAGACAGGTCGGGGTTAAAGGAGCCGCTGATTCGTGGGCTCTGGCTCACTCAGGGGCGGGGGGGGGGGGGGGGGGGGGCGCCTGCGTCGGCAGAGGCCGGCGTGACGTTACACCAGCCTGAGGCGTGCCGTGCGTTCTCCCGGATGTTGTCCCTGGATGCTGGGACCGTGGCAGTGGCGGGCTGCACAGGCTTCCCGGAAGCGGGGTGTGGAGGGTGACCTGTGCTCGCACACAGGCCCCTTGGTGGCGGCAGCAGCAGCCTTAGCATCTCATGCCCGTCTCTGGAGCTCCTTTAAGCTGCGCTCTTAATCCCCTCTCCTCGAGCACCAGGAAAGGAAGAGGGAAGAAAAGTCTCTTGCCTCTTCGGCAGGTCCAGACTTTTCCCCGGACTCCCTCCCGGCTAGTCGTGGCGCACTAACCCCCTGCAGGCTGTGTTCACGCCGCCAACCCCAGTCCTCTCCCTGCGGTCTGACCGAAGCCCGAGCCTCCACTCCCAGCCCCGCCCGCCCCGGCGGGTGAGCAGACAAGCCTCTCGGCCTGGTGAGTGCTGGTCGGCCCCATCCTCTGTGCGGGAATCTCCGCTTTGCACTCCGCACACTGTTGCTGTGCCCTCCTCCGTGATTCCGAAGCTTCCCCCCTCCGCCACCTGCAGTCACCACCCGCGAAGGGGCTTCCTAGTGTGTGGAAAACTTTCCTCCTTCCCCACTCCCTCCAACTGGTGCAGGTCCCGACCCTATTCTTTTGTCTCTGTTTATTCTTTTTTCTTTTGCCCTACCCAGGTACGTGGGGAGTTTCTTGCCTTTGGGGAGGTCTGAGGTCTTCTGCCAGCGTTCAGTAGGTGTTCTGTAGGGGTTGTTCTACATGTAGCTGTATTTCTTATGTATTTGTGGGGAGGAAGGTGATCTCCGCATCTTACTCTTCCGCCATCTTGAAGCTCCCCTTGAGTTAATTTTTGTATTTTGCAAGGTAATGATCCAACTTCATTCTTCTGCATTTGGATATCCAGTTGTCCTTGCACCATTTGTTGAAAAGATTATTCTTTCCCCACTGAATTGTCTTGACATCCTTGTCAAAAATGTAAGGATTTGTTTCTGGCTTCTCAATTCTTTCCCATCGATCTATATGTCTATCTTTTTAAAAAATTTTATTTTATTTATTTTGTTTTTGGCTGTGTTGGGTCTTCGTTGTTGTGCGGGGGTTTTCTGTAGTTGTGGCTAGTGGGGGTACTATTCATTGCAGTGAGCAGGCTTCTCATTGCGGTGGCTTCTCTTGTTGTGGAGCACGGGTTCTAGGTGTGCAGGCTTCAGTAGTTGCAGCACACGGGCTCAGTAGTTGTGGCTCACGGGCTCTAGAGTACAGGATCAGTTCTTGTGGCACACAGACTTAGTTGCTCCGCAGCATGTGGGATCTTCCTGGACCAGCGATCAAACCATTGTTCCCTGCATTGGCAGGCGGGTTATTAATCACTGCGCCCCCAGGGAAGTCCCTATATGTCTATCTTTAAGCCAGTACTTCATTGTTTCGATTACTATAGTTTTGTTGTGGCTTGAATCTTTCAGTAATATAATTAACACAGTGCATTTAGTAGTCCTAGTGGTGAGCTGCAAGAGGCTGTCCTGGTGACCTCACGCAGCGTGGTCCAGATTTTTATTTGCTCCAAACTGGACTGGAACCTTTATTCACTTGGCACAGCAGGAATGTAGGAGGTGTACACAGGGACTGTGAAATTCCTTTAGGGCATAATAACATGGTGTGACGTTGACCAGACCTGTAAACTGAGCAGCTCTGAATACATACAGACAAAGCCACTAGCAGGATAAAGGGTGGGGGGGTGCTTTGGGTATCAGATATAAAATTCACACTTAGTTTGCTGTTTCTGAGAAGCTTTTAGAGATGCTCTCCCCAGACGCGCAGCCCAAGGGGCTGCAGTAAAGGCTACCCTTGCTTAGCCACTCTGCCTTCCAAGTCACTCCTCCTTGGCTCTCTGCTCCCAAGACTTGGCTCTGTGAGATCTTCTGTAGGTCTACAGTGGTAACATGCTCTTGGTGTCCATATAAACTAAGCCATTTTAAAAGGATACTTCATAGACACTTTTTAGACAATATGCTTATGCCATGGTTGTGTATCTTTAAAGAAATGGTTTTCTAGATGTGCTAAATCTTTATCTCCTTGGTCCAGATTTTCAGTGACGTTGGTCAGTTAAGCATTGTACACTTGAGGAACTGGCAGTGAAGAATACAATGAATATTAGCACAGTTTGGTACCACTGGCTTCATGCTAATGTGCTGTCTGTTTTACCTATCATGACTTCTGCACCATGAGTTCTAACGACAATAAATTTTGTAATTCCTTTCTGTCATAATTTCATAGATTATGATTTAATTTTTAGAGAAAACAGGTAGCATTTACACACAAGTCAAGAAACATTAGAAGAACCAGGGATGTAATATACAACATGATAAATATAACACTGCTTGCTGTATGTTATATAGAAAGTTAAGAGACTGAATCCTGAGAGTTCTCATCACAAGAAAAAAACTTTTCTATTTCTTTAATTTTGTACCTATAGGAGATGATGGATGTTCACTAAACTTATTGTGAGCATCACTCCTCAGTGTATGTAAATCAAATCTTTATGCTACACACCTTAAACTTATGCAGTGCTGTCAATTATATCATATAAATTATAGCATATAACTGGAAGAAAAAAAAGAATTGTATACTTGAATGGTAATTTTGAGTGAAATTCCAGAGGCTGAATATGGACTGTTACGAGTGAGAAACTCCTGGGACCACAGTGTTTGGGGAAAGTCCCCACAGTTTTGTGGTTCTTACCTCCAGGAATGCTACCAGATTTTCATGGTGGAGTTATGTATGTGAATGGTCTAGATACACCAGTTAAAGACAGAGATTGTTAACATGGAATTAAGAAAAACAAGACCTAACTATAAGAAACCCATTTTATATATAAAGACTGAGATTATAAATAAAGGGATGGAGAAAGATATACCATGATAACATTAACTAAAGAAACTTGGAGTGTCTATATTAATTTCAGACAAAGCTGACTTCTGAACAAGAAAGATTATCAGGAATAAAATGAGGCAGTTGGGCTTCCCTGGTGGCGCAGTGGTTGAGAGTCCGCCTGCCGATGCGGGGGACGTGGGTTCATACCCTGGTGCGGGAGAATCCCACATGCCGCGGAGCGGCTGGGCCCGTGGGCCATGGCCGCTGGGCCTGCGCGTCCGGAGCCTGTGCTCCGCAACTGGAGAGGCCACGGCAGTGAAAGGCCCGCGTACCGAAAGAAAAAAAAAAAGAGGCAGTACATCATGATGAAGGGTGTAATTCTCCAAGAAGACATAACAACCCTAAACAAGAATGCACCTAAATATGTACCAAAATACTTGAGTTAAAAACTGAGAGAACTGAAAGGAGTTATAGACAAATCCACTATTTTAAATAGAGGCTTCAACATCCCTCTATTAATAGCTGATGGATCAAGCGGGCAGTAAATCAGTAAGGATATGGATAACCTGAGTAGCGCTATCAATCAACTGGATCTTGTTTATTTTGTTAACATCTTTATTGGAGTATAATTGCTTTACGATGGTGTGTTAGTTTCTGCCTTATAACAAAGTGAATCAGCTATACATATACATATATCCCCATATCTCCTTCCTCTTGCATCTCCCTCCCACCCTCCCTATCCCACCCCTCTAGGTGGTCACAAAGCACCGAGCTCATCTCCCTGTGCTATGCGGCTGCTTCCCACTAGCTATTTATTTTACATTTCATAGTGTGTATATGTCAATGCCAATCTCTCACTTTGTCCCAGCATACCCTTCCCCCTCCCCGTGTCCTCAAGTCCATTCTCTAGTAGGTCTGCGTCTTTATTCCCATCCTGCCCCTAGGTTCTTCATGACCATTTTTTTTTTGCGGTACGCGGGCCTCTCACTCTTGTGGCCCAGCCACTCCGCGGCATGTGGGATCTTCCCGGACCGGGGCACGAACCCGTGTCCCCTGCATTGGCAGGCGGACTCTCAACCACTGCGCCACCAAGGAAGCCCCGTTTTTTTTTTTTTTTTTTTTTAGATTCCATATATATGTGTTAGCATACGGTATTTGTTTTTCTCTTTCTGACTTACTTCACTCTGTATGACAGACAAAAATATGGAACGCTTCACAAATTTGCGTGTCATCCTTGCGCAGGGGCCATGCTCATCTTCTCTGTATGGTTCCAATTTTAGTATATGTGCTCCCGAAGCGAGCACAATCAACTGGATCTTATTGACACCTGCAGACCACTCTATCCAACAACAGCAGAACATACATTCTTCTTAAGCTCATGCAACATTCGCCAAGATAGGCCACAAAACACACCTTAACAAACTTAGAAATCATACAAAGAATGTTCTCACCACAATGGAATTAAACTAGATATCAGTAGCAGAAATATAGCTGGATCATCCTCCAAATTATTTGGAAATTAAACAACACACTTCTGAATAACCCATGAGTCAAAGAAGAAGTCTCAAAAAAATCTAGAAATATTTTGAATTCTACTTGAAAGACATCTCAAAAGAAAAGACAGAAAAACTTGACAACACAAACAATAAAATGTTTGATTGTCAGAAAACATCACAAAGAAAATGGAAAGAAACAACAATCTGGGAAAAATATTTACAGCAAATATGACAAATACAACATACATATTTTTTAAAAGAAACAAAAATTTTTCCTATTACATTACCAAATAGGTAAAAAGTGATACTATTCCAGTAGCTATACATTTGAGATTAGTGCACTTTACTGAATGCATGCTAAAATCTATTTTTAAAAATTATATGCAAAGTTGATAGTTTAGTAAGAAAGGCACTTTCCAACTTTGTTAGTGATAATTTGTTGCAACTGTCCTAGAAAACAATATGGCTAGTAATCAAGAGCATTAATAATGTTCAAATACTTTAACCTAGGGTTTCCACTTCTAAAATATGACAAAAGTTTACACACAAAGACATGCCTTATATGAATGAAAACCTGGAGCACAGAAATCCACAGTAAACTAGTGCTTTTACAAATATCGTGATAAATCTGCTTGGTGAGATTTCAAGAAGCTATCAAATATTAGTTTACCAAGTTTTTAAATGATAGAACATGTTTTGAGAGTAAACAATATACAAAGTTATAGCTATAGAATAAATACAATTTTATGTTAAAATGAATAGAAAAAGAAAATAAGGAATTATGGCAGAGTAATTATTGCTGCTGTATTGCATCTATATATTAAAGTTATGGGTCATTTTGGTTTTTATTTTACTTCTTTATAATTTTTTGGTATATTCCATATTTTCTAAGTGAATCTTCAGTACTTTAATAATCAGTAATAAAACCAGTAAGTAAATAAACAAAAAGTTAACTCCCAGTTTCTGGAATCCTCTGTTTCCTGTTATTCCTCCTGCTAGACTCTTAAGCATCTTCCAAGGTACAGGTCAAAGGTCACCTCCTCTGTGATGTCTTCCTAGACCCTCAGAGTTAGTCACTCCCTCCTTTGTTTCTGTCAACTCTTTGCCTGCAGCTCTCTCCCTCATGCATCACAGTGACTCATTTATTTGTTGCTCCCACTAGACAGAGGATCAAGGGCCATGTTTTGTTGTCATCTTGTCTCCGTGGTAACCAGGACAGCATCTGGTACAAAATAGACATTTAATTCATCATTATTATGTTATTGACAGGTCACTTCACAATCCCCCTGATTCTCTTGGTTGCGATACATATCCTTCCCCAGCTGATATTCCTAAGAAAGCAAAGAACTAGGAAGGCGTGAGGGAAGAGACATTTCTCAGATCCATCGAGGATTGACTTCTGTTTTCCTGCTCATGGCCACATGATCCAAGGTGAGTGTCATTTCTCTCCCTGGGAGAAGAAATTACATCATCTTCTGAAACAGAATGAGTAATTTGTAGTTGATTCCTGCCACAGCTGAACTCTGATCTTTTGTTTTCTATAGTGAATGTGTTAGACTGTTCTAAATAAAATCAGTCAAAAACTTTTAGGTGAAAACATCCTTATGTCTTAGATCTCTTCTCTAGCACCCTTAAGACCGGGTCCTGAGAGTAGCGTTTCTTGATTCAGGTCTGTAAAGCAGATAGGCCTAGATTTTCTCACTCCATGAATAGCTAGTAAGAAACTTTCCCACATGTTTTATGCTAGTGAGATGGTTACAAAATGTATTTGCCAGGTGGCAAAATGAGTCCCAAACTTTGATGATACTCAAGGCTGCTTTTCATGCTGAAAATGAAAACCAGGTAAAAAAAATGAGATAAAGGTGTACACGTTACTGAATGACACGAGATGAAAGTAAATGATCTTGAATTCAAAAAGGTGAGCTCTTATTCTATGCATATGTCCAACCCAATGACAGTGGGTTCTTTTTTCCTTGTGTGAAGTTTAATATTCTGGGTCAACTTAGCTAGGTTACAGTATCCAGATACTTGGTCAAACGTTATTCTAGATGTTTCTGTGAAGGTATTTTTTTAGTGAGATTAACATTTGAATGTTTATGTGATACACACACACACACACACACACACACACACACACACACACACACACACAATGGAATACTACTCAGCCATAAAGAGAATGAAATTTTGCCATTTGCAGCAACATGGATAGACTTGGAGGGCATTATGCTAAGTGAAATAAGTCAGAAAGAGAAAGACAAATACTATATGATATCACTTATATGTGGAACCAAAAAAATAAAACAGACTAGTGAACATAACAAAAAAGAAGCAGACTCACAGATTTAGAGAACAAACTAGTGGTTACCAGTGGGGAGAGGCAGTACAGGGGTAAGGGATTAAGAGGTACAAACTATTAGGTATAAAATAAGCTACAAGGATATATTGTACAAAACAGGGAATATAGCAAACATTTTATAATGACTATAAATGAAATGTAACCTTTAAAAAATATGAATCACTATATTGTACACCTGTAACATATAATATTGTATATCAATGATACTTCAGTTAAAAAATTAAAGTATTAAAAAAACTTAAATCTTTAACTTAAGCAGATTACCCTCCATAGTGTAGGTGGATCTTATCAAATCATATAAAGGCATTAATAGAAAAAGACTGACTTCCCCAAGCAAGAAGGAATTCTGCCTGCAGCCGGCTTTTGGACTCAAACTGCAGTTCCTCCCCGAGTCTCCAGCCTGCCAGCCTACCCTGCAGATTTTGGACTTGCTAAGCCTCCACATCATGTGAGCTTATTTCTTAAAATAAATCTCTCTCTCTATATATATACACATCCTGTAGCTTCTGTTTCTCTGGATAACCCTGACTAATACACCCTGCTACAGCTGAATTGTTAGATCAAGTGATACCCCTGTGGCATTCTACTACCGGGAAATAAATTTAATAAAGTTGTGTAAAACCATTTCAAGCTGTGGAGGAAAGGAGAGTACAATCCTTAGTTATTAACAAGGACATCTACCTCTTCAGGAATATTAACTATTTTACTGTTAGCCTTCTTTTTAAAGATAAACCCACTTTAACAGTGTACTAGATCTGTGATTTTCCTTGGATCTTCAAGCATGATGATACGGGAAATGTTGAATATCCCCAATCTTGCTTCAATTCATTGGTAACGGAGAGTAGCCAGATACAGCAACATCTACTTCTTGATCAGCCATCATCTCTACCGTGGTGACTTTAAGTGTTAGGGAATGATTCCGAATTCGTTTCATTGGTTGTTGTAACAAATAACCATAAACTGAAACAGAAATACTTTCTTCCACAGAAATCCAAAACAAGCTTCAAGGTGTCAGCAGGTCCATGCTCCCTCCAGAGGCTGTAGGGAACAATTCATTCCTTGCCTCTTCCAGCTTCTGATGGCTGCCAGCATTCCTTGACGTGTGGCTGCATCCCTCCAAATCTCTGCCTTCCCAGCCACATTAGTTGTCATTTCTCTTTCATCACCTTTAATCTGGAATAGTTTTGAAGTCCTCCCTTGACTCTCATGACCTTGAGAATTTTGGAGATCGGAGGCCAATCATTTTTTATAATATCCCTCAGTTTGGGTCTGTCTGATGCCTCCTCATGAGTAGATTCTGGTTATGTTTCTTTGGCAGGGATATCACAGAAGTGGTCCTGTGTGGCTCACTGCAGCCTGTTAGGGCACACATTTTATAATACTTTGTTCCATTACTGGTGATACTAACCATGATCACTTGGTTAGGATGGTGGTTGCCAGGCTTCTCCAATGTAAGTTTACTACGTCTTTCTTAATAATTGAGTATTTTGAGGGGTGGTACTTTGAGGTTATGTAAATGCCCTGTTCCTCATCAAACTTTCAATTTCCCCATTTATCTATCTAGATATTTGTATAATGAATTCCTATGTTGTTTCCTGGGTTTTAATTCATTACTCTCATTATTTATTTTGATGCTCTGACTCAGATATAGCCAGTAGCAGCCTCTTCAGACTGGATTCTGTTTCCTTTTGACATCATTTTTCTTTTTTTTTTGAGCACTTCCTTAGTTATGGCAGAATAGGATATTCCAGGCTCATTTCTTACTTTCCCTGTCTCAGCTTTGGAATCAGCTCTTTTCCCAAGGATTCCTGATTCCTTTAGTGTAGAATAGTATTTAGAAGCCAAGACCTGGTGCTGGGTGTGGTCATTTCCATTGGGAAGTTGCTACTCCCAAGCCCTTTCAAGAACGAGGCAATTTATATATATACACATGTTTACAATTATATTTATCTATCTACATATATTGAAAACCGTGTGTTCACATTAATATCTCCAATTCCAGTCCAACTAAACAGGGTCTATTCTAATCTTCTCCCTTTCCATATTTGTGACTCCCTTCTCTGATAGTGAGAAACTTGACTCCCACTATCCATAATATAGTTACTGATTTGACCAAGCCTCCTGGTCTTGCTCAGCCTCTGACACCCTGCTTTTTTTTTTTTTTGCGGTACGCAGGCCTCTCACTGTTGTGGCCTCTCCCGTTGCTGAGCACAGGCTCCGGACGCGCAGGCTCAGTAGTTGTGGCTCGCGGGCCCAGCCGCTCCGTGGCATGTGGGATCTTCCGGACCGGGGCACGAACCCGTGTCCCCTGCCTCGGCAGGCGGACTCTCAACCTGTGCCACCAGGGAAGCCCTGACACCCTGCTTTGTGTCATGACAGCTCCTCTTCACACCTTTGCCAAACACCTACCTTCCTCTGCCCCTTATAATGGCTTTCGGACTGAATTGTTTAGAAAAGAAAGGGAAGGGAAATGAAAGAGTAAGAGAAAAATAATATTCAGCCAATTTTTGTTAAATGTGCACTATGGGCAAAGGATTATGCTAGGTGCTCTTTGGGATACAAATAATAATAATAATAAAATGCATCAGAGCTTATAGATTTAGCAGTCAGCTGGGCTAGATTATACTGCGATAGCAAACGGCTCCTACCTCTCAGGGGCTTAATACCACAAAGGTCTATTTCTCACTCACATTTTGTGTCCTTCGTGTCTCTGCTCTGTCTCGTCTTTATTCCAGGACCAGGCTAAAGGAACAAACCATTCCTGAGATGTGCTAATCTGGGGATGGTCTTGCGGTAGAGGAAATAACAGGATGGTTGGAACCACATGATAAGTCCTAAAGCTTCTGACTGGAAGTTGCCTCTGTCATTTCTGCTCACATTTCACTGACCAGTGCAAGTTCTAAGACCAAACTTGACATTATCGGGGCAAAGAGGTACAATCTTTCTGCAGAGGGAGGAAGCGAATATTTGAAAAACAGTCATGCAATAAACCACGTAGATCTGTGGACCTGTACAGTTAACTACCAGGCACAATATAATAGAGGAAAATGCACACTCCATTTAATCCCACTTTACACTAAGATGGATAGGAAATATATAGCAAACTGAAGGGTATGGCCCTTATGCTATCAAGACATTTTGTGGTCTTGAAGGAAAAAAAGATTTCAGGTAAAAGTGAGAAATAGATAAAAATGGCAATAAGGACACTTGCCTGGGTAGGATAAGCAGAGGAAATAAGGAAAGCAGTACGTTCTTTAAGACCTGGAGAAGGAACATAAAGTAACATGTAACATTCCTGAGGAGGTCGATGTGCAAGTTAATAATCTAGGTTTGCGCCCTCCTCTCACCAACAGCCCTAGAGGGTTTTGTAGAGCTTTATCAGATTCATTTCCCAGCAGTGGGATCCCAGAGGGGTGTTTCTTGGACTAACAATTTATTTGTAACAGGGGAAGAAAAAACCCACTATCACTGGACTGGATATATAGGTAGGATAAAAAACGATATTTCAGATTTTTCCCAATTTAATGATTGAAAAATGGTATCTCAGTGTAGTTTTAATTCAGATTTCACTTATTATGAGTGAGGATGAGCATCTCTTATGTTTCTATGCCTCCATTTCCATCTCAGCGGGCTGTTTTTATTCATCCCCTACACCTATTTTTCTGTTGGGTTTTGAGTCTTTTTCTAATTGATTTCTAAGAAAGGTTGAGAAGGATTTTGTTGGTCTGGGCTGTGATGAGGAATTCTGCCAGAACTGTGCCAGGTGCTAGGGATGGATGGGACACAGCAAACGGGAAGACTCACCTGTTTCGAGTATTTGGGAAATAGCAACCAGCTCAAGGGTGGGACTTAGGGCTCATGGAGGCCCTGGAAGGAGCACAGTCCCATCCAGGGTAAAGAGAAGTTCTTAGCGTCAGGCTTTCTAGGAGCAGACGCTGAGATGGAGGTTCTTTTTCAAGCGATTAATTTCCAGAGTCCTCTCAGGAGAAGATGAGTGAGAGAACCAGGACAGGTCAAAGGAGGAAAACTAAGCTGGAATGTGGTCTCCGTGGGAGACTAGCTTCAGCTGGGCCCGATGGGAAGCTCCAGAGCATGAACTGCCCCCCAGAGCCGGCTGTCCCTCCCTTGAGAGAAGCAACTTGCTCTTTGTACTTTGTACTCCATTTCGGTAAGTCCTTGGTGGAAAAATGTAATATGGTACCATGAGATGCACAGTAATATATATATTTAGCAAAACCAAAACATTACACATTATTGGAAATCAAGTACCACCTGGTTGCCCTGAAATAGTAATTTATGAATGCATGTAAAAGCAAACTCAGATTTCATATCCACCTGGTAGGCGGTTCTGGCTGATACGTTTTATGAGCGGCACAAGAAGTATATACTGTTAACTTTGTTTAAGATTTCACTTTGAAGGATACATTCTAACAAATATAGCTCTATATACATGAGCCCTGCTTCTGGCTCCATTGTGCACTTAACAGAAAAACACACATGTTCATTTCCATATCTAAGTTGAAACTATTACCACGGTTTGTACAAATCTTACTACCCGACCTTCATTACAAGATGTGGAGGTGAAATAAATTCAGAATTTAGTTGTTTTTTTTTTAAAGTGGGGAGGACGCGGCTTCCAGGTCAAGACGGTTTGGGTTTGTTGGAGAGCAGGCCTCCAGAGAAGAGGGCAGCTGTGAGTCATTGGCAACCTCTAGTCACAGCAGCTGAGGGATAGGTGCGCCGGCCCCTAAAGGGCATCTGGGAGGGGCACCGGACAGCTTCCATTACATGTAGTAGGGTCTGGAGTTCCCCCCCGCCCACCAAATCCTGCAGTATCTGCCGATGTACAAGGCCAACTGTGTACTTGAATGTCCCCTAAAAATGTTCCCAAATAGCAAGTGAAATGGCTTTCAAAACAGCTAATGGATACAGCCCAGAAACATAATTGGGAAACTCATGAATCAGAGACTTGTAGTTCCATTGTCTAGGATAATCATTTGTCATCTCAAGCAAGATACTCTGCTGGGACCCAAGTGTTAGTTGATGAACGTTTTGATTATTGAGTCCCAGGTGCAAAACGCTGGAAGCTTGACTCTTCAAATGTATCACGTGGTTACAGGTGGTAATGGCTCCTATGATGATGGCAGAGTTTAGCCCAAGCAAATATTTATAATTGACAGTGAATGCGTGAGCAGGTTGCTAATGAATGGATGTGCTGATTACTTTCCCCTGTAACAATCATTAGCTCTTGCTGGGTTTAACTGTCAATCTGACGCTATAGATTAGAAATGACAGGATGCTGGCAAAGATCCACTGTGGGGAAGAATATTAAGAAAATTTGTATATTGTATAAGTTTTGATACTTTTATTTCCAAATATGAATTGTTTATGTGTGTTAGCAGGGGGTTATGGCTTAATTATAGATCTAAATGAAAAGCATTTAGATTTATAAGTATGTCTGGATTTCTGAAGTCTTTCATTTTAGAACAGGAAGCCAAGCTGAGAAAATGATGACATTTTCTTGGCTTCAGGTGGATATCTTGAACTAAACAGTGGACTTTGAGGTGAGATGTATTCATAAGACAAACGTTTTGTTCTCTCCTGTTACAAATGTTAGTATTCAGTTTTTGGTTATAACGTTTGATGTGCCTTTGTGTATACTTGCATATGTTTGTTGGGTTGTTGATAACATTGTTCTCCGTATTCATGGTGTGGTGTTATCATCCATGACGGTGACCACTCTTTCCAGCAGAGTTTGTGCTGGTGGCTTTAGGTTGTGATGATTTTTGTGTCTGAACATAGCAGCTGCTGAGTCTGTCTTGCCTCCAGTGTCACGTGTTAGCTCTTAGTGACAGGACCCTGAATGCCCAGGCATGGGGTATGCCATCTGGGCAGGAGTATACCTCGCAGCTATGACATGACACACAGACCCCGAGCTTAGCCTATGCCTTGTGGGTGCCTTGGTGGGCCTTTTGTCCTGCAGTGACCCTCCTGACCTGCTTATTCGGTGGGTTGTCTCTTTGTACATCAGTGAGTCACAAAGTGGCCAGTGAATGTCAGGGGCAGATGTGGTGACACAGTGTGCATAGGGCTGCTTGAAAAGAGTGACACTCTCCATGAATCCGCCCTGTCCCCATTTGGGCCTTCTTCATTTCGGCAGCAGGACGTGCCTTTAAGGCGTGTTAAAAGCTCGCTTATCAAGAGTGAGAAGAGGGCAGAGGGAACCAGCAGCTGTGTTCATTGATGGGGTAAAGTGGGCTTTTGATCAAGATTTTCCTAGAATAGCTATACAGGGAGGTGTGTACCTTCCTGTTTTTAATGTCAGACATAGCAGTACAGCTTTGCTTTAAGATAAAGGGCACTGCCACCTCCTTCAGTCACTCTGTGTGTTCCTCCAGGGACTTAGAACAGCAGCAGCAGGTGACAATTCACATCGTGGCAGCTCAATGCTTATTTACCGAGAACTTACTATGTGCCAGGCACTGTGCTAAGAAAAATACATACTCTATCTTATCCAATCCTTCCAACCATTCATTGTTGTACTAAAGGTACTAGGGGTAAGTGCCATTAGTATCCTTATTTTGCAGTCAAGAAAGCAGAAGCTTGTAGGAATTTAAATGTTTGCTGAGGTCACACGGCAAGAGAGGAGCTGGAATTCCACCTCAGCCTTCCTCACATCAAAACCCATGGTCTTTTTTTTTTTTAATAGATATGAAGCTTTTTTAAAAAACTTTTTATTTTATTACTTATTTTTGGCTGCGTTGGGTCTTCGTTGCTGCGCGCAGGCTTTCTCTAGTTGTGGCGAGCGGGGGCTACTCTTTGTTGCGGTGTGCGGGCTTCAGTAGTTGTGGCACGTGGGCTCAGTAGTTGTGGCTCATGGGCTCTAGAGCGCAGGCTCAGTAGTTGTGGTGCACGGGCTTAGCTGCTTCTCGGCATGTGGGATCGCCCCAGACCAGGGATCGAACCCCTGTCCCCTGCATTGGTAGGCGGATGCTTAACCACTGCACCACCAGGGAAGCCCCAAGACCCATAGTCTTAACCATTAGGATAACTGCCTCCAGGGCCAATGTCTGCATGGCTGGTAACAGCCTGCCTCTTTGTCCTGGAGGTGCAGGACCTGGTGATCTGCCCTGATAGAGGAGCACTTAAGAATATGGCTTTTGGGCTTCCCTGGTGGCGCAGTGGTTGAGAGTCCGCCTGCCGACGCAGGGGACACGGGTTCGTGCCCCGGTCCGGGAAGATCCCACATGCCGCGGAGTGTCTGGGCCCATGAGCCGTGGCCGCTGAGCCTGCACGTCTGGAGCCTGTGCTCCGCAACGGGAGAGGCCACAACAGTGAGAGGCCCACGTACCGCAAAAAAAAAAAAAGAATATGGCTTTTTACAATTTTTAATCATAGGACTTGGACTGACATATTTATTCAGGTGAGTTTCTCTGATTACTTCAACCAAACAGAGGTGTTCTGGACCCGTTGCAATCATCTTTGGTTTGTAAGTTCAGACTGATGCCAGATCCTGTCCCTTTCCCTTCCCCAGCTCCTGGAATCAGCTTCTCAGTCCTGCTACAGGGTGCTAGACAAGGCTCAGGTCAGGCCATGTCCTCAGACTTCTTGTCCCCATGCCTTCCCACAGGAGCCAAAATCCTTCCGGAGTTATTCTCTCTGTCATGCCAACATGCAGCTCCACTGTGGGACTTGCTGGTTATTCTCCACTGAGTGGAAATCAGGGCCATAGTTTTTCACTTTCTTTCTCCAGGTCACAGAGAGCACGTTGTTGCTTTTCTTATCTCCTTTGTCCTGCCCAGGCCCACTTCTCACCACTTCTACCATTACTACCCTATTCTAAGTTGTCTCTTGATTACAGCAATGGCCTTTAATTGGTCTTTCTGCTTCTACTCTTATTTCCCCTGTATGAGTTATCAATTGCTGTGTAACAAATTATCCCAAACATAATGGCAGAACCAATAATCATACATTGTTACACCGTTTCTGTGAAACGGAATTGCCACTGAGCTGGGTGCCTCTGGCTCAAAGTCTCTCGTGAAGTTGCAGCCCACCTGTGGGTCAGGGCTGCCATTACGGCAACATGAGACTGGGGCAGAAGAATCTAATTCCAAGATCACTCACATGTCTGTCACAGGCTTCAGCTCCTCATGGGCTTTGGACTGTGGGCCTCTGTTCCTTGTCACCTCGTGTGGACCCCTCCATAAGGTGGCTCATTAGTATGGCAGCTGGCTTCCTCCAGGATGAGTGATCTAAGAGATGGAGAGGGAGAGAGGAAGCAAGAGAGAATGCTCAAGATGGAAGCCACAGTCTTTTTGTAGCCTAGTCTCAGAAGTGTCATGCCATTACTTCTGTCATTCTATTCATTACACATGAGTCCATGATAGCAGACTGTCCTCAAGGGGAGGCATTATAGAAGGGCAGGAACACTGAAGGTGGGGGTCATTGGGGGCCATCTAAGAGTCTGCCTACATCCCCTGTGGTCTGTTCTCCCCCCAACAGCCAGTGATAGCATTTTCTAAACTGTTTATTTTGAGATAATGATAGATTCCAAAAATCTCTTTATTGTGTGTGTCATAACAGATCAATTTTAATTTTAGCAGCTGAAGCTATACAAAGGTACACTTATAAACTTCATGGGAGTGTTGTACACATTCAATAAAGTGACAACTGTGCAATATCACTTAGTATCTCAAAATCAGGAACATACTTTTGAATTGTTTAAACACAATCTACAGAATTAAAAACAAAATCAGAATCCACCCACAGTTATACTAATTGTCAATTAAAAGTTTTACCACTTACTACTTGATATAACAATCAATATCTAGTAGGGAATATCAGAAATGATTTCAGATTCTCATCCTGTTGTACTCTGTTGGGAAGATTTCTTGAATAGCTATGGGATTGGCCAAAGACGGGTACAACCAGGACCAGAACAGCAAGTAAGGTTCTACCACAGTTTCTGTCATTTTCACTTTTTTTCTTTGTCAGTTAAAAGTGAACACTGAGAATTAAATACTTATCTTTACACATATACAAGGTATGCTGTGAAAGCATATTTGCTTACAAACATATAAAAATGTTTATATGTGAACTAGTTTAAGAAAATAATGTATAAAAGTAAAAACATTAATCATGTCTGACCCTGGAAAGATCAATTCCATATTTTATGTTATAAACAAAAACAGTTTTAGTTTTTTGAATCCCTTATCCAGAAATACTTGAAATGGAAGACAGACAGAAATTATTTATTTTTACTCTCAACATGGCTGTGAAAAGAGTTAAATTAAAAAACCAAGAACATTGAAATGCCTAAGTCCAGAATGAGTCCAAATATTTGGTCACATAGAATATTTTTTTACAACTTATTAAAATTTTATTCAAATGTACTTTTGTTTATATTAAAGAAAAATAGCCTTGGTCTAGTGGATTATAACTAAATGAAGGAGAAGGAGGTCCACTTCTAGAATTACACGTGGGTACATACAGTGGTTCTTTGTTACCCAGTGATAATTATTTCACCTGTGCTGTTCAGAAAAAGTAACCACCAAGGTGAACTCTGTTGTTTCAAAGGAAGATTTCTCTGGTCACATAGAATATCATCTTTAAGAGTAGGATTAACAGAAAAGGCTTTACACGCAGTTTTTAGTCTGTAAATACAATAGGCATTTTGGTATTTTGGCCACCAAAGGTGTCGTTTTAAAATGTAAATCAGATCATGGAGCTCACCTGCTCAAAACTTGTCAATGGCTTCCCAGTGTCCAAAGTCCTTAAGACCCACGAGGCCCTTCAAGGATCTCCGCAATTTTTCTGACCCCTTTTTCTTCTACTCTCCCCTTTGCTTCCTTCCTTTCTTGTACAGGCCTCCACTATTCCTGTGAAACCCACTTCCATCTCAGGGCCTTGGCCTTGCTGTTCCCTCTGTACTGGACCCTTCTCCTGGGGGAGCCTGTTCTCTTCATGCAGTTGTCTTCGGAAGTGGCCACTCCTCAGACTCCATCCCTTGCCACCCTAATGAAAACATACCCCTTGTTGGTTTCCACTTCCTTATTCAGTTGTTTTTTTTCTTTGTCATATCATACATCAATTACCTGACTTGTGTATTTTTTGTATCCTCCAGTAGAATATCAAACTCCTAGAGGGCAGGTCTTGGTTTTGTATTTGCCTGTGTCCTCAGTGCCTAGGATAATTCCTTGCCATAAATAGGGGACAAATATAATAGGTCCCACTGTATTGAATCATGTGGAAGCAATAAACAAAGTCCGTATCCACCAGAAGCCAAAGGAGAGATAAAATGATTTTCATGATGTCCTTATCCTGTGCCCACATGCCATCTTCTACCCTTGGAGTAACAGTTCATTCACTCCAGCTCACCAAGATCAACAAGGAGATTTTATCATCAAGAAGTCGGAATTCAGGTGCTGTCCTCACAGTGCAATGAAAACCCACTAAGAGCCCAAATGGCAACTTTATGGGAACACTGCTTTCCGCCTCCTTCATTTTGGAACGAGAAACAGTGCCCCTTCTCTTGGGAGCTCCTTAGTGAGCTGTGACTCCCTTCATGGCTGAGAGAGAGGGGGCTGGAGAACACAGGCTGATTAGGATGTCAGCTGGGGCAAAGGGAATCAAAGGTCCTTCTTGTAAGCGTTTTTTGTAAGCACCATAACATCAGTTCAAGCCTCCTACACGGTGACAGGGGAAAAGCCCAAGGCTGAATGGTTTATTTTGTTGTCTTTACTTCAATAATAAAATATCAAGTATATTTTAGTGGAGAGTTTCTGATATACCTTTTAGTATGTGAGGCTTTTATCCTGGACTCTATCCTAACTTGTGAGAAGATGCTTGAGGCTAGTGCCAAGGGCTGGTGAAGGGAGAGACTATGTGATTTTTATCATTGTCTGGTGAGGAAAAAAAAAAAATTGGTTCTCTTGTGTCAAAACAGAGCGTTTGCTTCGTACGCACTGCAGCTGAGAAATGGAAAGGAATGGAAAGAGGAGGTACCATCGCTATACAGGAATTTTCTTCCTTTAAAATATTAGAATCTCTTATATAACACATGGGCTATTTTTTTCTGAATAGCACCTGAATGTGAGAAGTGTCTCTGTGGAGTAAATAGAGTAATCTCTGTGCAATAAATTGTGTGTCAGCATCTTCGTTTTCTGGGTGGCATGATGGACTTTCAAAGGCCTTTTCTTTTTTTAAATTTCTCTTCTCAAAGCCATACACATTAGAAAACAGTTGCTCCATAGTATCTAGAAATCAATTAAAATAGAAAATACTAATTTGTCTAAGTTTCTATTTTCTCACCTTTAAAATGGGGTTCAGGCTTCCCTGGTGGCACTGTGGTTAAGAATCCGCCTGCTAATGCAGGTGACACAGGTTCAAGCCCTGGTCCAGGAAGATCCCACGTGCCGCAGAGCAACTAAGCCCATGCGCCACAACTACTGAGCCTGCGCTCTAGAGCCCGCGAGCCACAACTACTGAAGCCTGCACGCCTAGAGCCCGTGCTCCACAACAAGAGAAGCCACCGCAATGAGAAGCCCGTGCACCGCAACTTAGAGTAGCCCCCGCTCGCCGCAACTAGAGAAAGCCCGTGAGCAGCAACGAAGACCCAATGCAGCCAAAAATTAAATAAATTTATTTATTTATTTTAAAAATGGGGTTGGATGCCTGAAACTAACATAATATTGTGAATCAACTATAGTTCAGTTTTTTTAAATGAGGTTGATAGTCCCACTGTATAAGATTATCAGGAAGATTAAACAATACAACCACAGCTCTAAACTCAAGAGTTTTACAAATAGCAGTCCTTCCATAAATTGTTCTCATTGTTATATTATTGTTATAAGGAGAAGGAAGACAACTAAAGGGTTTAAGTCATAGGCTTAAACAACAATTTAAGGAAGAAGTAATTCTAACAACAGGAATGGCCAAAGAGAAAGCAAGCTGGTGGTGATTTTGTTTCAGTTTGTACAACTTTCAGGTTTAACCCAGTAAAGTATCATTGCCCTCTTCTATTATGCAGTAGTTAAATATGAAAGGCAATTAATTGGTGTGCTTTTTACTTAAAATATACTTAAAAAAATAAGTTTTACTTAAAAAAATAGGTTTTGTATTAACATGGTTCAAAATTCAAATGACACAAAGGCTGTATAGCAATAATTCTCCTGTCCTCCCCAGTCTCACCCACCCCATGCCTGTCTGGAGGCCACCAGTGCTACTAATTTCTTAATAGTCTAGTTATATACCAAAACTTGTATATATTTCCCCCTTCACACAAATTGAAGCACATAGCACTTGCTGTTCTTCTCATCTTCCTTTTTTCACTTAGCAAATTATATCCACAATAATTCTCTCTTTTTTTTTTTTGCGGTACGTGGGCCTCTCACTGTTGTGGCCTCTCCTATTGTGGAGCACAGGCTCCGGATGCACAGGCTCAGCGGCCATGGCCCACGGGCCCAGCCGCTCTGCGGCATGTGGGATCTTCCCGGACCGGGGCACGAACCCGTGTCCCCTGCATCGGCAGGCGGACTCTCAACCACTGCGCCACCAGGGAAGCCCCCTCATTTTTATGGTTGTAAATAATTCTTTGTATGGATGAACATAATTTATGTCTCCCATTAATGAACATCAGGTTGTTTCAATCTGTTGCTATTATAGACAATGTTGCAGTGAATAATCTTGTGAATATCTCATTTCTTGCAAATGCAAGTATACCTGAGGAAGAAGTCACAGAAGAGGAATTTGATAGGAATTTTACCCAAGTGCCCTTCAGAGCAGTTATGTCAGTCTTTACTCTCACCAGCAATATAAGGGCAAGCTGTTTCCCCCATACTCACCACTACAGTGTGATACCAGGTGTTCTTTAGCTTTGCTATGGTGGTGGGTGAAGCTGTAATTTGCATTCCTCTTATTACGAGTATAATCGAACATCTAAAAAAATATATGTTTAAGGCCCTTTTCTGCAAACTGTTGGTCCTCTCCTTTGCCCATTTCTCTATTGGGCTGTTGGTAAATTGGGATATTAAAGATTAGAGTGGAGACTTCCCTGTCAGTCCAGTGGTTAAGACTTCGCCTTCCAATGCAGGGGGTGTGGGTTTGATCCCTGGTTGGGGAGCTAAGATCCCACATGCCTCGTGGCTGAAAAACCAAAACATAAAAAAGAAGCCGTATCGTTACAAATTCAGTAAAGACTTTTGAATGGTCCACATCAAAAAAATCTTAAAAAAAAAGGTTAGCGTGAACTGGACAATAGAAAGAAATAGGTCTTAACGTTGGTGGACCGTATTCAAATTCTGGTTCAATCTTTTATTAGTTATGTAAATACTTCCGTACTTCAGTGTCCTCGTCTCTAAACTGATGATAACAATGCCTTCTTCACAGGGCTCTAGGGAGGATTAAAAGAGACAACTTATGAAACACTTAGTACAATATCTAGCCCTTAGCAGGGGCTCAATAAATTAAAATGTTTTCTTTTGCCTCCCATGACTTTATGAAGATGACTATAAACATTTTTCATATTCCGAAGGAGTCACATATAATTCCTCCAAAAAAAAAAAAAAAAAAGGAAAGAAAGGAAGGAAGGAAGGAAGAAAGAAAGAAAGGCATGGAGAGGAAGGAGTAGAGAGCGGGACAGAGGAGCCACGTTTCTTGGCTTGGGTGCCTTCAGTCCTCTTTTAGCTTGTTGCCCAGCGTGCTTATAAAGCACTTCTTCCTCTGAAGATGATCAGGGAATGCAGGCTCATTTTAATATTAGCACAAACAAAACATAATGAGGGAAATAAATCTACCCAGATGAACATTCCGTGTTACAGAGTCAATATGTACTGTGGCTTTAAAAAGCCACTTGTGGCCTGGCATTATTTGGGGGTTTCTTGGGGCCTCGCACAGGACCTTACAGTCAGCTCTCTAAAATGTTTGCTGCACTAACTTGGTACATTATTTCTTCTGGAGAGCAAAATAGCAAGAATGTCAACTTCTCGACTCTTTTGGGCAGATGTGTGTGATTCTCCTCTGTCTCACTAGCGCGTAGCTCAGTGCCAAGCACGTAGGAGAAGGTAAATCAAACTGGATCGTGAACTGAGACTGTGCTTTTGAAATTTAATATGAATCGAGGTTAAAACCCCAAACGAAGAATTACAAACATCTATGATGTTCAAAAAGGACAGTGATGCACTGTTCTGCTCTGTGTCCATTTAATATGCCAGTTTTGTCTGGAGAGCTATGAGTTGCACTATTTTTTAGATCACCACATTCTATTTTTATTTTATTTCAGATTTCCTCTCTGACTCACCAAATGCGATCTGCTATATATTCATTTGAAATAAAATTAATTGTAAATCTGTTTTGTGAATTCTTTAATATCTCATGGGGTAAATAAAGAGGCCGAAAGGTGTGGTGAAACCTGATGGAAACTCACACTCTGGAGACTCCAGGATGTGACTATTTTAATGGCTTCCTAGATGCGGGAATGCTGAGGATGACTTTCGTATATTTTCTCTCTTCCTATGCGTTTAGAAATCAATTGCTCTGTTCTCTATAGGCCTAGTTTGCAGTTTCATGTGAGTGAATACAGCATGCGCTTCAGCCATGCAAGTTCTCCAAGCTGTGAATGAGAGATTCTCAGAAGCCCCGCCTTCACTTGCTGAAACTAGAGGGTAGGACCTCTGTGGTTCACTTTGGGAAGAGAGCACGCATTGCTGCAAGAGGCTCATCTGGGTTTCTGGCAACTTGCCTCCTGGCCTGTGGAGAGCGGCTTCTCTCTGTGGGTGCTGAAAAGCCACGTACAGACCCCTCCTCTTTGCTCGTGCCCGAACCCCATCCTGCAGGGCAGGGGACAGGGAAGGGGAGATCTGGAGTCTCCTCATAGCGCCTGGTGCACTCAGCTCTCTGAGGTCTTTCTGCAGGAATGAACCCACGATCTCTTCCTGTGTTTTAACACACTTTAGCCTTAGGAATATTTGTCAGACTTGGCAGGAAGGCCACATGCGTATAAAACATTCCTGCCAGAGCTCTGAGCCTGCGGGTGGAGCGTAAAGTGCCAAGTGAGATCTCGTTCAGTCCTCATGGTCCAGAGATTTGCCGTTCACGCGATGGGCCCTTTCTCCCTCCTTATTCCCTTCCTCATTTTTATCCAAAAAAGATAATCCTTGCTGTCTTCTTCAGGGAACGTGTGATAGAGTGAGCGGAGGCAACAACATCCTGATTAACTCTGGCCCTTGCTAGTTGATCTGGTAAAGAAGGGTGAATCGTAAGGGCAGAATCTAGCTTGTGGTTCAGCATCAAGATCCCCCTGTTCCTGAGGCCTGTAGCCAGGGCGAGTTGACAGCTAGCAGCATCAGTCTGGTTAGGCTTCTGGGCTTGAACATACCCTTCAGGATAGGAGCTTAGCAGAAACTCTCACAGGGAAGAGCTTGCCAGGAGTGGGAGAGTGACTAAGCCGTGACTCAGGAAGCGAGATGCTAAATGCCGAAGACCTGGTCTGTCAGTCTCAGAGAAGATTGATGGAGTAGGAGAAACTTCAGGGATTGAGGTAAGGAATGAGGTAATTCAGGTTGAACCTCTTCAGTCACCATGTGCTCCCTTATTTCCCTCTTGCTAGTTGTAGTTTCAAAATCAGCAACAATTCCCCCTCCCGATAATTAGGGATTATAAGTGCACCGTGTGCACATTTGAGAGGTGTACATGTGATACTCAAGTGTTATACAGCTGACATTACTGTATGTATTTGCGTAACTTGTTTGTTGAATGAGATGAATTCAGTAGGATACAGTCAAGAGGCAGCTCTTTTTCCTCCTACCTCTGCCAGTAAACACAATTGGTCAGACCTCTGTTCAAAGCGTCTTGAATGCATCTAGGGTAGCGATGAAGTTCTTTGGTCTCTTGTTACCTTATTGGGTTCTCCTATCATTTATAATAGGTTTTCAATAGTTTCTCTTGTGTTTTCCAGATACTCATCAAATGAAAATAGTGGAGGTTTAAGTTTTTCGTCTCTAACTTTTATGCTTTTAATTTCATTTTCTTTCCTATGTGTGTTTATTCCAGTACAGTGTTAAATAATAATACTGATAATGGATATCCTTGTCCTGTGGTTTTTAAAAGCATAACCAGAGGCTGCAGTAAAACAAATACTCTTGTATAATGCAGCTGTAAACCTACATTGTTCATATCTAGTAATTTCACTTCCAAGGATTTAGTCTAGAGTCACACTTAGAGATTCAGACAATTTACTATTTATCAGGTTTTTCATGTAGCATTGTTCTGTAATGATGAAAAATTAGAAGAAATCTAAATGTTCAACACTGAATTATGGTATATCCACATGATAAGATAAGACTGAATTATTTATCTACTAGTAATAACAAATTACCCCAAAACTTAGTGGTTTAAAACAATAAATATTTATTATCTCACACAATTTCTGTGGAGAAGGAACCCAGGAACATCTTAGCTGGATGGTTCTGCCCCAAGACATATCATGAGGTTTCAGTCAAGTTGTTGGCCAGGGCTGTGGTCATCTGAAAGCTTGACTGGGGCTGGAGGTTCTGCTTCACAGGTGGCTCACACACGTGCTTGCTGAGGCAGTGCTGGTTGTTGGCTGGAGGTCTCAGTCCCTCCCCACGTGGACCTCTGCGTAGGACTGGAGTTGTTCTCTCGTGACATGGCAGCTGGCTTCTCCTCCAGCGAGTGATCCAAGAGAGAGCAAAGTAGAAACTGCAATGTCTCTTTTTGGACGTCACACTCTGTTATTTTCTAACATACTGTTGCATTTCACAGATCGGTTCTATTCAGTGTGTTAGGGACCTCAATAGGGACATGAAAACCAGGAGGCAAGAATTACTGGGGATCATTGGAGAGGGTGGTTACCACAGTCAGAGTCTGTGCTCTGGCCTCCAATGATTCGTATCCTTTACTCTTGCAAAATACAATCACCCTTTCACAAGTTCCTCAGAAGTTTCATTCTGTTTCAGCATCAGTTCCAAGTCCAGAGCCTCACCAGCTAAATCAGGTCCAGGGGCAGATGAAGCTCTTTGGGTACAGTTTCTTCAGTATGTGGTTCCAAGTACAGTTCAAATGGACTTCCTGTCGCCCTGAAGACCCATGAATTACAGAGACAAGTTATCCGCCCCCCTCCCACACCTGATATATACTGGTGGGACAGCCTTACAGTACTGCTGTAGATATTCCCATTCAAAACGGGGAGAACAGGAGGCACGCAGAGGGTACTGCTTCACAGAAATCCTAACATTCACCCAGGCACATATTGAAAGTTCCTTAATGAGGACTCAGGTCTGCTCTTTCCTGGGAATGATTCTCCATGGCTCCTGGTTCTGCCCTCTGAGCCCTTGGTTCCACCCTCTGATTCTTCCTTCCTGTTCCATTAAAGGTAACCCATGATTTGCAGCTAAGAGATAGTCTCAGCCTGCTTCCTGCCTCTCAAAGTTTGGGAGTCTGAAGGTCTCTTTTCACTTTGTATGGTTTCTGTCCATTCAGTCCAACCTGATAATGTTTCTGCCAATATTAATTTAAAAAAAACACACAACTTTGTAGGTCATCTGCAATAGGGTAGTAGGTAGCATTTATTCCATTAGACAAAAACCACACCATAAATCTCTTCAAGACAAGCCCTTTTCTGCCTTGGGCTTTTGTTGAAACTGCTGGGGAACATTGCCTGTAAGCTTCTCAGAAGCCTTAGAATTCTCTGAAGCACTCCCTTAGATTTTCCTTAATCATTAAATGGGATTTTACAGTCACAACCTCAACTTCATCTTTAGACCATGTTTTCTTGGAAGAGCCCCGGATTTATCTTTGCCTGGAAGCTATTTTACAATTTTAGCATCTTCTGTCATCTGGAAAATTTCAGAAGCAGAGAGTCTTGACTCCTTTTTATTCAATTCAATAGTTCTTCCTTCAGCTTATCTCTCCTCTCACATTTTGCTAAAAGAAGAAACCAAGCAGCACTTTCAACACTCTGCCTGGAAATCTCCTTAGCTAGATCACTTAGTTCATTAAACATATTTTCTTTTTTCCCCCCATATTTTTGCATGTGACAGTGTTGTTTAATTTTCTATCGTATCCAACAAGGATCCATCTTTAAAATTTTTTTTCTTGGCTGCGTTGCGCGGCACGCGTGGTCTTAGTTCCCTGACTAGGGATTGAACCTGTGCCCCTGCAATGGAAGCACGGAGTCTTAACCACTGTACCACCAGGGAAGTCCCTAACAAGGATCTCTTATCTTCTAGTTCCCAATAATATTTTCCAGATTTTTCTCCAAGTCCTTACCAATAGCATCCTTGAAGGTCACCAGGCTTCTGCTAAGTTTCTTCCATGTACCTTATGCTTTTACTTCTCAGTCTTTCCTGTCACAAAGTCACCTCCACATTTTAGGTTTTTGTTATGGTAGTGCCCCACTTCCGGTCCCCAAATCATTATTTATCTATGTGCAACAAGTCATTCCAACATTTAAATATTTAAAACAATAAATATCTATTAACTCACACAGTTCTATGGGTGAGGAACCCAGGAGCAGATTAGCTTGGTGATTCTGTCTCAGAGTCTCTCATGAGGTCGCGGTCAAGGTGTCAGCTAGGGCTGCAGTCATCTGAGAACCTGAGTGGGAGGATCTACTTCCATGGTGGTGAACTCAAATACCTGGCAAATTGGTGATGGTTATTGGTAGGAGACCTCAATTCCTCACCACCTGGACCTCTCTACAGGGATGCTGGACTCCTCATGACACGTCAGCCTGCTTCTCCTATACTGAGTAAACCAAAAAGGATGAAAACTGCAATATATATATATATTTTTTTTGCGGTACGCGGGCCTCTCACTGTTGTGGCCTCTCCCGCTGAGGAGCACAGGCTCTGGACGCGCAGGCTCAGCGGCCATGGCTCACGGGCCCAGCCTCTCCATGGTATGTGGGATCCTCCCGGACCGGGGCACGAACCCGTGTCCCCTGCATCGGCAGACGGACTCTCAACCACTGCGCCACCAGGGAAGCCCTGCAATATTTTTTATGACAGAGTTTTGGAAGTCAAACTATTACTTCTGAGTTGGTTACACAGGTCACCTCTATTCAGTGTGGGGCAGTACCACACAAGGTCATGAATACCAGGAGGCCATAATCATTGGGGGTCATCTTGGAGGCTGGCTACCACAATGATTGACAAATAATTATGGCAGATATCTAAAATAAGGTGTTTGAAAGACCTTTAATAATAGGTTAACTGAAAGAAAGGATTCAAAACTTTTAATTCAATATAATCTAAAATTTATTAAAAATAACTTTTCATGATATTGTCTGGGCATGCCTCTTCATGCAGAAAAGATAGACCAGAAGGAAAGCGAAAACATTAGCCTTGTTTATTTCTAAGTGACTGGACTGTGAATTTGAAAGTTTTCTTTTTTATGTCTTTGAAACACAACACTATAGTGTACATAAACAATTTTATAATTAACAAACTTGTGAATTTTGAGGGCACAATTAGAATAAAGGTTTACAGGGAATTCCCTGGCAGCCCAGTGGTTAGGACTTGGCACTTTCACAGCTGTGGGCCCAGGTTCAATCTCTGGTCTGGGAACTAAGATCCCACAAGCCACCCAGTGAGGCCAAAAACAAAGATTAAAAAAAAAAGAATAAGGATTTACAATTTTTATTTACTTTCTTTAAGATAACAAACAATATCATTTCCCCATAGCTTAAAAATTAAAATTTCTACACTCTTTTAAAAAAAACTAATGACAATTTTAAATGACAGGAGCTGTTAACTCCCAATTTGGCAATCGATGACTTACTATGAGAAAAATCATACTGCCAAATTTTAATATTTGTACTAGCACAGATGGACTATGTGTATATGCATACATGAGTGTGTTCAATAGGAAAGGTGGGAAAAAGACTCCTTTAAAGATCACTCCTGGGACTTCCCTGGTGGTCCAGTGGTTAAGAATCTGCCTTCCAATGCAGGGGACTCGGGTTCAATCCCTGGTCAGGAAAATAAGATCCCACATGCTGCGGGGCAACTAAGCCCGAGCACCGCAACTACTGAGCCCGCACACCTCAACTAGAGAGACTGCGTGCTGCAAACTACAGAGCCCACGTACCCTGGAGCCCCTACGCCACAACTACAGAGCCCATGTGCTCTGGAGCCTGCATGCCACAACTACAGAGCCCATGCATCAAAACTACAGAGCCCAAGCCCACGTGCTCTGGAGCCCACGTGCCACAACTAGAGAGAAGCCCGGGCGCCGCGATGAAGAGCCTGCATGCCGCAACTAAGACCTGATGCAGTTAAAAAATTAAATAAATAAATATTATTTTTTAAAAAAAGATCATTCCTGAGAGTCACTGCTTAGCAAAATATTCTTTGGGCTACTTAAATTCAATACAAATTAACAAGTACAAACTTTTATATTTTCTCTGTCATTTGAACACTTGTCTTCACAATTTCTCCTAAAACAAAGAAGTTTAAAGGTGAAATGTAAGACATTTCCATAAGATTGTTAGAAACAGAAAGACAGAGCAAAGTTTAATCAAGCTGGATGTGAACTTCCAAAAATATACCAGGCTTGAGATCCTTTGAAGCTCTTTCTGAAAATTAATGTGGAAGTTATTTTCTTTCCTTTGGAGATGAGGACAGTCCATATTCATGAAGCAGAGCTCAGGACCCTGGAAGTCTTTCCTAATTATTTCTGTATCTGCTGAGATCAGAGCCACTGTGGTTGCTTGTGCAGTTTCATTGCCCACTGAGGGCTGGTGGGGCTGAAATTCAAGCTCACACATCCTTGTCCAGCGATGAGGAGAAACGTGGTTTCCCCCTCCTATTTCACAAAACTTCTCCAGATGGGCTAGGAGTGAGTTCTATCACTCCTTTGTGTCAGGAACCCTAGGAAAACTTAGGCATTTTGTCTGTTCTTGTGTCTTCCAGTCACTGCTTTGTAATTATTGCTAAGGTATTTCACTGTTGCATATTTTGCTTTCTCAACTCCTTGTATGATCCTTGATGTCAAAGACCATGTCTCCTATTTCTGTTGTTCCTCTGGTTGGCTACTGAGATAGCAAGTAGCAAACTTTAGGCATGATAAGAAGGAATTTAGGGCTTGCCTGGTGGCGCAGTGGTTGAGAATCCGCCTGCCGATGCAGAGGACGCGGGTTCGTGCCCGGGTCCGGGAGGATCCCGCATGCTGCGGAGCGGCTGGGCCCGTGAGCCATGGCCGCTGAGCCTGCGCGTCCGGAGCCTGTGCTCCGCAACGGGAGAGACCACAGCAGTGAGAGGCCTGCGTATGGCAAAAAAAAAAAAAAAAAAAGGAGGCATTTAATTAAAGTAAATATTAGACACCAGAAATTGAGGCTTCTGAAATGTTTATACCCTTGTACTTTGTGTTATTGTTGTCATATACAATATTTTATATCTCCACAAATTGTAAATGGTAAAAATAATCTTTTTGAAGAGTCATTTATCTTTTAACATAATTAATAAAAGGGAAAATGATAGCCTTTCATATATACCAACATATTTACATTTCTGGTGCTCCTCATTACTTCCTGCAGATCTGAGTTTTCATCTGTTATCATTTCTGTTCAGCCTGAAGAATTCCCTCTGTCTAGCATTTCTTGTAGAGGTTTGCTGGTGATGACTTCTTTTAGTTTTCATATACTTGACAATGGGTATTTCCCCTTCATTTTTAGAGTGTATTTTAACTGTGTATATATTTCAAGATTGATTTTTTTCCCCCTTTTAGAGCTAAAGATGTCTTTTTCGTTTTGACTTTCATTTTCTAATATTTGAAATATCTTCTCACTTCTTTTTTGATGTGCTTCATACATCAAAATATGTTTTTTTAATTGAGATATACCTGACATATAAAATTATATTAGTTTCAGGTGTACAACATAATGATTTGGTATATGTACATATTGTGAAATGATCACCACAATAAGTTTAGCTAATATCCATCACCACATATATCAATAGTTACAAATTTTTTCTCTTGTGATGAGAACTTTTAAGATCTACTGTCTTAGCAACTTTCAAATATAAAATATAGTGTTGTTAACTATAGTCATCATGTTGTATATTACATCTCCAGGACTTATTTGATCTTATTTGTGGAAGTTTATACCTTTTGACTGCTTTCACCCATTTTGCCCACCCCCGTCCCCTTAAAAATTTTTTTATTGAGGTATAGTTGATGTACAATATTATATAAGTTTTAGGTGTATAACATAGTGATTCACCATGTGTAAAGATTGCACTCCATTTATAGTTATAATATTGGCTATATTCCTGTGCTGTACAATATATCCTTGTAGCTTATTTATTTTATACATAGTAGTTTGTGTCTCTTAATCCCCTACTCCTATTTGCCCCCCTTTCCCTCTCCCCACTTGTAACTACTAGCTTGTTCTCTATATCTCTGAGTCTGTTTCTTTTTCATTATACTCATTAGTTTGTTGTATTTTTTAGAGTCCACATATAAGCGATATCATACAGTATTTGTCTTTCTCTGTCTGACTTATTTCACTTAGCGTAATACCCTCCAAGTCCATCCATGTTGTTGCAAATGGCAAAATTTCATTCTTTTTTATGGATGAGTAATATTCTATTGTGTGTGTGTATGTATATACCACATCCATTCATCTGTTGATGGACACTTAGGTTGATTCCATTTCTTGGCTGTAAATAATGCCTCTGTGAACATTGGGGTACATGTATCTTTTCAAATTAGTGTTTAGTTTTCTTTGGATGTATACCCAGGAGTGGAATTGCAGGATCATATGGTAGTTCTATTATATTTTTAGCTTTTTGGGGAATCTCCATACTGTTTTCTACAGTGGCTGCACCAATTTACATTCCCACCAACAGTGTACAAGGATTCCCTTTTCTTAAAGATGTCATTCTGTTGTATTTTGGCCTCCATTGTTTTTGATGAGAAGTCAGATATCATTCTTATAGTTCCTCTGTAACATCATTTAAGAATTTTTTCTAGCTGACTTGAAGATATTATCTTTAATTTTCAACGAGTTTAACTATAGTGTGCTTAAATGTGTGTGTTTTGGTTTTTTTTTTTTGTATTTATTCAACTAATGGTCTTCTGAGTTTCTTTGATCTGTAGGTTGGTATTTTTTTTACAAAATGTGGGAAATGTTTGGCCATTAGTTCTTCTAATATTTTCTACTGTATCCTTTCTCCTCTTCATTTGAGACTTGAATCACATGTATGTTGGACTACCTGATGTGTCTGAGTTGTTCTTCATTATTTAAAATTTTCTTCCTCTCTGTTATTCAGGTGGGACAATTTCTATTGATTTGTCTTCAAGGTTATTGGCCTTTTCTTCTGTAACATCTTCTGTCAAACACATCCTTTGAATTTTCATTTCAGATGTTTTATTTTTAAGTTCTGGAATTTTCATTTGTTACCTTTTTTGTAGTTGCAATTCTCTGCTGAGACTCCCATCTATTTACTTATTATGTATATCTCTTCACTTATTCTTAAATATATTAATCATAGTTTTAAAATACTCCTCTGATAAGTCCAACATCTGGGTCTTCTTGAGATTCCTTTCTTTTGATTGTGGATCATATTTTCTTGCTTTTGTGCATGTCTAAAATTTTTATATTGTATGCTGAACATTGTGAATGTTATTCTGTAGGGAGTTTAAATTATGATTTCTTGTTGTAAGGATGGAGTTTTGTTCTGGTAGGTAGGTGATTTACTGGAAGATTGTTTCTAAATCCTTTCAAGCTTGATTTTAGGCTTTGTTAGGATCTATTTTGATATTTTTCTTATTCCTAAGGTGTGATCCTTTTCCTAGTGCATGGTCATTATTCCTAAAGTGTGACCTTCCTGGGGTCTCACTGAAATGCCCAAGGTGCTAGTGTGGGTGTCTTCATTCTGGCTGAAACAGAACTCCAATGTCTTCCAGGACTATACAACCCCTGGTAACCCTGTTCAGCTCTTAAGCCCACTCTCTGCTGGGCCTCAAGATGTCTCTCACTGCCCATGTACAATTAAGAACCTAGGTGAATGCCCATGTAGACTTCCATGGACCCCCTTTTGGGCAGCTCTCTCCTCTTTGGTACCTTGCCTGGCAGAGTCCAGCCACGTTGGCAGCCCTGCACTCTCATCTCTGCCTCCTAAGCTCAGCAATGTCACGTCTCTTCTCTTGGTCTTCATCATTTTGCAGTTTGGTTTGGAAAGTATCTCTAGGCAGAAAGCAGGAGTGAACACAGTGCTCACTTTTAATGTGTCCGTTTGTCTCACAGATCTCAGTGGAGAAAATAGTATCTTCCTTATCTGTGGCACAGGATATCTGTGATGCTTAAAGGTATGTGAAAAATTATTTTGAAGATTTATATTTCAGACTCAATATGCTGAACTAAAAAATTGAGCTTGTAATAGTACTATTATGTTATAAGGATCAAATGATTTTTGAAAGAAGCATGAAAGAGTCCCTGGCATATTGTGAATACTCAAAAAATTATTATTGTTATCTGTATCAGTTAGCTATTGCTATGTAACAAATCACCCTACACACCTATCGTGGCTTAAAACAACAGTTGTTTCTCACAAGTCTATGGGTTGTCTGGTATCTCTTTTGATCAGGGCTGGGCTCATCTGGGCTCACTCACATGTATGGGGATCATCTGCCTGTCATCTAATCTATGATGGCCTCAGCTATCATGATAGACCATGGTTGGGTTTACCACATGAGTTTCATCCACCAGCAGACTAGTTCTCATGATGATGACAGAGAACAAGAGAGGAGGTGGAAACATGAGAGGATTTTTTCAAAGCCCTTACTTGAATCAACATTGCTACAACCCAACTGACCAAAGCAAGTTATGTGACAGAAAGTCAGTGTGTATAGGGCACTACCAAGAGCATGGATATAAGAAGGCATGAAGGATTGGCTCATTAGTGCAATCAATATACAACATTACCCTTAATTATTGCTATTATCTTCATTTAATTCTTCAAATAATTCACCAGTAAGTTACACTAATCATCTTCTTCCACATCTACTTACTTTTAGGGCATGTCAGTCATCTTAGAGCAAAATAATCTAGGAATGGCAGAGAGCAGACTCTCCACTCTGTATTTTCCTTGAAAGAATTGGGTCTCATAATAAGTGACACACATAGTAGCTGAGCAAAGGGTGAAGAAAGTGTGTTTTGCTTTCTCTCTACCACCTTCCATTTCCACCCGACTGTCATTAGCAAGAGACAACTGCAGATAAGAATTTAGTATTGCTGGGGTATTTTTGGACCATCTTTTTCCCTCATTGTCTGTCCATACCATTCCTTTCATCACTGTGCTATATATTTCTTTTTTTGTAGGTAAAAGGGTATTGAGAAAATCTCAAGGGCAAGAGCATGGTAGGAGAATTCACAAAATAGTACTAAAATATAGGGAGTGAGAAGAGATTGAAAGGAGATAAAAATGTTAAGGATTTGATTGACAATTATAACAGATTTGTGAACTCATATGGAGTATGAAAAAAAATAACATTCAGAATTTTCAGTATCATTTTATTTGGTTTCATTTTTCCCCATTGCCCATCTTTTGAATAGAATGTACTGGAAGAGTAGGAGGGGACAATTTCTTTTTCTTTCAGGTGCAACTTGTCTTTCCATTTTCATGCTACCAAAGCAGAGTGCAGCACAGCAGAAACAGATGGAAGGAAAGTTTCAGAAGAGATGGGATTTTAAAATCACCAATCTGTTAGGAAGCAGCCTTGTTTCCTCATTCCCATGGAAACAAGAATTTGTTGGGATTTGTAGACACGACAGAAATCTATGACTCCGCTGCTATTGCTGCCCTCTGTCTGTGTCCAAAGAAGTGGATTTCAGATCCTTCTTCCATTTGATAAAGGAGACATTCCTGGCCACTTCTTTTCCATGCCTTTCTGCCTGCCATTTCTTTACTGACTTTGATACTTACTATACCATACCATCTTATTTTATTTTATTAACTTTTTGGTCACGGTTCTCCTTAGAGTCGGAGAACACTGTAACTGGAAGGTCCACAGACATCATCTAGCCCAAGCCAAATACATGGCACGTGAGGAAAAGGAATCCTGGAGAAATGACACCGAGGCAAAGATAGATTAGAGGCCAGGTTTGCAGCCCAGAATGTTTCATATACACTTTGCTTTCTCCTTGTAGTATGTCCATTTCACTAAATGGTGTCTTCTGAGTCTCATGTCTGACCAGCTGTTTGGGGCACTGACATCAGGCACGTGTGCCCCAGCCCCTCTTCACTCCTTCAGCCACAGACAGTTCTTCTTATGTAAATTTTTTAAACATCTTTATCGGAGTATAATTGCTTTACAGTGGTGTGTTCGTTTCTGCTTTATAACAAAATGAATCAGCTGTATATATACATATATCCCCATATCTCCTCCCTCTTGCGTATCCTCCCACCCTCCCTATCCCACCCCTCTAGGTGGTCACAAAGCACCGAGCTGGTCTCCCTGTGCTATGCAGCTGCTTCCCACTAGCTATCTATTTTACATTTGGTAGTGTGTATATGTCAGTGCCACTGTCTCACTTCATCCCAGCTTACCCTTCCTCCCTCCCTGTGTCTTCAAGTCCATTCTCTACGTCTGCGTCTTTATTCCTGTCCTGTCCCTAGGTTCTTCAGAACCTTTTTTTTTTTTCTTAGATTCCATATATATGTGTTAGCATATGGTATTTGTTTTTCTCTTTCTGACTTACTTCACTCTGTATGACAGACTCTCGGTCTTCTTACGTAAATTATTAACTCTAAGGACTGCCTACTACTCAACAGTTACATTAGATGTGTTTGAATCCCATTTGGGTCCTACGTCAGACATCAGCTATAGTATCCTGTAATAGGACATAGTATTTTATCTGTTTGGAAATCTCATTACAGGCGGACCTCATTTTATTGTGCTTTGTTTTACTGTGCTTCGCAGATATTGTGTTTTTTACAAACTGAAGGTTTATGGCAACCGTATATCGAGTAAGTCTATTGGTGCCATTTCTCCAATAGCGTTTGCTCACTTCGTGTCTCTGTCACATTTTGGCAACATTTCAAACTTTTTAATTATTATTATATTTGTTATGGTGATCTGTGATCAGTGATCTTTGATGTTACTACTACAACTCACTGAATATTCAGATGATTGACATTTTTTTTAGCAATGAAGTATTTTTAAATTAAGGAATATACATTGTTTTTTTAGATGTATGCTATTGCACACTTAATAGACTGAAGTATAGTGTGAACATAACTTTTGTATGCACTGGGAAGCCCCCAAATTTGTGTGACTCACTTTATTGCAATATTTGCTTTATCGTGCTGGTCTGGAACTGAAGCTGCAATGTCTTCGAGGTCTGCCTGTACAAGAATATTTGGCCTTCTTGTCAACAACCTTTCCCTTCACTTTCATTAAACTTTATTGTGCTTCTATTTATGTGACAGTCTTCCCAGTATTAGTCTGCAAAGGCATTTTCTCCCCCTGTTAAAAGTGTGACATAAATTCTTATAATTCAGTTGATACTTTTGTAGTTATTCAAAGGTTGTGATTAGTTTTTAGGGTGGTCGTAAAAAACTTAAACTCCTGTTTTAGGGTGTTTCTTGTTATTCTTAGGAGAAAACACACCAAACATCTGGTTTGATAAGGGACTGTACCAAGTAGCTTGGAATTTCTCTAGATTTTAGGGATTTAGGACGTTGGCAGGTTCCAGACCCTATTTTGTTTGGGAAGAAACAGGTTTCATTAATAAAATGAACTCAGGAAACTCAGGGGATAGAGTAAAAGTGAAATTTTGATTTAGACTCTATAAGCTCATATTCCAATGTTTGGGAAGTATAGGACTCTGAACATGGTTGGATCTAGGATGATTTGGGGTCTTACAGCGCCTGAGCTATGTCATTACTGGAACCAATGCTTTTCATGGAGTCTGTTGGATATTAATGGAGACAGGGCTGAATGTTTATTGATCCCAAGATGTAGCTGGTGGGTTGTTTTGTCTTTAAATATAAATCCTTGATGTTAGATCATTTTTCTTACTTATCTTGTCGTCCTAAACCTTCAGGCTCAAGCAAGCGTGTTTTGGATAGAGCTGCCAGCCTATAATTCTGATGGCTACCAGGGTCTCCCAGCACATGCAGGAGCCCTGGGTGGGTTCTGAAGTGACAGGAGGGCTGTGTGTTCTGCTGTCATTGCTCCACCTTAAATAAGGACTGTATCAAAAGGGTTGGGGCAAAGCCATAGCAGGACTGTCCTGCAAGCCTGAAAAAGCAGATTCTACCTAGACCACCCTCTACACCAGCAGTCCAACAGAATTTATTCCTTTTAATTTCCAAGACTTCTAGAAATCATGAAACTTGGTACCACCCTTCATCAAGATCAGATTCTAGGCAATACAATTGCTTTCACGTGACCTGCAAATGCCATTTGATGATTAAGACAACTGAAAGGGGCTTCCCTGGTGGCGCAGTGGTTGAGAGTCCGCCTGCCGGTGCAGGGGACACGGGTTCGTGCCCCGGTCCGGGAAGATCCCACATGCCGCGGAGCGGCTAGGCCCGTGAGCCATGGCCGCTGAGCCTGTGCGTCCGGAGCCTGTGCTCCGCAACGGGAGAGGCCACAACAGTGAGAGGCCCGCGTACCGCAAAAAAAAAAAAAAAGACAACTGAAAGAACCAGACTCTTTGTAACTAACTTTTTCTAAAATTAAAGTGTAGTTTATTTACAATGTTGTGTTAGTTTCAGGTGTACAGCAAAGTGATTCAGTTATAAGTATATATATATATATATATATATATATATATATATATATATATATTCTTTTTCAGATTCTTTTCCATCATAGGTTATTACAAGATATTGAATATAGTTCCCTGTGTTATAAAGTAGGCCCTTGTTTATTTTATAAATAGTAGTGTGTACCTGTTAATCCCAAATTCCTAATTTATCTGCCCTCCCCACCTTTCCCCTTTGGTAACCATAACTTTGTTTTCTATGTCTGTGAGTCTGTTTCTGTTTTGTAAATAAGTTCATTTGTATCATGTTTTTTTTTTAGATTCCACATGTAAGTGATATCATATGATATATGTTTTCCTCTGTCTGGCTTACTTCACATAGTATGATAATCTCTAGGTCCATCCATGTTGCTGCAAATGGTATTATTTCATTCTTCTTTATGGCTGAGTAATATTCCGTTGTGTGTATATGTGTGTGTGTGTATGTATGTATATGTATATATATATATACCACATCTTCTTTATTCATTCCTCTGTTGATAGACACTTAGGTTGCTTCCATGTCTTGGCTATTGTAAATAGTGCTGCTGTGAACATCGGGGTGCATGTATCTTTTCAAATTAAAGTTTTTTATAACTAGCTTTTGGATCAAATATTGACCAACTTTGTTCTTTCACTTATTTGTTCATTTGTTCAATGAATGAATCATTCATTCAGTTAATACTCAGTGAGTGCCTACTTCAGTGCTCTTTCATCAAAAGACCTCAGCTCTCTGCAGCACAAACTTTTCACAAATGAGCTGTTAGATTTTGGTCAATGCATAAGTTTTATTTTGATACAGATGAGAGCAGCTTATGATTACAGTAATGTCTGGTCTGTAAAGTTGAGCAGGTCCTATTGTAGGACCGTGGAGAGGGGGACACAACTTGCTGCAAGAGAAAACAACTAAGAGGAATAGTATAGCCACTGCCTGAGAGACCATTTCCTGGTCACAGAAGGTATTTCACTTTGAGAGTATATGAAAGAGTATGATCAGGATTGGAAACCATTTTCCTTCAACAACAATACTGTTATGAAGGGTGACCAAGTGAAGACTGCAATAACTGAGTTTTATAGACTCTATAAAAATTGTTCTATTTTGGGAGTGATTTTGGTAATTTATTGCTGATTTCTTCAGCTCACAGTCTAAGTTGTACACAGATAATTATAACAGAGGGGAGATAACAAAATGCTGGGGTTGGGGAGTAGGGAAAGTTTAATTTTAACTAAGTCAAAAAAGGGCAGAAAGGGAGGTTCAGGGACGTGATCAAGGTGAGCAAAGTCCATTCCTGAGAAAATGGCAGACTGGTGGCAGATGGGTACCATTAACAAGAACCCTCCCATCTCCCCTATTTATTTATGTACCTTTTCAAATCATTGATATGGTCTGATGCATTCCCATTTTAAAATAGTTTATTATTGTCCTTAATATTTTAGTGCTCCAACTGTATGCAATTTGGGGGCCAGTGGGTCCCCTTTGACTTGTCGCCCAAGTTCTGGTGACATCCTCCATTTAGTCCCCCTTTCATGAAAGAATGTGATATGTTTGGGTAGAGCACAGGGCCACCAGGTAGAGGGTATACTTTCCAGACTCCCTTGCAGCTAGAAATAACTATGTAACTAGGTTCAGGTCAATAGAGAGTGAGCAAAAGTTACGTGTGTAACTTCTGAGCCATCTCTTTAGAGAGAAAGTCACTTTTCCTGGACTTCTCTTTGCCAGACATGAAGGTAAAGCCCACTTCAACTCTGTGGATGACGGCAGTACCCCAGGAGATGATGATATAACAGGATGTTAGGAACCTGGTTCCTTAAATGGGAGCAGCGCTGCCATTCATAGGGAGAAAAACTTAATTTAGTGTCCTCTATTTTTTTCTCTCTTTGTTACAGCAGTTTAACCTGAAGTCTAAGGTAATGCTCAAAGACAGTAGTGTGAAACAACATGATATGTTCAGGGAAATCCTTGTGACTGGAGCATGGAGAAAGGAGTTAGGGAGTGGTGGGACGTGGGGCTGGAAAGACAGGACTCAGTGTAGTTTTGTGTATTGGGAAATCGTGGCTGGGTTTGGTGTCTCCCAAAAGAGGACGTGATGGGCTGGGAAGAGTCAGCTTGGTCTTAGTCGTCCTGCAGTGAGGTCTGTCCTCTTCTCTTCTCCACAGTGAGTCCTGCCTCCAAAACAAACGGCTAATGACACTTCAGCGCTGGCCTCTCACAACCCTGTCCCGAATCACTGGCCAGGTGTTGTCATATGCCACACCCCCTGCTCTTCCTCCAGACCTCCCAGCTTCTCATTTTATGATTCATCTTTCAGTCGTTAGTTTCATCTTGCCCCTTGAATCTCCTTTGGGAACGACCCGTGCTGTTAACATCCTGCCTTGTCCTCCTGCCCTCTGCAGAGACCCCCACTGAATATACCATCGATGCTGGGCCACACTTTGGTGGAGCATTCCAGAAACTTAGCACTTTGTCAAATCCGATAGGTATTCTACTTCCAGGAAAAATTAATGGGAGAATTTCTCCATCCAGATTGAATGTAACTGCTACGTTGTTAATGAATTCTCCTATGTTTATCTTCCTACTGGCCATGGTTGACAATTTAGAAAATTACTTTTTGAGAGAAAGTAAGGACTGAAAAAATCCTATTTCCAAAAATCAGGAAAACAGCACTTTTTTTTTTTTTTTTCAACTTTCCTATCAAACTCTTTAACCACTCCAGTTCCAAGAATCTTCTCCACACAATCAGAACTCTTTTGCTTGGTGATGTTGAATGTCAGCTCTCTGTGCTTCTGCAAAGTTAAACATTCATTGCAGCCCCAAATCACTGCTAAATCCATCTCCCCTGTAAGACTCACTCTCTACCCTCCTCCACCTTACAATCACCCAGTATAGCCCTGGGAGATTGACGTGTGTAGGCTCTCTTCCCTCCCGGCTGCCAGGGGGATTCAGCCAATGGGAGACCCTGGCAGGAGACCAGAGGGTGCAAGGAAAGTACAGTCAGGGTGTTTGTTCCCTATAGCTCCCTCCCTGCTGGGTTGCTGAGGGTTGGCTGCAGAGTCAGGTGCATCCCTCTACCAGAGACCACAGCTCCTGTCAAGTGGCCAGACCAGGTCTCCACACAGCTTTTCTCTGGGCTTCGAGTTCAGGGAACTGCTCTCTCCCTTCATTTATTCTGACAGCACTGGCTCCTCACTGCTACTTTTCATGGGGAGCTGCACCTTCCCTTGTTGGTTTCTCTAATTCTGTCCCCCACTTTGGTAAATATCCTTTATTAAACTGTCCTGGATTATCTAGTTTCAGCCTGCCATCTGTTTCCTGCTGGAAAGTTGACTGGTACAGTGATTAAGCTAGAGTTGTATATAATGTACCATAGCACATGGACACTGAAAGGGAGCTAGTGCATTAGGTGTGTTCACTTGAGTCTAAATCTGATTCTAACCAGTGCCCCAAATTCACTTCGTATATTTTTGGTCATTTCTTCAGGCCAGAGGACTAGTTCATCCAGCCTTAATATGCGCTACAGGCACAGGGAACAAATGTCTCTCTTCCCCCAGAGCTCTCTCTTTCCCCAAGGAACTTTGTTCTTTCTCTCTCTCTCTCCCTCCCTGTTTCCCTCCCTCCCTCCCTCTATCTGTCTCTATCATCTATCTATCCATCCATCCATCCATCCATGCATCTGTGTGTATATAGAGACACACACACATATGTGTGTGAATATAGAATTCTTTTTTCTGAACCAGTTGGAGGTAAATTGCATATGGTATTTTCCCTTTAAATACTTCAGTGTGTATTACCTCAGAATAGAATATTCTCTTACATAACCATAGTACAGTTATCAACTTCATAAATTTACATTGATGGAATACCTTCATTTAATCTGGCAGCCGTATCCTGATTTTGTCTGTTGATGTAATAATGTTCTTTTCAGCACTTCATTCTCTTCCAGCACAGGATTCAGTGCAGAGTTGGGTACTGCGTTTAGTTGTCACGCTCTTTTGGTCTCCTTTAATCTGAAACACTTCCACAGCCTTTCATTGTCTTTTGTGACATTGACATTTTGAAAATAGAGTCCCCCCTCCCATACACGTACCTTTCTTTTAGAAAACAGAACAGTCCTGATTTTTTGTCTGTCTGATGATTCTACTGGGGTTATGTGTTGCTGGCCATAATGCCGCACAGGTGAAGTTGTGTCCTTCACAGGGTGGTGCGTCAGGAGACACACACTATGCACTGGTGAAGGTAATTCTGATCTCTGCTAAATAATTATTAGGTTTTATTTTCTCCCTTGAACTCATAAGCAGTCTACGAGGAGACACTTTAAGGCATGTATCCTGTTCCTCTTCAAAATCTCCCCCTGGATTTAGCATCCATCGGTGTTTCTTGCTGACCTACTCTCTACTCTGTAGCTGCAAAATGATGATTTTCCCTCTCCAGCACTCCCTGCACATTGGCTGTTTGGCCCTTAGCATTCTACTATAAGCAGAATAACCTTCTCCTCTATTTATGCATATGTCTTTTTTTAAATTTATGTATCTATTTATGTATTTATTTTATTCATTTATTTTTGGCCGTGTTGGGTCTTTGTTGCTGCGTGCGGGCTTTCTCTAGTTGCGGCGAGTGGGGGCTACTCTTTGTTGTGGTGCACAGGCTTCTCATTGCGGTGGCTTCTCTTGTTGTGGAGCATGGGCTCTAGGCACGTGGGCTTCAGCAGTTGCGGCATGCGGGCTCAGTAGTTGTGGCTCACGGGCTCTAGAGCACAGGCTCAGTAGTTGTGGCACACGGGCTTAGTTGCTCCGCGGCATGTGGGATCTTCCCGGGCCAGGGCTCAAACCCGTGTCCCCTGCATTGGTAGGCGGATTCTTAACCACTGCGCCACCAGGGAAGTCCGCATATGTCTTTTAAAACAGTGATATGGATTGCTTTTTCAAGAGTTTATTATTGTACTTAATGTCCTGGTGCTCCAGTTGTACCTGATTTGGCCTGTGGGAAGCCTTTGAGCTGCCTCCCAAGTCCTTGTAAGATGCTGCGTTATTTTTTGTGTGCACTTCTTTTCTTTCTGGCTTAACAATATCTTCCAGACTCATCTTGTACCCACCCTGCCCTAGCCTTAGAATCAACAATTTTTCTGTGTAGTCCTGGTCAGTTTTTGTGGGGAATATGAGAGACCACTATCTGGGCACTAAGTGTGCTCATTGCTGCTGCTGGGGTGTATTTGCTTCTTGAGATTTTCATCAGGGAGAACTAAAGAAATATAAGCACGTAGATGCACTCATGCCTACACATGCACACATGTTAACACCCATACGTAGGCATCTACAGGTGTATATACATACTCGTATATGTATTTCAGAAATCCTGAGTTAGCACAGTACCTCCTGTTCCCACCCATCCCCAGAGCATTCTTTCTGGCCTTGCCCCATTCCATTTTTGTACGGCCCTTCTTGCACAGCGAGAACCCAACAAGACCAACACATTTATTCTTTTGCTCAATTCTGTATTACATCTAAAATATTTCCCAAATTGTTTCACCCACACCCCTAAATTGAACAGATCTACTATATTAGTTAGGGTTCCCCAGAGAAACAGAACAAATCGGGTGTGAAGAAATAGAGACTTATGTAAAGAAGTTGGTACATGAGGTTGTGGAGGCGGGCGAGGCCAAGATCTGCAGAGCAGGCTGGCAGGCTGAAGCCTCAGGGAAGAGTTCATGTCACAACTTGAGACAGAATCCCGGACCTCAGTCTTCTTCTCTTAAGGCCTTCAGCTGATTGGATGGGGCCCACCCACACTGGGGAGGGCCATCTGCTTTACTCAAAGTCTGCTGATTTAAATGTTAATCTCATCTAGAAAACACCTTCATAGTGACATCTAGACTGGCGTTTTACCAAATATCTGGGTACTGTGGTCCAGCCAAGTTGACACATAAAATTAACCGTCCTACTTACTAAGAAGGAGAAAAAAGTTTTTTTTTTTTAATGGAATCTCAAAGGGAAGCCTGATATGTAACATAGAGGAATTAGGAGCGCCCCTATTTAAAGGTGAGGGAAAGGATACAACACCACCTCTCCTGGCCTTGCTTGTCCTGGAACCCCTAGAGCTGCATGCAGCCCAGAGTGAAACCTGCTGCATTAGCCCACAAGAGCCATTAATGAGGGAATTGAAGGCAGTATCACCAGGGAACTCCCTTTTGGGAGGAGGGAACAGGGGGGTAGTTTTTCAGGGCCCTCAAGCCAGACCTCATCTCTGCCTCCCATTGTGAGGCAGTTCCCGCCGACATCTCTCATGGCTCGCCCTTTTCCTGTGCTCAGCTCGCGGACCAGAACACACAGCGGACAACCTCTTGCAAATCCTCCTCTCTGCCTACACTCGTACGCTTCCTCTTAGCCATATACGGCAAAGAAATATGTACCATTTTTTGGCGGGGGGGGATGGAGAGTCGCTGCTGATACGAAGGGTTCCCTAGAAAATTTTGTTATCTCAAAGGACACGGTTACAGTACTCCTCAGATAAATACTTCTCTCTTGGGTAAGGAACAGTACTCCAGATAACCGTGCCTCTCACAGCCCAACGCACGCTTATCTGTTTTGTGCCACTGTGTCAATTTTGCTTCAGTAGAAGCGTTGTATTCTGCTGAGACAGTGGTGAGCAGATGTTTGATCCTCAACCAGAGATAACCCTGGAGAGGGTCTGTCTTACCTGCTGGGAATGCTAAGTGAAAGGGCCTTTCACAGAATCCTGGAGAGAAAGGAGGGCCTCGTTTCCAACCTAAAGAACATCCTGGAGACCTGCACACACATGTCCTCAACCGGCAAGATTCTTCAGTGCTCGGTGTGTGAGGGGAGCTGTTGGATTGGGGCAGAAGGACACACGTACTTCTCTCCACGTACACTTCGGAGGAGCTCACGGTCGCAGCCCAGGCTGCAGCTGTTCCATGTCTTTGAGGCATCACGGCGACCCGCTGTGGGCAGTCAGTGCCAGGGCATTCCTCAGGGGCTCATAGCAGCAAGGCAGGCCTACCTCTGTCACAGGCAGTGACCTGCTTGGAGAAAAAAACCTGCAGAAATGAAAGAGAGAGGAGAGCTAAGGAAAGTTCCTGCAGCTGTGGAGAAGGTGACAGGGAGGCTGACGATAAAATGCATTTCCCCAGTGCTGGCGTGTTCCCCCCAGACGTAGGCCTGTTGCCTCACTGCCCTTAGGAGGACCAGGTAGATCAATGTCTGCAACCCAGATTCCGCACATCTCTCCCCCATCAAAATTCTTCAGGATATGGTCCAAACTTGCTTCTAATGGGTGCTGTCCAGCCTGACTCTGGGTACCTTTTCAGACCCTCTGTACCCATAAACAATACGAGCCTGCTGTGTCATACTGCTCTCTGTTCCCTCAGGACATCATGGCTCTGCACTGTGCTTCCTTTTCCTATAATGTCCTTCCACACCCTCATCTGGTAAATGCCTCTTCTTCAAGACCCAGTTCACACCTCACTCTTGCACATCACCCTCCCTGACTTCCCTTCCCTGATTCCTTCTCTGTGTTCCATAGCATCTGGGCGTGACCTCCCATGGGTATAATTATTCAGTACGGTCTCTGCCGGGTTCCTCAAGCGTGTGCCTATTTGTCACGGAAGGCCCCGAGACCTGAAGCCTGTTGGCTCCCTGGGGCCACTCAGCCATCCCTGCCCCCCGCCGCGCTCACAGCCCACAGCCTAGACCTGAAGAGCCTCTGTCCTGCAGCTCCTGCCGACTTGATGTCCTGCTGGGGACCTCTGTGCCCCCTCACTTCCTACCTTGCCCTCCATGCATGGCCTGCCCCTCTTGTCCCAGATCTGTGGCTGGGTGTCTTTCCTCTAGGTCTAAGCACAGATTTTAATTCCTGTCGGTTCTTGCCCTTTGGTTGTGATTTCTTTTGGCTCTGCCGAGTAACAACTGTGCTCATCCCCATCTGGCCCCCAGCATTGACTTCCCTATATCCCCCGTTCTGTTGGGGGGCCCAGAAGCCAGGTACCACCATCCCGTCAGCATTGGGGTTCCGAATAGCACCACATCCTCCTTTGTATGCCAGCAGCACAGGGTCTTGCACGTAGTGGGAATCAGTGCTCATTGCATAGTCAGTAAATACATCTTGATACTCTCACGTGATATTATTTAATATAAAACTCTGTTGGGGCTTCCCGGGTGGCGCAGTGGCTGAGGGTCTGCCTGCCGATGCAGGGGACATGGGTTCAAGCCCTGGTCTGGGAGGATCCCACGTGCCGCGGAGCAACTGGGCCCATGAGCCACAACTACTGAGCCTGCATGTCCGGAGCCTGTGCTCCACAACGAGAGAGGCCGCGACAGTGAGAGGCCCACGCACCGTGATGAAGAGTGGCCCCTGCTCGCCGCAACTGGAGAAAGCCCTCCCACAGAAACGAAGACCCAACACAGCCAAAAATAAATAAATAAATAAATTTAAAACAACAACAACAAAAAACTGTTAACAGTACTTACCTCAGGGGAGTGATTACAGAAGGTTCAGGGAAGAAAAGAGAAATTAAAGTGTTCATTCTATACCATTTTCCACTGTTAGAATTTTTTTTACCACAAATATGTTTTAATTAACAATATTAGCAATAATAAGACAACCAATAATAGCAATAATAAGGCAATAATCATCAATATGGTGCCTGTGCTTCCTGTATTAGTTTTCTAGGGCTGCCATAACAAATACCAAAGACTGCGTGGCTTAAACAACAGAAATTGGTTTTCACACAATTCTAGAGGCTAGAAGTTCTAGAGGCTAGATCAAGGTGTCAGGAGGGTTGGTTTTTTTTCTCTGAGGCCTCTCTCCTTGGCTGTCAGATGGCTGCCTTCCCACTGTATCTCTAGATGCTCTTCCCTTGATACATGCCTGTGTCCCAATCTCCCCTTCTTATAAGCACAACAGTCGGATAAGGGCTCACCCTTATCATCTCTCTAAAGACCCTCCATTCTGAGGTATGGAGGTTAGGACTTCAGCATATGAATTTGGGGGAGGGGCACAATTCAGCCCACAGCACTTCCCAGTAGGTATAAACCCCAACTAGTGCAGAGCAGGCATGGGAGATGACCATAAAGCCCTCCTCCTGCCTCTAGCCCGCCCTGTCTCACCATCAGTAGCAACACCACTCCCTACCTCCCTGCTCCCTGGATGATTGTCTAGCCATTCTCTTTTGTTCTCATGCAACTCTAAACCAGCCTGGAGTTCAGTCTCCATTCTGGCTGTACCCAGAATCACCTAGGAAGATTTACAAATTCTGATGCCAGGGTCCCACCCTCAGAGATTGGGATGTGATTGATCCAGGAACAGTGGGGGGCTTAGAGTTCTTAGAGCTCCCAGGTGGATCTAACATGCAGCCAATGTTGATCATCATGGATGTAGCCCCCCTCTGTCAGGTCCATGGAAGTGGGTAGAAATTCAAGGTAAACGCAGGTGCTGCCATTCTCTCTCTGTTGCAGGTGATGATTTGAGGCAGATGGAAGCCAGGACTGGGTGCAGGATTTTGAGGCAGAGCTTTAAAATCATCTCTGAAGTTGGTCAAGCCTGTGTCTGGAGTGTAAATAGTGGAAACCCAGAAATTCATCTTTATAGTGCTAATATTTAGTAATAAAATCATAGATGCTTGATAAAAATTTGTTGAGTAAATGAACAAGGAGGTGAGTGAACACATGAATGAATGAGTGGTCACTGCCCAACCATGCAACACTCTTGACTAATTCCTTATAGTGTCTGCCAGGTATGGAGTCCTTGGGTGATTCTAGATGAACAAGTTTTCTTTTCCTCTTCCCTTTTCTATACATCTAAAGACCACCACTTATAACACTGTTACGTTAGACAGGGTCCAAGACCGTCCAATATGTAACAGCTTTCTTTAACTTTATGATTTTTCCTCAGCCTTGGCCATGGGAGTTGGCAGCTTCCTGGGGTCAAGAAGCACAGTCCGTGCAGTTTTTACCCTTTCTACTTGCAGTTTCTTGAGCCTAAACTTTCCTCTGATTTTGGTCCACTTTGGGATGCTTTCAGATGTTTTACATTTTGTTTTCCATTTTGTCCAGTTTTTATATGTATCTGCTAGGTACTTGCATGACTGCTTTACTTCTCCTTTATTAGTGAAGCAACTAATATCCAAATTTTTTGACAAGTAACCACAACTAAACTTTTAATGAGCATATGTGCCAAGCTAGACACTGGACTGAACTCTTGGCATGGATTATCTTATTTCATTCTCAGAATGAACCTATTTTGTGGCTCCTACTACTGCCCCATTTTACACATGCGAAGACTGAGGCTCAGGTTTCAGGTTTTACCCAAGGTCACATAGAATACTTGTCAGAGCCCCACCTGTGTCTTAGCCACCACAAGAAACCCTTTTTTAAAGAAAAAAAAATCCTAGATCCCACATAAAGCTATAATTTTATGAATTTAGTTTACAAACAGTAGATTCACAAATTATTACAGTTTACAGATAATGGATTCACCATGCCCTTGGAACAATCCTTCACAGTTTTGGAACCTGTGTTATGATGTTGACTTTGGATTGAGCTACTGTTATGCAAGTTGATTTATCTACCAATTTACAAACATCTTGGTGTGGCTCACCCTACACTAGTTGATTTTTTGTTAGTTTTACTACAGAGCTCATAATTATAGAAGTGATGAGCTACCACTTCACACCCAATGGAATGGCTGAAATGAAATATACCGATAATAATACCCAGTGTGGTGAAGGTGTAGAGTAATTGGAGCTCCCATGCCTTGCTAGTGGGCATGCAAATGGTGTATCATAGAGCAGCTTGACTCTTGAAACCGTGTTCATGTATAATTCTGATAAATATCTATTGTTCTAATTTTCCACATTAACATTTTATAAAAGAAAAAACACACGATCATCTCAAAATCTAATCTAAGAAGCATTAGATCAAATTGCAGACCCTTTCCAATAACATTATATGTAGTCATGAACAGTAAGAAGCATTTCATTACCAATCAGGAAAGGTAAAATACCCATTATTACTATTATCTATTTTATAATATACTAGAGATCCTATGAGTACAGTAAGTTAAAAAAATTAAAAAATAAACAAATGAAAGGTGTATAGGTTGCTAAGGAAGAAGTGAAACTGCCGTTGCTCACAATTTATATGATAGGCTGCATAGAAAGTCCAGGGGAACCTACAGTCTAATTATTTGAACTGATCAATGAATTTGGCAAGATTGCTGGATACGAGCACATAAAAAATCACTTGTGGGCCTTCCCTGGTCGTTCAGTGGTTGAGAATCCGCCTGCCAATGCAGAGGACACGGCTTCAAGCCCTGGTCTGGGAAGATCCCACATGCTGCGGAGCAACTAAGCCCCTGTGCCACAACTACTGAGCCCGCGTGCCACAACTACTGAAGCCTGCATGCCTAGGGCCCCTGCTCTGCAACAAGAGAAGCCACTGCAATGAGCCATTGCTCTCTATTCTGTTCCACTGATCTCTGTGTCTGTTTCTGTGCCAGTACCATACTGTTTTGATTACTGTAGCTTTGTAGTAGTCTGAAGTCACAGAACATGATTCCTTCAGCTCTTTTCTTCTTTTTCAAGATTGTTTAGGCTATTCAGGGTTATTTGATCATTATTTTATATTTTAGAAATCCTGTAATTTAAGTCTCTAGTCCATTTTTATCAATTAGAGAAATAATAAAATGAATAGTAATGTTAGATATGAGCTGACTCTTCTGATAAAGCATAATACAAGTTTTAAGAATGTATTGGTTGTTGAGACTCTAACAGCATTTCTGTGGAAATCACAATTTTTATTTCAAATTTGTGAAATGTACATTGAATCAAAATCTCTTTGCTTGTCCCTGTGAACCTGCCAGGGGACTAGCCCCGTTCTGAGAACACATTTTTAGAATAGTGCCTCAGAGGTAGATCCACCAATTGCCTCTATATTGACCTCTCCTGGCCAGAAAGGCATAAAAACTACGTGACTGAAAGTTATTTTCCTGGGTGTTATGCTAAGATAGTATTTTAGTATAGGGAAAGTCATGTTCTCAAATGTGGATATTTGGGAAGTCAGGAAAGAAGATTGTCTGAGTTTCCTGGGTTACAACAGTGTTGCTTCACAATCCTTGCAGCCTGGAGGCTCTCTCTACATTGCAAGAACAGAGAATGCTCTACAAAACAGTGATATTAGTCACCAGTAGCAACCAAGGAACATATGAAGTGCAGAACTCTATGAGGTTTGACTACACAGTAGTGATACTGGTTTTGCAAGGCTGTACATGAAAGCTAATCTTCTTATGTTAATCATTCATTTATCCATTCATATAGTGATCCTTCAATGAACATTTATTAAATGACTATTTTTCTTGACTCAAAGGTATTAAAATCTCTGCCTTTACCCTCTCCACCTCACCCTATTTACCTCATCAATTAAGCTTTTGAATCGGTTTTGAGTCTCAGCTTTTAATCCGTTTTTAAAAAACGGAGGGTTAAGTTACATACAGTGTATGTACAGATTTTAAATGTACTGTTTGAGTAGTTTTGGCAAATTGATATAAAGAGAACACTTCTAGAAATTAAGTTTTGAATTACAATTATATTTTTAGTACGAAAAAGCCTTTTTTAAATCATTTAACATCTACCTGGTCATATTTTTAGGTCTCATATTTTTAGTCATTAGACATGACTGAAGAGAGAATTACTGAAGTAGAAAAAATTGCCTAGAGGGTAGCATATATACACAAATGGATGGTATAAAAGAGATTAAGAGATATTGAGGTCTATGTATCCAGAACATTCAAAGAACTCAAAAAGTCAATAATAAAAAGACAACCCAATCTAAAAATGGACAAAGAATTTGAATAGACATTTCCCTAGGAGATATACAAAGTAGCCCATTATGCCATATGAAAACATGCTCAACATCATTTGTCATTAGGGAAACGCACATTAAAATCACAGTAGGATATAACTTCCCCCACACTAGGATGGCTATAATAAGAAAGATGGGAATAACAAGTATTGGGGAGGATGTGGAGACATGAGAACCCTTGTGCAATGCTGGTGGGAATGAAAATGGTGCAGCCACTGTGAAAAACGTTTGGCGGTTTCTCAAAAAGTTAAACATGGAGTTACCCGATAACCAATCATATCTACTCCTAGGTATACACTCAAGAAAAATAAAAATATGTAAGTCCTCACAAAAAGTTACACATGAATGTTTATAGCAGCAGACTATTCATAATAGTTCCAAAAATGGAAACAACCCAAATGTCCATCACTGATAAATGGATAAAATATAGTATATCTATACAATGAAATATTATTTGGCTGTAAAAAGGTATGAAGTACTTACACATGCTACAGCACAGCTAAACCTCAAAAACATTATGCTAGGGCTTCCCTGGTGGCACAGTAGTTGAGAGTCCGCCTGCTGATGCAGGGGACACGGGTTCGTGCCCCGGTCCGGGAGGATCCCACATGCCGCGGAGCGGCTGGGCCTGTGAGCCATGGCCGCTGAGCCTGCACGTCCAGAGCCTGTGCTCCGCAACGGGAGAGGCCACAACAGTGAGAGGCCCGCGTACCGCAAAAAAGAAAAACAACCCCATTATGCTAAGTGAAAGAAGCCAAAAGACTATGTATTTTATGATTCCATTTGCATGAAATGTCCAGAATAGGCAAAACTGGTTAAAAAAAAAGTCGATTAGTGACTGCCTAGTGCTGTGTTAGAGGTAGAGTGAGGAAGAATGGGGAGGACTGCTAATGAGTACAGGATTTCTTTTGGGGGTGAAATAGATGGTCTAAAATCAGATTGTGGGGATAGTTGGACAACTCTGTGACTGTACTCAAATTCACTGAATCATAAACTTCAAATGGTTGAATCGTATATCTCAATAAAGCTGTTTAAAAAATATGATAGGCAAAACAGTGGAAGAAATCTAGGGGAGGATTTTTTTTTTTTTTTTTGGCTCAAGGTAAGAAAGGATATCTTAACTAAGTTTCTCAAAGTGCGAACTATAAAGGAAACGATTGCTAGAATCAACTACATTGATAAATCTAACTGCCTCAAATTAAGAACTTCTGTTTATCAAAAGATACCATAAAGGAAGTGAAGAGACAAGCCACAATCTTGGAGAAGATGTATGTAGCTAAGTCTGTGGTAGTATTAAAACGTGTAACCACTTTTGAAAGGAATTTGGTATTTATAGTAACTCTGACGGTACATTTTCCCAAATGTCATTTGCATGAGATTTATGAATTAGAGTGCTCATTTCCACCAAGCCTCTGCCATTTGGGATAGTTATACCATCTTATACTCTTGCCAGTACTAAAAGAGTTCTGGTTGCTTCACATCGACTTGCTAAGACTTGGCATTGTCAGAGCTTGGCATTTTTGTCCATCTGTGAGTATACCTGACAAACATTACATGTTGATTCCACCTGTGGCATATATCTTTGATATATGCCCACCCTTGGTATATGTCCAAGAAACTTTTGGACTTGGGCACCAGGAGAGAAGAATATTCATAGCAGCATTGTTTATAAAAGTAAAAGACTGCAGATCACCAAAATGTCCAATGAATGGAGAAAAGAAAAAATATTTTTTCATCTATTCACACAATGGAATACTATACAGTAGGAAATGCAATTGAATGATAGCTACAAATTTCAATGTGGATTAATCTTATAAACATAATGTTGATGAAAAAAGCATGTCCCCGAAAAATAACTCCAGCACAATTAGCTATATATAAAGGTCAAAAACTTTTAGACTTTATTATCTATAAATAATAAATAGATACATACATATGTGATAAAACTAAAGCAAGAGAACAAATAGTGCCAGTTTCAGGAGAGTAGGATGATAATTACCTTTTGGAGGAGGGAAGGCAGTTTGACTGTAAAGGGGTACACTGGGCTCATTGAAGGCATTGCTTCTGTTTTATTTCTTAAGTTGAGCACCACAGGTATTTGCTTCATTATTATTATTTATACTGTGTATATATAGTAAACATATATTCTCATATATGAACGCTTCATTATAAAATTTTTAAATAAATTGATGAAAATATATGACTTTTTTTTTTTTGCCCACACTGCGCAGCTTATGGGATCTTAGTTCCCCGACCAGAAACCGAACCCAGGCCCTCCACAGTGAGAGCAGAGTCCTAACCACTGGACACCAGGGAATTGCCTGACATGTTTATATAAAACAAAAAGTATCCCCAAATTCTATATGCATACGTAAATGTACATTAAAAATATTAACTATTCAATAACTTTAAAAGTTATTCATGTACAAAACAGGCAACCTGGTTAAAGCTTAGAGTGGGATGACAATGCCCGCTAAGCACATGCTCTGTGTAACTCCTGAGCCGTGTCCAGTACAATTTGGTACTATGATATCTTCATGTTAGATCATTTAGCATCTCTGTCTTTTTTCTCTGCTTTGTTAAAGACTTCCAGAATTGCCCCCACTTAATACTACAGAGTTTTGTTATTGTTGCTTTTTCAAAAGAGTATCTTATACTTAACCTTACTAAAAACTCTCTTATTAGTGTAGCTTGGTGTGATCCAGAGAATAAGAGAGTCAGTGGGAGAGAAACCTTCCACACTTGATTGTAACAAGTGTGTTGTTACATGCTGGCAGGGGAATTTTTAAACAGTCACATCAAAATATTCTGCTTCAGTGGTATCACAGGTAATAAAACCCAAAATGTAACATCATTTTTACAACCTAGATTTTTTTTTTTTTTTTTTGTTGAACGCGGGCCTCTCACTGTTGTGGCCTCTCCCGTTGCGGAGCACAGGCTCCGGATGCGCAGGCTCAGTGGCCATGGCTCATGTGCCCAGCTGCTCCGCGGCATGTGGGATCTTCCCGGACCAGGGCACGAACCTGTGTCCCCTGCATCGGCAGGCAGACTCTCAACCACTGCACCACCAGGGAAGCCCCCTAGATTTTTTTTAAAATAAATTTATTTATTTATTTTTGGCTGCGTTGGGTCTTTGTTGCTGCGCACGTGCTTTCTCTAGTTGCAGTGAGCAGGGGCTACTCTTCATCACGGTGTGTGGACTTCTCATTGCGGTGGCTTGTCTTGTTGCGGAGCATGGGCTCTAGGCATGTGGGCTTCAGTAGTTGTAGCACGCGGGCTCAGTAGTTGTGGCTCGCGGGCTCTAGAGCGCAGGATCAGTAGTTGTGATGCATGGACTTAGTTGCTCCACAGCACGTGGGATCTTTGTGGACCAGGGCTCAAACCTGTGTCCCCTGCATTGACAGGCGGATTCTTAACCACTGCGCCACCAGGGAGGTCCCTACAACCTAGATTTGAGTATTCCTGGTTTGTCAGGTCTGATTAGAGACAGAAAGACATTCTGAAAGATAATTCTATTCTTCAGTGGTTTCTGCCTTGTTTGTATGCTATTACCCTGTCAGGAAAGTTCTTTCTCTTCTTCCCCTGCTGCACATATGGGGAGCAGGGGAAGAAGAGAAAGAACTTTGCAAGGCAATCCCTGCCCCACCACAAACATACACATTCACATGCTTTATCAAAACATAGATAGACAGACAGACAGATGTGTGTGTGTATAAAATAACGACTTCCTAACTTCTAATTTGATGATAGAAGATTAGTCTGTGTTGAAGTTTTAGAATTATGTTTGGGAATAGTGAGCCTGGAATGCTAACCACTTAGAAGGTGATCCTATGCCTACATATATGTCCTATGATTTTATGTATATTATATTGATGTATACATAAGTTCTAAATTTAAATGTGTATATTGAAAATTCAAGTTACCTGATAATGCTAGGATACAGCATTTATTGAGGAACTACTGACAGATTTGATGCTTACCTGTACTAATTTAATGCTCACAGCAATCCTGTGAGACAGATTCTATTGTTATCCTCAGCATCACACAGCTAAAATTTAACATGCTCAAAAGGGATCTCCTGCCTGTCCCACCACAGACCTTCCTTATAGTATCACACTTCTTTGTTCATGGAAATTTCATCCTTCCTGTTGCTCACACCAAAAGCCTGGGAGTCATCTTTAATATTCTCTCCCTCTCTCTCTCTCTCTCTCTCCCTCCCTCCCTCCCTCCCTCCCTCTCCCCTCAACACATGTGATTGTGCAGGTTGCATACTGCACAAGAGTTGCCATATACATTGTAGGCATCATAGGTCTGTGTAATAAGTACAATAATTTCCCAGCAGCTGCCAGTTCTAATATAATAAGTACATTATAACAATTTTCTGTGAGATGGAAGGAAAATGTCACGATTATAGGCAATGAAGGTCCCTTCAACCATCTACACAGAATTATTACCGTGGCCTCCTTGCTTCCACCCTTGTCCTCATTTGGCCATTCTCAGTCGTCAGCATGAGACTGTAAGGTCAAGTCATGCCTTTGCTCAAAAACCCTGCAGTGGGCCTTCACTCAGAGAAAAGTCCAAGTCCTTACAACAGGTCTCCAAGATCCGCCCCGACGCTGCTCTGACATCGTGCTGGTACTTTCTTCCTCTCTCACTTGGCCACACTCACCTCCTGGCTGTGCCCACAGCTCCCACCTTGGCCCTTGTTCTTATTTTCTGCTCCGCTCTCTCCCTTTCCACTTTCAGGTTCACACAAATGTCCCTTTCTCTGGCCACTCTATTTATTTAGTTACTTATTTATATTTATATTTTATTTTTTAAAACTTTTTATTTTATATTGGAGTATAGTTGATAACAATGTTGTGTTAGTTTCAGCAAAGCGATTTAGTTATACATATACACGGACCTATTCTTTTTCAAATTCTTTTCCCATTTAGGTTGTTACATAATATTGAGCAGGGTTCCCTGTGTTATACAGTAGGCCCGTGTTGGTTATCTATTTTATTTATTTAATTAATTAATTTATTTATTTTTTGGCTGCATTGGGGCTTCGTTGCTGCACGCGTTCTTTCTCTAGGTGCGGCGAGTGGGGACTACTCCTCGTTGCGGAGCGTGGGCTTCTCATTGCAGTGGCTTCTCTTGTTGTGGAGCACCAGCTCTAGGCACACGGGCTTCAGTAGTTGTGGCTCGCAGGCTCTAGAGTGCAGGCTCAGTAGTTGTGGTGCACGGGCTTAGTTGCTCCGTGGCGTGTGGGATCTTCCTGGACCGGGTCTCGAACCTGTGTCCCCTCCATTGGCAGGCAGATTCTTAACCACTGCATCACCAGGGAAGCCCTATCTATTCAATTTTACTTTATTTATTTATTTGTTGTTATTCAGATTTTTTCTTTTTTTTTTACAGCAGGTTCTTATTAGTCATCAATTTTATACACATCAGTGTATACATGTGAATCCCAATCGCCCAATTCATCACACCCACACCGCCACCCCCCATGGCTTTCCCCCCTTGGTGTCCATACTTTTGTTCACTACACCTGTGTCTCTATTTCTGCCCTGCATGCTGGTTCATATGTACCATTTTTCTAGGTTCCACATACATGTGTTAAGATACAGTATTTGTTTTTCTCTTTCTGACTTACTTCACTCTGTATGACAATCTCTACATCCATCCACATCTCAACAAAAGACCCAATTTCATTTCTTTTTATGGCTGAGTAATATTCCATTGTATATATGTACCACATCTTTATCCATTCGTCTGTCGGTGGGCGTTTAGGTTGCTTCCATGACCTGGCTATTGTAAATAGTGCTGCAATGAACATTGGGGTGCATGTGTCTTTCTGAATTATGATTTTCTCAGGGTATATGCCCAGTAATGGGATTGCTGGGTCATATGGTAATTCTATTTTTAGTTTTTTAAGGAACCTCCATACTGTTCTCCATAGTGGCTGTATCAATTTACATTCCCACCAACAGTGCAAGAGGGTTCCCTTGTCTCCACACCCTCTCCAGCATTTGTTTGTAGATTTTCTGATGATGCCTATTCTACCTGGTGTGACGTGATACCTCATTGTAGTTTTTTATTTTTTTAAATAAATTTATTTATTTATTTTTGGCTGTATTGGGTCTTCATTGCTGTGTGTGGGCTTTCACTAGTTGTGGCGAGCGGGGGCTACTCTTCGTTGTGACGCGTGGGCTTCTGATTGTGGTGGCTTCTCTGGTTGCAAAGCATGGGCTCTAGGCACACGAGCTTCAGTAGTTGTGGCTCACGGGCTCTAGAGCACAGGCTCAGTAGTTGTGGTGAATGGGCTTAGTTGCTCTGAGACATGTTGGACCTTCCCAGACCAGGGCTCAAACCCATGTCCCCTGCATTGGCAGGCGGATTCTTCATCACTGTGCCACCAGGGAAATCCCCTCATTGTAGTTTTGATTTGCATTTCTCTAATAATTATTCATGTTGAGCAGCATTTCATGTACTTCTTGGCCATCTGTATGTCTTCTTTGGAGAAATGTCTATTTAGGTTTTCTGACGATTTTTGGATTGGGTTGTTTGTTTTTTAAATATTGAGCTGCATGAGCTGTTTGTATATTTTGGAGATTAATCCTTTGTCATTTCCAAATATTTTCTCCCATTCTGAGGGTTGTCTTTTTGTATTGTTTATGGTTTCCTTTGCTGTACAAAAGCTTTGAAGTTTCACTAGGTCCCATTTGTTTACTTTTGTTTTTATTTCCATTACTCTAGGAGATGGTCAAAAAAGAACTTGCTGTGATTTATGTCAAAGAGTGTTCTTCGTTTGTTTTCCTCTAAGAGTTTTATAGTGTCCGGTCGTCCATTTAGGTCTCTAATCCATTTTGAGTTTATTTTTGTGTATGGTGTTAGGGAGTGTTCTAATTTCATTCTTTTACGTGTAGCTGTCCCGTTTACCCAGCACCACTTACTGAAGAGACTATATTTTCTCCACTGTATATCCTTGCCTCCTTTGTCATAGATTAGTTGACCATAGGTGCATGGGTTTTTCTCTGGGCTCTCTATCTTGTGCCATTGATCTATGTTTCTGTTTTTGTGCCAGTACCATATTGTCTTGACTACTGTAGCTTTGTAGTATAGTCTTAAGTCAGGGAGTCTGATTCCTCCAGCTCGTTTTTTGTTGTTGTTGTTTTGTTTTGTTTTTTTGTGGTACGTGGGCCTCTCACTGCTGTGGTCTCTCCCGTTGCAGAGCACAGACTCCGGACGTGCAGCCTAGTGGCCATGGCTCACAGGCCCAGCCACTCTGCGGCATGTGGGATCTTCCCGGACCGGGGCACGAACCCGTGTCCCCTGCATCGGCAGGCGGACTCTCAACCACTGCGCCACCAGGGAAGCCCACTCCAGCTCGTTTTTTTCCCTCAAGACTGCTTTGGTTATTCGGGGTCTTTTCTGTCTCCATACAAATTTTAAGATTTTTTTGTTCTAGTTCTGTAAAAAATGCCATTGGTAATTTGATAGGGATTGCATTGAATCTGTAGATTGCTTTGGGTAGTATAGTTATTTTCACAATTTTGATTGTTCCAATACAAGAGCATGGTATATCTCTCCATCTGTTGGCATCATGTTCAATTACTTTCATCAGTTTCTTATAGCTCTCTGCATACAGGGCTTCTGTCTCCCTAGGTAAGTTTATTCCTAGGTATTGTATTCTTTTTGTTGAAATGGTAAATGGGAGTGTTCCCTTAATTTCGCTTTCAGATTTTTCATCTTTAGTGTATAGGAATGCAAGACATTTCTGTGCATTAATTTTGTATCCTGCAACTTTACCAAATGCATTGATTAGCTTTAGTAGTTTTCTGGTGGCATTTTTAAGATTCTCTATGTATAGTATCATGTCATCTGCAAACAGTGACAGTTTTACTTCTTCTTTTCCAATTTGTATTCCTTTTATTTCTTTTTCTTCTCTGATTGCCGTGGCTAGAACTTCCAAAACTATGTTGAATAATAGTGGTGAGAGTGGTCATCCTTGTCTTGATTCTGATCTTAGAGGAAATGCTTTCAGTTTTTCACCATTGAGAATGATGTTTGCTGTGGGTTTGTTGTATATGGCCTTAATTATGTTGAGGTAGCTTCCCTCTGTGTCCACTTTCTGGACAGTTTTTATCATCAATAGGTGTTAAATTTTATCGAAAGCTTTTTCTGCAACTATTGAGATGATGGTATGGTTTTTATTCTTCAATTTGTTAATATGGTGTATCACATTGATTGATTTGCATATATTGAAGAATTCTTGCATCCCTGGGATAAATGCCACTTGATCATGATGTATGATCCTTTTAATATGTTGTTAGATTCTGTTTGCTAGTATTTTGTTGAGGATTTTAGCATCTATATTCATCAGTGATATTGGTCTGTAATTTTCTTTTTTTGTAGTATCTTTGTCTGGTTTTGGTATCAGCATGATGGTGGCCTCATAGAATGAGTTTGGGAGTGTTCCTTCCTCTGCAGTATTTTGGAAGAGTTTGAGAAGGATGGGTGTTAGCTCTTCTCTAAATGTTTGATAGAATTCGCCTGTGAAGCCATCTGGTCCTGGACTTTTGTTTGTTGGAAGATTTTTAATCACAGTTTCAATTTCATTACTTGTGATTGGTCTGTTCATATTTTCTATTTCTTTCTGCTTCAGTCTTAGAAGATTATACCTCTCTAAGAATTTGTCCATTTCTTCCAGGTTGTCCATTTTATTGCCATAGAGTTGCTTGTAGTAGTGTCTTAGGGTGCTTTGTATTTCTGCGGTGTCTGTTGTCACTTCTCCTCTTTCATTTCTAATTTTATTGATTTGAGTCATCTCCCTCTTTTTCTTGATGAGTCTGGCAAATGGTTTATCAATTTTGTTTATCTTCTCAAAGAACCAGCTTTTAGTTTTATTGATGTTTGCTATTGTCTTCTTTGTTTCTATTTCATTTATTTCTGCTCTGATCTTTATGATTTCTTTCCTTCTACTAACTTTGGGTTTTGTTTATTCTTCTTTCTCAAGTTCCTTTAGGTGTAAAGTTAGATTGTTTATTTGAGATTTTTCTTATTTCTTGAGGTTGGCTTGTATAGTTATAAACTTTCCTCTTAGAACTGCTTTTGCTTCATCCCATAGGTTTTGCATCCTCGTGTTTTCATTGTCATTTGTCTCCAGGTATTTTTTGATTTCCTCTTTGATTTCTTCAGTGATCTCTTGGTTATTTAGTAACGTATTTTTTAGGCTCCATGTGTTTGTGTTTTTTATGTTTCTTTTCCTGTAATTCATTTCTAGTCTCATAGCGTTGTGGGCAGAAAAGATGCTTGATATGATATCAATTTTCTTAAATTTACTGAGGCTTGATTTGTGACCCAAGAATGTTCCGTGTGCACTTGAGAAGGAAGTGTAATCTGCTGTTTTTGGATGGAATACCCTATAAGTATCAATTAAATCTATCTGGTCTATTGTGTCATTTAAAGCTTATCATTCCTTAGTTATTTTCATTTGGGATGATCCGTCCTTTGGTGTAAGTGAGGTGTTAAAGTCCCCCACTATTATTGTGTTATGCCTTATGTATTGAGGTGCTCCTATGTTGGGAGCATATATATTTATAATTGTTATATCTTCTTCTTGGATTGATCCCTTGATCATTATGTAGTGTCCTTCCTTGTCTCTTATAACATTCTTTATTTTAAAGTCTATCTGAAGTCTATTTTATATGATATGAGTATTGCTACTCCAGCTTTCTTTTGATTTCCATTTGCATGGAATATCTTTTTCCATCCCCTCAATTTCAGCTTGTATGTGTCCCTAGGTCTGAAGTGGGTCTCTTGTAGACAGCATATATATGGGTCTTGTTTTTGTATCCATTCAGGAAGGCTGTGTCTTTTGGTTGGAGCATTTAATCCATTCACATTTAAGGTAATTATCGCTATGTATGTTCCTATGACCATTTTCTTAATTGTTTTGGGTTTGTTTTTGTAGATCCTTTTCTTCTCTTGTGTTTCCCACTTAGAAAAGTTCCTTCAGAATTTATTGTAGAGCTTGTTTGGTGGTGCTGAATTCTCTTAGCTTTTGTTTGTCTGTAAAGCTTTTGCTTTCTCCATTGAATCTGAATGCGGTCCTTGCCCAGTAGAGTAATCTTGGTTGTAGGTTCTTTCCTTTCATCATTTTAAGTATATCATGCCACTCCCTTCTGGCTTGTAGAGTTTCTGCTGAGAAATCAGCTGTTAACCTTATGGGAATTCCCTTATATGTTATTTGTCGTTTTTCCCTTGCTGCTTTCAATAATTTTTCTTGGACTTCCCTGGTGGCGCAGTGGTTAAGAATCCACCTGCCAATGCAGGGTACATGAGTTCGAGCCCTGGTCTGGGAAGATCCCACATGCCACGGAGCAACTAAGCCCATGTGCCACAACTGCTGAGCGTGCACTCTAGAATCCGTGAACCACAACTACTGAGCTTGCATGCTGCCTATACTGAAGCCTGCATGCCTAGAGCCGCTGCTCTGAAACAAGAGAAGCCACTGCAGTGAGAAGCCTGCGTACGGCAACGAAGACCCAACGCAGCCAAATAAATAAATTTATTTATTTAAAATAATAATAATAATTTTTCTTTGTCTTTAATTTTTGCCAATTTGATTACTATGTGTCTTGGTGTGTTTCTCCTTGGGTTTATCCTGTATTGGACTCTCTGCACTTCCTGGACTTGGGGGGCTATTTCCTTTCCCATGTTAGGGAAGTTTTCTACTATAATCTCCTCAGATATTTTCTCTGGTCCTTTCTCTCTCTCTTCTCCTTCTGGGACCCCTATAATGCAAATGTTGTTGCGTTTAATGTTGTTCCAGAGGTCTCTTAGGCTGTCTTTATTTCTTTTCATTCTTTTTTCTTTATTCTGTTTTGCAGCAGTGAATTCCACCATTCTGTCTTCCAGGTCACTTATCTGTTCTTCTGCCTCAGTTATTCTGCTATTGATTCCTTTTCGTGTAGTTTTCATTTCAGTTATTGTATTGTTCATCTCTGTTTGTTTGTTCTTTAACTCTTCTAGGTCTTTGTTAAACATTTCTTGCATCTTCTCGATCTTTGCCTCCATTCTTTTTCTGAGGTCCTGGATCATCTTCACTATCATTATTCTGAATTCTTTTCCTGGAAGGTTGCCTATCTCCACTTCATTTAGTTGTTTTTCTGGGGTATATCTTGTTCCTTCATCTGGTACATAGCCCTCTGCCTTTTCATCTTGTCAGTCTTTCTGTGAATGTGGTTTTTGTTCCACAGGCTGCAGGATTGTAGTTCTTCTTGCTTCTGCTGTCTGCCCTCTGGTGGATGAGGCTATGTAAGAGGCTTGTGCAAGTTTCCTGATGGGAGGGACTGGTGGTGGGTAGAGCTGACTGTTGTTCTGTTGGGCAGAGCTCAGTAAAACTTTAATCCGCTTGACTGCTGATGGGTGGGGCTGGGTTCCCTCCTTGTTGGTTGTTTGGCCTGACGCAACCCAACACTGGAGCCTACCTGGGCTCTTTGGTGGGGCCAATGACAGACTCTGGGAGGGCTCACACCAAGGAGTACTTCCCAGAACTTCTGCTGCCAGTGTCTTTGTCCCCATGGTGAGCCACCATCACCCCCCACCTCTGCAGGAGACCCTCCAACACTAGCAGGTAGGTGTGGTTCAGTCTCCTATGGGGTCACTGCTCCTTCCCCTGGGTCCCGATGTGCACACTACTTTGTGTGTGCCCTCCAAGAGTGGAGTCTCTGTTTCCCCCAGTCGTGTCGACGTCCTGCAATCAAATCCCACTAGCCTTCAAAGTCTGATTCTCTAGGGTTTCTTCCTCCCATTGCCAGACCCCCAGGTTGGGATGCCTGACGTGGGGCTCAGAACCTTCACTCCAGTGGGTGGACTTGCTGTGGTCTAAGTGTTCTCCAGCCTGTGAGTCACCCACCCAGCAGTTATGGGATTTGATTTTACTGTGATTGCGCCCCTCCTACCATTTCATTGTGGCTTCCTTTGTCTTTGGATGTGGGGTATGTTTTTTGGTGAGTTCCAGTGTCTTCCTATTGATGATTGTCCAGCAGCTAGTTGTGATTCTGGTGTTCTCACAAGAGGGAGTGAGAGCACGTCCTTCTACTCCGCCATCTTGTTCAGGGCTCGAGTTTTTTTGTTGGCAGCAGCTTGCTTGCTGAGCTGCAGTTTCTAGGCAGCAAAGAAAATGCCTTATCTATTTTAAATACGGTAGCCTGTATATGTCAATCCCAAACTCCCTAACTATCCCCCCACCCCTGCCGGTAACCATAAGTTTGTTTTCTTTTTTTTGTTTGTTTGTTTTTTGCGGTATGCAGGCCTCTCACTGTTGTGGCCTCTCCCGTTGCGGAGCACAGGCTCCGGACACGCAGGCTCAGCGGCCATGGCTCACGGGCCCAGCCGCTCTGCAGCATGTGGGATCTTCCTGGACCAGGGCACGAACCCGTGTCCCCTGCATCGGCAGGCGGACTCTCAACCACTGCGCCACCAGGGAAGCCCCATAAGTTCATTCTCTAAGTCTGTGAGTCTGTTTCTGTTCTGTAAACAAGTTTCATTTCCATCGGTTTATTTTTAGATTCCTCATATAAGTGATATCATATGATATTTGTCTTTCTCTGTCTGACTTACTTCACTCAGTATGACGATCTCTAGGTCCATGCATGTTGCTGCACGTGGCTTTATTTCATTCTTTTTAACGGCTGAGTAATATTCCATTGTATATATGTACCACATCTTCTTTATCCATTCCTCTGTCGATGGACATTTAGGTTGCTTCCATGTCTTGGCTATTGTAAACAGTGCTGCAATGAACACTGACTGGCCACTCTATTTAAAATGCAGTCCTCTCCCACTCCCCATCCACGTCCTGGCTTTTCTTTCAGTCATGGCACTTGTCACCACAAACATTTTCTTTAAGGTACATTTTCTTTATTCTGATAGGCTTTATTTTGATGGTGTAAACCCCACGTGGGTATGGGTCTTTGTTTTATTCACTGTGGATCCCAGGCACCTAGAGCAATTCTTGGCACAGAGAAATCAATCCATAAATACTCCTTAAATGAATACATCTTCATTTTACAGATTAGGCAATTTAGACTCAGAAATCATTAAGATACTTTTTATTTATTTATTTATTGTATTTTTAAAATTTTGTTTTATTGAAGTACAGTTGATTTACAATGTTATGTTAATGTCAGCTATACAGCAAAGTGACTCAGTTATACATATACATATATTCTTTTTCGTATTCTTTTCCATTACGGTTTATCACAGGATATTGAATATAGTTCCCTGTGCTATACAGTAGGGCCTTGTTGTTTATCTATTCTATATACACCAGTTTGCATCTGCTAATCCCAAACTCTTAATCCATCCCTTCCCTACACCCCCTCTCTCTGACTCCAAACCCTGTGCTCTCTAACCTCTATGCTCTGCTGCTGTTTATCCAACAACATGACTCTTTAAGGCTGCTGCTGCTGTTGATGATGATGGTGACGGTGATGATGATAACAATAGGTAATATTTTTAATGCCTGCTTGTGCCATACACTGTGCTTTACATGTATTATCTAATGTAATATCCAGGAAACATCTCATCTGAATCAGATTGGAGTCCTTAAACTTCTGGCAAATGAACTGTCATGCCACTGAAGTACAACTAGGATGAACAGAACTTTATTCCCAAACCCTAAAGATCAGTACAAATGTCCCTTCTTCCTGTCGGGAAGGCAGGAAACTAACAACTTCAAATTTCACATGAACAAATTAGAAGGTGGGTAGCCATGAGAGAGACCCAGTGTAATCATCCTATTATGGTTGGCTTCTTATGCTTAATTTATTACTCGTTTATTCACCCATACATTCATTTATTTGTTGACTCATTCAACATTTATTGAACAATTGCCATGCAATGTACTATGCCAAGTTCAAAGGCTACAAAGATAAAGAAGACATATCCTCTGCCCTTGAGGGATCCACAGCCCAGCAAGAGAGACAAATAGGAGAGCAAGTAATCCCATTGAAGGAGTAAGTGGGATATTAGAGGATCAGCGCAGAGTCCAGAGCAGGAAATGCCTAACTAACCCTGTCTGGGGAGACAACGGTAGTATTTCTCGGAGAAGATGACCCAAGATGAGGTCATCCCATCAGGCAGGATGAGAGACAAAAACCCTCAGGCAGGGGAAGGGTTTGCAGAGGCGTGGAGTCATGAGTCACGTGGGCATTCGTGGACTTGTGTATAGTTTGATATAAGTGGAGCTGGGAAGCCATGTGGGGACGGGGTGGGAGAAAGGAAAACAGGAGCTAGAGGAACTTTAACTAAGGTCATGATTAGATCAGACTATCATCTCATAAAAATCCCTCGGGAATCTGGATGGAAACTAAATTAAGGGGGCAAGGCCAGACGAAAGAGGCAGCAGATACCTGACACTGAAACTGCTGCTTTGATGCAAGTGTTTTCACTTGGGGATATTTTGAGGTGGCATAAAAGTAATTACATTTTCAGCTCTTAAAAATTACCAAGTGATGTGCAAAACAGCCGTCTCACCTTCTGGCAGAGCCTCTTTGCACACCAACTCCTGAATCTGTGGCGGCTAGGGATGGGGTCAGAAAGAGGGTGAGAATTAGACAACATCTGGCAGATAAGCCACATATAACCAGGAATCATGTGCTTACAGCAGATTCTTATCTCAGAAAGAGCCATTAATATACAATGAGCACACTGCTCTTCCTCTGAGACTTCCCTTTTATTTTGCAAGAGCTGCACCTCAAATTCTCTGTTTAGTCCCTTGAGGTTATAACTGTAACAATAATTTACTTTTAGTTAATAAGTATTATTAAGTGCTTTAACTAATGTTCTATTTTCCATTAAAGAAATCTCAAGAATGGAAACCTCTGCCTTTACGGGATTCCATATAATGTTCCATTTCATTTGGGGTCCATGTTATACACTGTAAGGGGAGCTGGAGAGAGGGCATGTTAATTAAAACTATTTGAACTGACTTTTTAAAAGTCATGTCTTATTGAGCTGGGGAGTCTGGAATGCAGCTGACTTGAAGCGTAGTCGGTGATGTCACTGTGGCGCTCTCACTTTGACATAGGCTTTCTCCACATGGCAGGCTAAGTAGTCTCTGGAACCCCAATGCTCATATCCAACCAACTGAGCAAACCTGGATAAAGGAGAATTTTTTCAGAAAGTGCTTGTAAAACTTTTCAGGAAGGACTCTGATTGACTAGCATGGGTCATATGCTTTTCCCTAAACTGGGGTCCAAGAGATAGGCTATTCTAACTGGCCAAGCTGGAGGCATGTGTCTATCTAGGAGGATGAGGGCTGGGAGAGTAACCATGTGGGTTCATCCCTACTGGAATCCCCTATGATGGGTACGTTCCAAAGAAAGGACTCTTTTACAAGAAAAAAGGGGGGAAATTGTATGAGATATCCATTCTAGATATAGTAACCATAACATTTATTGCCCAAGCTGGATAAATAACGATTATTCCAGGACAACAGGCATGACCCAGAGCTAGAATTGTCTTTGACCACTTAGGAAATATGGTCCCCCTAACTGTGGGAGAGAGGCTATTTGGGCACAGCAGGATCCTTTATTTTTTACTCTAAACAGAAAATCCTCAATTAAATTTCGAACAGTTCTTTCAGTACTCCTATAATATATACACACTATATTTAATAACATCAAACTCGATGATTTGATGACTTTGATACCCTTTTATAGGTTAACCTTGACTTATCAGATTTAAAACATAATTTTCTCCTGATTATAGTAGCCATCTTTAAAAAGAACTCATGAAAAAATAATATTAAATCATATAAATGTGATCAAAGTATAAAGTAAAAGTCACTGTCCTTGGGGAATCAGGAAATATGTAAGTGTCAGCAATATCTTTTGGTAATAAAAAACCAGTGAGTTTTGATTCAGGTGCTTAGAGACGAAATAGGAAGTTATCCCAGTAATACATGGGCCTCAATGAAAGTAGTGATGGTGGCTTTGGAATGGAGGGCACTGAGTTGAGAGATTGATCTAAGAGATAGGACCAAGGACTTGGTGATTTGACCTGAAAATGCAAGGGAGAGGTTAATGTCCAGGATTCTGGATCAGTAACTCCCCAGAAAGGGAGCCCATCATAGAAGTAAGAACTATTGGAAGACAAGGAGGACTGAAAGATGTGAAAGAAAAATGATCCCAAATACTCTCTGGGTCTGATTTAATTTGCAACCTCATTCTGGGAGGAAATGAAAAAAATGCATAAGCAATTTTCTGATAAACTTTAATGGGATTAACCCTTGTTCTGAGAACCAGTTGTCCCCCACTTAGCTATCAATCAAGAGTCTTGTGACCAATAATCAAAACTTCTTTTCTTTCTCTTCCTTGTTTAACAATGATGATTTAACATTCTCTTTACCTACAAAATGTCCTGCCAAGACTTACTCTCTGAAATGATCACAATGGACCTTTTCTTTTGCAGCAAAATCATGACAAAATTCCAACACATGCTTGTAACTGGGGGGTTGTAGAGGAGGAGAGCGAATGCTTCATTTATAGATATTTTAAGTCCTAGTTCTATGGAGCCTTTTGTAACATAAAAATAATAATTAAAAAATAATTATTAAAGTAATACATGTCCACAGAAAGTAGAAAGCATAGGAATCTCATTTTCAAATCATCTTTATGCATTATTTTTTTCATTATTTGTATTTCTTTCTGTGAATTTTCTGTCCTTGACAATTTTTCTGTTGCTTTGTTGTCTTTTTAAAATTCAGTAGTTGGAACTTTTTATAAATTAAGGCTATTGCTCCAGATCAGTTGACCTTTCTAGGTGGGAGCTTGCTTTGTGACTGGGACCTCTGCTTAGAGTTGGGGTCTCCTGTAGTTCCCCTCGTGGACTTGTTTTACTACTATCAAAAGCTGACTGCTCTTCAGCAGTTGCTATGCATCAGGCACTGGTCACCTTGGCCTGCTGAGAAGAACCATCTTTTGCTGCTGCAACTTTGGGGGTGAGCACAGTATCTGCCACGTCGCAGGGAATAAGTACTTGATGAATAAGGACAGCAGTAAGGTTCTCGAATGATGACTATTTTTCAGGAGTTACTAAGTATGTTGCAAATATTAGTTCATTCAAATTCCTCATAGTAATTCTATGAGGTAAGTGCAATCACTGTCACCATTTTACAGATGAGGAAACTGAGCATAAGTATTTCACCTGAGATCCCACAGTTGGAACTGAGATTAAAACCCAGTTCTGTCTTACTTTGGAGTTTAAGCTTTTAATTATGATGCTATCAAGAGAATTGTATCTAGAAGGGAACTTTTAGACTTGAGGCATAGACATTTGATCCTGTGAAGAAATCAGCATTAATGTAGTCTCACATCAAAAAGTTTATCTCCCAAAGTTATTTTGAAGCAGTTTTTTTTTTTAATGAAATTGAGAGCATTGCATTATATAGCTAGAAAAATCCCAGGCCATATGTTTCACGTTTCTCAAAACTCCTGAATTATAATGCCGGGCTGAATTTGGCAGGGAAAGGACCCAATGGAGGCTGAAAAGACCCTACAGGTAATAAAATGAGCTAATGATCCAGACTAGCGTCATGAAACTACCCACGAGTGTAAAAAGGCAAAGTGAGTTCTGTGGAATTAGCTCTCACTTCGTTGAGCTTTCACGGTGGCTCAGACTGAAACCTTGGCCTTACATTATAATCAATTTTTGCAATACAAGTTAATTGATACCATCTTCCGCTGATGAGTGCTGATGTGTACCTTCCTACAGGTAGAATCAAATTCCTAATTGACTTGGCCAGTTTAGATCGAGTTCACTTCTGTAAGCAGAGGGCCACCTTCGTGGCCACCTGCCACTTTCTCAGCTCAGCCCTGGCTGACTTGATGCTGGGATCAAGAAAAGAGAGGCCTTCTTCAGAGCCAGCTAACTGCTGTTTCCTGGGATACTTCCAAGGATGGCTCCATTTGCACTGCTTTGCAGCCCAGGGGGAAAAGGTGATTGGCCACACAGACTGGACCTACAAACTAACTCAAAAATAGGAGCACTGCTTGGGCTCCTGACAAACAGCTGCATTTTGCCCATCTTCTTTTCAACTCATTTTCTAGATTGCTAGTTGGTTAGAATGTATTTTGTGTGTTTTGCGGAGAGAGCACAGGGCTACGAATCAGAAGATACCTGTCCTTATCCTATGTGATTTAGGACATTTCAATTTCCCCTTTTTAAACAATTTTATTTTATTGAAGTATAGTTGATTTACAATGTTGTGTTAATTTCTGCTGTACAGCAAGGTGATTCAGTTATATATATATACATATATATATTCCTTTTCATATTCTTTTCCATTATGATTTATTACAGGATATTGAATATAGTTCCCTGTGCTATACAATAAGAACTTGTTGTTTATCCATTCTATATACACTAGTTTGCATCTGCTAATCCCAAACTCCCACTCCATCCCTCCCCCCTCTCCCTTCCCCTTGGCAGCCACAAGTCTGTTCTCTATGTTTGTGAGTCTGTTTCTGTTTTGTAGATTAGTTCATTTGCGTCATATTTTAGATTCCACATGTAAGTGATATCATATGATATTTGTCTTTCTCTTTCTGACTTACTTTACTTAGTATGATAATCTCTAGGTCCATCCATGTTGCTGCAAATGGCATTATTTCATTCTGTTTTACAGCTGAGTAGTATTTTATTGTATGTATGTGCCACATCTTCTTTATCCATTCCTCTATAGATGGACATTTAGGCTGTTCCCATGTCTTGGCTATTGTAAACAGTGCTGCCGTGAACATAGGGGTGCCTGTATCTTTTTGAATTATGTTTATCTCCAGATATATGCCCAGGAGTAAGATTGCTGGATCATATGGTAGTTCTATTTTTAGTTTTTTTAAGGAACCTCCATACTGTTCTCCATAGTGGCTGTACCAATTTACATTCCCACCAACAGTGTAGGAGGGTTCCCTTTTCTCCACACCCTCTACAGACTTTTTAATGATGGCCATTCTGACTGGTGTGAGGTGATACCTCACTGTAGTTTTGATTTGCGTTTCTCTAATAGTTAGCAATGTTGAGCATCTTTTCAAGGGCCTGTTGGCCATCTGTATGTTTTTTTTGGAGAAATATCTATTTAGGTTTTCTGTCCATTTTTTGATTGGGTTGTTTTTTTTTTTTTTGTTATTGAGTTGTATGAGCTGATTAAGACATTTCAATTTCTGAGCATCAGGTTCCTCAACTGTAAATTAGGGATAATAATATCTTCTTTGTGGAATAATTGCAAAGATCAAATGAGAGTGTGATTGAAAATACAACATAAAGCTCTATGCACTATATGAATTTTTTTCATGCATAATTTTATTCCAGTTTTACAGCTAGGAGCTTGAAATTCATTGAGGTTAAGGCACACCTCTAATAAGAAACAAAGCAAGGATCTGAACTAAGTCTAATTCCCGAACCTCTGATCTTTTTTTAGCATGCTGCCGCCTTAAACAAATTCAAGTTGTTATTGTGACTATAATTTTTTTAACCATGTATGCTAGAAATGTTTAACTCTGACTTCAGGAGTCCCATACAACACGCCACAGAACTCGGCCTCAGCTCTTCCTAAAACCCAGCAAAGAGAAGGTACCCAGGTCTAGACCTCCTTTGGTTGCCGATTTCTCGTAGACCTGAAAATGGGGCACAACGTACGTGTGTAAATGCCTGTTACAGTGGCACCAGCGGCTATTACTCAGTGTGCTATTTTAACACTAAACAATTCAGAGTGAAGAATACACATCCTGTGTTTATTCTTTGTCCATTGTACTCCTGTGCCCTACAAATCAAGACCTTATAACAATAAGTGGTTGCAAGTGGCTTTAGAGAGTCCTTTTACCAGGATGATACAATGGGATGCTGCAGCCTCCTGACCCTAACAAACAAGGAAGAATATGCTTGTTGTCTGTCAGATGAAGTTACTTATGAAAAATAATATCTACTAGGAAAACCTGAAAAAATACTTTAAAAGGAGAGGAAAAGAATGAGACATTTACCTGCTTTCTCGCCTGAGAAATCTCCTCCAAGCGTTGATGTGTATCTTAAATTTGGGGAATCACAGTTTCTTTACAAGGAATAAACGCTTCTTTGTTGATCTGGTTTCTCATTGGGTATTTTTCTTGCATCTGGCTGTACAAATTCTATTAATTAACTGACTCCTTAGTCATTCCTCCATTGTTGCAAAATGGAAGGTTCTGATTAGAACAGCTATAAATAGCAGGGTGGGCAGGGCAGGCAGGCATACAGTTTACACATGCAGCTTCTAAAATGTAAAAACTGAAGGTAATGTAATCTACTATTGCTGTGCGAGTGTCTTCAGGCAGCTCCTTTCCGTGACTGGTGACGACCTGAGCTCTCCTTCTGGGCCAGCACCTGGTTCCTGGTGCATGGGAGAGTCACCCACTCCTCCTCAAAAGGGGCCACTGGTAACAGAAGCTCAGAGGCCAGAGCAGGGCCATGTGGCCAGCTCAGGGACTGACCTTTGATTTCAAAGCTGTTTACAGTCCAAAATAATTATGGGATGACTAGTCCACTTCTGACTGTTGGTTCATAGACTTAGACTGGGGTTACTTTGGAGTTTTTTATGATCTTTTCTTTCTGGTATGTGTTATATGCCCAGTGCAGACAGAATTTCAGAAAACAACAACAAAAAGAAGGAAAAGAAACAGAAAACCATACTTTCAGAGAAAACTTTTTGTTGTGCATGTTTCAGCACACACACACACACACACACACACGTACATGCACACACACAAGAATGTGCTTAATACTGTCATACCTCACATACAATTTTAGCCTTAGTGATAGGTTGAACATATTTTCATGCCAATGGGTATTCATCTGCAGAATGGTATTTAATGACTAGTGTGTTAGTCTATAGATAATCTTATAATTGATATAACCAATCACCTCTTTTTAGGTATTTAGATCATGTCCAGATTTTAAACCATGATGTGATAATTATCCTTGTATAATAAACATTATTTCTTTACCATAAATCCATAGAAGTGAAATTCCTGGGTCAAATTAGTATATATTATATATTAGTTAACTATATATTTTAAATACATATATATTTAAATATATAAATATATATACACATTTTTTATATATTTAAATATATATAACATATTAATTATATATAATTAGTTAATTATATATTAACTTTGTTGGTACATATCACCTAATTGCCATCCAGAAAAGTACCCATTTCGCTTCTGCCAGCTGGATGGATGAGTGCCAGTCTTCCCTTACCCTTGCCACTGTCATATTATTCTTTTTATTACTAGTCAATGTTTTGGGTTTGAAAATGGTATCTCATTGAATTACTTATAAAATTTCCTCTGTTATTTTTAAGCGAATAGTGAGGTTGAACATTTTTTCATATATTTATTTAGTATTTGCCTTTTTAAAAAAAATTTATTTATTTTATTTTTGGCTGCATTGGGTCTTCGTTGCTGTGCGTGGGCTTCCTCTAGTTGCGGTGAACTGGGGCTACTCTTCGTTGTGGTGCGTGGGCTTCTCACTGCGGTGGCTTCTCTTGTTGCGGAGCACAGGCTCTAGGCACGCAGGCTTCAGTAGTTGTGGCTCACGGTCTCTAGAGCGCAGGCTCAGTAGTTGTGGCACACGGGCTTAGTTGCTCCGCGGCATGTGAGATCTTCCCAGACCAGGGCTCGAACCCATGTCCCCTTTCATTGGCAGGCGGATTCTTAACCACTGCGCCACCAGGGAAGCCCCTAGTATTTGCATTTTTTTCTTAGAATTTCTCTTTTAAGTTCTATGCCCATTTTTCTATTGATGATTTCCTCCTTTCCTTATTAATCTGAAAGAGCAGTTTTGTATTTTAATAATAACCATTTTTCACAAATGCTACAAAGATTTTCCCCTAGAATATAATTTATCTGTTATTTTGCATGTGTGCATATTTAATCAACAAAAGTTTTTAACATCTAGATTGTGAATTTTACTAATCTTTTTAATAACATTTTCACCTTGGTTGCTTTGGTTATAATAGATTTCTCCATCCAAAGAGTGATTAGCCAGTTCTTTTGTTTTTATTTTGGACACTTAATTTATTTGGAATTTATTTTGGATTATACTTTGAAGTAAGTAAGGATCTAACTTCATTCTTTTTTCAAAGAGCTAACCAATTTTCTCAAAATCATGTATTGAACAATCTACTTTTATCATATATTAAATACTAATGAATCCTCAGGTTGTTGGGTTTTTTGTTTTGTTTGTTTGTTTTTAATTTTTTTGCTGCTCTGCACGACTTGCAGGATCTCAGTTCCCCAACCAGTGAATGAACCCAGGCCCCATGCAGTGAAAGCCCGGAATCCTAACCACTAGGCCACCAGGGAACTCCCCTCAGGTTTATTTTTAATGCAGAGGCAAAGCAGGGCAGATAAGCCCTTTAGGACATGGCAAGGGCTGTTGTCACAGCCATGTCTCTTCCTATAGAGTATGACTACAGACTAGAAATGAAGGGATAAAAGAGGTACAGCTTTAAAATGTAGATTTAAAAAAAATGTAGATGGTTATTTTCAAGTGTCTAAAAGATGCTGAGATATAGTTTTCTCCCAAATTTTCTTTGATGTGTGGTTGGTTTTAAAAATGTGATCCCAGTTTAATGATTACACATAAATTACATATACATTTTAAAATTCTTTTTCTTACGAGTCCACACTAGCTCTCCTCATAAATAATGTATTATTAAGAAAGCTCTTCTAGTATAATCAGTTTGTACTTGGTTACAAATGCATAACAGATAACTAGGTTAAAGCTAGAGAATCATTGTTGGGATTTTTAAACTCAACTGAAAATAGGGGAGAATATGTCCCTTCTTCCTTCCATTAGGACCAGTGCTAAACTACCCAGTAACTGACAAGTTTTATTTTAGTAACCCTTAGAGAAGATTCCATATCAGCTCTTGGTGTAATCCATTCCAATATTGAATGATTTTCATTGATAAAGAAATCTCTCATGCAGCAATTTAAACTGTTTCTCCTTTCTTAAAAACAAGATATTGAATATAGTTCCCTGTGCTAAACAGTAAATCCTTGTTGTTTACCTATTTTATATATAGTAGTGTGTATCTGTTAATCCCACAATCCTAATTTATCCACGCCCCCCGCCCCCTTTCCCCTCTGGTAACCATAAGTTTGTTTTCTTTTTTTTTTTTTTTTTTTTTTTGCGGTACCGGGCCTCTCACTGTTGTGGCCTCTCCCATTGCGGAGCACAGGCTCCGGACGCACAGGTTCAGCGGCCATGGCTCACGGGCCCAGCCGCTCCGCGGCATGTGGGATCTTCCCAGACCGGGGCACAAACCCGTATCCCCTGCATTGGCAGGCAGACTCTCAACCACTGCGCCACCAGGGAAGCCCCATAAGTTTGTTTTCTATATCTGTGAGTCTGTTTCTGTTTTGTAAATAAGTCTGTTTGTACTATTTTTTAAATTCCACATATAAGTGATATCATATTATATTTGTCTTTCTCTGTCTGACTTACTTCACTCAGTTTGACAATCTCTAGGTAAATCTGTGTTGCTGCACATGGCATTATTTCATTCTTTTTTATGGCTGAGTAATATTCCATTGTATATATATATATATATATATATATATATATATACCACATCTTCTTTATCCATTCACCTGTTGATGGACACTTATTTAGGTTGCTTCCATGTCTCGGCTATAGTGCTATAGTGCTGCAACGAACACTGGGATGCATGTATCTTTTCAAATTAGAATTTTCGCCTTTTATGGGTATATGCCCAGGAGTAGGATTGCTGGATCATATGGTAGCTCTAATTTTAGTTTTTTAAGGAACCTCCATACTGTTATCCATAGTGGCTGCACCAATTTACATTCCCACCAACAGTGTAGGAGGGTTCCCTTTTCTCCATTCCTTCTCCAGCATTTATAATTTAAAGAGTTTTTGATGATAGTCATTTTGACCAGTGTGAGGTGATACCTAACTGAAGTTTCGATTTCCATTTCTCTAATAATTAGCGATGTTGAGCATCTTTTCATGGGCCTGTTTGCCATCTGTATGTCTTCTTTGGAGAAATGTCTGTTGTGGTCTTCTGCCCAGTTTTTGATTGGGTTGTATGTTTTTTTGATATTAAGTTGTATGAGCTGTTTGTATATTTTAGAAAAAGAGCCCCTGTTGGTCACATAATTTGCAAATATTTTCTCCCAATCTGTAAGTTGTCTTTTCATTTTGTTTATGGTTTCCTTTGCTGTGCAAAAGCTTATAAATTTGCCTAGGTCCCATTTGTTTATTTTTGCTTTTATTTCTTTTGCCTTGGGAGACTAATCTAATATAATATTGTTACAACGTATGTCAGAGAATGTTTGCCTATGTTCTCTCCTAGGAGTTTTATGGTGTCATGTCTTATATTTAAGTCTTTAAGCCATTTTGAAGCCATTTGAGCTTTTTTGTAAACTTAATAGTGACTTTCTTCAGGCTACTGTCCCTCAGACTTCACTCCTTTAGACTGAAGAATCCCAACCCCATATGCAGACCAAATCAAGATACTTTCTCTTATATTTATCTGGTGTTCAAGAACATCTGAGGAACTAGTGACGCTAATTGAGACCCAGCACACACACACACACACACACATACACACACACACACACACAAGCATGTGCACATGCAACACTCGCTCATTTAAAAAATATTTAAGATTGACTCCAAATTTTCCATTTTAATTTTGGCAGAATGTCTTTTTTTTTGCCTAACCAAAGACCAACTGTAATACCCTGAATTGGCTTTTCATCTTAGTGAAAAATCTGAGCAAAGCCCAGGAGGATCCCTTACTGTGGAGGGGGCCTGGGGTTGGCTGTGGGGAGGCAGAGGATTGCCAGGCCATGTTTGTTCCTGGTACTTGCTGTCATTGTGCATGGAGCTCTGCTCTGAGAACAAGCTTTCAGGAAGGAGTTTATCCTTTCCCGGGGGCGGGGAGGGAGCAAACAAATGACACACCCATGTTAACAGAGAGGATGGCTACATAAATAAAGAGTTACAGCTGTAGAGCCAGGTGCTTGGGCATAGGAGTGGCAAATGACATGGGGCAGAATTCATGAATTCCAACTTGAGTTTGTTGTAAAGACAGATTCAGTAGGTTTAGAGGCTTTAGTGTAGGTCAAGGGACCTCAAGCAAATAACTGGGCACAAGGGAGGTTAGTCACATTTAGGCTGTCAACAGAGTGCCTTATCCAGGGCCCAGATGCCTCGCCAGCCTCGCTGAGAAATGATTTCATTCCCTAGGCCAATTTTCCTTCACCTCAGCTCTTCATCCATAGCCGTCCGCCTTCTTAATTTCTACGAGGGTGTGGGGGAGCTTTAGGTTTGGGGCCCAGAGACTCTCTATGTGGAGCCAACTCATCTCAGGTGGGTCTTGGCTGAAATGGGACAATGCCTGGGGTAAGAGAACTAGGGAGCTTAGTAACTTTACCCTCATTGCCCAGTGAAAATTGGCTGAGCGACTGCACAGGTGTCCTGCTTCCTAGTTTATCCCTAAAGTATAGATTTTCCTTGAGAGCTCCCCACTTACACCCACTTCCCGAGAGGTGAGTCTGGAACCAGGACACACTTGAATCACCTAGTTTAAAAACTGTCCAGAGGAACAGTGCTGTCTCCACGGGATGAACCGTCGGAGCTCCAAGATGGCAGGCTCCTCAGGGCCAGGGTCTTAGCCAAATGTGTGGGTCTCTTGGCAAGCTAACATTTTGGCACTCCTTCAACTAGTATTTAAAGGATAGACTGTTCAGTTCACTGGTTGAGGGAGATGCAAAAAGCTCTGGCAGAGAAGGAGGACACGGGTGGCAGGACTCAGCATCTCCTCTGCTGACCCAGCAAATCTGCCCTGGCTGCACTTCACTAAGGAAAACAAAAGCTTAGTAGTAATTAATTGCCCTTGTCTTCCTTAGAAGGTGGTTTTTTTGGCCAACTCTCTTTATCCTATTTATAAAGATGCCTCGTAGAGGTTCTAATTCCCAGCCTGGGTGGCTATACAAGAACTTTATGCCTTTGAACCATATACAGCACTTTTTTCTCTGAGAGGAGTTTGGTGAGTACAGTTTTCACCATCTCATTGTATTTCCAGTTTTGGGTTTTTTTTTTTCTTCTTTAAGCACACACATTGGGTCTCTTGGAAATTACCCTACTGGCCCATGTCTTGGTGTAATCTACATGGGTAGAGCTTCACATGGGTCGCCTATCACTCTATTACTTTTTGAGCTAGCTCAGTGCAAGCAGAAAAGAATACTAGAACAATTTACTTCCTAACCAATTCAAAGCAATTTACAGAACGCTCAATTCCAGGTTTTGTTCTCAGATGATATCAGACAGGCAGGAAGTGTTTTTCAGCAGGTGTAGACTGTGAGGGATTGTTTTCGTTTAGGAAGCAATCTCTTATCATCAATAAGCTCGAGGCCCCAGAGAAGGTCTTTGTTACTTTAACTTGGGCACGTGGTGTTTGTCCAGCTGCTCTGACCTTTCCTGGTGTGAGGAAAAGGCAGTGGGGAAAGGGAAAGGCGGCAGCCATGGAAGGCAGGCCTAGGGAGCCCTCTGGAGGGGGAAGCAGCCTCCGGACAGAACCCAAAACAACACAGCGCGTCTGTGTTTTCCCATCCCCAACTGATGAACCCACTTCATGGTAGTGACAGCAAAAGAACCACCCAGTAGGAAGTTTGTTGCATGGTCTTCAGGGAAATAAGGAGATTGTGTGGGCCCCATTTCATCAAGAGAAGGTCTCAGTACTTAACGTGGCCAGATCTCCAAGTTTACCTGAAGGACAGACACCCCCAGGATGTCGTGGATGTCCAAGCCCTTATCCTGGGGGCCGTGTGGATGGATTTCTGGGCTTCAGGGTTCAGGCCTTTTCAAAAGCATTGTAAATAAACCAACGCTGCAAGAGAAGGTCAAAATTGTTTCCATAGGGTCAAGCATTCCTAGTTCAGGCAAGTCAGTTAGGGGTCCTAAATGGGTGATCAGCGGGGTGAATTCAGTCTGTGATTGGCTTGGTTTGCAGGGTGCTTAAAAAACAAAAAATTGCAAGCCCTGCACAAAGGCATAATTGTAGTCTTGCTGAAGTTCAGGATTTCGATGGAGACCCACAAGGGGTTCCTTGAGGAAATACACGATGGGGCAGGCTTTCTGCTAGAACGGTTGTTCCACACACTCCCGAGCCCTGTGGCCTTAAAATCAGTCGCAGAACTAGATAGCGGTGGGCTCCACCTTCTGAGTATCTGAGCCTCTCCCCTCCTGAGCGTGGCTCAGAGCAAGACTTAGAGCATCTCGTGTTGGCAGCAGATAAAGGGATCAACGGAGGCAGGACCAGCTGAGGCCTCGCGGAAATTTACAAAAGCCTGTGAGAAGTGGAGCCTCCGGAAGGGACGGGAGAGAACCGGACCAAGAGAAAACATCTGTGATGAGCTGAGAGGGCAAGTGAGCTGCAGAGGGTGGAGCAGGCGCCTCCCCACTTACAGAACAACCACGCAGCTGCCAGAGCAAACCTTTCTCCACTTGGGATTTCTTTTATTGTCATGCTTCCCTTTCCAGGGCTGCCAGCCTTTGAAGTAATACTCAGTGTTAAACGTTAGGGGGATGTGCACGTAAGACAGCCTTGGGGAAGGCTTGTAGGGAGACCGTATTGGGTTGGAAGAGAGAACAGGTGGCTGAAACCTTAGCCATGTCGGGGCTTCTTAAAGCACCAAGCCCTACAGCCCGGTCCAGGCGTCCTACTTCAGCGTGGCCCTAGGGATCTCATTCCTGTGCCTGCCAGGGTGGAAGAATAGTTAAAATGACCTCAGTGACTGTACCCCAAACTACTAAGGATCCTTTAGAAAAAAGATCCTTTGTTGATCTATGTTCATGAATAAAAAGTAATTATTTGAACTTTTTTTAACACTAGAAAAATCTAGTGAGTAAGGTATAGGTGGCAGAATAAGAAGAAGGAATTCAATATTAGTTCCTGCGCTGCTCTCCCATCGGACTCAGAAACGTGGAACTTATACTTGCTCCACTGGGGACTTGCAAGAAACAGAGCAGAGAGGCAAAGAGAAAAGCAACTTTGCTTTATAGGGCAAACCCTGGGCTCTGATGTAACACTAGAGAGGTTTACAAAGGGGATATGAATAGACAAAGCAGGTACCTCATCGACCCTGCCACTAATGCCGATAAAGAGCTTTGAGCCTAAAAGAGGGAGAAAAGTTTGCAGGTGAGGAAAACTAAAATGCAGCTTGAAGTCCTTGTACTGTGCCCCTATATGCTGAAATAAACCCTGTGCAAAGGGTGACACGGCCAAATGTTTTCTGATGCTTGGGGGATCCAAAAGTAGAGAAAACTCATGCCCTGTTTTCAGGTCTGTATGGGGAAGGCCAGCAGGACGACGGCATAGAAGAGCAGGAGAAGGCTATAGACTGGCCCCATCTGAAGTGGGGCTGCAGAAGATTTTGAGTGGAAGGAAGTTAACTCAGAAAGAAAGAGAGGGAGCAGGTCTGCAGCAGTCCAAGTGAAAGACCAAGCAGCAGAAGGGGGTGGGAGGGCGCTGCCAGGGAAGGGAGAAGGTCACTGCTGCAGTCTTGGAGGAAACACCAGCCCAAGGTGCTGAGTGGCAGCAGGATGGGTACCCGTGTGCAGATGAACTTTCCCCATTTCCAGGAGCGAGACCCATGGGTGGTATGCCAAGAACTAGACTGACTCAGGTGACCTGGGGTGGGTGTTGGGACTGCTATAGAAGGAGCCCAGAGTGGACCCACTTTCCTCCCCTAAGGATCCCACTCAGTATTTTGTATAAGCCCCCCGGGGAGTTTAGGATAGCCATCAGAAGGAGGAAGGGGGAGTTCCCGAATAGAACGAAATTTCAAGTTAGAAAATACTGCAAAGTCACTGGCCAGGCCTGAGAAGGCCCAGAAAGTAGCCCTCGGGATGTGGCAAAGAGAGTTGGCTCAGCTCTAGGAACCAACACTCTTCAGGGCCCCAGGGCCAGTGGAGGAAGTACTTCAGTAAGAGAAAAGACAAATGAACTTGTTGCTCTAATGCAATAAATCCTTGCATAATGAAGAATCATTTAGTAGTAATGGCAAGTGCCCATTTTCTTGCTTCTCTTCAGATTCCAATTCATGGATGCAAAGGTATTCACGGAGTATTTGCAACAGTGGCCCTGGAGGAGCAAGGATCATGTTGCAGTATGAGGCGATTCTCATTACTTTTAAATTTATAATACATTGTTATAGGGCAGTGGTTCTGGGGAACGCTGAAGTCCCAGAGACCCTTTCAGGGTCTACAGGTCAAGCTATTTTTTTCTTAATACTACTAAGACTTTGTTTGCCGTTTTCATTCTTATGCTTTCTCAAGTATACAGTGGAGTTTGCTAGAGATTGCAAGACAATGTAATGTCATCATTGCTCTGGAAGCTAATGGAATGTGTGCTTACATATTCTGTGTTTTAAAAACTTCCCAGTATTAATTCTAACATGTAAATATTGATAACCCACATTAACAAAGGCTTTTTGGAATCCTCAACAACTTTTAGTAGTTTAAAGGAGCCTTGAGACCAAAAAATTTAAGAACCTGTGGTCTAGGTATCACATGAATGAAAGTAAGATACTAATTCTTACATTGGCAACTTGATGGACATTTAGTACTAGAGCTGCAAATCGTTTTATTTTTATAAAAGTGTTTAACATAATTGAATTAAATTTACAAAATATTTTCAAAATTCAGCTATATTTAAATAATTTTAAAAATTGTTGTTATAATTTGTATTTCCCTTTCAATTTAATATCTGCTTTAAATATCTTAGAAGAAAAGTAAATTTTTAAAAATATAAATAAAAGTACCTAACACATCTTTTGTATTTCCACTAATGTACTTTTAAAATGAAAATGTATGCAAAATGTGCACACTTTGAATAAAATTACATTTTAATTTTAATCCGTCAGGTATTTGCTGTCAATAGTACACAAGTTAAGTAAGAATCTTCTTTATAACAACAGATGAGGTGGTCACCATTGTAGAAATAAGCATGAAATAAAGGCAAGAAAAATACATTTTATGGAATAATGTAAAATTAATTAATTATTAATTATGTGTATTTTAAATGTATTAGTCATATAGACATGGCCAACTCATCATCAGAACACCTGTACATATGCAATAATAACTAAATTCAGTAGTTGTTGATATTTTAGCAACTTTCAGATACTTATAAGACATAACTTTATACCCACATTTTGGTTTTGTCATTATGAAGGTACACTTGCTACATGAATGTATACCTGTGAAGAGCAGTAGCATATTCTGTTTAACACATGAGATGAGGACTCTTCCCTTGGCGTCACGGAAGTTAGAGCAGCCTGTGTATTTTCAGCACCTCACTGATTCCTCTAATAACCCTCTAACATAGATTTCCTATCCTCCACTACAGATAAGCCAACTGAACATTAGAGAGATTAAGACTCAACCAAAGGCATCCATCTCACCAGTGTTGGGGCTTGAATTCTATCACGGGTCTGTCTGAATAAGAACCTGTAATGTTTAACAGTTAGAAATTTGGGTGGCAAACAGGAGTAGAATCTGGGACACCCCAGAGGGTAAGATGTACATCACAGGTGGTGAGGTTTTTGTTTGGTTTGGTTTGTTTGTTTAAGCATTACTTTTTTCTGAGTGTAATGTATAGCTCACTGAAAAAATAAAAAAATCAAATTAAGGAAATTATAGAAAGAAAAACTGCAAAGCCACCTGTAATCCCACCCTCTAAACAGAACTACTTTAAAAATTGTGGGGTGGTGGGCATTTCTTCCAGAGGTTTTTTCTTCTGCTTTTGTACACACGCACACACACACACACACAGACTTCTTAAAATGTGATTGTGTTGTAAATTCTGTTTTATAACCCGACCTCTTCTACTATTTTGTGACCATCTTTCCATTTGAATAATTATAGATTTACATAATTATTTAAGGATTGAACAGTATTCCACTTTTGTAGATTTGCCAACATTTACTTAACCTCTCCCCTATTGATGGATATTTAAACAGTTTCCAGTTTTCATTATTACAAACAATACTTTGAGTCTTTGTGCACGTGTTTAATTCTTTTCTTTGGAAAAATTTCTGAAGACAGAAATTGGGTAGCACATCTTAAGACTTTTGATATATTCGCCAAATTGCCCTTTGAAACCGTTGTGCAAATTCGTGTTCTCAACAGCACTGCTTCCGAGCATGTTTCCGCAAACCCTTACCAGCTCTGAGCATTCATTTTCTCTTTATTCTTTGCCAATTTCACAGACAACTATGAGATCTCAGGATTATTTTAATTTGTATTTCGTTGATTACTAGTGAAATTAAACGTAGTTTATGATGCTTATGGGCCATTTTTACTTCCTTTATGAACTGTTTTTTAATACTCCTGTCCTTTGCCTATTTTTCAGTTGGGATAACTGGCTTTTTTTAAAAATTTAATTTCTTTTTTTATACAGCAGGTTCTTATTAGCTATCCATTTTATATATATTAGTGTACACATGTCAACCCCAATCTCCCAATTCATCCCACCCCCACCCCCACCCCCTGCCGCCTTCCCTCCTTGGTGTCCATACGTTTGTTGTCTACATCTGTGTCTCTATTTCTGCCCTGCAAACCGGTTCATCTGTATCATTATTCTAGGTTCACATAAATGCATTAAGGTATGATATTTGTTTTTCTCTTTCTGACTTACTTCACTCTTCATGACAGTCTCTAGATCCACCCGCGTCTCTATAAATGACCCAATTTTGTTGCTTTTCATGGCTGAGTAATATTCCATAGTATATATGTACCACATCTTCTTTATCCATTTGTCTGTCGATGGGCATTTAGGTTGCTTCCATGACCTGACTATTGTAAATAGTGCTGCACTGAACATTGGGGTGCATGTGTCTTTTTGAATTATGGTTTTTCTCAGGGTATATGCCCAGTAGTGGGATTGCTGGGTCATATGGTAATTCTATTTTTAGTTTTTTAAGGAACCTCCATACTGTTCTCCATAGTGGCTGTATCAATTTACATTCCCACCAACAGTGCAAGAGGGTTCCCTTTTCTCCACACCCTCTCCTTCTTGTTTGTAGATTTTCTGATGATGCCCATTCTAACTGGTGTGAGGTGAAACCTCATTGTAGTTTTGATTTGCATTTCTCTAATAATTAGTGATGTTGAGCAGCTTTTCATGTGCTTCTTGGCCATCTGTATGTCTTCTTTGGAGAAATGTCTATTTAGGTCTTCTGCCCATTTTTGGATTGGGTTGTTTGTTTTTTTAGTATCAAGCTGCATGAGCTGTTTATATATTTTGGAGATGAATCCTTTGTCCGTTGATTCATTTGCAAATATTTTCTCCCATTCTGAGGGTTGTCTTTTCATCTTGTTTGTAGTTACCTTTGCTGTGCAAAAGCTTTTAAGTTTAATTAGGTCCCATTTGTTTACTTTTGTTTTTATTTCCATTACTCTAGGAGGTGGGTCAAGAAAGATCTTGCTGTGATTTATGTCAAAGAGTGTTCTTCCTATGTTTTCCTCTAAGAGTTTTATAGTGTCTGGTCTTCCATTTAGGTCTCGAATCCATTTTGAGTTTATTTTTGTGTATGGTGTTAGGGAGTGTTCTAATTTCATTCTTTTACATGTAGCTGTCCCATTTTCCCAGCATCACTTATTGAAGAGACTGTCTTTTCTCCATTGTATATCCTTGCCTCCTTTGTCATAGGTTAGTTGACCATAGATGCCTGGGTTTATCTCTGGGCATTATATCCTGTGCCATTGAGCTATATTTCTGTTGTTGTGCCAGTACAATACTGTCTTGATTACTGTAGCTTAGTAGTATAGTCTGAAGTCAGGGAGTCTGATTTCCCCAGTTCCGTTTCTTTCGCTCAAGACTGCTTTGGTTATTCAGGGTCTTTTGTGTCTCCATACAAATTTTAAGACTTTTTTCTTCTAGTTCTGTAAAAAATGCCATTGGTAATTTGATAGGGATTGCATTGAATCTGTAGATTGCTTTGGGTAGTATAGTTATTTTCACAATGTTGATTCTTCCAATCCAAGAACATGGTATATCTCTCCATCTGTTGGCATCATGTTCAATTACTTTCATCAGTGTCTTATACTTTTCTGCATACAGGTCTTTTGTCTCCCTAGGTAGGTTTATTCCTAGACATTTTATTCTTCTTGTTGCAGTGGTAAATGGGAGTGTTTCCTTAATGTCTCTTTCACATTTTTCCTCATTAGTGTATAGGAATGCAAGAGATTTCTGTGCATTAATTTTGTATCCTGCAACTTTACCAAATTCATTGATTAGCTCTAGTAGTTTTCTGGTAGCATCTTTAGGATTCTCTATGTATAGTACCATGTCATCTGCAAACAATGTCAGTTTTACTTCTTCTTTTCCAATTTGTATTCCTTTTATTTCTTTTTCTTCTCTCATTGCCATGGCTAGGACTTCCAAAAGTAGGCTGAATAATAGTGGTGAGAGTGGGCATCCTTGTCTTGTTCCTGATCTTAGAGGAAATGCTTTCAGTTTTTCACCATTGAGAATGATGTTGGCTGTGGGTTTGTCAAATATGGCCTTTATTATGTTGAGGTAGTTTCCCTCTATGCCCACTTTCTGGAGAGTTTTTATCATAAATGGGTATTGAATTTTATCAAAAGCTTTATCTGCATCTATTGAGATGATCATATAGTTTTTATTCTTCAATTTGTTAATATGGTGTATCACATTGATTGATTTGCATATATTGAAGAATCCTTGCATCCCTGGGATAAATCCCACTTGATCATGGTGCATGATCCTTTTAATGTGGTGTTGGATTCTGTTTGCTAGTATTTTGTTGAGGATTTTTGCATCTAGATTCGTCAGTGATATTGGTCTGTAATTTTCTTTTTTTGTAGTATCTTTGTCTGGTTTTGGTATAAGGGTGATAGTGGCCTCATAAAATGAGTTTGGGAGTGTTCCTTCCTCTGCAATTTTTTGGAAGAGTTTGAGAAGGATAGGTGTTAGCTTTTCTCTAAATGTTTGATAGAATTCACCTGTGAAGCCATCTGGTCCTGGATTTTTGTTTGTTGGAAGATTTTTAATCAGTTTCAATTTCATTCCTTGTGATTCGTCTGTTCATATTTTCTACTTCTTCCTGATTCAGTCTTGGAAGGTTATACGTTTCTAAGAATTTGTCTGTTTCTTCCGGGTTGTCCATTTTATTGGCATAGAGTTGCTTGTAGTAGTCTCTTAGGATGCTTTGTATTTCTGTAGTGTCTCTTTTAACTTCTCCTCTTTCCTTTCTAATTTTTTGGTTTGAGTCCTCTCCCTCTTTTTCTTGATGAGTCTGGCAAATGGTTTATCAATTTTGTTTATCTTCTCAAAGAACCAGCTTTTAGTTTTATTGATATTTCCTATTGTTTTCTTTGTTTCTATTTCATTTATTTCTGCGCTGATCTTTATGATTTCTTTCCTTCTGCTAACTTTGGGTTTTGATTGTTCTTCTTTCTCTAGTTCCTTTAGGTGTAATGTTAGATTGTTTATTTGAGATTTTTCTTCTTTCTTGAGGTAGGCTTGTATTGCTATAAACTTCCTTCTTGGAACTGCTTTTGCAGCATCCCATAGGTTTTGGATCATCGTGCTTTCATTGTCATTTGTCTCTAGGTATTTTTTGATTTCTCTTTGACTTCTTCAGTGATATCTTGGAATTTAGTAATGTACTGTTTAGCCTTCATGTGTTTTTGTTTTTAACATTTTTTTCCCTGTAATTGATTTCTAATATCATAGCATTGTGGTCAGAAAAGATGCTTGATATGATTTCAATTTTCTTAAATTTACTGAGGCTTGATTTGTGACCCAAGATGTGATCTATCCTGGAGAATGTTCCGTGTGCACTTGAGAAGAAAGTATAATCTGCTGTTTTTGGATGGAATGTCCTATAAATATCAACTATATCTATCTGGTCTATTGTGTCATTTAAAGCTTGTCCTTCCTTATTCATTTTCTGTTTGGATGACCTGTCCATTGGTATAAGTGAGGTGTTAAAGTCCCCCACTATTATTGTGTTACTGTCGATTTCCTCTTTTATAGCTGTTAGCGGTTACCTTATGTATTGAGGTGCTCCTGTGTTGGGCGCATACATATTTATAATTGTTATATCTTGTTCTTGGATTGATCCCTTGATCATTATGTGTGTCCTTCCTTGTCTCTTGTAACATTCTTTATTTTTAACTCTATTTTATCTGATATGAGTATTGCTACTCCAACTTTCGTTTGATTTCCATTTGCATGGAATATCTTTTTCCATCCCCTCACTTTCAGTCTGTATGTGTCTCTAGATCTGAAGTGGGTTTCTTGTAGACAGCATATACATGGGTCTTGTTTTTGTATCCATTCGGCAAGCCTGTGTCTTTTGGTTGGAGCATTTAATCCATTCATGTTTAAGGTAATTATCGATATGTATGTTCCTATTACCATTTTCTTAATTGTTTTGGGTTTGTTTGTTTGTTTATTTTGGTACACGGGCCTCTCCCGTTGTGGAGCACAGCCTCCAGACACACAGGCTCGGTGGCCATGGCTCACGGGCCCAGCCGCTCCGCGGCATGTGGGACCTTCCCAGACCGGGGCACGAACCCATGTCCCCTGCATCGGCAGGCGGACTCTCAACCACTGTGCCACCAGGGAAGCCCTGGGTTTGTTTTTGTAGGTCCTTTTCTTCTCTTGTGTTTCCCATTTAGAAGAGTTCCTTTAGCATTTGTTGTAGAGCTGGTTTGGTGGTGCTGAATCCTCTTAGCTTTTGCTTGTCTGTAAAGCTCTTTCTTTCTCCATCGAATTTGAATGAGATCCTTGCCGCATAGAGTAATCTTGGTTGTAGGTTCTTCCCTTTCATTACTTTAAATATGTCATGCCACTCCCTTCTGGCTTGTAGAGTTTCTGCTGAGAAATCAGCTGTAAACCTTATGGGAGTTCCCTTGTATGTTATTTGTTGTTTTTCCCTTGCTGCTTTCAATAATTTTTCTTTCTCTTTAATTTTTGCCAATTTGATTACTATGTGTCTCGGTGTGTTTCTCCTTGGGTTTAGCCTGTATGGGACTCTCTTTGCTTCCTGGACTTGGATGGCTATTTCCTTCCCATGTTAGGGAAGTTTTTGACTATAATCTCGTCAAATATTTTCTTGGGTCCTTTCTCTCTCTCTTCTCCTTCTGGAACCCCTTTAATGCAAATGTTGTTGCTTTTAATATTGTCCCAGAGGTGTCTTAGGCTGTCTTCATTTCTTTTCATTATTTTTTCTTTATTCTGTTCCACAGCAGTGAATTCCACCCTTCTGTCTTCCAGGTCACTTATCTGTTCTTCTGCCTCAGTTATTCTGCTATTGATTCCTTCTAGTGTATTTTTCATTTCAGTTATTGTATTGTTCATCTCTGTTTGTTTGTTCTTTAATTCTTCTAGGTGTTTGTTAAACATTTCTTGCATCTTCTTGATCTTTGCCTCCATTCTTTTTCCGAGGTCCTGGATCTTCTTCACTATCATTTTTCTGAATTGTTTTTCTAGAATGTTGCCTATCTCTACTTCATTTAGTTGTGTTTCTGGTGTTTTATCTTTTTCCTTCATCCGGGACATAACCCTTTGCCTTTTCATCTTGTCTATATTTCTGTGAATGTGGTTTTTGTTCCACAGGCTGCAGAATTGTAGTTCGTGCTTCTGCTCTGGCTTTTTAAAATTGATTTTTAAGAGTGTTTCTTTTAAATTTTATTTATTTATTTATTAATAAATTTATTTATTTAATTTATTTATTTTTGGCTGCATTGGGTCTTCGTTGCTCTGTGTGGGCTTTCTCTAATTGTGGCAAGCGGGGGCTACTCTTTGTTGTGGTGCGTGAGCTTCTCATTGTGGTGGCTTCTCTTATTGCAGAGCACGGGCTCTAGCCACACGGGCTTCAGTAGTTGTGGCATGTGGGCTCAGTAGTTGTGGCTCGTGGGCTCTAGAGCACAGGCTCAGTAGTTGTGGCACACGGGTTTAGTTGCTCCACAGAATGTGGGATTTTCCCGGACCATGGCTCAAACTTGTGTCCTTTGCATTAACAGGCAGATTCTTAACCACCGCACCACCAGGAAAGTCCAAGAGTGTTCCTTTTTTAGAGTTACTTTAGCCTTTAACCTGCTTTAAAGCTTTAGAGTGACTTTAAAAAGATGGGTATTTTTTTCTTTTGATAAACAGATTAGTAGTGTGTGTTTATTACAGGAAAATTAAAACCTGGAAAATACGGAGAAAGTAACGTCAAAATATCCCATTGTCCCACCACATTTTCTTCTTTTTTAAAATGTACAAAGTAAAAAGTGAATGTTCTCCCTTTCCTCCCCTTAAAACTCTGTCAACCTTCAGAATGCATCCTTTAGACAGAATACTTATTTGTATTTTAAAGATAAAGATAAGCTTATAAATTTTCTTTCAACTTTATCACTGTCATCATTATGAACATGAAGAAACTTTGGAATCATTTCTATGGAGTTTTTCTATTATAATCGCTGGCTTTTCTTAGCAAGGCCACTTATACTCCCAAGGATATATAAATAACGAACTCTATATTCTTTAGAAAATGGCTTCGTTAACAAAAAAAATTAACCCTTTAATTCTTCTGGAATTTATTCTGGCAGATGGTGTGATGTAGTCATCTAACTTTATGTTGGTTAAATGGTTATTCACGTCATATATTGAATTGTCAATCCCTTCTGAACTGATTTCAAAAGTCACATTCATCATTTAATTTTTTTTTTACATGCTTTTGGACTTTGTGTTTTGGCTCCAGTTTTGCAATTTAAAGATCTGGCAAGGCAGTTATAATTTATTACTCTTGTTTTTGGAAGTATTACGGCTATTCTTACTAGTTCATTTTTCAGATGAATTTTTATTGGTAATTATGTTAAGCATACATATATTAATCTGGGGATAATTGATGTCTTTTCACTAATGACTGTCCCCATTCAGGGACACAGCGTTTCTCTCTAGTAAATAAAATCTTGTATGTTCCTCAGTAAAGTGCATCTGGATGTTTTTTTGCTAAATCTATCCCTGGGAATTTTGTAATTTTTATTATTTAGGTTTTTTTTTTTTTCCTACCAAGATATCTAACTGATAATTGTTGGAAAGAAATGGAAAGTGTTTTAGAAGAGTGAATTTGGGGATATTAGTCAGAGGAAGTGAAACAGAGCCAGGGCACTGTCACAAGTGAACGTAAACATACCTTGCCATATGGTACATCCTGTTATTGAGGAAAGGTCAGTGCAAGCTTACTGGAAACTGAAATTTATGCCCTTCTAATCTGAGCCATCAGCTTCTGAAAAACAACTTTTTTCAGTGTTCTCTAGAGCATAATATAATTTGAAAAAAGTTTCAGGTCTTCTTTGATGCCTGACGGTGTGTTTTACAGCAATTTCTTTTCAGGCTGATGAGAAGGAACTTTAGATCCCCCGGTGCTGTAGCCCACTAGGCCCCTACCCCAGGCTGCTCTATGTAGATAGTCCTGAAGGCAGGCTCATTTCCTTTGCCCCAGCTAATGTCTCATCCCAAACTTTACTCTCTCAACAGTAACAAAATTAGCGAAAGGAGGATTGTGTTTATCTAACAAAATGTAGGAAATATGTATCAGTTGGGTGAGTTTTGTCTTATTTTAGATTTCAGGGTTGTGTCGTTTGAAACTTCTGTAGACCAAAGATACCACCAATATTTTTGAAAACAAGTCACAGACAAGAGAACATATTTAAAATGTATGTAATCCAAATATAGATTATAATAAGACCACAAAATGGTACTCATGCAAATCAGTAGGGGAAAAAAATTACCAGTTATGAAAATGGGTGAAGGATTTGTTAAGGCAGTTCACAGAAGAGCATACCTGAATGGCCAAAAAGCATTTGAAAAGATAAAATTCTTTACTAATAATCCTGGAAATCAGAACAGTGAGCTATGAGACTTCCTAGGTGGCACAGTGGTTAAGAATCTACCTGCCAATGCAGGGGACAAGGGTTTGATCCCTGGTCCGGGAAGATCCCACATGCCGCGAGCAACTAAGCCCGAGCGCCACAACTACAGAGCCTGTGCTGTAGAGCCCATGAGCCACAACTACTGAGCCCGTGTGCCACAACTACTGAAGCCCATGTGCCTAGAGCCTGTGCTCCACAACAAGAGAAGCCACTGCAATGAGAAGCCTGTGCACCTCAACAAAGAGTAGCCCCTGCTCGCCACAACTAGAGAAAGCCCGCATGCAGCAACGAAGACCCAATGCAGCCAAAAATAAATAAATAAACAAATTTAAAAAGAAAAGAAATGACTATGTGAAGTTTGATTTTTTCGTTGTCTAAAAACTGGACTTCACTAAAAATATATGCTAATGTTCTATTAGACTCCAGGAAGAAAAAGCGTGTCTCACCTAAAAAACTAATAAAATTTCTTTCATTAGGCATTAAGAACTACACTATTCAAATTCCCTTTATGCCTGGGCTTTTAGGAAGCTAGAGCTAATGTAATGTTTGAATTTACCATCTTATTCTAGATCCTGATCCTAGATAATTGCCTTTCCATTTCCCCTATATGGTTTTTGATTTTCATTTCTGATTTATTTGCTGCTGTATTTGCAGTAAATAAATGTACATGTTTTGTACATGTTTATAAGTGTTCTTAGATCCATCTAGAAGGAAATGCATTTTAAAGTAATAAGCAAGTCGATTGAGGAATACATGAATGGACTGATTTATAAACCATAGATTATATTAATTTACCCTGAGAAATATGACTGCCAAATAGGCATATTTTGTCAGCTGGTCAGTGTACTTGCTTGCCAGTATGAGAATCTACTTAAGAAAAAAATTTCCAGCAAGAAGATTTCTCAGTGAGTGCAAAGTCAGTCTTTCCAAGGATAATTTATACTATATGACTGCCAGATGACTTTCCCCAAAATACAACCCCAGTTTTATTATATACCTGCTCAAAAACCTTCAATTAAGTAGACATGCCTCAGCTTGCATCTTGTATGATAGTCACCAAATATTCTAACTTCTGTCTTATGTTCCTAACATGTACCCTCTGCCTCAGCCAGACTGGAAAACCTGTAGTTTTCTGAGCACCATCCACTTTCCCACATCCATCCTTTTGGAATACGGCTTCCACCACTTTCATACCTCCCCTACCATAGAATCTTACTCATACGTAAATGTCCATCTCAAAAGTCATCTTTTGAGATGACTTTTTATGTTATAAAATAAAATAACATTTCATTTTTTAATAAATTATTTCCATCTGCCTCTGTTCTTTTCTTGAACAAATAGCTCACCCTTACTTCTAAAGTCTATTCTCTTTTCCCCTGTTAATTATATTTGGCATCACAGCAGCTCAGGAACCCAGCTGACAGAGAAAGAATTTTTCTTGGAGTGGGGCAGGGGAGGGAGTGAGATGGGAGAAGCTTAGAAGGCAAAAGCAGAATTCTCTTTGATTGTTGAAAGAGTGAGGGAAATTGCTATATTGCAATTAACAACTTTTTTTCTTTTTCCATTCATCACACTTTTATGATTATTTGATTATTGTATAGCATGCCCCACTGGGCTAAGCTCTCGGAAAACAGAATCTGTGTTCATTCCCTGGAACACAGCAGCCACTCAGAAGTCTGATGCATGAGTAAATGAGGGAGGTCATGATGATTCAAAGAAATCATGCTGATTAAGCACTTGATATGGTACCTGGCACATAGCACCGAGCACAGACTCGCTTTGGGTATTATATCCTTCCTTTAATCCACCTTCTTCTCTAGAAGAAATCCTTCCTGTGCCAATTTCACATCTATTTCCAAAGCTCATCCTCAGGGCCCCTACTCAGGAAACCTTCCCAGAATATCCCTTCTGGACTAGGAGTTTTACTCAGGTGCCTCCACAGCTGGCTGCCCTTCTCACTATCATAGGATTAGCCAGTAACATCTCTCTCTCCTCACCAGATTGTAACCCATCCGGGGGTCAGTGACCAAGTCAGATTTGACTTGGAATCTCCAGTACCTGGCACACTGCTTGAAGCGTAGCAGGTGTTCAGTAGATGTGTAATGAATATGATTAAATCACAGTTTCTCTTAGATACGTTTCAACATGGTTCCCATTCATTTCTTTATGAAATTTGGGAAATACTACGTTTATTAGTAATATTTGCAAACCAACTCAGAGTTGCATTACTTCAGCATATGGCTAATATCATTCATTTTATGTGAAATCTTTCTAGCTTCAGAATGAAAGATGATATATTCTGGTGACCTTGTTCCCAGGTGAGGGAAATCTGGGCTCCCCTCTGCACTGGGTAAATCTTTTAACCTGGCTTTTGAGAATTCAAATACATGGAAGCATAGGGTTGAAAGGGATTTCCTTCTCCAGTGAGTTGCCTAAACTCCCATAGCTAATGGTTGTTGAACATATTTTCAAAGCTCTCCAGTGCTGGTAATGACAGAGTTTAATCACCTTTGCAGCTGAGTTCTGCCTTAGGTCAAAGAGGACTCTCTTGTTGCATTCTAATCCAATTTTGTCTGGTTTTCATCTCTGTAGAGATGGAGAAAAGCCAGCTAGCATCCTCCGCCAAATAAACCATCCTGTTCTCGAAGAAAGTTATTAAATCAGTCCTTGGCCTGCAATTTTCAAGGTGAAGCCAGTTCAGCGTCTTTAACATTTCCTCAGAGGTCTTCTCCTCCATCCTTTTAATGGTTTTTGTTGTTTCTCTTTGGACCTTTTCCAAGTCCTCTACAGCTCTCTAGAAATTCAGAAACCAGAACTTGACTCAACGTTAATAGGGGCCTGACCAATATTAAATATAGGAAAAAATGATAGGTTCTCAGACTTTGTGTGTCATACTCTGTCAGTACGTGTCAGGGCAAGAGACATTCATTAATCCAGACATCACTAAAACATCATTTGAGATATTTTAAAACACGGTTGAACAAGGATTTACCACTTTAAAAATATCTTTTTCTTCACAGAAAATGTAAAGAGATGCACAGAAAGATATTTAAAATTCTTACAACAAAATACGATTTTAAGCATTCATTAACTGAAAAATAAGCGATATCACACAGCTTACATTAAAAACCGATATAAGCTGTTTTAAACTTTTTACCAGACCAAGTTGTCTAAGGAACTCTTTTAAGCATTGGTTTAGTAAACTAAACCAATGATTGTATTTCTGTGAGTATTTGAAGGTGATATTGTATTTTGGCACTCAAATATATATTTGTACCTTAGAGCTTTTACTGATTAAAATTGCCTTCCAAATTTCTTAAAATTAGTGATTTTTCTGAATCAAAAATATTTATCGCGTCATATTTATAAAAATTTTAAAATCACTTATTTTATAAATTTTTCCCTCTTTTCTTATTTTGGACCTTTATTTGTGGAAGATTGCTCCTCAGAATAGATTTTCACATTCTAGTTCCCTGGTTTTACCTGGAGATATGATCTAGTGTGAAAAGTAACTAGCCTTTGTTGGCATCTCTCTGAAGAGATGAGATGAAGAGAGATGAAGAGAACCAACGAGTGGTTGGGTTTTCCTGGTATTTCCAGGGATACAAGGGTATCCCTGGTGTAACTTTGCACTGTTCTCCAATGCTGCCCACCCACTTTTTGACTTTTTCAGCTCCCAGGTGGATAAGAAATGGATTCAGAGACAACTAACCTCTTTTCCATAAGATTTCTAAATTTTGCTACTGATTTCTAAATTTCCACATCAATTTCTTTTGTTCTTCTGAGGATGACTCCCCCAAGTATTTCTGTTACCAGATCCCTTCCTATTCTTTTAAAGTCATTGTATATATGTATATCATATTATGACGGCTTTGTTTGGCTTCATGAAATAATTTCTTTAGATGTGTTTTTCCTTAAGTCAATTCGATTCTGCTTAGTTTAGATTCTCTTTTAGTTCCCCTAAAATCAGAGTCCCACCCAAGGACTTGGGTGCAGGTATTTTGTTTGGGAGGTTATCCCAAGGAGCAGAAGGGAGGGAAAAGGGAGAGTGGGACAAGGAAGAAGGGAAAGTCAACGTAAGGGTGTATCATCAAGGTCCAGCTGTAGGCAATGGAGATTCAGTTTCTGAGATTCAAGGGCCTTTGAGGAGCATATGAAGTTCCTCCTGGGACTGTCCCTGGAAGGACAGGAGGCTGGAGTATACGTCCATCAGCATCCATCCCTTCTTCTTTGAGGATTGCTCCCAGGAGTGTTAAGTGCACAGGCAGGTGTTCTGGACTGACAGATGCACAGGCAGGTGTTCTTTGGCAGATATTGGGCCCTGAGGGTACCGCAGGTAGGTACCTGAGGAGGTCCAAGCCTGCGTGGAACTGTCCATCGGCCTTGCACTGAAATTAGAGGTGGGATGAGGAAATGCGACCCAAAGCCCAGGCCCCTTACCTTAACAAGCCTTCCGTATCATGAATAGGTATGATTTATAAGAGCTCTAAGAACAAGTGGGGCCACTTGATGGGAACATATGCTCATGATGGGCTGCCTCATGAACAACTAACTGCACTGGGAGTTGAAATTTGGGGAGTGGCTTCTAATCTCTTTGGAATTAAAAATAATCAGCTTTAATAAGAATCTACACCAATACGAGGGCACTTTCACCAACAATGCGGTGAAAATAAACCTCTTTTGCCTCCTCCCCTCATGTCAGCATAAGAAGCAAGAATCACATAGAAACCAAAGATGTTCAGAGAGACTCCTGGGAGAGAACGCAAGAGCGAGCTCCATGGAGCAACGCAGCCCGACACCCAAGGGCCTTGCACGGGCTCACCTGTTGTCCTGGTCCCCTGTTCCATGCATCTGGAGCACCATTTTTATCTGAGAAGGAAGATTTTATTACAGTCACATGAATAGAATATGTTTTCATTAGAAAAGATGTTAAATTTATTTGTGTAATTAAAGCAAATCAACCAGTCAGTGCTGGTGGTTTAGAGAGCTGTGTGTAAAGAGAGATGGTCAGCTTCTCTCTGTATTCCTGGATAGTATTTCTCAAGCCTTTTTGGCCATGACCCACGACAAGGCACACGTGTTACATGGTAGACACATAAATAAGTATAAAACGGAAACAAAAGGTCCACGAGATAATAATCCTTACTATGTGCTCTGGTAATTTCTATTCTATTCTTTTCTATTCTGTCCTATTCTATTTGTTCTATTTCATTTTTTAAATGCTAGTCTAGACTCACTAAATTGTTCATATGACCTATGACGAGCAGGTCACACACTGCAGTTGGAAAAACACTGCTCTAGGGCACTGTAGCTTTGCACTCACAATTCCTCAACTGATTTGTTTCCTTTCATGTCATAAATCAATGTATGTGTAATTTGTTGCCTGCTGTAACTGTGGAATTGGTTTCCTATCCAGTCTTTTCCCTCCTATCAAATCTTTTTCCTCCAGCCAAGAGTGTAATAATGTAGGGTATATTGTTTTGGACACACTGGAAACATTTCTAAATCCTTTGGTACTTCATTCTAAAAAGAAACCTGTAAAACCGTAAAACTTACAAATGAGGGTCCTGGATCAGGACACTTTAAGTTGTAAGTAACAGAAATCCTGCCTTAAACTGTCTTAAATAATATACAAATATAGCATCTCATAATGAGGAAGTTCAGGGCTAGGCTTGGTTGACTCAGGGGCCTACTGATGTCACCCAAGATGCTGGTTCTTTCCACCTCTCAGCTCTGCCAGTCTCCAGGTTGGTTTCATTCTCAGGCTGGTATCAAGATGCTACAGATGTTCCAGGTAGCACATCCAGACACAACTCATCCAGAGGAAAGAGAAGGTGACTCTGTTCCTGTGGTTCATTTATGGAGATGCTCCCAACAGATGTCCTGCCATACCCTATTGGCTATCGTGAAGGTCACATGTCTTTTCCTAAATTAATAACAGTCAAGGAGGATGTGATGACCCTTAAACAAATCAATTTATGGAGGCGAAAGAGACACCTGCACAATTAAGTCAAAATCCCTGAAGTTATCTTCAGTTTCTCCCTTTTTCTCATCTCCGTATCTAATTTGATACCAAATCCAGGTGATTCTTCCTCTAAATATGTCCAGTATCAGAACATTTCCCCCTGTCTCCTTTGCTTTCACCCTGATCCAAGTCACTCTCATCTCCTGCCTGGATATTGCCATAGCCTCCAAATTGGTTTCCTTTCTTCCTCTCTTCACCCCTTTGGTCTCTTCTCAACACAGAGTAACCTTCTTGAAACAGTAAGTCAGGTCATGGCACTCCTCTGCTTAGAGCTCTCATTGCTCCCCAGCTCACTGAGCATGGCCTTGAGGCTTTGTACCAAGAGCTGGACATGCAGGAGTGAATGAAACAGACCTGGGACTTACCTTCTTTCGAGGGGTAAGGATGCACACAAGCCAATTAAATAAGCAGTATATGGGGCTTCCCTGGTGGCGCAGTGGTTGAGAGTCCGCCTGCCGATGCAGGGGACACGGATTCGTGCCCCGGTCCGGGAAGATCCCACATGTCGCGGAGCGGCTGGGCCCGCGAGCCATGGCCGCTGAGCCTGCGCGTCCGGAGCCTGTGCTCCGCAACGGGAGAGGCCACAACAGTGAGAGGCCCGCGTACCAAAAAGAAAAAAAAAAAAAAAAGTAATATATGTAGTGGAGTAGATGGTGATAAGTGTTATGGATAAAAATAGACAGGTCCCTCACATCACACGGTTTATATTCTAATATACTTGAAGGACCTGGTACAGAGTAGGTTTCTGATATGTGAGAGCTACATTAGTTACCTTTTCATTTAAGAGTGACAGGAACCTAATTCATACCTAATTAAGCAAATCAGGAGAAACGTAAACGCAGGTCCAGCTCCAGGCTCAGCAGGATTTAGACATTCAAATATCTTCAGGAGCCAGTTTCTCTCCACCTTCCCCTCATGCTTTTCCCCACATTGGCTTCATTCTCAGATACACTCTTAACAAACAGGGGCAATGATGGATACCACAGCTCCAACTAACATTTACTGTCCTAGCAACCTGGTAGGAAGAGAACCTACCACAAATTTCTAGCCACACTCAAGCCAAATTTTAAAAACAAATAAATTATTAACCTGAACGTCAATTTCCTTTTCTGTAGATTGAGGGCATTAATAATAATATTTCACAGATCACTATAAGGAAAGTTTGCTTACTGTATCTAAAGGCCACTTGCATAGGCTTTGGCCAAAAGAGCACAAAATAAATATTGACTCATTGTTAATTTGTTTTCAGGTGTGGGTGTATTGATCAGAATTTCTGCTTCAGAGAGCTGTCGGAAATCAACAAATTTTATAAATGCTTAAAATTAGTACTTTGTTATGCATTATCCTGCCCTGTGGCTGTTTTATGAGAACATTTCTTCGGTTGTATTGCAAAGTCTTCCTTATGAAGTAAGGTAGATAAGAAAGGAATTTGTTTTCTGAAAAACCTGGGTTCAAATCCTGCTCTGCCACTTAAACTTGTGGGATCTTGTGCAGCTGATTACCTTCCATGAGACTCACTTTGCTTATTTGTAAAGTAGGGATAGTGATACCTACTTCACTGGGTTGCTGGAAGGATGAAATGAGATGATATTTATTATTTCCCTAGCACCGTGGCAGGTTCAATATACAGTAGCTTGAAGCTATGAGCCTAGGATAGTGTCCTCCACACGGTGACTATTCAGTAAATCCATACTTGGAGTTAGACACACATTCTAGACCCTCAGCCTTGGTGACCCACACCTGAACTCATGGGGCAGCTCTGCTTCAACAGATATTTTTGCAAACTCATTCTTAAGCATTTCCTTGGACATGAGTTCTGAACAGTCAAGGTTTCAAGCCACTTCTTTGGTTTAATAGCTACCAAAAAGACGTTATTGCACTCTAGTTTTTCTTAAACTAAATTCTATCCCACGTCAATAATTATCCTTCCTTCCCTGTCATTTCTCTCATATACTGTACTTCATTTTCTTTTTTATCAAATTAAGCTAAGAGGCCATTTCTAAAGGGCCCCAGGGTGAGGGGTAAGTGCACTCATGCTCTGACTTATGAAATCATGAAAGGGTGGCTTTGAAGGGGGGCAAAGTGATAAGATGGCATTTAAGGACAACATGTAACTTGCGTGTGGACTGTGTGTGGAAGGGGCTCGTGTCACCAGGCGGAAAAGCAGCACTGACATTTTGGCACCAACTGGTGATATTGTCATCTTCTCCATTCACTAGGTTTCTCTCTTTGTCTATTTCGTCTTATTCAAAAAAGTATTTGTCGAGCCCATATTATATACCAGGCTGTGTGCTAGACGTGGGGCAATGCAGAAGCACGAGGCACAGCCTCTGCCCTGAAGAAACGTGGAGTTGTCAGAGAGAGAGTTGACAGGTGGATGTAGACAGAAGAGGATCCTCATGCGAGAAAGACCTGGAGTGAGAATGCTGGGCACGCATGGGGGTCAGCGAACACGGCTCTGTTTCGGCTGGAGTCCACGGACTGCAGGAAAGAGAGTATAAGAGAACAGGGCAGACAGTAGGGTGGGACCATGTCACGTGTCAGGAGTTGGGACTTTCATAGCGAGGATACGACTCCAGGGGTATCAGAAAACATCTGTGGCCTCTGCACCACCCTGGTCATTGCCGTGATGAAGCTGAGCAGAGGACAAGCCAAAGCTGTGGCAGCTCTTCGAGGGCAGTCAGTTTGCCACGTGCTGGGGCTTTATTGCTCTTGTGATCTACTTGGGATTTAAGAGGCATGCAGATCCTGAGATGTCTAAACCAACCATTCTGAGCCTACTTTGGTGATAAAGGACAATTTGGTCATCTGGATGTGGAAGCGGCCAATAAATAGGAACAACATGGAAGGTGTGTGCTCTGATTAGGATAAGAAGTGGCACATTGTTCAGATGTTCACCAGTTGGATGGCACAGGGATCTTACTTCACAGTTACATCTGTGGCAGAGTGGAACTCCATTGACTTCTTTATGATGGATTGTATCAAAACAAATATTTTTGACAATGAAAAACCAAACAAAAAACCCATCTACCCAGCCTCCCTGTCTTTAGGCTAATAAGGAATTGTCTCCATTTGACTAACACAGGCAATGAGGGTCAGAGATGTTAAGTGACTTTCCCGAGGTCACACAGCTTCCATGGGCCTTCTTTGGGAGCATGAAGCAGCTCCCAAAGCCATATCTTCTTTTTTTTAATTAAAAAATATATATATATATTTATTTATTTGGCTGCGCTGGGTCTCAGTTGTGGCATCCGGGATCTTTAGTTGTGGCATGTGGGCTCTTAGTTGCAGCATGCAGGATCTAGTTCTCTGACCAGGGATCAAACATGGGCCCCCTGCATTGGGAGTGCAGAATCTTAACCACCGGACCACCAGGGAAGTCCCCCAAAGCCACGCCTTTGATTCAGCTTTGTTCTAAAAGAAAGGGTAGATATGAGTTACAGTGGGATTTTTATAACCGAATTGACCAATAAATTTCATAGATAATGACAACTACAAATATTTCTGTATTTCTTTAATATATTTGCACTCAGCTCAAGGGATAAAAATCTCAACAGAGACACTGTTTAGATTTCATTCATTCATAAACACCCATTACATAGAAAGCACAGGGCTAGGATTCTTCAGTGAAGAATAAACAGTACATGCTTTCTCTTCTACTTGTATGCATACTAATGCAATCCTAAATTGAGTTCTGTATTCCATCAAGGTAATAAAACCTATCCATTTTGACATTGAGCTGCCCATTATCCAATACAAATTTCTTTTTTAAGACAATTTTTAAAAAGTGGTTTTAGGTTCACAGCAAAATTAAGGGTAATGCACATGAAACAGGAGGGAAGGGGGCAGGGCACAACCTTTAGAAGAATGACACAGCCCAAGGACATGACATAAACTGATTAGAACCAAATAGGTCCAAGATGGTCGAGGAGATGACTTCCACTAGACCTTGAGCCTCAGTATACCCTCATTGTAACATATCAGCAAGCTAAATGACACCTCCACAGGCGCCATGACAGTTCCAAGGCTGACCGTAAAGGTCAAAAAGTGGGCGGTGGCCCAATTTCTGGAAATCCCCACCCCTTCCCCAAAATAGCTGAAATATTCCTCCCACCCATTAGCCTGTGAAATTACCCACACCTATAAAAACTGACAACCACATACCCTGGTGCGGCTCTCACCTTCTGAGATGGCCCATACTCCCTGTGGAGTGTGTTTCTCTCTAAATAAATCCACTTCTTATTTATCACTTTGTCTCTCACTGAATTCTTTCTGCCATGAGACATCAAGAACCTGAGCTTCATTAAGTCCTAAGACCAGGTGTGTGATCTCAGTTAAAAGACCGTGGGTTCAAGTCCCAATCTGACTTACACGGTTTCATACAGAGATTATACCCTGCCCCTACATACACATAGTTTCTTTGGTTATAAACTTCCCCCACCAGAATGGTACATTTGTTATAATGGACGAGCCTACATTGACACATCATTCTTACCTGAAAAATGGGTTCGCCTCTTGGTGCTTGTCAAGCCAAAAGACACAACCAAGCCAAAGATCAGAAGGAGGATTTGTTACTTGCAGCCAGTAAGGAGAACACTGGGGATCTTTCCCACAGCAGTGTCTCCTGAACAGCAAAATCGGGGGAGTTTTAAGCTAGGGGTTCATGCATATTCATGAGGGGGCTTGGCTGGTCCACAGAGCCCAAGCTTTAGTTGATTGAAGTCACGAGGATCAGAGGAGGCCAATATCATTATCCCTTAGGTTCTGTTCTGGTGGTTGAGAATGTCAGGCTAATCTTTACCATTGAAATAGAACTGGGAATCTTTACAACTGGTATATTATCTTTGGTATTGTTACTTCTCTTGCCTGATTGCATTCAGGCAAAAAATATATATATATGAGTTCTAACATGTTTCAGGATAGGTGATCTAAGCAGGAATCTGTAAACTGTCAGGACAATATGTTATTACTTGATGGGTGTTTTTTTTTTTTTCAACTTTTTTTTTTTGCGGTACACGGGCCTCTCACTGTTGTGGCCTCTCCCATTGCGGAGCACAGGCTCCGGACGCGCAGGCTCAGCGGCCATGGCTCACGGGCCCAGCCGCTCAGCGGCATGTGGGATCTTCCCGGACCGGGGCACGAACCTGCGTCCCCTGCATCGGCAGGCGGACTCTGAACCACTGCGCCACCAGGGAAGCCCAGAACTCATATTTTTAAGTTTCCGTTTCTAAATGTGATATCCTTCGAAGGGAGATTATTAAGTTGCTTCACATTAGGAACATAGTACGTAAATAAGTTATGCCCATATGCAGAATGTTTTCTGTACAAGAACTGCAAGAGACCTACCGGAAACGATCACAAAACCTCCATAATTATAACAAACCATTGGAACATTGGAGCAATGTTGGTGGCATAGGAAGGGGAGCAAAGAAGGAAACAGAATTTAGAGAATTGGTTCAAACCTCAGCTGAAGGAATTAGGAAACTGGAAACTTGATGGTCCAAGCAAGATTTGCCTTTGTTTACTTCTCAATTAAAAGTAAAGGAAATCATGAACAGTGGGAAAATTCCTTCCACCTCCCCAAAGGGAGATAGAAGGGGCCTAGGAAGGCTGTCATCTGGATTTATAAATAAGAAACTGCAACGCAGCCAGTTTTACTGCCATCAAAATGTGAGCTCTTTCCAAATGTAGCTAATGATGGGTACATTGAGCTGAGACAACTTAATTCTAATTCCAGAACAGACACATCAAATGCTTAGTTTTCTTTATCCTGCCTTTCTGTTACTGCCGTAAATGATGTAAATAGTACATTCTCTTCTTTGGGAAGAATAACAGGAGTGACGGTGGTTTGTTCTTCTGTTTGTGTTGATACCCTTGACCAGGGAGAAATCTGCCAAACGTGTAATGTGTAAGGAATTCAACACGCAGCTTGAGGCTGCAAGTTCCTTGAGGATAAGGACCGATCTGGTGCTCTTTTCACATCCTTCAGTCTCGAGCTTGTGGATGTGGGGGAAGAGTCCATAGAACCTGGCATTCAAAAGAGAATTAGGGGGCTTCCCTGGCGGCACAGTGGTTGAGAGTCCGCCTGCCGATGCAGGGGACGCGGGTTCGTGCCCCGGTCCGGGAAGATCCCACATGCTGCGGAGCTGCTGGGCCCGTGAGCCATGGCCGCTGAGCCTGCGCGTCTGGAGCCTGTGCACTGCAACGGGAGAGGCCACAACAGTGAGAGGCCCGCGTACCGCAAAAAAAAAAAAAAAAAAAAGAGAGAGAATTAGGGAGGGGTTCCTAGAGGCCTGGGACCATCCTCACCCCAAGGATCACAGAGACTTGTTTCTACCAAACGAAGGAGGCAAATTAAGATGTGGAGTCAGAGGAAGGCCCTTCCCTCACCTGTGCACTTCACAAGCAAATTGCAGAGAAGGTGGTAATTAACCCTTCAAGGAAATCCTTTTCTGAATGTTGGCATCCTAGGTATAATATCCTATATGCATTAAACATTTAGACTGATTTCCATTGACTTTTCTGCCTTGGTCCAACGTGTAGCTATAGCTGTGGATCCTGGGGCCACCATGGTGGCAGACTGGCATCTTCTCTTCTTCATCCTTCAAAAGATCCACCTTTTGGGCTCGCTCTTCTCCTTCCACCCCTACCCTTCTTTTTCTTCCTCCTTTCCCTCCTCTCCTTGCACACTCATCAAATTCAGCATTACCATTCACTGTTTTTCACTTAAGATGCATCTTCAGAATTGTAGACTGTCATAATTCAATTGGACTTTAGGGTGGTCTTAACAGATCATCAGATCAATGGCAGTCAAAGCAACTGTGAGAAATTAGTCATGAAATGCAGTTGTACAAACACCTCAGGTGGCAAAAAGAATAAATTGTGGCATAATACTACTAGTTAGGATTTTTTGAGACACTAGTAGGTGCCAGAGAGGCAATGTGCTAAGAATCTATATTTATTGGTTTTATCCAGGCCTCACGTCACCTGATCAATTAGCTACAACTATTCCTATGTCACAAATGGGAGAACTATGGCTTACAAAGAAACGCAAAGTCACTTGCCCAAGGTTGTGCAGCTAGTAAGTGATGGAGCAGGTTTGAACCCAAGAATTTTGATTCTGCAACTTAGACTCTTAATTACTATGCTATGCTGCATTACTTCCTTGAGGGGAAATTCGGGGCACCATTCTTGTTTTATTCCCTTGAAGTTTCAGTTTTTTGTGTTCAAAGGTCTTGTCACATCAATTTTTTTTTTAAGTAATGTGAACTTCGAGTCTGAAAAGTTGTCTCAAAGTTCTTTAATTATGAAAAAAATCCTTGTTTGAGGATGCACTTCTGTGAATCTTTTCAACCATTTTTTTTGCCTTAGCGATCTTACTTTATTCAACTCAAAATGTATAATTTAATACTCCGCTTCAGCTTCTTCTAAACGTTCTGTAAACTGTGATGATTGTTAGGACAGAAACAGGAAGAAAACTCAGGATCTTAAAATTGTTTTCTTTGTAACATGTGATGAATCAGACTTGCAAAGTCCACAGCACAAAAGCCCCTGATAATGCTAATTCTGTGGAAGGGGTGCATACCACCCCCTTTTTGAAAACAAAACTTCCTCTAGATGTTTGTTCTATTTGTGGCAGATTTTCCAAATTTAGACTAATGTTCTCATTCCTTACTGATGTGTGGGTGGAAGCTTTCTTAAGTCATACACACCATGACAGTCCCATATCTATCACTGGGAGACCTTAAGCAAGTCATTTAATTCTTTGAGTCTGAGTGCTTTTACTTTTAGAATGAAGTGTGGTATAATGAAGCCACCTCTAGATCCGTTCTCTGCCTTTCCCCCTCTACTCTGTGTCCTGGGGTCTTTATGGACCACATCAGTGGTTCTCTTGCCTGCTGACTTCCTGTCGGGTTCAACCAACGGGAGGTACCAGCAGAAGATCAGAGGAGACGAAGGCATATTTGTTTGACCAGCTCCCTTCTTGTTCATAGTGCATGGCAACAGCCACATTCCTCTCCCAAAGGTCATCGCCTCTCCTACAGCCTCAGCTCTTAAGTTCCAGGAACCACTCCCTCCCTTCACCCTTCCTCAGCCAGGTCAGCAATGGCTTCCTGCCTACAGTTAACCCTATCCTCACCCGGCACTCTGATACAGAAGATAAGGGTTTAGGTAAATTCTAACGTTTCTTCTAATCCTAAACTAAGTAGAATCCCTTTTTGATATGTCCTAGAAAGATCTTTTCTTTGAGAAAGGAGATGGTTTTCATGCCTAGTTGATAAAATGTATTCTGACAGGAGCCAGCATATGTAAATGAGACAATATTGGACTGGGAGTCAGGAGATCAGCAGTGCTACTAAATAGGATACAACTTTCTTTTTCTTTGTAAAAAATTGTAGTAAAATACACATAACATAAAAATTACCATCTTGGGGCTTCCCCGGTGGCGCAGTGGTTGAGAGTCCGCCTGCCTTTGCAGGGGACGCGGGTTCGTGCTCCGGTCCGGGAAGATCTCACATGCCGCGGAACGGCTGGGCCCGTGAGCCATGGCCGCTGAGCATGCGCGTCCGGAGCCTGTGCTCCACAACGGGAGAGGCCACAACAGTGAGAGGCCCGCGGACCGCAAAAAAAAAAAAAAAAAAAGACCATCTTAACTATTTTTAAGTGAACAGTTGAGTGGTATTAAGTATATTCACATTGCTGTGCTACCATCACTACCTTCTGTCCACAGAACTCTTTTCATGTTGCAAAACTGAAACTCTGTGGCCATTTAAACAATCACTATTTTCCCTCCCCTGAGCTCCTGGGAACAACTGTTCTACTTTTTGTCTCTTTGAATTTTTTGACTCTAGGTACCTCATATGAGTGGAATCATACATATTTGTCTTTTTGTGACTGATTTATTTCACTTAGCATAATGTCCTCAGTTCATCCATGTTGAGCATGTTTCAGAATTTCTTTCCTTTTAAAGGCTGAATAATATTCCATTTTTTGTATCCACCACATTTTTTGTATCCATTCAGCTGTCTATGCACACTTGGATTACTTCCACTTTTTGGCTACTGCAAATAATAATGCTATGAACCTAGGTATCCAAATATCATATTCAAGTCCCTGCTTCCAATACTTTTGGATATATAACCAGAAGTGCAATTGCTGGATCATATGGTAATTCTACTTTTAATTTTTTAAGGACCCACCATCCTGTTTTCCATAGTGGCTTCACCTATCTGCAATGTACAAGGGTTCTGATGTCTCCACATCCTCACAAACGCTTGTGATTTTCTATTTCTTGTTTTTGTTTTTTAAATAGTAACGATCCTACAGGTATACAGCTTTGAATCAATATTTATTTAGCACCTGTTCATCCATTCACTGTGTTAGGTCCTGGAAATACGACAAACAGACTCTGCTCTAATGGAGTTTATAATTCTAGAGGGAAGAACAGACAAAAACAAACAAATGAAATAAAATAATTACAAATCTTGAGAAATGCTATGAAGGAAACACAGGGATGAGACAGATAATGACGGAGACCTACTTGTGGGGAAAAAAACCCTTTTATGAAGAAGTGACATTTAAATAGAGATATGAAAGAGCTAGCTAAGAGGAAAGAAAGAATACAGAGAAGAGCAAGCCAGGCAGGGGTGACAAATGTGCAAAGGGCTGGAGTCTGGAAAGAGCTTGGGGTGTTCAAGGTGTGGAGGGAGCAGCAGTGTGACTGCATGGTGGAGCGGGAAGGCACAGACACGGAGAGGACAAGGTAGGCACCTTGTTGTTCAGGTCCTTATAAAGCCACTTTTCAGATCTGGGATTTTTTCAGTGTTCAGTAGGAGGCCATTGAAGTTTCCATGGGAGAATTGCATGCTCTGAGCTTTGGACTAAACACTGACCTAAGCTTCCGCTCACTAGGTGTCTTCCCAGGAGCCCTTGCAGCTTCGGGGCTGTGGGTCACTGGCTCCTCGAAGCCGTGTTGTGCAGGGTTAAGGACTCATGCTCTGGGGTCAGGTATACTTGGATTCAAATCCCCCTTCCACCACCTACTTGCAGTGTGACTTTAAACAGGTTACTTAAGCTAGCGGCCCCCAACCATTCTGGCACCAGGGACCGGTTTCGTGGAAGACACTTTTTCCACGGATGGGGCGGAAGCAGTGGTAGTGGCGGTTCAGGCGGTAATGGGATTGCTGGGGAGTGGCAGGTGAAGCTTCGCTCACTTGCCCACCGCTCACCTCCTGCTGTGCAGCCTGGTTCCTAGGGGAGCCAGGGGGTTGGGAACCCCTGATTTAAGCCCTCAGAGCCTCAGTTTCTTCATCAGGAAAATGGGAAAAAATGGTACTTTCTTCATAAAATTGTTTAAGGATAAGATGAAAAAATATATGTGAATCCCTTAACACAGTGCCTGGCACACATTAAACTCTAATAAACATTAGCTATTATAATTATTATAATCTTTCATTCACTCATTCAACAAGCTTTTATTGAGAGCATATTGTGTCCCTGGCTCTGAGCTAGGTGAGAGTGTTAAAAAGATGAGACCATTGTCCTGGTTTTCAGGAAGCAGCAACACATCTAATTTTAACACAGGATGCTGAGTGCAATGGGAGACGTATGGATAGGACATTATAAATGCACAGAGAAAGTGCACTCAACCTAGACTGGGGATGGGGACATAGAAGAGTCCCCCTAGAGCAAGTGATAACTGAACCGTGTCTTAGAGGATGAGTTGAGGGGGGTGGGGTGAAGGGCATCGAGGCAGAGAGGACCACATGAGTGAAAGGAGGGAGACAAGAAGCAGCATAGAGTGCAAGAGGGGAACATGCTGCAGTTCAGGGGCTGCCAGGATATTAAGTATTGGGATAGGTGGCCCAGGAGAGCCAGACAGGGGTGAGATCATAGAGATCCCTGTATAATAGGCTGAGGAACTTGGAGTTTACCCTGTAGGCAATGGTGAACTATTGGAGGATTTCTAGCCCTGTACAGATTTGAGTTTTAGATAGTTCATTCTTGGCATGTGCAGAAAATGGATGTAATTGGGAAAAGAACAAAAGAAAGGAGAACAAGTAGGAGGCAATTGCAGTAAACCAGGCAAGAAAGAGACAGTGTGAGGCTGAATAAGGTCATTGGACATAAGGATGGAGAAGATGAGGCAGATTTTACAAGTTTATCTAAAAGGCTAAATTGGTGGGATGTGATGAGTTACCAGATGCGGAAGTGGTATGGGGTGTAGAGGAGTCCAGGACAACTAGAAGCTATAAACTTGGGTGTCTGAGTGGATGGCAGACACAGAAAGCAGGGGGAGAGCTTTCAATGGATACTGCAAGATGGTGCCCCATGTTCAAGATGGAAGCTGTCATTTCCTCAGCCTTCAGGAATAAAGGCTGCTGATGGCTCATGGAGGAGTCCCCTCTGGCCGAAGGGGGCTACTTTGCTCAAGGGTCTGGCCCGTTGCCAGGTGAAGCCCATATTCAATGACTGGTTGATGTAGGGACACAAAGACTGGGTCTCCTTTTCTCAGTTCAGGAAAACTCTGAAGGGCCATTCCAGCCCCAGAGCTCCCTTGAAGATCAGCTGAGGCTCCTGTTGTGTCTGCAGCACACTTCAGCTTCTCCCTGTGCCTAATCCTGCTTCCCTCGCTGGCCTCCAGGTGCTACACCCTAAAGCACTCCTCAGTAAATCTGCTCACAGATACCTGTCTCAGATTCTGTTTCTCCGGGGACTGGACCTGAGACAGAGGGGATGATACTCAGTTTTGAATGAGTTGAGCTTGATATGACTATAAGACATCCAGGTAGAGATATCTAACAGGTCTCAGACAGATAAGCCTACACCTGCATATAATGCTGCAGCCTGGAAGTAAAGATTTGAGAGTTATATCCGCACACTGGTGGTACTGGTCTGCAATCCCTTACTTGCAATTTCCAAATCAAAAACAAAATCTAAAAACCAAAAGTCTTTAAAAGGATTCATTTGCTGGCACTTTTGACACTAAAACATAACCTATATGTACATGAAAACTATTTCTAGCCCTGGGAGTTCTCTGGCAGTCCAGCAGTTAAGACTCCACACTCCCAATGCAGGGGGCCTGGGTTTGATCCCTGGTCAGGGAACTAGATCCCGCATGCTGCCACTAAAAGATCCTGCATGTGGCAACGAAGATCCTGTGTGCCACAGCTAAGACCCAGCGCAGCCAAATCAAAAACTATTTCTAGCCCCTTTTAAAAACCTGCTTAGTGTGACTATTTCTGTGTTTTGCTACAGATATATTCTTGTGTTTGATTAGAAGGTGCTATCCCAGGCTCTACTGGGCCCAGTATATAATTTTCAGTATATGTTCCTTACAACCTTTCCAAAAATCTGAAAAATTCTGGATTCTTAAGCCACCTGGTCCTGAGAGTTTCAGATGAAGCACTGTAGACTTATAATTGGGAACATGAAAGAGGGTAAGATCACCTAGGGGGAAAGTATAAATAAAAAAGCAAGCACTAGACAGGAAACAGCAGCATTTTGGATTAGCCAAAGGAAGCGTGGCCAACAGAAGAGAGAGAGAAGAAATGTTCCTAAGCCATTGTTAGTCAGGAGACTGAGGAGTCCCGGAGGCCAAGAGAACTGAGAGCTTTAAGAAAGAGGAGAGCTGTCAGTGAATTCACACGCACCAGGGGTCTAAGAGCCAGGAAGTTAAGACTTATCCTCCAGAGCTGGCAACTGGTGGTTGATTGATAGTGAGTGCAACTTCAGAAGAATGGTGTGGGCAGAGGCTCAAATGCAGTAGATTGTGGAATGAATGGAAAGTGAGGAGAGAGAGTATACAGTTGCTGGAAGGCTAAGGGCATGTTATTTTAGCCTGAAGAAAGCCTTGGGCATGTTTATAGGGAGGTGGAGAGGAGCAAAGAGTGAGTGAGAGGTGGAAGGTAAAGGAGAGAGAGAACCAAAGGGGCAAGATGTAGGAGGAGGCAGGGAGAACTCAGGTGGGGTTGGGGCCGGGATTCATGTGGAGGAAGGGAGTGTGAGGGTTGGTCTAGAACTGAAGAAGGGTTGGTCTAGAACTCACATTCTGAGATGGGAAGAAAAGGAATGAGAATAGGATTAGATAAAGGAAAATGGGTAGGTAGAAAGGGATAACATGGTCATCTCTGATGACTTCCATTTCTCATTGAAACAGATTGAACCATCTACTGAAAGTAAAGGGGATACAAGCTGAAAACAGATCTTGGGGAGAGGTGATAGTTTGGTGTAAAGAGAGGGAGTAACCAAGGAGAATCAGAAAGATGAGTAATTGGTGGTGTTAAAAAACCCAAAATTCAACTGAGTGAATTTGAAGATCTAATTGGCTTTATTAAACAATTCATGTATCCATCTAGCAAATGGAAATACTCCAAGGAGTTATACAAAATGGAAGGCTTTTAAAGCAGAAACTGACACACCATTGTAAAGCAATTATACTTCAATAAAGATGTAAAATAATAATAATAAAATAAAAAAACAAAAAAACAAAATGGAAGGCTTTTATAGAAAGAAGGGTGGGACAAGGAAGTCATTAGCAAAAGAAAAATGAAAGTTCACTGGAGGAAACTAAGAGTTCAGGGTGATGATGGCTTCTTATTGGCTGAGCTGTGGTGTTTTCCATTGGCTGGGCTTGTTGCTGGGCAAGAAGAAAATCTTCCTTCCTCCTAAGGTGGTAAAGTAGAGACACCTTCCTGTTGGAGATGCAAGGTACTTCTTTCCCGTCGGGGGGAACTGATGACAAGTGGTAGGGCATGAGATCTCCTCTACAGTCCTTCCCAACTCCAATTTTAGTTGTGGTTTCCTCTATTAATTTTCACAGTTGTCTAAAGTAAGAGAACATAGGCAGGCATTAATGGATACAGTGGTGTGTGGTGTGATTTTTCCCTCCAGCCCTCAGCTTTATGTACAGAGGTGTTACTTAAACAACAAGATATCTATGTAACCATTAAAAGTCATCACAAAGAATATTTAATGGCAAGGAAAAATGCTTAAGATACACTGTAGGAGATAGTGTTGGTAGCTTCCTGACAACCCCCTGGCATTCATCTCTGTTCAGATCTCTGCTCCTGAAAGGCTGCTTGCTGTGATCTCATGAAGCTCTCGGCCTGAAGCTTTCCTCTGGCCAAGGAGCATGCTTAGAAGTCAATCCTAGGGGAATGCCCACCGATTCCTAGGGGAATTATTGTTCCCTCCCCAAACTTCCTAGCCCTAAAAAATTACTAATAGGAAGTTGGAAGTTAAATACTTTAGCTTCCTCTGCCTTCCCTGGGGACAATTTTGAGATGTTTTGTACTCTGTTCCTAAGCATCCTCCAGAAGAACTCAACTCCAGTTGCAACACAGTGCCAACTGGATGAATTACACACAACTTATTGGCTTCCCTCCTGTGGTGATTTTTTTTAAAGTTCCCAACTTCTTTGGCATTACTCCCATTAAGTGGTAGGGTCTATGTCCCCTTCCCCTGTGGGCTTGTGACAGCTTTGACTAAAAGAGTATGGCAGAATTGATGCGCTATCATTTCCAAGGCTAGACCATAAAAGACCATCAAGTTCTCTTGGGAACTCACTCTTGGGAAACCAGTCACCAGGTAAGAAGTCTGACTCCATTGAGGCTGCTCTGCTGGAGAACCCATATGCAGATACTCTGGTCGACAACCCTAACTGAGCTTGAGGTCAACCATCAGGCTCGGGCTATGTGAGCAGACCATCTGGACCAACCAGCCCAGCAGAGCCTTCAGATGCCTGCAGCCCTAGTGGATCTCTCTCCACTGAGCCCTTCCTAAATTCCTGATGCACAAAGTTGAATGCAAAATAAAATGGTTCCATTGTTTCATACCATTAAGGAATAACTTATTACAAAGCAGTAGTGACTGGACATTCCCCTTCCCTGTATCTCTTTTCCATTTTCCTTCTGGGGTTGCCTTCAAAATACAGTATATGCTCTTTTTATTTTTTCTTTTTTTAAAAATGTATTTATTTATTTACTTGTCTCTTTGTTTATTTTTGTCTGCGTTGGGTCTTCGTTGCTGTGCGCTGGCTTTCTCTAGTTGTGGTGAGCAGGGGCTACTCTTCATTGCGGTGCACAGGCTTCTCATTGTGGTGGCTTCTCTTGTTGTGGAGCACGGGCTCTAGGTGCGCAGGCTTCAGTAGTTGTGGCGAGCGGGCTCCATAGCGCAGGCTCAGTAGTTGTGGTGCACGGGCTTAGTTGCTCTGTGGCATGTGGGATCTTCCCAGACCAGGGATCAAACCCACATCCCCTGCATTGGCAGGCAGATTCTTAACCACTGTGCCACCAGGGAAGTCCCCAGTATGTGCTCTTGAATCTTTATTTCAGAATTTGTTTCTGGGGAACTCAAACAAAAACCAAAGCCAAAACCAAAACCAAAACCAACAAATGAACCAAAAAAATCCCTAAAAAACCGTGTTACAAAATAATAATATATCATAACTGTGAAAAACAAAATAACAAGGAAAAAAAGAAGAAATATATAAACATGTTAACCAGATTAATTTCTAAATAGGAAGGTTGAAGTTGATTTTTATCTTTAATATTCTTTTTGTATATTCTCTAAGATTTATAAGAGTTTCTAAGAGTCATATATCAATTTTAAGCAAAAAAACCTCTTTTATAAACATGGGAACATGAGTAATGTATTATGAAAACATTTTTCTACAAAAATTTAAATTTAACAGTTTTCATTGTTAAAGTAAAATTTGTGTTCTGAAATTTTTACTTATGGTAGAACTCCTCCTTCTGGCTTAATGAGCCCTACCTACATCCCTTGAACAGAGTGATTCTTGTATTATGTGACCAGCATTTGCCAATTACAGCCAATTAAACCAGGGGTTACCATATCTGACCCTCAAAGAACCAATCCATAATCTAGTCAAAATCCAGTCATCTTCTCTCTAGAATTTGACTGGGAAATACAGTGCCATGTATACAGTGACAGGGCCATGGAAATTAGACATTTGAGGCCCAGTGGTGTCAGGATGGGAGTTGGCCTATGGTGAGCTAATGCCACATACAAGTTGAAGTTGTGTAGAGGGCAGAAACCATGAGAAAGAGGGGATGCTGAGCTGCCACGTGGTGAAGGGCAAGTGCAAAGAGAGAAACAATGATGAAAAACTCTCTTTCTGTGTATGTGTGTGTATGTGTAGGGAGAGAGATAGAAAGACAGATGGGTTTCCATTTCCTATGAAGTTTGGCTACACTTCCTGCATTACATTTCCCTGAGATTCTATCATATCTCTTCATGATCATTTTTACTTGCCTTTGTTTAAGGAGCTTCTGTTCTTCGTAACCAGTGGAACTAAACAAGGTCATTTCTCAAGACCAAAAAGCTAAAATAACACCAATGCTGATATTAATATTGTCTTAGTCCCTTAGGGCTGCTGTAACAACAATACCATAGACTGGGTGACTTAACCAACAACAAACATATGTTTCTTACAGTTATGGAGGCTGGGAAGTCCAAGACTAGGGTGCTAGCAAATTTGATGTCTGATGAGGACCTGTTTCCTGGTTCATAGACAGTTGTCTTCTTGCTGTGTCCTCACATGGTGGAAGGGGTGAGAGAGCTCTCTGGAGTCTCTTTTATTAGGGCACTAATCCCATTCCTTAGGGTTGCACCCCCATGACCTAATCACGTCTCAAATGCCCCACCTCCTAACACCATCACATTCAGGGTTAGGATTTCAGCATTTGAATTTGGGGGGAACACAAACATCTAGTCCATAACAAATATTAACGCGAATTACTTAACAAGGAAGTATTAGTCATATTCCTGTCTCATACATGAGACAGCTGAGACATAAGGACGTTTGGCAAGGCCAGTGGTCCGCTGGCTGACAAGTGTAGGGCAGGATTCGTGAGTGGGCAGTCTGGCTCCAGAGCACTTAACCTCTATGCCATTCCATCCCACGTTCCTGTGATCCCACACACTCTAGCTTGGGGGGCTGAGGCCGTGGCTCTTTGTTGAGAGCTCATTACAGGGTGCCGAGGAGGTAAAGATTCAAGGTTCCCAAAACCGCACAGCAGGTTGGAGGTCGCCTTAAGATACCAACATGTGCATAGTGTGAGGATTGGCAAAAACCTCATGAATGGCATTTTGCTTTCTGTCCCCACGCTTCCACTTTTCAGTAGTGTTTATTCATTTTCTACCCATCGTCTGACCTGCAAACACATGATCACTCAAGAATATTGAGAATGAGAGGAAACTACAAACCACAAGAGGCCCTTGGCTGAGAGAAAGGCAAGGAAAGCTAACTGAGCATGGGACAGAGCTGTTGTGGGCACTCTGTCATCATGAGTTAAGCCTCAGGAGGGCTAAGCTGAGCTTCCAGCCCCAGTTTAAGGGAGTAGGTGGGAGGCCCCAGGGCTTTCACGAATATTCTCTCATTTCACCCTTGTTACAACCCTGTGAAGTAAATATCATTAAACTTATTTTAGAGATGGGGCAAATGAGGTTCCGAGAGGGTGAGTGATTTGGCAAGGGACACACAGTGAGTACTGGCAGAGCTGAGATTCTAAACCCTATGCGGTTTCCATTTCAGGATACTGCATCTTCAGTCTAGTCTGCTCACATTGGATTCTACGCTACCTCGTAACTCCCAGATCAGTAGCATGGGAGCCAGGGTAGCAAATCTGACCCTAACAGTATTAAAACTCAGGTATTTGGTTTTCAGGATGAACCTCAAACTGTGCCACGTAGTAAGCAACTGCTTCCTCCACCAGCATACGAGGCCAGCATGATCAGTTTCTTACAGAGGCACATATTTTCTGAACTTTGTGGCGATTTTTAAATTTGTAAATTGAGAGCTATGGTCACCCAGCTCAGACATTTGCAGGGCTTTTCTACCCATTCCTAGCGTCACAGACAGACATGCACACACACACACATCAAACAAGAAAGGGCATAGTAGGCAAGGAGGATGATCAGTACCTATCTGATAGCACCGGTTCCATAGCTAGTTAGAATAGCTCATCTTTTTCCAAGATATCCATAACACTTTCTCCCGTTGTTAATTTTTTTTGAAAGTAACAGAAATAGAATCTCAAAAATATGGAACATTAAAGGGTGCAGATGGAAGTTTCTTTCCAATATTTATAGTGAGGAGATAGGTTTTCTGCATAAATAACGAGACCAGCATTTTTATGGAGTGAAATGAGGTCAGTCGTTTTTAAAAGATATGTCATTTCATACTTCAGCAGCTCCTGGGCCATTAAAAATGCAGCGCACAACCGTGAGTTAATGCTTGTACGGGACTGCCTATCTTTTAATCCAGCCTGAAAGTTAGCCCTGAAAGCAATGCATTTAACAGGGGACATCAGTGACTCACGAACGTTCAAGAAAAGGAGAAACCTGCTGACATGAATGATCAGGAAAAAAAGAATGCAAAAAGAGGCTTTCTGACTTTTTTTTTTTTTTTTTTGTGAACAATGACAATAAAGGGAAAAGACAGGCCTGAGAGATAATGAGGGAGGGGAGTGTGGTTTCCACACTTCTATGGCCCCAGTCGGCTTTAAGACAGAACTTCTGAGGTGCTGTGACATCCACAGCCAGGCTAAGCCACATAAGTATCACTTTTAAGGGGACTTCCCTGTCAGTCCAGTGGTTAGGACTCCGCACTTCCACTGCAGGGGGCATGGGTTGTATCCCTGGTCTGGGAACCAAGATCCCGCCTACTGTGTGGCACGACCAAAATAAAAAAAAAAAAAACCTAAATAAATAAGTACAACTTTTAAAAGCCATATTTTGGTCCCTGGGCGTCATGGCCCTCACCTCTCCACCGTCAAGACCCTAACAGTACTGAGAAGTTTCTTGGGAATGGGAAATGACTGGGGATGGGAAATTCAGTGGGAAATCGTGGGAAAAGCATGATTTAGCTTCAGAGAGACTTACGTTGACATCCCAACCGTACACCTCGCCAGCTGGACCTTGCTGAGCTCATCTGTAAAGTCCACCAGACAGTATTTATCTAGCAGTCACTCTGGGCTGCTCTGGGTTGCTCTAGGTGCTGGGGATGAAGCACTGCCGTCAGAAAGTGTGCCCTGGTGATCTCAGGCTCTGACAGGATCGTTTCCTTGAAGCGCTGTGGGGATTTGAGGTCAGAGCGGGGAGTTTCTGGAACACTGTAGATGGGCTTGCTAGACGTCAGCTCTTTCACTGTGAGGAGCTGATACAAGGATCGTTCCTGGATCTCACTCAGCGGCCAGTGGCAGAGCAGGCCCCAGGTGTTCATGCCCAGATATGGAGCCTGGATGTCTCCTGCTTTCTGAGAAGGTTGCAACCTGCTGCAAATCTCTGCGTTATCAAGCTTTAGAAACCTGGCCTTGTCATGAAACGTGGCAAACTCCCGTTGGCTCTCTGAGGTGGGCCACTCAGAGGTGCATCCCTTGACCCAGGGGATCAGGTACAAAGCCCAGCCTGGGGGACCAGGTACAAATTACTGGGTTCCAAAAGTTCCTTTGTCCGTCTGTTCTCAGGAGCCCAGGGTTGGGGTTGGGGAAACACTGGTAAGGTAGGCCTGACCCTGTCCTCTTAGGGCCTACTATCTAATGGTTTGTTTCTGTGAGTGGCGGGGGGAGGGAGGTGCTGCTAAACAGGCATTAAAGAAGCTGTTAGGTACACGGACCCCAAGCCAGACTGCTTGGGTTGAAACGCCTCCATTTCAATCAGGGTGACCCAGATTGATTGTTGTGAGGATTAAATGAACTAATATATATACACATCACTTAGAACAGTGTCTGGAATGCACGAACGCTGTGTAAGTGATTACATCGGTGTTGAGTCTCACTGAGAGGGAGGTCAGTGTGGTCTAAGGATTAGGGAGTGTTCTTGAGGGAGTGCCGTTCAAGCTGCGACCTGAAGGATGAGTAGAAGAGGGAAGGTTGGGTGGCTTCTCTTCCAGAGAGCAAGACTGTCAAAGGGGTGACATTAAGGGGACACAACAGAATCGTTTTGGTTGTTGCTGTTTTGTAGAAACAATGTTGTGAACTGAGTACCTCCCTTGTGCCGGACACTGTGTTGGAAATGCAGGATGGCTATCTCAGCATCCCCTCCTCAAGGAGCTTACTAACCAGGAAGAGAAGAATGACAGGTAAGGAGGCAGGTGCATGAACTGAAGGCTGTAGGGACAACGAGGAAGAAGCAGTTAATCACTTGGGGTATGATTTAATAATGGCTTCACAGAGGAGGTGATGGCGACAGAGGAGGTGTGGTCACCAAGTAGGGAAGAGATGTTCCCTTGCAAGCCAAGGGATCAGTGTGGGCAAAGGTACGTTTGTTTACTGTGGCACGTTTAAGGATTAGCGAGGAGTTTCAGGTGACTGGAGCGAGGAGGGGTGTGGGAGGGTTGTGGCTGGAGTGTGGGGCAGGCTTGGTCAGAGAGGGCCTTGGAAGCCAAGCCCAGATGTTTGGATTTTATCCTGGAGAGAGTTTAGAAAGAGCACTCTGTCGGCGGTGTGGCGAGATGAACTGATGGTGGGGAGACAGGGAGCAGAGAGGAGAATTAGGAGACTGTTGCCACAGCCCAAGCAAGACATTGTGAGGGGCTGAACCCTGGGAAGAGAGGGCAGAGTGAAGAAAGGGGAGTGAAGACCAGAGGTCGATCCTAGAGGGTTTGGCGACTGGGTGACTGAGGGGTGACTCTAGGTCCTGATGGGGTGACTCAGTGAATGGTGGCCTACTGCACAGTGCCGGGCTGGGTCTCAGTCACCCTGGGGAGGGCTGCACAGGCACAAACCAGAGAGAATGTATGCCTTCCGAAGGGCACAGCTGTGCTCACTGAATTAGTTACCTATTATTACTAAGTAACAAATTACCCCAAAACTTACTCTCTTAAAACAAATATATATTTTCTTGATTTATACACGGATATTGTGGACCAGGAATCCGAACATCATTTAGCTGGGTCCGCTGGTCCAGGTTCGCTCATCAGACAATAATTAATGTGTCATCTTAAAGCTCAGCTGGGAGAGGACACACATCCAAACTGATGGCGTGGCTGTTGGCAGGCCTCGGGTCCTTGTTGGTTGTTGGCTGGAGGCATCAGTTCCTTGCCACGAGGGTCTCTCCTTAGGGCAGCTCCCAACATGCCAGCCAGCTTCCCTCCAGGGCAAGCAAAGAAGAAAGAGAGAAAACAAGATGGAAATTAGTCTTTTGTAACCTAACCTCAGGAGAGACAAAAACCAGGTTCAGCCCACACTCAAGGGGAAGAGAGTTCACAGGGGCATGCATACCAGGAAGTGGGACCATTGGGGACCATCTTAGAGGCTACATTATTTGCCTTGTGGGAACATTACCCAGTATTGCTAGTGCTTGATTTTTCAAGAAAAGTTGCAAGTCAAAATTTTATGTGAAATCTTCCCAATTTTAAATACTGGCCTTTAATCCAAAAAGAAATTTTTTTTTTTTTTTTGCGGTACGCGTGCCTCTCACTGTTGTGGCCTCTCCCGTTGCGGAGCACAGGCTCCAGACGCTCAGGCTCAGCGGCCATGGCTCATGGGCCCAGCCGCTCCGCGGCATGTGGGATCTTCCCAGACTGGGGCACGAACCCGCGTCCCCTGCATCGGCAGGCGAACTCCTAACCACTGCGCCACCAGGGAAGCCCCCAAAAGAAAATTTTCTAATGCTATTGGTTAAATAAAACAGATCTCTCAAGCAAGACCCATGAGACTACCCACCATTTAGAGACCACAACAGAAGGAGCAGGACTGGACGAGAGGGAGCAGAGGTTTCCCTTGTCCTTTTATTTGGAAAACCAAGTCATTGTTAAAATGATTGGAGCCTGAGAAGTACAAATGCCAATCATTTGATCCAGAGAGCTGTATTCATATAAATTCTACAGTCATATTAGTAAAAAAATGACTTGTTTTCATTAAAAGCAAGGCTTTGATCCCTGATCTGACAGCTGCACATCTATATAAAATGAGACACTTTGACACGCCCAGCTCGGATCTCAATTGGACAGGTGGTTTCCTGCACACTGATGGAACAGAAAGACAACTGAGCATTATTAGATAGGAGAGAATGTTCTCACACACAGGAAAACAGCTTTTTCCTTTGGAAAAAAAAAAAAAAACACGATAAAGAACAGAAAATGACTGACAGAATCAGAGCTTCCCAAATGTCAGAAGAGCTGTTTCAGCTTACTCTGGTCTCTGTTAGGGAAGATTAGGATAGTGTTTAGAAAGTATTGAACATACCTTAGCATTAGCTGACTCAGGGAGCAATTTGCTGGTAAAATAAGCCTGCTCTTGGAGCACGTCAGAAAGCTAAGATGCAGCCTGGGCTTTTAGTATTTAAACAAAGCAAACACCTTGGTAAAGCTTAATTTGTACACGCTTGCTGAAAATTTTCGTTAAGCAGGGAAACTTTAGCGTGAAACCCTTCTGCTCCTTCATTCAACAAATGCTTACAGAGTGCACACAGGTGCTGGACGCTGGGGGTGTCGGGAAAGATAGCCAAGGTCACTTTGCCCCAGTACTCTACAAACTAGAGGAAAAAACAGATATTAATCTAATAATGAAGATATTATACAATTAGAAATATTTTCATGTGTATACTCTGTTGCATGTTGCATTGGAGGAAGTAGAGGCCCAATGGGAGCTTTGCCCCAGGTGACCTAATTCAAGCCGGTGACTTGGGGAAGGCACCCACGGGACCCAAAAGGAGTAACAGGTCACCAGTTCAAGGTGGTGGGGTGAGAGCAGACTCTGGGCTGTTTATTATGTAAGTGGTAATATAGGAATTAATTTTTACATAGTTCCGATCCAGCTTTGGGTTTTTCTTTCGCTATCCAAATGATTATAGCACATGCTGAAAAACAGCTCACAGCCGTAAAGTAGAAAATCAAACAACAAGATCCTACTGTATAGCACAGGGAACTATATTCAATATCCTGTGATAAACCCTAATGGAAAAGAATGTGAGAAAGAAGTATATATATGTATAACTGAATCACTTTGCTGTACAGTAGAAATTAACACAACATTGTAAATCAACTGTACTTCAATAAAATAAATTTTTTAAAAAAGTAGAACATCAGTATTTCTTTGAACACTAATAATAGTGGGCGTTTTTGCCCCAAAGCAAATCCTGTGTTTTCATCTCACTTCTTTTATCACATAGAAGAAGCTATTTTAAAAATTTTTATTTTTTATTGGAGTGTAGTTGATGAGCAATGTTGTGTTAATTTCAGGTGTACAGCAAAGTGCTTTAGTTATACATATACATGAATCTATTCTTTTTCAAGTTCTTTTCCCATTTAGATCATTACAGAGTATTGAGCAGAGTTCCCTGTGCTATACAGTAGGTCCTTGTTGGTTATCTATTTTAAATATAGTTGTATGTACATGTCAATCCCAAACTCCCAATCTATCCCTCCCTCCCACCTTCCCCCCAGTAATCATAAGCTTGTCCTCTAAGTCTGTGAGTCTGTATCTGTTTTGTAAATAAATTCATTTGTATCACTTTTTTAAGATTGTGCATATAATAGCAATATCATATGATATTTGTCTTTCTCTATCTGACTTACTAGAAGAGGCTATTTAAAGCCAGACGATGAGAGTAAATGGCAGGTGAGGTTGTGGAGCAACATCCTATGACTGCTGGTAAATATGTAAATAGTGTAGCCACTTTGGAAAACAACCTGACCGTTCCTCAAATGGCTACACATTGAGTTAACATATGACCCAGCAATTTCCACTCCTAGGTGTATAACCAGAAAAATGAAAACATTAAGTCCACACAAAAACGTACGCATGAATGTTTATTCATAATAATCATAAGAGCCAAAAGGTAGAAACAACCAAAATGTCCATCAGTTGACAAATGGATTAACTCACGTGGTAGATCCTTACAGTGGAATATTACTTGGCCATAAAAGGGAATGGAGTACGGATACGTGCTACAGCATGGATGAACCTTGAAAACACTACGCTAAGTGAAATAAGCCAGACACAAAACAACATATTATATAATTCTATTTATATGAAATGTCTAGAATAGGCAAATCTATAGAGACGGAAAATAGATTAGTGGTTGCTTAGGGTTAGGGGAGGGAGGATGGGAGGTCAGAGCTAAGAGGCACAAAGTTTCTTTTTGGAGTGATGGAAATATTCTAAAATTGACTGTGGGGATGGTTGCACATATCTGTGAATATACTAAAAACCTTTGAATTGTATAGTTTAGGTGGGTGGCTTTTATGGTATATGAACTTCATCTCAATAAAGCTGTTGAAAAAGAAACAAAAAGCAGAGCACGCGACAGGCACCCCATTCTTCCTCGCCTGGTGTTGGCGTCAGCCAACCCCAGCCCTACTCTTCCCTGTGAAGGTCCTTGGCCTTTGCCTTCTTTTCCTTCTGTTCACTTTTTTTCTTCTTCATCCATAAACACCAGAAATAACACTTAACTGTCTTTTTTTTCCCCTTATTTTGAAATCTTTATCCAACAGCCTCTGGTAATGTATTTGAAGTGCGGGGTCTTTAATCTGGTTTGGAATTGTGATGCCTTCCCTTCTGGACTATAACCTAAGACCCTCAATTTCAACTTTCACTGCTTTTATTAACTGTCCCCACGTATTTATATTTCGGCCTTTTTTCAGTGGCTTGAACCTTGCTCCTGCTCTATTTATCTATGGGATTCAGCTCTATGGAATGGCTGGTAACTCATCAGCCAGCCACAATGATTAGTCCTCTTCTCTGGGGGCCCAGAGAGGGGACTGAGGTCAGATGTGAATCTGATGATCTCCATGGAGCCAGTGACAGCAAACATTTTAGATGTCACAAAAGATATTTGCTGAAAATTAATGCTGGTGTTCATACAATAGACATGATCTAAGAGTGTTAAGTAAAAAGAAAAAAATTAAAAATTTTCAAAACCACACAATTATTTGGCCATCCTATCCCCCCATTTAATACAACAAAGTTCAAAATTTTACGTCTGGCTTGTTCAGCAATCTTGGCAAGTAACTGCAAGCTAGAGAATTCAAATGTCACAAATGTCTGGTTTTATAATGTATCCCATTTGTGGCCACAGATTTACCTTTCTACTCATGTATATGTATCTTATTCTTAAATTGAGTTCATTTTATAAACACACGAGATCGGTGGTGGGAAGTCAGCCAGGAGTAAATGAGGAGTTCATGGGAAAATCTACTTACTTTCAAAATTTTGCTGGAGCTAATTTGCAAAGAGAATAACCCACATGTGGATTATTGAGTGTTAGCTGTGTAATCCCCAAAGAGCAAAACACTGGGTAATGATTCCTATTGAGAGAGATTTTCTGCCAGTTTCTGTATTTCAGGGATTTCACATATATTATCTCAAATTCTTACAGTAAACATACAAGGTGGGTATGATTACACACATTTTCTAGATGGAGAAACTGAGGCCCACAGAAGCTAACCTGCCCAAGGCCATAGAGATATTATCAGTGGAGCCAAGACTTGATAGACCTGGGTTTATCTACAGCACAGCATCGTCTCCTTTGTCCATTCATTCATCTGTTCATTCCTGATTGTAGTGTACAAAGAACTGCCTTGATTGTGGGCTAGTATCTGTGGGTAACAATTAACGAAACAATTCAAAGGAAGAACAAGTAAGAGGTTAGCATCTTGATTGTAAACAGTTTAAATGGCAAGGCCTAAAAGGAAAGGATTACTTAGCAGAGGCCAACGTCTCTATAAGAAGCAATCATTTTCTAAAATGAAAGATTTCTAGTCAATAGGTGACAGCCTGCCAGAACATCCCATTTGGGTCTCTGAGTCGCAGCTGTGACATCTCTCTCTCCCTGTGTGCTGAGCTGCTTTAGATGTTAGTCTAAAAAAGTGATTTTTCTTTGATATGTAAAGTTCAAAGGAACTTTGTTAGACTGGAGTTTACTAACAAGTTGAATAATAGCATACAGGTGAAATGAACTCCGGGTGACTGGTAAGCTGTGGCTCCACCCAAACTGCAAATATTTGGGCAAAATCAGGAAAGTACAAAATGATGAAGCAGCAGTGAAGGGAAATGGACCGCCCAGGAGTCTGGATATGGACTTTGCTGCTCTTTGGTTTTATTGTATAATCAGCTAGGACAAATAATAACCAAAGTAGTATTATTTTATCTCTCAGTCTCATGTGCAGGCTAGATAGCCACTCAACTCATACAAAGTACAGCTCTCAGAGTTCTTCTTGAGAGGACAGATCTCACCAATGAACTTTTTATTATGGTTATTATTATTATCACGACAGGCATACTTCGTTGTATTGCAGTTCGCTTTATTGCACCTCGCAGTTATTGTGTTTTTTACAGACTGAAGGTTTGTGGCAACGCTGTGTCAAACAAGTCTATTGGCACCATTTTGCCAACAGCATTTGCTCACTTCGTGACTCTGTCACATTTTGGTAATTCTTACAACATTTCAAACTTTATTATTATTATTATTTTGTGGTACGCGGGCCTCTCACTGTTGTGGCCTCACCCGTTGCGGAGCACAGGCTCCGGACGCACAGGCTCAGCGGCCATGGCTCACGGGCCCAGCCGCTCCGCGGCATGTGGGATCTTCCCGGATCGGGGCACGAACCCGTGGCCCCTACATTGGCAGGCGGACTCTCAACCACTGCGCCACCAGGGAAGCCCTCTCTTGGTTATTTAGTAGCATATTTTTAGCCTCCATGTGTTTGTGTTTTTTACGTTTTCTTCCCTGTAATTGATTTCTAATCTCATAGCATTGTGGTCAGAAAAGATGCTTGATATGATTTCAATTTTCTTAAATTTACTGAGGCTTGGTTTGTGACCCAAGATGTGATCTATCCTGGTGAATGTTCTGTGCACACTTGAGAAGAAAGTGTAATCTGCTGTTTTTGGATGGAATGTCCTATAAATATCAACTAAATCTATCTGGTCTATTGTGTCATTTAAAGCTTGTGTTTCTTTGTTAATTTTCTGTTTGGATGATATGTCCATTGGTGTAAGTGAGGTGTTAAGGTCCCCCACTATGATTGTGTAACTGTCGATTTCCTCTTTTATAGCTGTTAGCAGTTGCCTTATGTATCGAGGTGCTCCTATGTTGGGTGCATATAGATTTATAATTGTTATCTCTTCTTCTTGGATTGATCCCTTGATCATTATGTGTGTCCTTCCGTGTCTTTTGTAACATTCTTTATTTTAAAGTCTATTTTATCTGATATGAGTATTGCTACTCCAGCTTTCTTTTGATTTCCATTTGCATGGAATATCTTTTTCCATCCCCTCACTTTCAGTCTGAATGTGTCCCTAGGTATGAAGTGGTCTCTTGTAGACAGCGTTTATATGGGTCTTGTTTTTGTATCCATTCAGGAAGCCTGTGTCTTTTGGTTGGAGCATTTAATCCATTCACATTTCAGGTAATTATCGATATGTATGTTCCTATCATCATTTTCTTAATTGTTTTGGGTTTGTTTTTGTAGGTCCTTTTCTTCTCTTATGTTTCCCACTTAGAGAAGTTCCTTTAGCATTTGTTGTAGAGCTTGTTTGGCGGTGCTGAATTCTCTTCGCTTTTGTTTGTCTGTAAAGCTTTTGATTTTCTGTGTAATCTGAATGAGATCCTTGCCAGGTAGAGTAATCTTGGTTGTAGGTTCTTCCCTTTCATCACTTTAAATATGTCATGCCACTCCCTTCTGGCTTGTAGAGTTTCTGCTGAGAAATCAGCTGTTAACCTTATGGGAGTTCCCTTGTATGTTATTTGTCATTTTTCCCTTGCTGCTTTCAGTAATTTTTTTTTGTCTTTAATTTTTGCGAATTTGATTATTATGTGTCTCGGCATGTTTCTCCTTGGGTTTATCCAGTATGGGACTCTCTGCACTTCTTGGACTTGGGTGGGTATTTCCTTTCCCATGTTAGTTAGTTCCACTATAGTTTTCAACTATCATCTCTTCAAATATTTTCTCTGGTTCTGTCTCTCTCTCTTCTCCTTCTGGAACCCCTATAATGTGAATGTTGTTGTGTTTAATGTTGTCCCAGAGGTCTCTTAGGCTGTCTTCATTTCTTTTCATTATTTTTTCTTTATTCTGCTCCGCAGCAGTGAATTCCACCATTCTGTCTTCCAGGTCATTTATCCATTCTTCTACCTCAGTTATTCTGCTACTGATTCCTTCTAGTGTAGTTTTCATTTCAGTTATTGTATTGTTCATCTCTGTTTGTTTGTTCTTTAATTCTTCTAGGTCTTTATTAAACATTTCTTGCATCTTCTTGATGTTTGCCTCCAGTCTTTTTCCGAGGTCCTGGATCATCTTCACTATCATTATTCTGAATTCTTTTTCTGGAAGGTTGCCTATCTCCACTTCATTTAGTTGTTTTTCTTGGGTTTTATCTTGTTCCTTCATCTGGTACATAGCCCTCTGCCTTTTCATCTTGTCTATCTTTCTGTGAATGTGGTTTTTGTTCCATAGGCTGCAGGATTGTAGTTCTTCTTGCTTCTGCTGTCTGCCCTCTGGTGGATGAGGCTATCTAAGAGGCTTGTGCATGTTTCCTAATGGGAGGGACTGGTGTTGGGTAGAGCTGGTGGTTGCTTTGGTGGGCAGAGCTCAGTAAAATTTTAATCCGCTTGTCTGCTGATGGGTGGGGTTTGGTTCCCTCCCTGTTGGTTGTTTGGCCTGAGGCGACCCAACACTGGAGGCTACCCGGGCTCTTTGGTGGGGCTAATGGCAGACTCTGGGAGGGCTCATGCCAAGGAGTACTTCCTAGGACTTCTGCTGCCAATGTCCTTGTCCTCACGGTGACACACAGCCACCCTCCGACTCTGCAGGAGACCCTAGAGCACTAGCAGGTAGGTGTGGTTCAGTCGCTTATGGGGTCACTGCTCTTTCCCCTGGGTCCCGTTGAGCACAGTACTTTGTGTGTGCCGTCCACGAGTGGAGTCTCTGTTTCCCCCAATCCTCTCAAAGTCCTGCAAATCCCACTAGCCTTCAAAGTCTGATTCTCTAGGAATTCCTCCACCCATTGCCGGACCCCCAGACTGGGAAGTCTGTCATGGGGCTCAGAACCTTCACTCCAGTGGGTGGACTTCTGTGGTATAAGTGTTCTCCAGTTTGTAAGTCACCCACCCAGCAGTTATGGGATTTGATTTTATTGTGATTGCGCCCCTCCTACCGTCTCATTGTGGCTTCTCCTTTGTCTTTGGATGTGGGGTATCTTTTTTGGTGAGTTCCAGTGTCTTCCTGTCAATGATTGTTCAGCAGTTAGTTGTGACTCTGTTGTTCTTGCAAGAGGGAATGAGAGCACATCCTTCTACTCTGCCATCTTGAACCAATCTCTCAACAAAGTATTTTTAAATTAAGGTTTGTACATTTTTTAGATCTAATGCTGCTGCATACTTAATAAACTACAGTATGGCATAAACATAATTTTATGTGCACGGGGAAACCACAAAGCTTGTGTGATTTGCTTTATTAGAATTTGGTTTATTGTGGTGGTCTGCAACTGAGCCCTCAATACTTCTGAGGTATTCCTGTATTATTATTATTATTAATTTTAAAAGAGAAAAGCCATACCTGTCTATCTGACTCCTGCACTGCCACTTTGGAAAACCTTTCCCTTTGACGGATTAAGAATGGAGATATTCCATGAAATGTTCCTTGCAGAAAAGTGGGAAGGCTGCTGACCTCTCACCCTGCTCCACGTTCTAGGCTAGGGAACAGTGGTAGACAGAATAAAGACTCCCTTGTAAAGACATCCCGATTTTCATCCCCAGAACTTGTGAATAGGTTACCTTATGTGGCATAAGGGACTTTGCAGATGTGACTAATTTAAGGACCTCAAAATTGGAGATTATCCTGGGTTATTCAGGTGGGCCAGATTTAATCACATAAGCCCTGAAAAGTGAAGAAAGTTTCCCATCTGTGGTCAGAAAGAGATGTGCTGATGGAAGAAATGCTGCATTGCTGGCCTTGAAGATGGAGAAGAGTGGCCACAAGCCAAGGAGTATGAGCAACCCCTAGAATCTGGAAAAGCCAAGAAAATGAATTATTTCCTAGAGCCTCCTGGAAGGGGCACAGGCCTGCTGACACCTTGACTTGAACCCATGAGCCCGTGTTGGACTTCTAATCTGCAGAACTGTAAGATAGTACAGAGGAAATTTGTTCCAAAAGCATGCGAAAATAAATACAGGAGAGAACGAATCAAGGCAGTTAGAGAACGGGACCCCTTTATCAGCATATTCCTCAGCCTTACAGCTCCATCAGCGGGATACTTCTTGGTGGGGAAGAACACCCCATAATCTCTAGCTGCTCAGACCAAAGCCAAAAACTATTAAAGTCGTTGTTACTTTTATTGATCTACTAGAGTCTTTGTTCTTATACTCACTAAAAACAGATTACGTGTTAATGCCTTTGAAATTTATTTATTTGCCTTTCCTCTATCTGAAGATTTAATAGTGTAATTTAATTATTAACCAGAAGAGTACTCCTGTTATTATAAAGAAATCTACCCAATAGCTAAGATCTCTTCTTACCTTAATGCCGATGCCTTCAGTTGAACCAAAGAATACAAAACCAAACAGAATTTGGTGGGCCTACAAATGTTATCGTTACTGTCGCTGTGACAAATACAGACTTAGGCATTTTCCAATCTATTATCACCAATGCTAAAAACAAACCTTGTGTACTTTCCATTTATAAACATGTTAGGAAAATCATTTGGTCTGAAGCCCACATGAAAATAAGATACAAAGTAATAGCTCATATTAATTTCAGTGGATAGGTTCTTATATCACAGACCTTTCTAGATTGAACAAAATGAAGTTCTCTGACTCCCTCGGTTAAAAAAATCAGGTAGACATCTTGTCTCTGAGGATCATCTTCTAGCCTTTATGTTAGACGTAAAGGACAGAGAAAATGCTTATATTTTGGACTCGTAGCTTATTATTTCCATCCACACTACTGAAACTGCACTCCTTCTCGGATGGGACTCGCACCCAGCCACACCTCAGATTGGGACTTGAACCCATGATCCCTGACTTAGGAGGGGACTCAGACCCACTGTCCTTTTTTTTTTTTTTTTTAATTATTTTTTTTATTTTTGGCTGTGTTGGGTCTTCATTGCTGCGCACGGGCTTTCTTTATTTGCGGCTAGCAGGGGCTACTCTTCGCTGCGGTGCACAGGCTTCTCATTGTAGTGGCTTCACTTGCTGTGGAGCACGGGCTCTAGGCGCATGGGCTTCAGCAGTTGTGGGTCGTGGGCTCCAGAGCACAGGCTCAGTAGTTGTGGCGCACGGGCCCAGTTGCTCCTCGAATCCTCCTGGACCAGGGCTCAAACCCGAGTAACCCTGCATTGGCAGGCGGATTCTCAACCACTGCACCACCAAGGAAGCCCCAACCCCCTGTCTTTTAATTGAAACTTCTCACCTGGTGTCAGGATTTACCGAAGCTCAGCTTCTTTTATCTCTGCAGAGAAAGAATTCAACGTGAGGCAAAGTGAAAGGTGAAGAGTGAGTTTATTAGCATAGGATGCTTGTGAGAGATACAAGTGGGCAGACAAGGGAGCACAGCCCCAAGATCAAAGGGGGCTACGTTTTTATAATCAAAGAAAAAGTGGGGAGGGGAGAAGACCATCTTCCTCATGTTGGGTAGATGTCAAGGCTTAGATCCTTAGTTTCTCCTTTGCCCCTATATGGTCTAACTGGACTGTCATGGCACTATTTAAATCATATGTATATTAGCAGAAGGGTGGTAAGATATACTAAAATGTGGTCATTCATCTCAGGTTTAGGTATAATGTCCCCTGTCACCTAGTTTCTTTCCCCTTTCACCTATATTTCTGTCTTGTCTACATGCAGAAATGCTATTCTTCAAGGACCATTAACTCCCTGACTTCATGTAACAAGACATGGACCCTGTATGTACTGTCTTGTGTTTTAACTATCAGGATTTGTGGCTTGAGTGTGCCTGGTACTTGAATGTGCCTGGTCTTCATTCAAGGTAGAGTAGATTATTGCTAGGTTACTGGATCTTTTCTGGGTTGGTCATTAGCTTACAACAGTCTCCCAAACTCTGTTAAAATTCCCTTTCTGTCTTTAATCCCCTAGTGGGATTTCTAAACTATTTAATTATCCTATTCTATCACTACCAGTACCACTTTCCAATTCTTCTAACAATTCCTCTCTCATTTACCCACTCTCCTTCTACTGCATCACAGCCAACCATTGCCCCAGGGGGGTTGTCTAAACTTTATTCCCTGCTGTCAAAGGACAAATGATCAAAAATTAACTATGTAAAAAACATCTGTGATGAAGCTTTTGATCATTCATTTTAGCATCATGAAAGGTAGGTTTACCATAAAGCAAATGAAATTTAAGCTTCCCAGTCCCTCTCATGAAGGGGTCCTTTCATGTATGGGCTCCTTCTAAGGTCCTGGGAAAGATCCTGACACATTCACACAGTTATAGATTTTTGTGAACTTTGTGAAAAAGTAAAATACTTTTATGTATCACACTGCAGTTAAGTCAAGGACACAAGCGTTTTGGGGATCTGGTTACGGGGCAAGTTGAGTTGGGAGCACAGTAAGTTTGGGCTCAGTGGGATATATTTATGAGGTCCCAGTCACTCCTTTATATAGTTAAGCTGTTCTTGGGTGGCCTGGTATAGAAATGGCTTCTGGATACTCTTCATGCCCTTCAGCCAACTTACCAGGCATTGTGACTTGAAGGACCAGGGTCAGAAGTCATGTCAGCATAAGGATGTGTCCTGCAGCACCTAACACTGGAAGTATGTGGGGAATAGAGAGAGCAAGGCTTGCACTGATCAGAGCCAGAAGCAATTCTGTGGAAAATTCCTCCAAGCATCAGATGTGTAAAATTATAAGCAGAGGATTCAGTTATCATCAATGCCTCATCAAGGCGGAAATTCTCTCCTGTCAGGAATATATATACTTGATAATACATTATATATAAACTCCAAATACATTTTTTCTGGAAATAATCTAAAATAGATTTATTAGAATTCCTGTCTTTCTGGCTCAAAATTCTGTAGCAGTGAGTACATCTGTGTGTGAAGTTGCATGTTTTATGCATCGCATTGTCAATAATGAAACACAAATGCTAAAGGAAGAGAATTTTCTTTTCTGTCTATTGAAAATCACGTAACAAACTTGGTGCCATATGAAGAGGTGATCAAAAAACATGCAGTCAAAATACGTAGGAAAAAAAGCATTGTGAAAGGGTGTGAGATAACTAAGAAACAGGAATGTTATATATTTCAAGATTTAGGGGTATTTGTAGTGTTTATCATCTTTCTAATATTTGTAATTTGTTTTAATTCCCTTTTATTCTAAATAAATATTGACTTTTGTACCTAATTTTTAGTTTATCATTTGATGCCTTTAGAGAAGATTAACTTCACTCCCCACAAAACCTAGATCCACTCCTGCATCCCATTCTAATCATTGAGTACCCAAATTTGGCAGTCTGTGGTGGAGGCTTTTATTGTTCATTGAAGACCTTTGGTTTGCTTGGTTATCCTTTAGGTCTAAACCCCCTGGGAAAATAAGAGAAAACAAACTAACAAAACATTGCAATACTTCTGAGAGCAAGATTTATATCCTGTGCACAGTTGTCAAACAACATTGATACACCCAAGTCCTTTTCTCAATCTTTGCTTTTAGGGGAACCCAAAGTAAGAAATATGCCTGTATTTGTTTGCTAGGGCTGTCATAACAAAGTACCACAGACTGGGTGGCTTAAACAATAGAAAGGTATTGTCTGGAGGCTGGAAGTCTGAGATTGATGGGTTGGCAGAGCTGATTTCTTCTGAGTGTTGTGAGGGAAAATCTGCTCTACACCCCTCTCCTATCTTCTGGTGGTTTGCTGTGGTCACTGTCATCCCCTGGCTTGCAGTTGCATAGCCCCGATCTCTATCTTCATCTTCCCATGGCATTCTCCCTTTGTATAGGTCTCTGTGTCCAAATTTCCCCTTTTTATAAGGACACCAGGCATACTGGATAAGGGCCCACCCTGATGACTTCATGGCAACTAATTACATCTACAAAAACCCTACTTCCAAGTAAGGTCACATTCTGAGGTAATGGGGGTTAGGACTTTAACATATCTTTTTGCAGGGACATAGTTCAACCTGTAACAATGCCCTAATGGTTTTTTGTACTTTTCTTCATTATAAAAGCAAGAACAGGGCTTCCCTGGTGGCGCAGTGGTTGAGAGTCCGCCTGCTGATGCAGAGGACACGGGTTCGTGCCCTGGTCCGGGAAAATCCCACATGCCACGGAGCAGCTGGGCCCGTGAGCCATGGCCGCTGAGCCTGCGTGTCCGGAGCCTGTGCTCCGCAACGGGAGAGGCCACAACAGTGAGAGGCCCGCGTACCGCCAAAAAAAAAAAAAAAAAAAAGCAAGAACAATAATGTCCAATGCAATACAATGAAGTGGTCATCCCTATGTATTGCTATTGGGAATGTTAATTAGAACATTAGAAGCATAGAATTTAAGTTCATACTAGAATGTGAACTCCATAAAGCCAGGGGCCTTTTCTGTCTTCCTTTCCACTGTAACTTCAGCTGCAAAAATAGAGCTTAGCATACAACAGGTGTTCAACACATATTTGTTTTAAATGAAAGTATGATCTTAATAAGCCTATACTAAATGGTTAAGTTTTGGTAATGGTTAGAAACCCAGACAGAAGTGTTGCTAAATACCAGAATCTTGACTAAATAGATGGAAAGGGTCACACAGCCTAAAAATCTATCCAGATGAATAATTTAGGTCTTTATAAAAATAATAGGATTTGTTGAATATGATGGAATTCGTACAATGGAACAAAAGCTATAATTACACTTAATTTCACTGTATAGAAAACATATGTGCACCATATATTCAGTAAACCACAAATAAGATTTCCAGTTCCTTCCCCACTAAGGAATTGGTAAAAATCCTTACCCTAGCTAAATCTTTTTCACTTTTCAAACTTTACTTAAAATTTCAAATCTCATAGAAACCCAAAGAAGGATTCTCTGATCTTCTGAGGTAGATTAGGTTCTCTGATCTTCTGAGTTAGATTAGCTTTGCAACTATTATGTGTCCTATGAAAGATCTTCTCTGTCTTTTTCAGTAATGTAACCTCCAATACTTTTTTTTTTTTTTTTTTTGCGGTACGCGGGCCTCTCAATGCCGCGGCCTCTCCTGCTGCGGAGCGCGCAGGCTCAGTGGCCATGGCTCATGGGCCCAGCCGCTCCGCGGCATGTGGGATCTTCCCGGACCGGGGCATGAACCCGTGTCCCCTGCATCGGCAGGCGGACTCTCAACCACTGCGCCACCAGGGAAGCCTGAACCTCCAATACTTGCTTAGTGCCTGGCATATATTTGCTGCTCAATAAATAGTTGATGAATCAACTAATAAATTAATGAAAGAGTGAATGAGTGAATAAAGGAATATGCATGGCAGTGTGACTAAGTAAGCAGCCTCCAGTCTGGTCCAGATTCCTCTACTTTGAACTTCACCTGAGTTCTGCTACTGATCTTCACCTTCTTTCCTGTGCTAGTTTTGCAAGAATGTCATTTTCTTTTATTGTAGCCCTTATTTCTCTGCAGAAAGTCTGTCTTTGCTTTGAGTTTGCTCAAAATAATAGTCTTTATCAATTTTATCACAAAGGAAACTTTGTTTTCCTTCAGTAAACTCTGCAAAATGTCTCCTGCTACTTATTTGTTATCAGAGGAGCCTCCCTTTCAATTGTAAGACCCTGGAGCTTTCTAGTCCTTTCATCTGGGTTCTCTGTGTTCCCTGGTCCGCCCACATTGTGTGGCTGGAAGTTAAATTCTTCTTTTGGTGGACTGACTTACTGATTAGGGTCAGAACTACAAAGAGATCCCCACTGGGCAGAAATATGCACACAGTGAAACTTCCTTTGTAGCATTAAGAATTACTTCTGGCTGTAACAGGGAAAGCTGTTTTTCTAATTTAACAATTTCATGTCCACTGTATCTGCAAAACTTTTCTATTTCCATTTTGAAGCTATTATAAATAATCCTATTTATTTTTTTGGTAAAATGCTTTCTCCATATAAGAATTATTTCTTTAAGATAGTCTACAAGTAGAAATGCTGGGCCATCCATTGAGTATGGACCTTTTTTAAGGATCTTGATACAAATTCAAGTTGCTTGTCTAAATGTATACCATTGGAACAAAAGAGGGCTCTCTTAAAGATATATTGTGTGATATCACTTATATGTGGAATCTAAAAAATAAAACAAACTAGTAAATATACAAAAAAGAAACAGACACAGATAATAGAGAATAAACTAGTGGTTACCAGTTGGGGGGGAGGGGCAAAACAGAGGTATTGGAGTAGAGTTGATTTACAATGTTGTGTTAGTTTCAGGTGTACAGCAAAGTGAATCAATTGTGCATACACATATATCCACTCTTTTTTAGATTCTTTTCCCATACAGGTCATTGCAGAGTACTGAGTAGAGTTCCCTGTGCTATACAATAGGTCCCTATTAGTTATCTATTTTTATATCCTATTGCTTTTCTTATCAGTGTGCATAAACTCTTTATGTAGAAAATATATCAACTTTGACATTTTATTGAAAACATTTTCCCATTTTAACATTTACTGTATGGTTTTTCGTGCATAGCATTTTTTATTTTTATATATTCAAATCTGCTGGTCTTTTGCTTTATAATGTCTTCTGTTATTTCTAAGCTTAGGAAATCTTCCCCCTTGTTGAAGTTTTATAAATAGATGTTGTATTTTCTATTTTTTAAATTTTCTCTTTTTTTTTTTTACTTATTTTTAAATTGAAGTATAGTTGATTTACAGTATCATGTTGGTTTCAGGTGTACAGCACAGTGATTCATTTATATGTATTGTATGTACCTGGCCCATTGGCAGTGAAAACTCAGAATCCTAACCATTAGGCCACCAGGCAACTCCCTAAAGATTTAACTTTTAATCAGTCTAGAATTTACTTTGGTGTGTAGAATGAAGTGAGAAAACAATTTAGTTTTCCTATTTCTCGACACTTGTCCCAACACTATTTATTGAATAATTTATGCCTGGCCAATGGTTTAATATGCTTTCTAATGGCATAATAGATTCTTATATAAAATAGGATCAATTTCCAAGTATCAAAAGCAAAATTTTTTAGACAAATTTTTCTCAGACTCCTGCTACATTTTATTAACTTGCTGCAAGGACACCAGCAAGGTGACTGAAACAAGTGTGCCCGTATAAAATGGAGGGGTTGTATAGTGGAAGACAGAGTGCTTACATAGGTAAATAGATTATTTTTAAGTAAGAAAGATTTCCTTTTCATTTTACAAGGTCATAAAAACATCATGTCCAGATCAGTTGTTAAAAAAGAAATATGTGACAAGATGGTCCATTATCCTAGGTGTGCATTAAGCTTTGCTGATACGTTTTAGAATGATGTTGTCAGTTAATAAAAATAAATCATTGATATTTTTGATGGGAGTTATATTAAACTACTTATTTGGCTTCTGAGACTCCAAACTCTCCCAGGGTCTCTCCTATTTGATTAGCTGCTTCCTTTCAGTCTTCTCTAAAGGATCTTCTTCCTTGTCTCAAACTCTAAACACTGGTGGGCCCTGGGTGTCTCTCTGTGCATTCTCTCCATAGATGACCTCATCCAATCTTCTGCCTTTACATTCCAGCTACATGCCGATGGCCTGAGAAGTTCCCCTGAGTTTCAGATTCATGGAAACTGCCTGCTCAACATCTCCACTTGGAGTCTGATAGAAGTTTCAAATTTGACATCTTCGAAACACAGCTCTTGATTTCAGTCCCCCAACTCCTGCTCCTTTTCCAGTCTTCACCTCACCTCATTAAGTAACACTATGATCCAGCCAGTTGCTTCAAGACAAAAACCTAGTGGCCAACCTTGATTCTTCTCTTTCTCTTACCCCTCTTACTCAACCCATCAGCAAATCTTTTATGTCTACCTCCAACCTATATCTGGATTCCACTTTTGATTACTCTACCCCACTACCCAATACAGGCCTATTTTTTCCAGCCTGAATCATTGAAATACCCTCCTCATTGATCTCACTATTCCCCCCTCACCTCTACCTTAACTATTCTCAGCACTGAGGCCAGACAAATCTTTTCAAAAAATGTAATTAGATCACATTCTCACCTGATCAAAATCTACCAATGGCTACCATCAGACTTAGGACAAAACCCAAAGTCCCTATGTGGTCTACAAGGCCCACATATGATCTGTCCCTCATTACTCTGTCCTCATCCCCTACCAATGACCACCTCACCTGCTCTGCTTCAGCAACACTGGATTACTTTTTATTCCTGGAAGACGTCAAACATGGTTCCATGTCTGGGTCTTTGCATTTGCTGTTCCCTCTGCAAGAAACACTATTCCTCCCGACAGCCATATGGCTCTCCACTGCACTTTATTCAAATATCTGTTTAAATGTTACTTCTTCAGAGGCTTTTCATGACCCCTCTATTCTAAACAGCATCCCTGCCCTTCATTCTCACTTGACCCTGTTTTATTTTTATTCAATGCATATATCATTTCCTAACATTGTATAAGGGTGAGACTTCATTTGTTTGGTGTGTCAACTCCATAAATATCTAAACACCATGTGGGCAGAGTCTTTGTGTTACTTACTGCTTGCATGGTTATCCTCAGTACCTAGAATTTTGTTAGGCATATAGTAGTTTGACTGATGACAGTCGTGATTAAACCTATATTATTTTGAAAATATGTAAATATTTGTAACAATGTCCTCCTGCTCAGAAACACAGCATATTTTTCCATTTTCTCAAGCTTCACTAAATATATCTCAATAAAATTTTGCTCTCTTCTTTGCATAGATGAAAAAAATTATGCATTAAGGCTATTTCTAAGATGTTTTATATTTTTGTTGTTACTGTGCATGGGCTCTCTATATTCATTTTTTCTCACAACCATCTCAAATCTTTTTTAGAATTACATATAAATATATATTTTAAAAGTTTCTAGCTTATAATTTCAACTGTATGGAACGCTTTTGATTTCTGTGTGTTTATCTTACATTCATCCCCTTGTGTTTAATCAATTTTTAAATTATTTCTTTGGACCTATATAATGACTTCATCCCCAAATAAATGTCTTTTTATCTCTTCATTATTAATAATATACTTTTAATTTTGTATTATGTCATATTGTATTGGCTATAACTTTCAGAACAATATTAAGTAATATTCCTTCTTTTGTACATATTTATAAATATATATATATATATATATATATATATATATATATACATTTCTTTATTTATTTTGGCTGCGTTGGGTCCTCATTGCTGCACGCGGGCTTTCTTCTAGTTGCGGCAAGCAAGGGCTACTCTTTGTTGCGGTGCGCGGGCTTCTCATGTGGTGGCTTCTCTTGCTGCGGGCTCTAGGCGCGTGGGCTTCAATAGTTGTGGCGCATGGGCTCAGTAGTTGTGGCACATGGGTTTACTTGCTCTGCGGCATGTGGGATCTTCCCAGCCAGGACTCGAACCTGTGTCCCCTGCATTGGCAGGCAGATTCTTAACCACTGCATGACCAGGAAGCCCCTTTTGTACATATTTTTAACGGTGATATCACTAATGTTTTACTATTACATATAATACTGGCTGTTAGTCTTAATCTTATACTTTTCTTTCTTTTTTTTTTTTAGAACACTATCCATCAATAGAATATACTAGTCATAGTTAGAAACAAAACATGAAAAAATGTCAAAAACATAATGTTGAACAAAGTAATTCAGATAACATGATTACATCTGTATACCTCAAAAAGAGGTACATTTATTTAATGTTAACAGAAGTCACTTCTTTGCATGGATGCAGCTAGAGAATGGAACGGAAACATGAGGGCAGCACCTTAAGTATAGAGCATTATCTGTCTTTTATTCTGTATTTGCATTTAATTTTTGAAAAATTTATTGAGCTATATACATTTATCATTTGTAACACATTTCTGTTTTAATGGAGTTTTTCTACAAGAAGCTGAACATTAAGAGTGAGATTTTCTTCTATTACATGTGTTAGAGGAATATCAGACTTACTTCTTTTTTATTTTTTTGTATTTTTGGTTTTTATTTTATTTATTTTCTTATACAGCAGTTATATAAGCAGTTGTATAAGCAGTTGTATAAGTTATACAACTTATTAGTTATCCATTTATACAAATTAGTGTATATATGTCAATCCCAATCTCCCAATTCATCCCACCACCACCACCCCTGCCCAGCACTTTCCCCGCTTGGTGTCCATAAGTTTGTTCTCTACATCTGTGTCTCAATTTCTGCCCTGCAAACCAGTTCATCTGTATCATTTTTCTAGGTTCAACATATATGCATTAATATACGATATTTATCTCTTTCTGACTTACTTCACTCTGTATGACAGTCTCTAGATCCATCCACGTCTCAACAAATGACCCAATCTTGTTCCCTTTTAAGGCTGAGTAATATTCCATTGTATATATGTACCACATCTTCTTTATCCATTCGTCTGTCAGTGGGCATTTAGGTTGCTTCCATGTCCTGGCTATTGTAAATAGTGCTGCAATGAACATTGGGGTGCATATGTCTTTTTGAGTTATGGTTTTCTCTGGGTATATCCCCAGTAGTGGGATTGCTGGATCATATGGTAATTCTATTTTTAGTTTTTCAAGGAACCTCCATACTGTTCTCCATAGTGGCTGTATCAATTTGCATTCCCACCAACAGTGCAAGAGGGTTCCTTTTTCTCCACACCCTCTCCAGCATTTGTTGTTTGTAGATTTTCTGATGATGCCCATTCTAACCGGTGTGAGGTGATACCTCATTGTAGTTTTGCTTTGCATTTCTCTAATAATTAATGATGTTGAGCAGCTTTTCATGTGCTTCTTGGCCATCTGTATGTCTTCTTTGGAGAAATGTCTATTTAGGTCATCTGCCCATTTTTGCATTGGGTTGTTTGTTTCTTTAATATTGAGCTGCATGAGCTGTTTATATATTTTGGAAATTAATCCTTTGTCTGTTGATTCATTTGCAAATATTTTCTCCCATTCTGAGTGTTGTCTTTTCATCTTGTTTGTAGTTTCCTTTGCTGGGTAAAAGCTTTGAAGTTTCATTAGGTCCCATTTGTTTACCTTTGTTTTTATTTCCATTACTCCAGGAGGTGGGTCAGAAAACATCTTGCTGTGATTTATGTCGGAGTGTTCTTCTGGGCTTCCCTGCTGGCACAGTGTTTGAGAGTCTGCCTGCCGATGCAGGGGAGACGGGTTCATGCCCCGGTCAGGGAAGACCCCACATGCCGCGGAGCGAGTGAGCCATGGCCGCTGAGCCTGCGCGCCCGGAGCCTGTGCTCCGCAAAGGGAGAGGCCACAACAGTGAGAGACCCGCGTACCACAAAAAAAAAAAAAAAAAAGAGTGTTCTTCCTATGTTTTCCTCTAAGAGTTTTATAGTGTCCGGTCTTCCATTTAGGTCTCGAAAACATTTTGAGTTTATTTTTGTGTATGGTGTTAGGGAGTGTTTTTAATTTCATTCTTTTACATGTAGCTGTCCAGTTTTCCCAGCATCACTTATTGAAGAGACTGTCTTTTCTCCATTGTATATCCTTGCCTCCTTTGTCATAGATTAGTTGACCAAAATTGCGTGGGTTTATCTCTGGGATTTATATCTTGTACCATTGATCTATATTTCTGTTTTTGTGCCAGTACCATACTGTCTTGATTACTGTAGCTTTGTAGTATAGTCTGAAGTCAGGGAGTCTGATTCCTCCAGCTCCATTTTTTTCCCACAAGACTGCTTTGGCTATTCGGGGTCTTTTCTGTCTCCATACAAATTTTAAGTTTTTTTGTTCTAGTTCCGTAAAAATGCCATTGGTAATTTGATAGGGATTGCATTGAATCTGTAGATCGCTTTGTGTAGTATAGTCATTTTCACAATATTGATTCTTCCAATACAAGAACATGGTATACCTCTCCATCTGTCGGTATCATTTTTAATTTCGTTCATCAGTGTCTTATAGTTTTTGGCATACAGGTCTTTTGTCTCCCTAGGTAGGTTAATTCCTAGGTATTTTATTCTTTTTGTTGCAATGGTAAATGGGAGTGTTTCCTTAATTTCTCTTTCAGATTTATCATCATTAGTGTATAGGAATGCAAGAGATTTCTGTGCATTCATTTTGTATCCTGCAACTTTACCAAATTCATTGATTAGCTCTAGTAGTTTTCTGGTGGCATCCTTAGGATTCTCTAAGTATAGAGAATACATATAGAGTGTTAGCTCTTCTCTAAATGTTTGATAAAATTCACCTGTGAAGGCATCTGGTCCTGGACTTTTGTTTGTTGGAAGATTTTTAATCACAGTTTCAATTTCATTACTTGTGATTGGTCTGTTCATACTTTCTGTTTCTTCCTGGTTCAGTCTTGGAAGGTTATACCTTTCTAAGAATTTGTCCATTTCTTCCAGGTTGTCCATTTTACTGGCATAGAGTTGCTTGTAGTAGTTTCTTAGGATGCTTTGTATTTCTGTGGTGTCTGTTGTAGCTTCTTTTTCATTTCTAACTTTTTTGGTTTGAGTACTCTCCCTCTTTTTCTTGATGAGTCTGGCTAATGGTTTATCAATTTTGTTTACCTTCTCAAAGAACCAGCTTTTAGTTTTATTGATCTTTGCTATTGTTTTCTATTTCATTTATTTCTGCTCTGATCTTTATGATTTCTTTCCTTCTACTAACTTTGGGTTTTGTTTGTTCTTCTTTTTCTAATTCCTTTAAGTGTAAGGTTAGATTGTTTATTTGAGGTGTTTGTTGTTTCTTGAGGTAGAATTTTATTGCTATAAACTTCCCTCTTAGAACTGCTTTTGCTGCATCCAATAGGCTTTGGATCATCGTGTTTTCATTGTCATTTGTCTCTAGGTATTTTTTGATTTCCTCTTTGGTTTCTTCAGTGATCTCTTGGTTATTTAGTAACCTATTGTTTAGCCTCCATGTCTTTGTGTTTTTTATGTTCTTTTCCCTGTAATTCATTTCTAATCTCATAGCGTTGTGGTCAGAAAAGATGCTTGATATGATTTCAATTTTCTTAAATTTACTGAGGCTTGATGTGTGACCCGAGATGTGATCTATCTTGCAGAATGTTCCATGCGCACTTGAGAAGAAACTGTAATCTGCTGTTTTGGATGGAATGTCCCATAAATATCAACTAAATCTATCTGGTTTATTGTGTCATTTAAAGCTTGTGCTTCCTTATTCATTTTCTGTCTGGATGATCTGCGCATTGGTGTAAGTGAGGTGTTAAAGTCCCCACTATTATTGTGTTACTGTCGATTTCCTCTTTTATAGCTGTTAGCAGTTGCCTTGTATATTATGGTGCTCCTATGTTGGGTGCATATAGATTTATAATTGTTTTCTCTTCTTCTTGGATTTGTCCCTTGATCATTATGTAGTGTCCTTCCTTGTCTCTTGTAATATTCTTTATTTTAAAGTCTATTTTATCTGATATGAATATTGCTACTCCAGCTTTCTTTTGATTCCCATTTGCATGGAATATCTTTTTCCATCCCCTCACTTTCAGTCTGTACGTGTCCCTAGGTCTGAAGTGGGTCTCTCGTAGACAAGATATATATGGGTCTTGTTTTTGTATCCATTCAGTAGCCTGTGTCTTTTGGGTGGAGCATTTAATCCATTCACGTTTAAGGTAATTATCGATATTTGTGTTCCTATTACCATTTTCTTATTTGTTTTGAGTTTGTTTTTGTAGGTCCTTTTCTTCTCTTGTGTTTCCCACTTAGAGAATTTCCCTTAGCATTTGTTGTAGAGCTGGTTTGGTGGTGCTGAATTCTTTTAGCTTTTGCTTGTCTGTAAAGCTTTTGACTTCTCTGTCGAATCTCAATGAGATCCTTGCTGTGTAGAGTAATCTTGGTTATAGGTTCCTCTCTTTCATCACTTTAAATATGTCATGCCACTCCCTTCTGGCTTGTAGAGTTTCTGCTGAGAAATCAGCTGTTAACCTTATGGGAGTTCCCTTGTATGCTATTTGTTGTTTTTCCCTTGCTGCTTTCAGTAGTTTTTCTTTGTCTTTAATTTTTGCCAATTTGATTACTATGTGTCTCGGCGTGTTTCTCCTTGGGTTTATCTGGTATGGGACTCACTACGCTTCCTGCACTTGGGTGGCTATTTCCTTTCCCATGTTAGGGAAGTTTTCGACTATAATCTCTTCATATATTTTCTCGGGTCCTTTCTCTCTCTTCTCCTTCTGGGACCCCTACAATGCGAATGTTGTTGCGTTTAATGTTGTCCCAGAGGTCTGTTAGGCTGTCTTCATTTCTTTTCATTATTTTTTCTTTATTCTGTTCTACAGCAGTGAATTCCACCATTCTGTCTTCCAGGTCACTTATCTGTTCTTCCGCCTCAGTTATTCTGCTATTGATTCCTTCTAGTGTAGTTTTCATTTCAGTTTTTGTATTGTTCATGTCTGTTTGTTTGTTCTTTAATTCTTCTAGGTGTTTGTTAAACATTTCTTGCATCTTCTCGATCTTTGCCTCCATTCTTTTTCTGCAGTCCTGGATCATCTTCACTATCACTATTCTGAATTCTTTTTCTGGAAGGTTGCCTATCTCCACTTCATTTAGTTGTTTTTCTGGGATTTTATCTTGTTCCTTCATCTGGTACATAGCCCTCTGGCTTTTCATCTTTCTGTGAATGTGGTTTTTGTTCCACAGGCTGCAGGATTATAGTTCTTCTTGTTTCTGCTGTCTGCCCTTACTTTTTCTTATATTAAAGAAATATTTTTTCTATTTCTACTCTTAAAATAATGTTAGTAGGGATTGGTGTTGAATCTTATCAAATACACTTTAAGCATCTATAGAAGTAATTTTTTTGTATTTCATGTAATGATTTAATGTATTATGTTAATAACTGTACTTTTATTTAATGATTTCTACCCCCCTGACTTTGGTGGCTTATTCCTTTACATACTGCATAATGCAAGTTGATAATATTTGCTTGGCAAAATTGTGGCCATTTTATGTCTCTCAGTATGTATTGCTGGATATCTTAATCCAGTGTTTTCATGCTGCTTTTTCTTCCCTTTCCTGTCTACCAACCATTTCACTATTTCTACCAACCCTTTTTATTATTTGCCAATAGATAAAAGGGAAGAAACCAAGAGTCTGCTTCAGAATCTTGTCTCAAAATATAAAGTAGCCTTGTTATCATCTTAATGAGTAAAACGTACCAGGTGGTGAATATCTATAGAGAAAGGTTCCCATGAAGCTGGGTTAGCAGGATATCACCTTCCATTGTAGATGAAGGCCTGTCCAGCCTCCATTTGACATTTGCTAATGGGAACCACAATTTTTTGAGGGCCTTTCTTGTGTCAGGCACGTTACATGTACTATATTATTAAAACTTCACACTAATCCTAGGAACTGCATATTAATATTCCCATTTTACAGATGGGGAAACTAAAGCAGGGAAGGGGTGAATAATATGAACCAGTTCAAATAGCTGTTGGGTGGCAGAGCTGGAATTGCAACACAGGGCTGTCTGGCTCCAAAGTCCACTCTCTTTCTATATAGCTACAAGGCTCACAGGACATTCTCTGAAGAAGCAATGGCTCAGTAAAGGGGATAAGCTATGGCCATAGATAACTACACTACAAGACAGGATATAATGACTGTCATGAAAGAGGCCCAAGCACAATGTTTTCCGTTGTGCTTCAGATTCACTTGGAGACAGTGGAGAGCCTTTAGGAAGGGAGTGGCATAGAATGGGGAGGAGGGTCTTCTGGGCTGAGAGAGTGGTTAAGGGTGAAGGCACATAATCAGGAAAGCCTAGGACATGTGTAGGGAAGAGAGAGCCATGCTCTCTGGTTGGTGTATTATGTTCATGCTGCTATGTAATTGAAGATGAGGCTGGAAACTTAGATTGGGTTCCTACTGTGGAACCTAAAAGATGAAGAGGTTTATTTTTATTTTATTTTATTTTATTGTTTTTTTGCGGTACGCGGGCCTCTCACTGCTGTGGCGTCTCCTGTTGCGGAGCACAGGCTCTGGACGCGCAGGCTCAGCAGCCATGGCTCACGGGCCCAGCTGCTCCGCGGCTTGTGGGATCTTCCCGGACCGGGGCACAAACCTGCGTCCCCTGCATCGGCAGGCGGACTCTCAACCACTGCGTCACCAGGGAAGCCCGAAGGGGTTTATTTTTTTAGGGGTAGGCCATAGGGAAGCATTGTAATTATTTAAACAAGGGACTAACAAAGTCAGATTAATATGGATCAAAGAGGCTAAAGATGGGAAAATGACACTTCTGTAAGTGGCTATAAACAATATAGACAAGACATAAAGGGAGCATGGTTGAAGAGTGGCAGTAGGAATAGGAGGCTGGGATCTGATTTAGGGTCAGATACAGGGTAGGTTTGTTAAGTTTGTGCAGATAGCACGCTGGGAGCACAGGAATGGCGGAATCAAAGATGCCTTCAGGTCACTGGAAGATTTAGACACTGGAAGAAGGGCTGGGCCACTAACAGAATGATAGATATTCAAGACAAGACTGGTTGGTGGGTGAAGAGCTTCTGAAACACCGAGATGGAAGATGGATGTCTCTTGAGAGTTCAGTTTGGGGTCATCTGCCTAAAAATGAAAACTGACATTGTGGGAGGTCATTAATGTCTTTTAAGGGAATGGTCTTAGTGATGGTTGGAGAGCTGAAGCCAAGCAGAGATTCTCAGTCCTCGTTGCACACCAAAATGACCTATGGATCTTAAAACAAAACCAAATTAAAATGAAGTAGCTGAAAAAACTCTTTCTCTACATCTCTTGACTCAGAATCTCAGGAGCCCAGATCCCTGAATAATTTTATAGGCTAATCTGTTAGACAGTCAGAATTGAGAACCACTGAGTAAGGGGTAGATATTGGCTGTAAGTAGGGAGGGAAGAAAGAGTGATACAGGTCTCCTTCCTAACCCGGAAATAAGATGCGCCCTCTGGGTTTCTCTAAATTTCCTCTTTCACATCCTTCAAGCATCTCTTCAATTTGCAGATTCGATCCACATCTAGGTAATACTCTAACTGAGAACTTTCTGGTTGCTTTAGCAGGCATGCATCCCTCTTATCATTGAACGTTAAAGAATCAGAGGGTGTGAGAGCTGGAAGGAAACAGTTGTTTTAGTCCAGGGGTTTGCAAACTTTCTTTAGCATGGGATACCTTTCAGAAAGTCTTATATGAAACACCAACGTGGAAACAGAGAAAAGTAGAAGTGTTCTGAGAGAACCACAGCCTAGAACCCACTTACTTTTCCCACTCGCCCCAAGCGGGGACTTTAGAGAATTCTTCCAGATCAAGATCTTTATCCCACCGGTTTGATCTAACCTCCCCCGTTTCAGGTAAGGAGACAGGTTTTTGAGTAGTGAAGTAACTGATCTCACGTGGCAAATGAGTTAGGGTAGATTTCCTAAGTCCTTATACAGTTTTCCTTCCTTCACAGGGTCTCCGCCTCTAACATCACCCTAAAAATCCATGTTCCATTTCAACAGAGAAAGGTGCGCAGGGAATCAAATTACCCACAGCAGCTATGGTACAAGGTTAAGTGAGGGAAGAGGCTGCAGCTCCTACTGCCCTGAATGATGTGCTTTATCTGCGAGGATCTCATCTGTACTGCTCCAGTTTCTGCTCTCTCTGGTGATTCTGAGTGGCCTGTAAACTCGTTATCTGGACAACTCAGGGAGATAAAAGGCCTTGTTAGTTTTAAAGGGAAAGTTTCAGTGGTTGAAATTTTGTCAGCAGGGTGGGCATGAAAAACCTTTTTTTATACATATCTGAGGAAAAAAGTGATGAGACCTAAGGAATTATAATTGAAGATGAGAATGGTTAAGTGTCTCTTGCATATTTTATGTGACTCTCAAAAGAGGCTACTCTGAGGCGTGTTGGGCATTTAATATACTTTTGGCATCTAATGTATTTCCTAATTATCCCAAAGCCATCTCCTGGCTGCATCTCAACTCCTTGGGAATGTTTGTCACAACAGGAGGAACCAAAAATTCTAAGGAGGCTAAGGTACCTTTCTGGCTTTGAGGAGCGTTCACTCTGAAGTCCTGTATCTTCTAAAATTTATTCAGAAACTTGAAGGGTTCTTCCCAAACAATTGCATCGAGGAGATTTCATTGTCATGCTATTTATTTGTACTACGTGCCTTTGTTGAGTTGAGTTGCTAATAGTTAGTCGTATAATCGTGGCTTTAGATGAGATCATGAAAAGCGAGTCCATTTCTCTGTTACTATGCAGGAACATATGCAATCACAGAAGACTGCATTCATCTTTTTAAGGAGACTTGGAGCATGATGGTCCTTTTCTTAGTGCCAGGTGATCCTACAGGCTGCTATTTAACTCACAACTTCTTGTTCAAGTCTCAGAAAAGAGTGGTTGTTATTTCTAAATTATCTCCCAGCATCCTGTAAGAATATGCACTTCTTTCATTTCTGGCATCATTGCAAATTTTCTTCATCAGTATTGTAAGGAAGGGCCTTGTCTTTGTGTCCATGGGGGAGGCAGTGCTCTAACTACAGATCCATCTTGAATTTATGGTAAGTCAGCAGCAAAACTGCCAGCTTGGAGGCTTTTCCCCAGCTGTGGCACCTCACGTAGATGACTAAACCTCAGGCTACTTTGCGTGGCGACCCATCGTGCAGGTGGTTATCTTAGTACTGGGCTGTGTCTCTGAGTCCAGCTCGCATTTATTCACGTAGTAGTACTAAAAAATAAAACTAAAAGTTTAATAAATGAATAATTCAGCTAACACATTCAGTCCTTAATATCTGGAAAATTCATGCTGTTAACATTTTCTCCCTGACTCTCCCTCCTTCTTCCTTTAATTTATATCAGCGGCCAGAGCAGCTGTGGATTGAAATACATATGTATTAATTTCCAGATTCCAGCCTTTGCTTCTCCTCCTCCCTTTCTCCTCTGCTTTTGGCCACTCCTTATCCGCAGAGACTGGGGCTGGTGCCTTAGCCCTGCCCACTGACGAGACGTTTACCCCAGCTATACATGTTGTCCGGGGGCTGTGGCTAGAGGTATATAATTATGATAATGATAGCACAGCTTGGATTTACAGAGAATTCCCAGTGTACAAAGTACACTCACCTTCATTATCCCCAGAGATGACAAGGCTTGAATCCACACAGGGCAACTCCCTCCTACCAGGAGACTCAAGGAACACTTAGAAGAATGTGCTGAACTCAGTATTTCCCCAAATTCCCTGGTGAAGAGCATTACCTGAGCCCTTGTTAAATAATCAGATTCCTGGACCCCGTATAGACCTATTAAAAATGAACATCTAGGGAAAGGGCCTGGGAATCTGTGTTTATGACAATAGCCCTAGATGATTCTCATGACCAGACAAGGCTAGAAAACACTGCTCTGGAAAGATTTCCATTGTCCTCAGTGACTCAGTGCTGGCAGTCCTGGGAGGACCCAATGACCAAAGTGCTGGGCATTTATATGTTGCCAGAGGTATGTCAACAGCCGGGTGCAAAGAGAGGCTGGGTGCCAGAGATTCTACCCAGGCTACATCCTTGCTCCTAGAGCAGTACTCCAGATGGTGGTGAATCCTGAGGGACTGAGGAGTTAAGAGGAAGGGGCAGGGTGTCTCTCAGTAACAGCGATTGACCCCCCTTCTTTTTGGCTGTGCCAGGTGGCTTGCAGGATCTTAGTTCCCTGACCAGCTAATGGAACCCGGCCCCTGGCAGTGGAAGCCCAGAGTCCCAACCACTGGAGCACTAGGGAATTCCCTTGACCCCCTCTTAATTGTCTTGGGCCCAACCTAGGTTTGTAGTTTGGAGGTGTTCTTCCTCCCAGGAGGGTTGACAGGTCCATTAGTATAACAGTATAACAGAGCTATTCCTCTACTTCCCAGAGAATCTTCCCTGCTCCAGGGAAGAAATGGACTCACTTTTCATGATCTCATCTAAAGCCATGATTATACGACTAAATATTAGCAACTCAACTCAACAAAGGCACATAGTACAAATAAATAGCATGACAGTTAAATCTCCTCGATGCAATTGTTCGGGAAGAATCCTTCAAGTTTCTGAATAAATTTTAGTCTTGGAGAGAATGTGGTGGTGACGGACCCGTGGGAGCAGAGGGGCAGGTAGAAGCTGAAGTTCTAGAAGCTGCAACTTGAGACCTTTCACATTTCTGGGGTTATATAAGGCAGCAAGGTGCTAGGGTTCAACATGTTGTACTTTGGTTAATCCTAATTCATCATATTGAAGGACGATGGTTCCTGTTCTATACCTCAAATTTTAGCTTCCCATGGTGATATTAGGTATTTATAGAGCAAATTTGAGCATAAAATTTTAGATTCCCAATGATCTTGTGCCTTTTTTATTTTTAGAGGATAAATGACCACTGAATTGAAATAAAACAAAAGTTAGCTTTTAGTTTTAAACCATTACTGTGTATTTTATTTCTAATAACAATCATGTCACTCTGGGATTGATGAATTTGAAGAAACGCGGAAATTTATTGGCTGTGGCTGTGAATCTAGTGATGTGGAGGTGCTGGATTTATGTATGTTAATTTGATTCATATGCAAGTCAAAACATGCATATTTTTAATCAGCAGATGGTTTAATATGCTTTCCACATTTGTAAAAAATGGAAAGTACTGCAAGCTATTTTTTGCCTTGTCACTCATTCTGTTGACAGTATTTATGGTGAACCCAGTGAATGTGGTGCATTTGGGTATAAGAGTTACAAACACAGTAGAAAATAGATCCCTTTTGTAGGAGAAGATAGGATAAGGGTGGACACAGATTTTGCTCACTTTATGCTTTGAGGAGTGTTTCTCTAAGATTGTATGTGTCATCTGAACTTTTATGACTCAAGTGGATTTCTTGTATATTAGAATTTCAGAGCTGCTTTATAACTATTTTTGTTTGACCTTCCATTGCCATTTTGTAGTAAAGTTATTCATTCATTCACTCATTTATTCAGCAAATAATATTATACACCCAGCACGTGTAGCATACTTGCAAGGCAACACACTACACAAAAATTTGATCCCTGCCCTCAAGGAGTTTGTGGTCTAATAGAAAAGGTTGCTGAGTGATTGATATAAAACCTCAGATCATCAGCTTAGAAGGTAGCTAATCCTCTCACCACTGTATCCCCAACTCACCGCAGCTATGTTGGATTCTCCTAGAAGCCTTGAGAGGGCCCAGAGCTCCTCTGGGAAGAGAGAAACACAGGTGGCTGGTCTCCTGTGTGAGACTGTGCACTAGAGAGCAGCCTCAGCTTCCTGATGCCTCTTTCCAGAGGGTGTTCTGCTCTCAACAGCCTTTGCTGTGTCGCTCCTGATCAATTAGCAAACAATTACGTTTACAGGGGCAGTTCCTTGTTTAAAAGAATGCTTGGATAAATCCCTCTGTAAAACAGATCCTTTTGTATGCAATCATCTCTACGTTTATTTTTACACTTCTATTAGATTTCCTAAAGTGAGGACACACACAACTCGTAGCCTTAGAATGTATATATCGGACATTTAATTTTCATCATATTTAGACTTGAGTAACTTATTTCTATATTTTGAAGTATTCTTCAGTTTGTTATTTGTTATAAATATAGACTTTTTTATTGTGCTAAAATATATAGAACATAAAATTTACCATTTTAACCATTTCTAAGCATATAGTTCAGTGGCATTAAGTATCCACAGTGTTCTGCAACCATCACCACTATTCATTTCCAGAATTTTTCATCATCTCAAACAGAAACTCTGTATCTATTAAACAATAACTCTTCATTCTCTTTCCCCTCAGTCCCTAGTAATCTCTATTCTACTTTGTGTCTCTATGAATTTGCCTTTTTTAGGTACTTCACATAAGTAGACTCATACACTATGTGTCCGTATGTGTCCGTCTTATCTCACTTAGCATGTTTTCAAGATTCAGCCATGCTGTAGCATGTATCAAAATGTCCTTCCTTTTTAAGGCTGAGTAATATTCCATTGTGTATATACTGTATCTTGTTTATCCATTCATCTATTGAGGGACACTGGGCTGTTTCCACATTTTGGCTCTCCTCCTGCTATGAGCATTGGTAAACAAGTATCTCTTTGGTTCCCTGCTTTCATTTCTTTTGGGTATATACCTGGGAATGGAATTGCTGAATCATATGTTAATTCTGTTTAACTTTTTGAGGAACTGCCAAAGTGTTTTCCACAATGGTTATACCATTGTGGTTAATTATAAATTTTAAAACTTATTCTTTCAGAGTCCTGAACTCATTCAAATAAATGATTCAGATATGAGACATTCAGTCTTCATAAATGGAACTAGTTTTTGTCCCTAGTAGTTGCACCTTAATGCCACTACTACAGAAAAGAAAAATAAAAAAGAAAAGGAAAAATAGAACTGGAAGAAGTTTTTGCGGTATGCGGGCCTCTCATTGTTGTGGCCTCTCCCGTTGCGGAGCACAGGCTCCGGATGCGCAGGCCCAGCTGCTCCGCGGCATGTGGGATCTTCCCAGACCGGGGCACGAACCCGTGTCCCCTGCATCGGCAGACGGACTCTCAACCACTGCACCACCAGGGAAGCCCTGGAAGAAGTTTTTTTATGACTCTGTATCACACTGTACTTCGTTGGAATTGTAGCACTTAGTCCATTCTGACCTGTGTCCTTACCTCTGTCTATTTCTTCCAGTTCAGTCTTAGGGCAGAAATTGTGACTACAGGTGCCTTAATGGGAGATGTGCTCAGTAAATATTTGTTGTTGAATCGATTGATTCTGCCTAATAGAACCTAAATGGATATCTGATGAATCTGCTAATATCTATTCCCTGCTTCTGGACATTAAGTTCAATGTTCCACCAATTATAGTTCCATTGGGAAGAGATATATCACAGAAGCAAAGTTTTTAGATGGTGAAAGAAACCAAATGGTGAAAGAGGAAATTACTAGATATGATTAGCATGCCTAGTGTTAAATGGGGGCAGATTTTTATAAGGAGTTGAAATGCTTAACTGCAATATACTTTGATTTGGTGACGGATGAAAAGAAGGATGGAGTTTGTGGGGTGGGAATGGAATTTTGAGATTGTTTGGAGGTAGGAGTGAGTTAGGAATGTAAGGGAGCAAACAAGGATGTTTGTCTTAGGAGAAAGGAAACAAAGACCAATACGTGGTGGAAAAGGAAAACACTCAAGGGTTAGAGATACAGGGCAACGAGGTTAGAATCTTGACTGATAACCACAGCCTGGAAAATGAGCTGGACTTGTTTCTATTCTGATGGGGGATTTCTCCGCTCTATTTGGGGGCACTGGCAAATGGAAAATGTAGTAGGTTTAAGTTTTTTTCCCTACAGAATGAGATCAATCATACAAAAATATTTGTTAATGAAGAAAATATATCAAAATATTGACAGTTTTCTTTGGAAATGTCATGCGGGAGTCTTTAAAAATTTTTTCTGAATTTTCTAAATATTGTATAATAAGGCTATCCTACTTTGGAAATCAGAAAAAAGTTAACATTTTTCTCTGAAAGTGCAGTTTCAGAAGTTCACCTAGGACTTCCCTGGTGGCACAGTGGTTGAGAATCCTCCTGCCAATGCAGGGGACACGGGTTCGAGACCTAGTCCAGGAAGATCCCACATGCCGTGGAGCAACTAAGCCTGAGCGCCTCAACTACTGAGCCCACGTGCCACAACTACTGAGCCCACATGCCACAACTACTGAAGCCCATGTGCCTAGAGCCCGTGCTGTGCAACAGGAGAAGCCACTGCAATGAGAAGCCCGTGCACCACAATGAAAACTAGCCCCCGCTCGCCGCAACTAGAGAAAGCCCACGCACAGCAACGAAGACCCAACGCAGCCAAAAATAAAATAAATAAGTTATAAAAAAAAAGTTCACCAAGTGTTGATTAGGAATTTTTTGGTCTAAGCCATTGAAGTAGGCTGATTTAATCAGAAGGGAAATTTACTCGAGGAAATAAGCTAGTTTACGGAACTAGAGGGAGGGCAGAAGAACCAGGAGGACCCTGAAGGTCCCAAGGGCAGCCTCAGACTTGTCCAGGGGCTGCAATGAATGAACTCCAGGTAGTTTTTGGTCTTTTCCTCCCTCTGTGCAGTAGCATGAAGGGAACTTCTGACTGGCCAAATGTGTGTCATGCATCTGCCCCTGGTAAGGTGAGGGTAGGGCCTGGCCCCTTGATTCAGAGGGAGGCCTCGCTATTTCCAAAGCAGTAGGAAATTGAGGTGATATTTCCAAAAGAAGGTGAAACAGCAACATCAACAAAATCAACGCCTGTGCTGTCATGTTTTGTAAAAGATAGAATTCATCTTATTACACAAGCAATTATAATTGATTTTTAAAAGTGAAACAACTGTGTTCTACATATGCTTGTTTAATCATATTTATGAGACAGATATGCTTTCTTTTTATGTTCTTCCTGGGGCCCTGAAAACTAGACTTCCTTAATGGGTACGTGTGGGCGTGGGGTGATACTGATTCTGGGGGATCCTTTGTTTTTTAGAGAAATAGAATATTTTAATTTACTCACTTTTTGATGAAAGAACAGTAGGCACAATATTTGATTCATTAACTACAACAAATATTTACATTATGGCCAATTAAAAATGTTTTCAGTTGACCTCATTAGATAATGGATTTGAGGTGGAATGACTTGTTTTAATCAAGGTTCTTTGATTTGCAAATGTGAGCTGCCTACTCCCAAGTAGCTAAAGCCCAAATGGGGTGCAATGGAAGAATTCTGTCTAAAAACTTCTTAAACCTCAAGGATAGGGTCCTCTTGAAGAAATCCAGAAATAGAAAGCCTTTAGCAGGGCCGGAAGCTTTTCAGAGCACAAAATGTACAACAGTTTGCGTGGCCCACGTTGTCAGAGACTCTGCCCCTGTTTCTCTTGGTGTTTGTGCTTCCTTCCTCTTTCTGCAGAGAGTGTGAGAGTCTTCCTCCTGGAAACACAGGCCCCTCAGCTCTCCTAAAAAACATCACCTCCATTTCAGCCACATGCAGGGATTCCTTTGTTAAGGAACTCCAACATGGAGAGAGACAGACTCTGGGGCTGGCCGGGCGTGGATCCACCCAGGCCTGTCAGCCGTGAAGTATGAGTGTGGTCGGAGGTGGGGAAGCATCTTGTGGTTGAGAAAGTGAAAGAAAGGGGTGGGTGTAAGCTGGTCAGACTGTGCTAAAGGTCCCCCCTGTATTGTTGAAGACGGACAGGAACAGTTGGGGAAGAGAGGAGAGGGGAGGGAAAAGGAGAAAAAGGGTGGTACTGAGAGAAACGTGGAAACACTGGTGGTGATTCAAGAAGAGAAAATCAAAGGGTCAGGAGAGAACGCCAGAAGGAGAGTGTTTAAAACAGAATACTTTGAGCTGCATGAAACTGAAAACCTCTCTCACAGTGCCTTAACTAACAAGTTCTCTCCTGTGACAGGAAGTCCTGAATAGGCTGAAGTCAGCCAGGCAATGATGGCATGAAGCCTGGGTTCTTTTCACTATCTCACTCTGCCACGCTTGGTATGGTCTTTATTATTGTCAGGCTGTAGAGGACTCAGGTGTCACATCCAAACACAATTACATCCAAGGCCAAAAAGAAAACATCTCTTAGATGTGAGGAAACTCCCAGAAGATTCTCCTCATTGGTCAGAATTGTGTCTCATGCCCATTTCTTTTTTTTTCTTTTTTTCACGGTACACAGGGCTCTCACTGTTGTGGCCTCTCCCGTTGCGGAGCACAGGCTCCGGACGTGCAGGCTCAGCGGCCATGGCTCACGGGCCCAGCCGCTCCGTGGCATGTGGGATCTTCCCGGACCAGGGCACGAACCCATGTCCCCTGCATCGGCAGGCGGACTCTCAACCACTGCGCCACCAAGGAAGCCTCATGCCCATTTCTGAACTGAATATTGGCAAGAGCCAGGTTTGGCTCACCCATTGGAGCTGACCTTCCCAGGCCTATGGCTGTGAAAAGAGGGGGGACATTGGAACATTAGGTGGGTAGACAACCACCAGTGCTGGCCACAGAGAAGGAAAAGAAAAATACAGGACTAGAGGAGCAGAGAGACAGACAGTGAAAGAGAGAGAGGAGGGAGGCAGAAAGTCAGTGGGGAGAGTGAAATACAGAGAGAGAGTCAAGCTCACTAAATTTGGTGTCTTAGGTTAAAACGCTCTTGTCATATCTTGCCTTTTGGGCAACTATTAGAAGAATGTGCTTTACTTGTTCTTACTGCCATTTGAAAGGCTGATTAACTTTTCAGTAATTAAACTTATTAACCATTTTTTCAACCTCAGAATTATAAAGGAGTTGGCTGTAGCTGTCTCCAGGGAGAAAATTACTCTCCTTTTCTTTCCTCCTTAAAATAGGCCAGAATTTACTGAGTCATGAAAGGTGGTGCTGAAGTAAATATAATGATTACTTAGTTATTTGTTTATGTCTTTATTTATAATTTTATCTTTGTCATTGTAAAAGCAGTATAACCACATTAAATAAAAAAGAAACCAGAAACGTGAAAACAAAATCACCCACAATCCCACAGCTGAACAACCATTATTTGTCAAGAATTCACGCCTAATTTTTCTCATATAATTGCATACAATTTTGTAGATTGATTTTTTTTTCAAAACAGGTATATCATATACATGGTACAAATTTTGAAAACAAAAAATATATATATTTTTTATATATTGAAAAATAAAGCAGGCCTCCCTCCCATCATATCTTTAGGCCTCTAGTCTGCCCCCTGCCCCTCAAACCACTACTACCAGTTTATTTTCTTCTATACATAGCCTACCCATTAACAAGGAAATATGTGCATATATAAATTTTCCACTCTCCTTTGCCAACATGCTTTATTATTATTATTTTTTACAAGATGGTAGCCTACTCTGTATACTGTTTTGCCCTTGCTTTCTTCATATTTTATATTACTTTGAGATATTTCCACAAAATTAAAATTGAACATTATAATGTATTCACACATTGCCACATACTCTTTATAATCATCATCCTTTTTTAAAATTAATTTTTATTGGCATATAGTTGCTTTACGATGTGTTAGTTTCTACTGTACAGCAAAGTGAATCAGTTATATGTATACATAGATCCCGTCTTTTTTTGGATTTCCTTCTGATTTAGGTCACCACAGAGCACTGAGTAGAGTTTCCTGTGCTATACAGTAGTTCTCATTAGTTATCTATTTTATACATATTAGTGTATATATGTCAATCCCAATCTCCCAATTCATCCCACTGCCCCTTCCCCCCTTGGTATCCTTAAGTTTGGTCTCTACATCTGTGTCTCTATTTCTGCTTTGCAAATAAGTTCATCTGTACCATTTTTCTATATTCCACATATAAGCGATTAGAATCATCATCCTTAATGTCTGCAAAAGTTTTGAGTAAATGATTTATCCTTTTTTTTTTTTTTTTTTTTGGCTGTGCCATGCGGCATGCTGGATCCTAGTTCCCCGACCGGGGGTCGAACCCATGCCTCCTGCATTGGGAGCCCACAGTCTTAACCACTGGACCACCAGGGAAGTCCCTGATTCATCCATTTTTAAATAAATATTTATCAAGCACCTGAAACATTGGCAGGATGCTAGTAATTCTAAGATTAAAAGGAAATGGTGCACACCCTTGAAGGAGACATAGCAGAGTGGAAGAGACAGGGAGGGAAATGAGTTAATTACAGGTAGTCTCCAAGGGCCAAAATGGAAGAGTGTAGGAGGGCTTGTGGGGATGAAAGAGGGAGCCTGGAAAATGCTGATCAAAAGTGTTGAGGATAAGTGAGAGAAGAGAGCTCAGCTCACAGACACAGGGCAAGGAGAGTCCTTCAGGTAGAGACCAGGAATATGTGCAAAGCAGAGAAACATGAAGTAGCATCATGGTCCAGGTGGCTACAGGGAGTTGGGTATAGCCCCTGCCTCTAGCATCTTGAAGTTGTGGCCTAGTCTTCAATATAAATAATGCTGTGATATACAACTTGCAGCATATAACTTTCCCCATATTTTGGAGTATGTCTCTGGCTAGAGTCCCAGAAGTGGGACCTCTGAATCAAAATGTAGGAGCACCCTGACCTATGACATATAGTCGAAATGCTTTCCAAATGGACAGTATCATTTTATAGTGACACCCGCAATGTATGAGCAAACCATTGCTTATTATCTCTATATCTTTATCACTGGTTTGTTTTAACATCTATTTCTTTAATTACTATAAGGTTAATTTTCACCATATATTTATTATTACTATTTGATGTCTTTGTATGTGATTTGTTTGTTTTCTGTTTATACTCAATAACTGAGATTCTATTTTTTACTTTAGCTGTATGAGCCCTACTTATAGATATTCATACTTTTTTTTTATATTTGCTGTCACTTTTTTTCTTTTTTTGGTTTAGGTTTGTCTAAAATAATGTTTGACACATAGAAGTTTTAGGTATTACCCAGTCATATCCATTGATCATTTCCTTCTATTGCTTCTAAGTTGAGGAAGACTTCTAGCCAGAGGTTTAACAAATAGTATTTTCTGGTTTGCTTTAAAAAATACATTTAACTCATAAATCCTCCTTGGACTTGCTTTTGACATATGAAATGAGAACTCAACTAGCCCCCCTGCCCCAAATTACCAGTGAGTTATCTGAACTTCCCCTTCTCTGTTGAGTTTTATTTCAAAGGTAAATCCTGCTTAGGGATCAGCTCAGTCATCAATTGGATCTAATTTCTAGTCCTTTTCTGAGTTGTGTCATATCAGCTTAAGATAGACCTTTCCTTTGATTTATCCAGGAATCTGCAGGAACAGAAATTTTATTTTTATGCACAGAAAGAATTACAATATAGCACCAGTAGGCTTAGGTAAAGCTTGTCAGTGCCTTCCTGTTAGTAGGGAATCTGCTGCTAAGAGCAGACTTTACCTTTCAAGCCCACCAGATTGGTGCTAGTACTATGCTGTGTGTTTTGGGTGGGTGGAGAACACTTTTGAGGGTTATTTCATCCAAACGGCTCAAGTCACTGTTAACCAGTGTCATAATTCTAGAATCTCCTGGTTCTTCCACCTTTGTGGGGACCCTGGCTCCTACCTGTGGCCTCAATATAGCCCCAATTCCTCCCAAGGCCAAGTCTACTTAAGTGCGATTTATTGCAAGAAAAAGTAACTTCTTGCTCCTCCACGTAGCAGGTTGTCAACAAGCTGGCTAGTTTTTGAGAAAAGTGAGAAGTAGTTAACCAGGGAAGCCCTAGGACAAAGGTTCTCAAGCATACTTAAGTATCATGTGAGAGCTTAGGAAACATGCAGATTTCTGTGCCCAGTACCAGGTTACACGGGGTGGTACTGGAAAAATTTCCTGATCTCATCTCTTTGTTTCTGAAGCTTTGTTTCTGAAGCTTTCTGAAGCCTTAAAAAAATTCCCACAGATGTTTACACACAGTTCTGAGCGGTTCTTCATTCTTTTTCCATGAAATACTGGTACCCGCTTTTCAGCACCTATGAAAGTGCTCCAGGCGGGAGGCAGATACACAACTAACGGGCACACCTTCTCAGGTAGGGCTCCAATATAATTTCCAGGCACGTTCCATCCTTCCTCAGAGGTCAAAAGCTTAACCGTTCATATCTATAAACTCAATTCGGATTCCCCGGAAGACCGTCCTGGAACGCCTTGCTGGATTCCTTCTTAGAGTTAAGATCAGTCAAGTTCCTTCGGCACTATTCCGTCTCGTGGGAGCATTTGCAATCCGGGTTTCTGTTGTTGGCAACCGGCCCTGGGGCAAGGATTGTATCCCGGGTCAGGATTCCTTTGGGCCATCTCTCCTTCCGCGTCCCCATTTCTAGGATAAGCCTATTTCTCCCGCAGGTGGGGAAGTTGGGTTGGAGCCGCATTGGGATTCGGGGGCCTTTCCTATGCAACCCTCCCGATTCGCTCCCCCCATTTCCCATCTCTCTTTTCTCCCCCTTCCCTAACACCTTATCCTTCCCCTTTGCTCTCAGCAAAGTCTACGACCCCTTTCCTCTCCGGCTCAGTGGCCCGGCGTCTTCTATTGCCACAAAACCGGGTGGTGGAGCAGGAGGCGTGAGTGTGGCTACACCCAGAACGGAGGCTCGTCCGGGGGTCGCGGGGAAGATTCTCTCTCAGGACCCCTACTGTCGCCCCAAAGCGACCCTTTTCCCCGCGTCCCTCCAGAAGCTGCCTGCTGCTGCCGGTGGCAGAGGGGGACCCGCTGCTCATCAACCCCCGTCACTCCTCCAGGCTGCTCCCAATGGGCGTGCTCCCCGGGCACCCATACTTCTCCCTCCGCCCGGCCATCCTCCCCACCTACCCCGCTGCAGTGCTCGCGGGTCGGCGGCGCTCCGGGCTGGCCTGAGGAGGGGCGAGGATAGAGGGAGCAGCAGGAGCGGAGAGCGCTGGAAGGAGGGGGCGGCGCGCGTACTTCGTCCCACCGCCATCCGGGAGAGCCCGAGCCCGTGCGCGCGCGCACCTCGCCGAGGCTCCGGCGGCGGGAGGCGGGCGGAGCTGCGGGCGGCGCGGGCGGAGCGATCGGCGGGCGGAGCGAGGGGTGGGAGGGAGCTCGCGAGCCGGCAGGCGGGCGAGGAGCGTCTCCTCCAGCATCTGCCGCGGCCGCGTTTGCCCGGAGACTGACCGACGGACGGATCGTCTGGCGGACGGGTTTGGGAGCTCGCCTTGTGCTCGGGGCCAGCTCCAGCGAAGCTCGGGGCTTGCAGCACGCGCTTCCCCGCCCGCTCGCGGCCACCCCGGCTCCGGCGGCCTCGGCGCGCGAGGGGCTGGACGTGCGGGAGCCGCTCTCCGCAGGTCGGTCCTTGCGCTGCTCAGCCCCGACCGCTGCGCTGCGGCCCCCGAGCGGCGTCCCTGAGCCCCAGCTCCCCGCCGTGCTGCTCCGAGCAACGGTGCTCAGGGGCTCCAAACTCGGGCTGCCGGGGCAAGTGTCTTCATGAACCCAGAGGATGTCCGGGAAGCATTACAAGGGTCCTGAAGTCAGTTGTTGCATCAAATATTTCATATTTGGCTTCAATGTCATATTTTGGGTAAGTTGGAGCGCTTCTGGGATTTCGACTATCGTGGCCGATCGGTTCGCGACGATTTCCCCCACGTTGCTCTCTGCGTTTACTTTTCGCAGCCCCTCGGGCGCTTGCGGTAGCACGGAGAGGCATTTGCCTTCCGCCTTTTCAGCCTGCGCGTTGGAGAGATAAACATTTAATCCTTTCTAGGAACGCGAAGAGGTAAAAAGAAAAACCGAGCCGGGAAAGGGGGCACCCAGGCCTTGGGGTGGCTTTTTAAGGGAGGAATAGCGTGGATGCAGATGAAAGAAAGGGCTCGGCAGTTTGAGAGATGAGCAACCACTCGAATGAGATTTGCTCCGGGTGGGATATGGATGTTGGGCTGAACGTGGTGTCATAACAGGGAAGGCTAATCGGGCAGACCCGACCCTGAGGTCCACCTTCTAACAAGGATCTGATTGGACGAGGGCTTGGCTCCGTGTTGCCGCGGCTGGTCTGTGCCATGTTCAGCGTGTATCTTCTTGCACCATCTCGGGCTTTGTGTAGGATGCAGATGCGGTGGTGTACGGTTCTGTAATGTGCACGTAAATAACGCTTCCTGCACGCTCTTCCCCTTCATCTGGAAAGCGCTCCTTTTGCGTAATGGACTGACCAGTGGGCGTGTGGGCTGGAGGGCTTTATTTCTCTCTCTGTATTATTGTCAGGATAAGAAGAAGTCACCATCAACATATGTTTCAGTGTGTCCGTGCCTCACGTCCTCCTTTCTGAGGAGTGACATAGAGCGGGCCGTTTTGGGGAAACCTTGGAGAAATGCAGAGGAGAAGGTGTACGCGGCATGTTTTATGGGGCTACTGGGAGAGCAAATGCTTGAAGGAAAGATTCAGACCATGCTCTGCTGGCGCTACAATGTGCTGGGCACCTATTGTAATTAGGCTGGGATGCCTACTCTTTTGTTTTGTTTGAATTCTTTTCCTTGATCTCACAAACATGTTCAGCGACCAGACAAAGAGTTCACTAGGACAAGAGGAAAACGTTGGTTCAAAGACCGTGTTATTTTTCCTTTCCTTTCCATCCCATCCCATCCTTTTCCTTACTGGGCACTCCTCCTGTCCCCCCACTCTTCCCCCCATGGAAAGTAAAGATGGTGGCTGTCTGGGGTGGGGGCGGTTCTCCAAGTTGCTGTTCAGTGTAGGTTCAGTGTGAGATAAACAATAATCCAGTCGTGGGATCAATAATAATCCACAACAGTCTTAACACAGGGTGCCTTTATTTTGATTCTCCTTTAATTTTGGCCATACGCTGTAAACATATACATCGATGAGAATAGTTGTCAATACAGCTCTTTATATTCTTGTTTTTTCTGCCACACATGTACTAGGCTATTTTATTTTTATTTTCTGTTTTCTGTAGGAGTACCTTGCACAGCTCATGAATGTTTTGCAAAAGGAAATGGGAGGGATTGGAGACCACTTTCTGTGTCAGCATGTCATCTGGCCTCAGGACTGATGATGAAGGGGGAAACATGAATAAATATCAGATCTAGTCTTTCACAGGCCATTTTTGCCAGGGATTGGACATGATTCCTGTTAGCAGTCACCCCCCTCCCTGCAGTCAAACACTGCTACAAATATAGGAAGAAGAAATTATTTTCTTTCCTTGCTTCCTTTTTTTCAACCCTTGTTGGAAATGTTTAAAAGTCACATTTCTGGGTGAGGCATTTTGATTTTATCTGAACTTGAAACTTTCATAACTTTGAGAGTCAAGGACTACGGAATTGGGACTGGATCTTGTTGGCGTAGTGAGTCCAGGCCTCTTGATTCTACTTGAACACTTCCAAAAGTTGCACATTTCAGCAGCTAGGCAACAAAAAGTACCTAGGGGCTTTCTCTGCAGTTTCATAGCAGGAGGTGGAAAAGAAATAAAGGGATTTGGGCCTATTTCCCTGACAGTTTGGTGTCATTTTGTAGTGTACAAAGGCACATTGAGTATTTTCTGTGGATTAGGTTGTAGCAAAAGATCTGGAACTGTGGAGAGCTTCAAAGAATTGCAGAGTGCTTGCATAGAGAGTTGCAGAAGAGAGTCATGTCTTATCTCATTTCGAAGGTCTTCATCTCTTGGGGGAAGTTTTATGGGAAGCCTGAAAAGAGATGTAGGCTGTGGAACTAAACCAGCTGCCCCAGGCAGAATTGTTATGTAGATGCCTTTGTTACAAGGGCCCTTCTCTTACTCTGCTTTCTACACACCTTGTCCCTCCTTTCTGTGCCTAAAGCCTTCCACTCATATACACCCTCATACCTTTCCTATCCTGTTGTCTGCTTCAAAATTACCCCGTATTGGAATCTCTGAGTTTTTAGTACCCTGGTCTCTGGAGTGATGATCAGCAGGAAGGTAGTCATGATACTTGATCCCAGTAACTCAGACTAAGATGTTATTGACTGGAGAACTGGGGTCAGGAATGGGCAGCCTGCTTCTGTAAATTTGTTATTGCTATTACAAATTCTGTAAATTTGTTTTTGCTACGTAACAAACAACCCCAAAGCTTAGTGGTTTAAAATCAAACTTTATTCTATCCGACAGTTCTGTGATTTGACCAGGCTCATGTGGGTGATTTGCACTTGGAATGGCCCATGCAGTTGCAGTGAGATGTGGCTGGGCTGGAGTTAACTGAAGGCTCACTGGAGTGGGATGCCCAAGGGGGTACCCTCACATGACCGGCAGGTGATGCTTGCTGAGAGTTCAGCCAGATTTGTTGGCTAGAGCACCTAAACGTGGCCTCTTCCTGTCTCTGAGACTGGCGGAAGAAACTTCCAGCCAGTGAAGGCTACTCCCGGAACTGGCCCAGTGTCAGTTTCATCTATTCCACTGGTTTAAGCAGGAGTGGAGCCTGCTCAGTTTCAAAGTGCTGATGAAGGAAATTCCCTCTTTTGTCAGACAGGTGTCAGGGTCGTGTGGGTTGTGGCCATCTTTGGAAAATAGAGTCTTCTGCACTGAGCCTTAATTTCATTTATAAAAGAAAGCTAACATTATCCAGTAGAGTTGCAGATTCAAGGATGTAATCAGATAAGATATTACCCAGCACAGTGTCTCAGTATTTAACAAATGGTGAATATGGTCTGTGTCATTGTCTCCAGATTTTGTACGAGTTCCATCCTGGCTATAAAACTTCTAGAATACCTTAGCCTGCTCCTTTGGCATCATTACTACCAGGTAATGATGCTCCTCTTAATATCAGCCAAGGAGATGAGGGGAATGGATTCCATAGATGGGATCATCACGTATTTGAAAACAGCACTATGGATCAGTGGAAGCCTTGAATGACTTGGGAGAACCAAGTCATTTTTCTCTTCTCTTTGCTGTACAAAGATTAGAAAGCCTTGGATCCTTGAGGCCAAATTTCTCTTTGATGTGCTTGCAAATATTACATTGTACCTTTAAGTGGAGGTTTATCCGGGTTTGATGGCAGAATGTTGCATCTCATCTGTTTCCACAGGGCTTAAATTCAGAGAGGAGAGAGATTTAGGGAACCTTGCCGGGGGCATAAGTATGAAGTCTTATCTTATGATTCACTATAAATTGTAAGATGTTCTGGAATGATGATACATCAGCAGTTTATAAGTCATAATTTTTGTTTTAATTTGCTAGACATCTGTTAGCTTCGATGGCAACCATATGGGAGTCTAAACTGCCTTTTGAATTACAAGGAGATGGTAGGAAGAAAGCTAAATATGGTTATGAAAGTGTCAAATGGGAAAAGTGTAAGAAGGGTGTATAGACCTAAGTGGGGAAAGTAGTTGAATACTGACTTGCTTGCTCTGGCCTCTCACTCCTGGGTCAGTGAGAAAGCATTGAAGCATTCTCACTTGATGATATGCCTGGAAGATTGAAATAAAGCCAAGGGGAAAAGTTGGAAAACCAAATAATGTTTCACCCACCATAAAATTGCTGAGGTGAGCTCATTTAGATGGATCACTCTGTCTTACTTAATATGTCCACAGTAATCGTTAGTCCCTGGCAAAAGGTGAAAGTAACCTGTATTTTAACAGAGCTTTATAAGTACGACGTCTTTCTTCTAAGCATCTCAAAGCATCTTCCAGGCATATTATGACATCTTTGTGACAGATGTAGAAATTGGAGAACAGAGACGTGGAGTGACATTTGAAGAACATATCAGGGCTCACTTTTGGAGTGTTAAGTCTCTTTCAATAACTATAGCCCTAGCTTCTCATTTGAATCTTATTTTGGAAGATGCTTGTTATTCTAAACTAAAACATCAAGTAAGTCATTTACATCTGTTCATAATTGAAAAGTGATAAAGTTTTTGCATATGTCTCAACACCACCCGCAAGCACACAGAAGTTAGGATGAAAATGTTAAAGAGTATGATAGAATAATAAACTATTGTGTAGTCTACTGAAAATTCATAAATGAAAAATGGAGTATTAAAGACTGTTATTAAAGTGTTATTAAAGTATTAAAGTGTTCCTGAGTCACATGCTTCTTTCTATGTGTAACACTGATGCCTGTCTTAAAATTCTAACTACAGGCTGCTGAATCACCATCCTTCTCTAGAATGTAAGGTCTCCAACTGCAGGGACTGTCTCTCAGTTATTTTCATAAGCTCAGTGTCTAGCATATTGTCGGAAACAGTAGGTGATTAATAAATTTTGTTGAATGAATGAATGATGAAATCATTGGAGAGTACATAGGCATCATCTCCTCTAACTTACTATTCAGTGAGGCATTTTCTCTCGAACATCCTGCCAACGCTCCTTAGGATGGATCTGTTTGGGGACCACTTTAATCATTTGAGAGTTTCAGCTTTCCTGCAAACTAGGTGTAGTTTTCCCTTGGAACTTCCATCTTCCTAATATACTGTTGTTGATTTTTAATTTTATTTGGAAACTGTCTCATACCTGCAGAGACATTGCAAGTAGTACAATTTGTTTTTATCCTGAATCATCTGAGAAAAAGTTGCCAGCATGACGGCTATAACACCAATACTTCAGTGTATATGTTCTAGGATGTTCTCCTAGATAACCATAGTATAGCCATCATAGCCAGGAAATTACCACTGATACATTACCACCATCTAAATCTTAGATCTCATTCAAGTTTCCCGGTTGTTCCAATCATGTCTTCTAGAGCAAAGAAATTCAGTTCAGAAGACACGTTGTATTTAGTTGGATCTTTTTAGTCTCTTTCAGTCTTTCGCTGTCAGGTTCTTGACACTTTTGAAGATTTAAAACTAGTTATTTTGTAGAATGTCCCTCAATTTGGGTTGGTCTGCCATTTTTTCATTCTTAGCTTCAGGCTGTGCATCTTTGGCAGGAGAATTACAGAAGTGGTGCTGCGTTCCTCTCATTGCATCCATCAAGTGGCACTGATTTCTGTTTGTGTTTGTTCCATTAGTGATGATGGTCGCTTGATTAAAGTGTTGTCTGCCAAATTTCTCCACCATAAAGTGACTCTTTTCCCTTTTGTAATTTATACATATTTTGTGGCAAGTTATTGTGAAATTATGTATTAAAAAGCCCATTCCTCATCAGAATTTTGATCGATTTGATCTCTTTTGTTCCAGTTTGTTTTAATTAAACTGTTACTCTCGTTACTTACTTTGATGTTCCCATTAGTTCCAGGTTTGGCAGTCAGTGGCAGTCTTTTCATGCCCTTTAACTCCCATCCCTCTTTGAGCCCTTCTTTGCTTTCTGGCAGAACAACATGTTCCAAGCTCATCTTTTGTATCAGCCATTTCTCCAAGGAGCCCTGGTTCCTTTGCATAGAGAATGATATTTAGAAGCCAAGATCTGGTTGCTAAGTGTGCTCATTGCTTTGAGGCTATCACCACCCCTGGGGCCTCTCAGTGGACAGGACTATGGAATATGTGTATGTATATACACATATGTACGCATACACACGTTTACATCTGCATTGCTATATCCAGCTATATATTTTGAAAACCACGAGTTCACACTGGTATCTCAAATCCCTATCTGACACGACAGGGTTTATTTTAGGTTTTTCCTTTTCCATATTTATAACTCCCTTCTTTGACAGTAAGAATCCTAGCTCCAATTGTTCTTAACGATTTACTTATTTGATTAAATCTCCCCTTACGTAGGCAGTCTTCCACTGCTGCCCCTGCCCCTCACATGGTTGCCCTCCTTAACTGCGTTTGCTCCAGCATGCCGTGCCACAACCTCCTTCCCACCATGAACACCTTTCTCTGATACCCTGCTCTGGGCTTCCACATCCCTCCCCAAACCTGTTCCTGGACAAAGGCTTACCTTCCCTTGTCCCCACTTTAGGACTGAATATTTCAGGAAAGAGAAGGGGAAGGGCCTAGGTTACTCTTATGCATACAATATAAGACTTACCTCCCTGGGCATAGACCCTTGTTATTTGAAAACAGCCATGATGCCCTTCCTAAACCCTCTGCTTTCCATCTTTAAAGCCTCTTGGTTTTTCCATGTCTTCTTCATACACTATTTCCAGATGGTTCTTTGCCCTGATTAAGGTACTCTGCCTATGGTCCCATTTGGACACACCTCCTTGAATGTCACGACCAGAATGAAACACGTTTTTCACACACCATTCCTACCATCCAGAGAGCGGTGGGTTGTTATTCCCAAACTCCCCCTTAAGTCTGTAGCCCAGAAGGCAGAGCCTGGATTCATCTTTGAGTAAGTTACTCTCACACATTATTTTCTCAGTTGCTCATCTAAAATGTGGCGAAAATAATTCCAATAGCTTGCAGAGTTATCCAGTATTAAACGGGATCATGCATATGAAGGTGCTTTCTACAAGGTAAATCTCTCAGTACAAATAGTAGTTGTTAACCCAGGCTAAACTGCATATGCTTTTCCCGGTAGCCAGAGAACATAGTTGGCTCAAGTTGTGTTTCTAGTGAAATGAAACCTTCATCCCTTTTTCAAGTGAACTTCTGTTAAACCCATCTCCCTAGACTAAGTGCGAGTCAGAAGCCCTAACCCTCCAGTTAATTATTTGAATTTAGATTTAGTACTACATATTTATTCCATTTAAATGTCTTATTCTGACCCGGTGGTTTTCAAACCATGCTACCAGCAGCACTAGGCTTCCTTGAGGTGTACCGGGGCCTGAGTGGGTTTCTGCCCTCTCTTTCTCCTGGAGAAGCTCAACCAGTAGGTTTGATGTTTTGAGATATCGTGAAGGGTTTTGCTTGCAAAAAGGGGTCTACTGCTTAAACAAACAATTGAAAACCACCATTCTAGCCTTCAGATAATTTTAAATCTTGAAGGTCAAGGCATGTTTAGAAAAAATTATTCCTCATATGGGTTTTTCTCCTATGGGTTTTTCTTCATGCATAGGACATCCCTCTCCCTGATCAGGGGTGACTTCTGTAGGATCAATTGATATTTCAGGTGCCTTTATAGGCACAGCAGCATAACCAGTGAATTGTTAGGAAATTTCAGTCTGATTCTGAGTCTGTAGGTCCGGGATGGGGCCCTGGACTTAGTGGGGATTTTTTTGGTTTTTTTGTTTTTAATCCGTGCAGGTAATTTTTGCCTTTTGGGAGGTCTGAGGTCTTCTGCCAACATTCAGTGGGTGTTCTGTAGGAGTTGTTCCACGTGTAGATGTATTTCTGATGTATCTGTGGGGAGGAAGGTGATCTCCGCGTCTTACTCTTACTCTGCCATCTTCCCCCTCTCCCCTGCTGCAGGTGATTTTGATGCCCAGCTGAGGTGGAGAAGCTCTAGCTCGTTTTTCTTAGCAAGATGTGGCATCTCTTGCCATTACTCTCTGGAGGGGGAGCTGGGAGTGGGTGGTATAGGGCTATGACCAAATGGTGACTGATTTCACCAGCACATGAAGCTAGTGTTCTTCGCTTATGAGAAAAAAATAATGTGGCCTATTTTATCCCTCATGGAATTGTTTTTATTAATCCAAAAATGCCAGTTTATTTTTAAACCTGAAAGCCCTCAAAACCAAATGAGAAAATCTCTGCTAAAGAGAACCTCTTGTGCTGCAATTAGTAGGCTAAAAATTAGCATCATATTGGGATAGGAGCTAGTTATTTATTCGACAGGAACATTGAAGAAATAGACATTTGTTCCTTTGCCCTTGCTGTCCTGCACACTTCAGCACAGTGGACTGGGTCTAACCACAGCTGCAAGACAGCAAACGGTCCTCCCCTCCACAAACCAGCCTCCCTGTCCAAGGTGCCCTTCCTTTCAGGCTGTTTCCAGAGGCTTCCTTCCATGCCCCCAGCCCTGAGTATCTTGATCTGGGGGTGGGAAGAAGGGGAGTTGCTTTCTGCACCTCTGTGGCAGTTCCGTTGACTTCCCTCTGCTGTCATGCCAAGCAGGGACATTTCTTCTCTCGTATCCAAGTTTGCAGCACTGTCACGGAGAGCTGACAGGAAAGCAAACACAGGAGACCCAAACCTGATATTTGTCAGTTTTCCTTACAAAGAAAAGTTTCAATGTAGAACATTCAGAGTGTGCACAATAAAGTTTTTCATTTTTTCCCCTGATGTCTTCCTTTTTCATCTACCCCTTTTAGAAACAAAAAAATTAGGTATTCAATTATGGCTAGGCACCTAAAGTGGAAATCTTTTGAAAGAAATAAAATTTTGAATAAAAATCTAAATGATTTCTCTGAGATGTTTTACTGGGGCATAGTTACCAGCACTCCTAAACAAACATACGCAGAATGGCGTACACATCCTGTGGTTAGCGCTATGGTATTATCTGTCTGTACATAAAGGATTGTTAATTATGAGATGTAAGGTATAATTTTTAAGTAATGTAATCACCAACCTCAATAACAAAATATCAATGGTGTTTGGAAGTGTTTGGCCAAACATTTTGGCTCTTCTCATTGAAAAGGCATAGTGATGTTCTATACCTCTTCCAGCTACTATTTACTATTTGGATAAGTATTGCAAGACATAGGGCTCTTTTTACTTGTTGAAAAATTTCTTTCTAAATTATAGTTGGCGCTTAGTCCTGAATTTCTAAAAATCTGGAGGGAACAGCTGTTGTTCTAATAAATATTCAGGCCAGCTATTTTAATGCTTTGTACTTAAGTCATCCTAATAAAAGAGGAATACTTGACTTAAGCATTTCTCAAAGTATAATGTTTTGCTTCCAACAAAAATTTCCCCCAACTGTTAATATTTCCCCCAAAGCAGCCTTAAAACTTAATTCTGCCAAGTGAGTAGTTCTAATCACTCCTGAAGCATTTAATGCCCAAACTCAGTTTTCCTGTTTTAAGGTACAGTCCTATCAATATAGCTCAGTCCCTTAACATGTGAAGATTCCGCAGTCACTGACCTTTAAGGAAGATTCTTTATAGGGTCTAGTATTAGAGAGTGATAGAAGGTTTATGCTGGGTTGGGCATTCTGGTGCTCTGGTGGTAGGCAGGCAGAAGTCTGGTGTTAAGAAGTTTGGGTTTTGAGTATGTCTGGATTTTTACCCAGCTCCATTCGCAGGCTTGTGACCTTAGACAGGCTACTTAAGGGCATGTCTCCCCATCTGCAAAATGGCATTCTTAGCAGTAGTATTAACCTTGTTATCAGTAATATTAAGACCCAACATCTACCTCAGAGTCATGAGGATTAGAGGAGTTAATATGTATAAACTGCTTGGAATAATCAATAGGTATTAGCAATTATTACTCTATTCTCCTCAACACCCATAATTTCATTTGGTGGTTTTTTTTTCTTGACTTCTTTCAGAACCATTACAGTAATCTTACATTGTAACATGTATTTTCTGTTCTCTGTAATGTTCTGCCTACATAAGTACATTCCCAAAATAACTAAAGGAAAAAAAAAGATCTAACAAATGTTCACAGTGTTCTTTTCATTGTAATGAATAGCATGTAATTCTTATCATGGATACCAGACAATGAATTCATGTCTATTGTTTGTTGTTAATTTGCCCATTTTTCTTTACCCGTTAGCTTCACTCTTCTTCATTTTCTTTGCAAAATGAAACTGTCTCATATCGGTGTTTTGTACTGGGAAGTTGAGTTTCTGATGTTGGACTCTGGTGTTAGGCCTAACACCGGGGAGAAATAGAAACATTTTATTAAAACCTGTTAAATCGGGATATTGTGGAAATGCCTAGATGGCTATAAGTATATATATTTAGCTTTTATGGTGTCATAAGTCCTGTATATTTTGGTCATTGTTTTCCTCTGTATTTCCGACACAGTCTTTAGGCTGTGAAGGTGAACACTGAGTCAGCAACACAGGTAATTCAGGCTTTCCCCTTGGATGTCTTTCCAACTGATGAAGGAGTAGGATTTTGGCCTGAACTACCTGGATCATTGACTAATTGGGCCATCTATATTGGGAATGAGTGACGGCCTGGCTTCTCCTTTGAAGCGTTACTGGGATGCCCTGAGAGCTGTGCTCTTTTGCTTCCAGTACTATCACCTGACGCAGAAGACCTGGGCTGCCCTATTTCCAAAGCATAATTCTCTCTCTAACGGGGCTCAACTCTGGGAGAAAAGGCCAGGACATGCTAATTCAGTAGGTCCAAGGAGCCTTGGCACTCATTCCCATGCTGAAGATGTGCAGAAAGCCCCCAGCCCTTGAAGGGGGAGAGGAGGGATGAAGGGGAGGGTTAGGTAGAATTTTTACTGTAGTATTCATTAGTAAAAAAGATGATTTATGGGCTTCCCTGGTGGCGCAGTGGTTGAGAGTCCGCCTGCCGATGCAGGGGACGCGGGTTCATGCCCAGGTCTGGAAAGATCCCACATGCCGCGGAGCGGCTGGGCCCGTGAGCCATGGCCTCTGGGCCTGCGCGTCCGGAGCCTGTGCTCCGCAACGGGAGAGGCTGCAACAGTGAGAGGCCCGCGTACCGCAAAAAAAAAAAAACAAAAAAGATGATTTATGTGGCCTGATAGGACATCATAGGAGCGTGCTTAGAGTCATTTTAGCTTACTGTAGCATCCCCAACGCTCCCACATTAGACCCACTCACTGACCTCACAATCCACTGATGGTTTGTGACCATCTTTGTGACCACTGAGTTTTCTCCTTGTCGTCAGCCCTCCGCTAGTTGGTTTCGTTGAGGGTCTGAAGGATGGCCACCTGATAAACCGAAGCAGCGAATCTCAAAGCTCAGGCATTTGCAAACTGCCTGCATGGTTTTGGACAAACTGTTGTGCCACCCCAGAGTTTTGTAAAATTTAAGTCACGTGGGAATCTCGTTTCAAATGCAGATTCTGATTCGGTAGGTGAGAGAGGGGCCCGAAGATCCAGTACCTTAACGCGCTCCCAGGTGAGGCTGGTGCTTCTGGTCCACTGATCTCATTTTCAGTTTCAAGGATCTAGACCATTTCGAACGTGTTCTTTCCCTTTAAATCGACTCCGTTTTTAAACCTTAAATACATTTATTTAAAAAGGAAACTTGAAAAATATCACTATTCAAATACATACAATGACAGTAATATGGCTTGTTAACTTCTAGGTAGCTGTGGGTGCCTGCTGGCAGGCCTGACTCGGAGGCTTATTTTCCTTTGTTACAGTGGAAGTTAACAAGTGTACAAAGTATTCAGCATCCTGGGATCAAATGGAGACTTTCTCCTTGACTAGACCAGAGGATTAAAAGAGAGTTGAAAAGGAAATGACTTTCTTATTTAAGGTTATTTAATACTGCATTCTAAAATGGTCTCCTCTGGCACCCCAGGTCACCAGGGAATCTCACTTTGGGGAACACTGCTTTTAAGTAATTAGCGGGAACACATGCATTTATAAGCTGAAACCTATTAGCAAGATGGGTGAATCTCTAGAGGTAAAATGATTGGGGGATGTGTTCAGATTCTTGCCGACTCCAGGTTCTGTTTTCTGTTGGGAAAAAAGAGGGGTACCCCCAATTTCTGAAAAATTGCTACCCCCAGGCCCAGTGAATAATTACATCTTAGGTTTAAAAGGGAAAATGCTTTGGAAAATTGGATTTCAGGCGAACAGAAAGTCAACCTGAAATACTTAGGAAATCTATCAGTGGGTTTCTTCCTCTACACCTCCCATCTCCTCTTCCTTCAAGTTACCATTGATTATGTTCAATTTGGAATGAATCCATTTATTTGATGCATTTTTTAGAATAGGGTACTTTCTTTATACTTTTTTATTGTAAAAACAATACAGCAACATTAATATACCTTTTTTTTTAAGGAAAAGAAATTCACCACGTTCCAGTAACTTTCAGTTCAATTATATTAAAAGTAGAGACTCAGTCAAGTGCTCTGAGAGCAGTGAACAGAAACCCCAAAACAAACAAACAGCCCATTTTAGAGTTTCAGTGGTAGTCACTTACAAGAATTCAAATTTAGCAAACCTGCAGTCACTTAACTTTGTAAAGGAAGAATGTGCTTTTCCATCACTAGCTTTTAAGCATTTCTTCTGACTTCACCGGTATTTCCCCCCTCAGGACAACATTTAGAATAAGTGTTTCAACATACAGAACAAATACCTTGTGAATAAACATCAATTTCACACAAGGAAAAAAATCAATAAATCTGCTTTAGGCATTTGAAAAACCCTGTACTTTTAAAGGAAGGAGTTATAGTGTTAAGTAACTGAAAAACAAAACCCCCCAAAACCCAGGCTCTTAGCTTTAAATGTTTTTCGACATGACCTTTACTTAGAAAAATATAGTTGGAACTTTCTGAACACCTTGGTGCTGCTTATTCAAGGATGGACAGCAACTGCCCACTTGGCAACTCCTGTGAGAAATGCTACTCAGTATTTTTTTTTTTTTCTAATCTCATAACTGGAATCCTATGGAAAGTAGTGTTTTTTTGGTACCAGTTCTTTTTAGCTTTGTCTGTTGGGGTTTTTGAAAGAATAAATTGAATGAAGAGGTGGCTAGATGATATGTGGCATTTAAGGTTCTTGCAAGTCTGCAAAGATTTAATAATCCCTAATATTCTTACTGTATGCTTTGAGAGTTTTAAAGTTGCTCTCTAGTGAGGGTCTGAAACAATTGCATAGAAGTTTGAAAATAATGTTTTCCTCATTCATCTTTTTTTAAGATATAGAGTCAATATTTTAGAAATAAAAGGATTGTTTTCACTAAAAAGAGGACTGAAATATCTTTTATATTTTGTGAAATACATACATTCCATTTAAAATTGACATATATCCTTGGATATTTAAAATATATATTATCAGTGTATATCCTTCATGCATATTAAATATTGATTTATATCCTTGGATTTTTTTTTATGAGTAGATATATGCTTTCTTTGGATAAAGAAAGAAAAACTACCTAAATGACCATATGACCTCCAAACAATTTTATTTGTGATAAAAGATTAAAATTTCCTTATTACAGTATCCTATAAATATGCAAACTAAATGAAACATTTTGTAAGTTAAAAATAAAAACCAGAGATCAGTCTTAGTACCTAAGACATAAGCAGGAAAAAACACTATTCTTGCTTTTTTGGTTCTTAGATGAAGACTAGAAAATAAACTCTTTTGAATTATGAAATTACTACAGCCTAGCTGGAGACACCAACAGATCGTTAATTATTGCTAAGAACCTTCAGAATGCAGTTTTTGAATTTCAAATATCCTTGCTGTTGAGTCCCATCCTTCCCCCCCGCCCCCCATTTTCTGGGAATTTAATTCCAGAATGGAGAAGATAGGGCTTTTTGCTTTGGGGGTAACTAAATCTCTTTCTTACTCTTTAAAAACGTTAACCTGCTGATGAAAGCACAGAAGGTTGGAATTATTTTCAACAGGAATGGCTTTGCAAATATTTAACTGAGTGTTCTTTGGCAAGTCTTTTCGTGCTCAAGTATTGGAACTATCCTTTAATTGGTCTTTTGCATTCTTGATTATATAATCTCAAAACATATGTTGAAACGGACCTCAAAAATCAGTTAGGCTTCTAGTTTTTACCCGCCCCCCTCCTCACCTTTTTTCCCCTCTTAATAGGGGAATACTTTTTTTTTCCATCCAAACTTTTCCGCAAAGCCCCCAATGTATAAATCAGCCACAGCTGGTGCTCTGGGCGCAGTGTCTCTTTGGGCTCGGCGCGTCTCCGTGGCCCCCACGCGTCTCCGTGGCTTCCGCGGTTCCCAGCCTCGCTGCGTGGGAAGAGCGTGCAGAGGGGACGGCGGGTGTCCTGGAGGATTTGATGTCGTGCTGAGGACGGTGGAGAAGGTTTCTGTGTACCATTTACGCGTTGAACGAGGATGAAGTCGGCATTTGGCCTAGTAGGCTGTGTGCTGGCTGAATTGCCCAAGTTTCCAAGTCCCAGTGCTTTGACCGCATTTGGTTCTACTAAACAGCTTTGGCGCAGTCATTTTGATTAACATCAACTTGCTTATGTTAAGTAAGTATTCAGGTTATTTATTATGCATTACTCTTGCCTTTGGAATGAGCAGACTCGAAAACTCCTTTTTCATATGGATTCCATATGTGGCTTTTAAGTTAGCAGAGACGCAAAGGCTTCCAATTATATTGCACGTGAAGTTGCATATTGAATAGATTAATCTTGATGGCGTAGGTATTATCTGAAATTCTTTGTCATCTCTAATATTGTTCATATTTCATTTAAACAAACTATTAGGTGTTGGAAGATTCTGTGGTGATGAACTTACGAATTAACTTACTAATGCATGTGTCCTACTTGGGTTTTTTATTACTGAAAGTGGATAACCATGGTATTTGTTATTTGGTTTGCACTGATGTACTCCAGATAGTATGAGGTGACATTTAAAAAGAAAACAAATCCGGTACATTTGCTCTTTATCCCCACACCTCCACCCCAGCCAGGCTAGGTAGAGAATATTGCAGTGTTTAAGATAGTGGTTAAGAGTGAGACTACTTGGTTTCAAATATTGACCTTGGCACTTCTAAGCTGTGTGACCATGGACAGTTATGTCATCATTCCGGACTGTTTCTTTTGGGCAAAAAGTGGGTAACAGTAAGCCTACTTCTGGGATAACTGTAAAGATGCAATGCGATGATGCGTGTGCCAAGCCTGAGCGGGGTGAGCGCTCCGTGACTGCTGACCTTGGAATCAGGTGTGGAATAGATGACTGCTTGGGACAGGTGTAGGCTTTTGATTCAGTATCAGCCGGGAAAGGTGTTGTCGGAGTCCGGGAACCTCAACTTTCCTCATTAGGGAAGCGCGGTCTGTATAATAGTGCTTTTCTCTCACGTCAAACTTTGTTTCCTTTGGTGCTTCACCTACTGGAGGAGACTGCGTCTCCACACTTTCCTTCCGCAACTAGATCTATCTGAGAGTTTAGTTTTCTAGCTGGGGCAGCTGCTCCATTCCCCTGCCTCCTGGACCTGATTACTTTTCACGTTTAGCTGCAGCTGTTCACCATGTCCATTGCTGGCATGACCTGATCAGCCCTCTGTTTCTTTATCACAAATGCCAGCATTTCTCGTGTCTTGCCTAGAGGGTCATTTTGAGGCCACGAACCTACCTGTTTTTTTGTTTTTAATGGTAGTATATGCAGAATATTACAGTTCTAATAAAATAAAAATTCTAATAGAAATATGCCTGGAAAAATACCTAAAATATAGCAGGTACCCAGTAATTATTAATTGAAATAAGTTAGTTGAATCTAAAGTAATTTTCTTTTTTAATAACCATTTTTTAATTGAAGTATAATTAATTTACAGTGTTAGTTTCAGGTGTACAACAAAGTGATTCAGTTATACATATCTTGATATATATCTATCCTTTTTCAGATTTTTTCCATTATAGGTTATTACAAGATATTGAATATAGTTCCCTGTGCTGTACAGTAGGTCCTTGTTATCTGTTTTATATATAGTAGTCAGTATCTGTTAATCCCAGAATCCTAATTTATCCTCCCCCCTCCCCTCATTCCCTTTGTAACCATGAGTTTGTTTTCTATGTCTGTGAGTCTATTTCTGTTTTATAAATAAGTTCATTTACATCTTTTTTTTAGATTCCACATATAAGTGATAGCATATGATATTTGTCTTTGACTTACTTCACTTAGTGTGATAATCTCTAGTTCCATCCATGTTGCTGCAAATGGCATTCTCTTTTGTTGCTGAGTAATATTCCGTCTATATAAATACCATGTTTTCTTTATCATCTGTTGATGGACACTTAGGTTTCTTCCAAGTGTTGGCTATTGTAAATGATGCTGCTATGAACGTTGGCGTGCATGTATCTTTCTGAATTAAGAGTTTTCTCTGGATATATGCCCAGGAGTAGGATTGCAGGATCATATGGTAATTCTATTTTTAGTTTTCTAAGGAACCTCCGTACTATTCTCCATAGTAGCTGTACCAATTTACATCCCCACCAACAGTATACAAGGGTTCCCTTTTCTCCACACCCTCTCCAGCATTTATTATTTGTAGACTTTTTGATGATGGCCATTCTGACTGGTGTGAGGTGATACCTCATTGTAGTTTTGATTTGCATTTCTCTAATTAGCGATATTGAACATATTTTCATGTGCCCGTTGGCCATCTATATTAATTTTCTCCGTTTAGGAACAAGATTAGCATTCATCTGGGCCCCTCTGCAAAAATTTGTTATACACAAATAGGTATTTTTATAAAGTTTAATTTATTAATGTATAATTTATTCTGATTGTAATTACAAATTTTCTAACTGAATTTATATTTAGATGCTTACAAGTTTTTGTTACAAATGGTGTTTTATTGGCTGCTGAACTTTAAGGAATCTGGCATTTTAAATTGCTTTTCACTGCTTGGGAAATAAAAAAAAAAATAAGTCTGAAAAATCATTGACATTATAGTAAAAGAAAGCAGCTTCCCTCCCCGAAGTTAGTTCTTTTCAGAGTGTATTTGTCAAGTGGATCTTTGTCTCGTTTTTCATTTTCTGAACTATCGTAAGTGGTTTCTCTTCCTTCAGTTATATAGATGAAGATTTCTGGAACTAAAGTTTTGCCCAGATTGAGAATAGCTTTTATCTTGTACAGTATATATATGTGAGTGTGTGTGTGTGTATATATATATATGTAAATGTGTGTATATTTATGTATATGTAGTTTATTTTTTGATTTCTTGTGCATTTCTAAATATAGAAAAGTTTCAAAAAGTGGGGGAGGTGAAACAGAAAGGGAGAGGAGAAGCAGAGATGGTACTGGGCCACTGTATTGAGGGAAGGATATGCTTGGGGGGATCCGAGACTGTGCTGTTGAACAATTAACTCTGGAGTGTTTCAAAGTACCTTTCCAATGAGGGGCATAATGCTGCTGCTTTTGTAACCCATGACATGAAGAGTGTAGGGGGGCTCATGTGGAGGAGTTTTTGGGACCAGGAACCCCATAAGGACAGTCGTGTAAATTGAGGAATGTACACAGGTTGCTCAGAGACACTCCTCAGTGGGTCTCTTGTGCTTCGCCATGTCTTGCTGGGTGGGCGGAAAATGCTATTTATTCACTTGGGCCATTTCTTAGGGTTTGTCTGTGGTGAGCAGCCTTGAAGGATGAGGTGATGTGTCTCCCGGGGGCAAAGAGCAACTTCACCTGCACTTGTTATGAAGTAGCAGGTCCCCAAAGCATAGGTTCCACAGCTGTGCCGCAAACATAAAGCAGCACGTGCAGCTTCCGTCTGGGCCCCTCAGTGCCACCGCCGTTGGACTTTGGGGTGAGGAGAACAGACAAACATGGCGCCCATGCTGCCTGCTGTGCTGCTGATAATTCTGGCAGCTTCCATGAAACAGTACTGAGGCTAATGTATTACCCTGCAAGTAGGGTAAAAGCGAATAAGACCAGACACAGGTGTACTGTATAGAAGTTGAATACATAGCCTGTTAAGTGTGTTCAGATGTGTCCTGTTTAGAACATAATCACCAGGGCCTCACCTACAAAGAATGTGTTTAGGAAGGCGATAGTGGGTGGCTCCTCAGAGCTTCCTTCTCAGGTTTCCTAGACCTGATGAGGGCTTCTCGGGCACTTCACAGCTGTGCCACTGGTCAATGCGACTCCAGGGAACCAAGGAGACCAGCACATCCTCACCAAGAATTGTTGCATCCTAATTGAGGTAAGACGCAGAGCTGACACACGTGGGTGGCTGATTTGGAGAGTGCCGAGCAACAGGATTCAGAATTCTTGGGGGCCGTGGAGGAGAGCACAGGATATTGGGAGCCTGGGCAGCCCCAGAGGGCACAGACAGGGCAAGGTGCAGAGATTGTCAGATGTCTGGCCCTGAAAGGAGAGAGATGGGAAAGTCCATGCCAAGGCAGTGGGCTGCAGCTGAGGAAGAGCGGGAACAGCTCATCTCAGAAGCAGCCTGGCTCTGTTGAATTGGACTGGGGAAGAGACTTTCTGTGTGTTGTTGTTTGTTTTTTTTTTTTGCGGTACGCAGGCCTCTCACTGCTGGGGCCCCTCCCGCTGCGGAGCACAGGCTCCGGATGCGCAGGCTCAGTGGCCATGGCTCACGGGCCCAGCCGCTCTGTGGCATGTGGGATCCTCCCGGACCAGGGCACGAACCCGCGTCCCCTGCACCGGCAGGCAGACTCCCAACCACTGCGCCACCAGGGAAGCCCCTCTGTGTGCTTTTTGATACTTGTGGAATGAAGTGTTTTCAAGCAGTCAGTTAACCAGCCTCTTGGAGAATGGCACTGAGATCACCTCCAAGCTGGTATAGGCAATTTAGAGAAGCGTTTATAATGAACAGTCGTGCAGCTGATGAGAGCCAAGTAAGGACATTTGTTCAGAACAATAATTTTTGTGTGTATGTGTTTTTTAAAATGTATCTGTAAAAGTGTATTTACCGGTTATCTGCAGTAGGTATTTAGTTCCCCCCATCAAAAGACTAATATGTCTGTGTGGTAATTAGGCCTGACATTAAGATTCCTGATGGAGAGAGGGCTCTCAGGGCTCAAATACGTTAGCTGTTGAAGCGCTGCTCCTGGTGTTCCCAGTGTGAATCTTACTGGCAGTTAGAAACAAATTCTAAATAATATTTTTCATTCACATAATGATGTGTGAATATGATTAACTTCCTGCAGCCATCAGTTGAGATCCATGATGACTGCTGAGATCTGGGGATCCACGGATTATGTAAAAAAACTCATGGGCCAGGAAGTGGATTTTGAGGGGGAATATTGGTCGCCGCCACACATAGCTACACAGGTCGTGAACTGCATAACTCCCCAGGACACGCACAGTGCTTGCTCCCTGGGTTGTGCAGGGTGACGGCTTGCGTGCATTGGGCAGCCATCCGAAGGCTTAAACAAGTGGCCTCCAGGATAGGAAGCCCAGAGAGAAACCCGCGCACATGTGGTCCCCTTATCTTTGATAAAGGAGGCAAGAATACACAATGGAGAAGAGACAGCCTCTTCAGTAAGTGGTGCTGGGAAAACTGGACAGCTACATGTAAAAGAATGAAATTAGAACACTCCCTAACACCATAGACAAAAATAAACTCAAAATGGACTAAAGCCCTAAATGTAAGGCCAGACACTATCAAACTCTTAGAGGAAAACATAGGAAGAACACTCTTTGATATAAATCACAGCAGATCCTTTTTGACCCACTTCCTAGAGAAATGGAAATAAAAACAAAAATAAACCAATGGGACCTAATGAAACTTAAAAGCTTTTGCACAGCAAAGGAAACCATAAACAAGACCAAAAGACAACCCTCAGAATGGGAGAAAATATTTGCAAACAAAGCAAGTGACAAAGGATTCATCTCCAAAATATACAAGCAGCTCATGCAGCTCAACATCAAAAACACAAACAACCCAATCCAAAAATGGGCAGAAGACCTAAATAGACATTTCTCCAAAGAAGACATACAGATTGCCAACAAACACATGGAAGGATGCTCAACATCACTAATCATCAGAGAAATGCAAATCAAAACTACAATGAGGGCTTCCCTGGTGGCGCAGTGGTTGAGAGTCCGCCTGCCGATGCAGGGGACGCGGGTTCGTGCCCCGGTCCGGGAGGATCCCACATGCCGCGGAGCAGCTGGGCCCGTGAGCCATGGCCGCTGAGCCTGCGCGTCCGGAGCCTGTGCTCCGCAATGGGAGAGGCCACAACAGTGAGAGGCCCGCGTACCGCAAAAAAAAAAAAAACAAACAAAAAAAACCTACAATGAGGTATCACCTCACACCAGTCAGAATAGCCATCATCAAAAAATCTACAAACAGTAAATGCTGGAGAGGGTGTGGAGAAAAGGGAACCCTCTTGCACTGTTGGTGGGAATGTAAATTGATACAGCCACTATGGAGAACAGTCTGGAGGTTCCTTAAAAAACTAAAAATTGTACTACCATATGGCCCAGCAATCCCACTACTGGGCAATATACCCTGAGAAAACCATCATTCAAAAAGAGTCATGTACCACAATGTTCATTGCAGGTCTGTTTACAATAGCTAGGACATGGAAGCAACCTAAGTGTTCATCAACAGATGAATGGATAAAGAAGATGTGACACATATATACAATTGAATATTACTCAGCCATAAAAAGAAATGGAATTGAGTTATTTGTAGTGAGGTGCATGGACCTAGAGTCTGTCATATAGAGTGAATTAAGTCAGAAAGAGAAAAACAAATACTGCATGCTAACACATATATATGGAATCTAAAAAAGAAAAAATGGTTCTGATGAACCTAGGGGCAGGACAGGAATAAAGATGCAGACGTAGAGTATGGACTTGAGGACATGGGGAGGGTGAAGGGTAAGCTGGGACGAAGTGAGAGAGTGGCATGGACTTGTATACACTACCAAATGTAAAATAGATAGCTAGTGGGAAGCAGCCGCATAGCACAGGGAGATCAGCTTGGTGCTTTGTGACCACCTAGAGGGGTGGGATAGGGAGGGTGGGAGGGAAACACAAGAGGGAGGGGATATGGGGATATATGTATACATGTAGCTGATTCACTTTCTTATACAGCAGAAACTAACACACCATTGTAAAGCTATTATACTCCAATAAAGATGTTAAAAAAAAAAGTGGCCTGTAAAGTGGGTGATCGTTAAGCTGAGTGGATTCAGACATTTCTGTTAGTGTGATAAGTATCACCTGTGCCTTTCACTCCTGGTGGAGGAACCTGGTGGTGATGGTGGTGAGGGTGGAGGCTTCTCATGTGGAGCTGGGAGCTCCCGGCCAAGCAAGAGGGTAACCCCGGCTGGCAAGGACTGCTCAGAGACCTTGGGACCTTGCAGACTGAGCTAAGAAACCTCAGACTAGCGTCCGCAGTCCACCTGGTCCCCATTGAGCCCAGGGAGACCAAAAGACGTGCAGGTGCTGAACCTCTGTTACTGTCCCCTTGAAGCTAAGCAAGTCATTTGTTCACTTTTATGTTAATAAATGAACTCGATCACTCATGTTCAAAATAATGAACCCCATTTAAAAAGTAATTGCCTGCAGTTACGTTTGATTCTTTTTATAAAACGTTTATTTTTGGCTGCGTTGGGTCTTCGTTGCTGCGCCTGGGCTGCTTTAGTTGCGGTGCGTGGGCTTCTCATTGCAGTGGCTTCTCTTGTTGCGGAGCATGGGCTCTAGGCGCGCGGGCTTCAGTAGTTGTGTCTCACGGGCTCTAGAGTGCAGGCTCAGTAGTTGTGGCGCATGGGCTTAGTTGCTCTGTGGCATGTGGGAATCTTCCCGGACCAGGGCTCTAACCCGTGTCCCTTGCATTGGCAGGAGGATTCTTTTTTTTTTTTTTTTTTGCAGTACGCGGGCCTCTCACTGCTGTGGCCTCTCCCGTTGCGGAGCACAGGCTGGCCCACAGGCCCAGCCGCTCCGCTGCATGTGGGATCTTCCCCAACCGGGGCGCAAACCCGCGTCCCCTGCATCGGTAGGCAGACTCTCAACCACTGCGCCACCAGGGAAGCCCCTACCTTTGATTCTTGAATCCGGTATGTTTGTTATCAAAATGAAGAGGCTGCTAACCAAATTCTTTTCAGTTTCTTAGTACAGTTACTTTACATTCTTTTAATTATGTATGTGAAGTGTTAGCTAGTTTAAATACACAGATGAAGTGAGATCATTTTTATATGGAATGTTATTTTATTGCATACCTCTGTAAGTAGTTTTAGGAAATAAAGGCCAAGTATTCACATATAAACGTTTCTTCACCATTCTGAATGCACTCTCACTTAAAATTTTGTCGGGTGGATTTAGGAAGGGGCTAACAAAGGACCTGGGAGTAGAACTCTACCGCCACATAGAGAAGCATCGCTGCTGTCTCCTAGAGCAGCCTAGTTCTGTTCTGTCATTCGAGTTTTGAGTCCTATGACCCAAGGAGAACCTATATCCTTATAGCTAGGCAGAATTACCAGCCAGTAATATGTCCCTTTTCCCTTCCCATGTGAGCTGACAACCTCCAGGAAGACCTGGAAGACCTATTTATCACCCCCATATCCCCTTCCCCTAGCAGAAGCCGGTATGTTTTCCGTAATAGGATTTTGAATAATGAAGGGTAGTGGGACTTGGCATCATAAGGTCTGGGTTTGAATCTCACTTCTGTTACCTTCTAGCTATGTGACCCTGACTCATCTTAAGCTTTCTGAGTCTCAGTTAATCCTCACAGGCAAAGTGAGTATGTCGGAAAACAGGTCTCCATCAATTTCTCGTGTTTCTGTGTGTCTTGCAAGCTGACGTGCTGACTGCCTTTGTTCTGGAGCACCTTTTCAAGGATATTTGCAGCATTTTTCACTTGTAGGATTGTGGTACTCCCTTCCTTCCCCAATGCTCCATTCTCCTGCAGGGAGAGTTCTCCCGTGGTAAATCTGATTGTGTCACATTGCCTACTTTAAATTCTTAAATGGCTCTTAATTTGGACAGGATTAAAGCTAAACTCCATTATAGGGACCTTGCCTCTTTCTCACCTCTCATCCACAGTCTGTTCCCCAGCCATACTTGTATGGAGCAAAGGGGTAGGCATATATGATGTCCATTATAAAAGTCGGGTTCTCTAAGTTCAGGGGTCCTCTGCTGTGATGCAGTCTGTGGTGTATGCAGGTGTCACTGTGTTCTCTCCCCGTCACCCTGTGGGAATAGGGGCTTGGGAACTGGCCCCAGATTGTGAGCTTATTTATGTTTTCTGACTGTAACTTTGCACTTACCTCTGCTTTCAATGATGTGTCCACCATTTTTGTCTACCTTCTACCAAAGGTGTGGTATCTACCATTAAAAGCTGTAAAAAGCAAAGAGGCCATGAGTGCGAAGCACTTATCTCAGGACCTGGGTAGCTGCTGCTAGCGCTGCTGTAATTGTTCTTACAAGAGCTGGTTCTAGAATTACAACCTTTGAGAACTCTTTGCTAAACTTCCTCTACCCGTTTCCCACCCCATCATTTAGCTATATCCCATTTAGCTGTTTTGTCTTCAGCATAAATTCCTTATAGATCTTTTTCAGAAACATTTTCAAAACCATTAAAAATACACCAAAATCTATTATAATACTGAAGAGAAGGAGCTGATATATCTTGCTTCTGGCCAGTTGGATGGCATATATAGAGGAGGGCTGTGGGATGCTCTTAGCTGCAGAGTTCTAGCCTGGTACTCCGCCTTTCTCAGTTTGAGTGGTTCTGGGCAATCTGTTTTGTTTTGTAGTCTCTTTTTTTCCCTTTTAACACGCTGTTTTTTACCTCATTGTCTTTGATTCACAGCAAATTGTTTGTTTTTAAAAGGATACATCAAAGGTGGGTTTAAATGGTTAAAATACAAGCTGGCCATTGTGACTTTTACAAGCTATCAAATCGCAAGGATTGTGTGCTGTCTAGCTAGGTCCACCCTTGGAACCATTTTAAACAATGGTGAAAAGATGAAGACATCAGGCAGTAAATCCCTCCCTTGTGTAGGGATTAGGCTGGTGGAATTGCACCTCCATGGGGTGCTTGCCACAGTGGTTGTCTTGGGTGCCAGTTCGGTTAGGGGGCCCGTTTCCACTGGTCTTTGAGGTCCTTGTGGGACAGCACCTGAATGGGGTTTCGTTCCAGGTCTTGGCAGGGCCTGGCTCTTAGAAGGCATTCCAGAAATTGTTTTGAATGCATGAATGACTAAGTAAGAAAATGTGAGGGTGCTTAGCTAGCTGTAAACCATTAGCCCAACGCGAACTAATTTGTTCCCACTTCTCTGATGTGGGAAGATGTGCTGGTTCGGGAGTGGGGCCTGACAGCGGAGATTTGGGGTGATGGGAAACGCCTGATTTTACTTGGCTTTCTCTCTGCTGTGCTCCCGTCCTCCTTTCACCCCTCTCCCTGAAAGCTCAGCAAGCCTGGCTGTGGAGGAAGGCCTCAGTGCTGTCGTCCTGACTTCTGTGATCCGTTCTAGCTCAGACCTACAGGACTTTCCAAAGATTGGGTATCTTTTGTCTCTTCTCCCACTCCTCGCAGTTGGGTTTATAACCCCTTTAGTCCCTTACTTCTCTCCACCTCTGTTCTGACCTCCACCTGCAGAGAGGCTCTGATGCCGTTTTGCATGTCCCTTCCAGAAGCACGAGCCCTCCTTTGTGTTCTAGGGCCTTTCTGTTTCGCAGTGAGTTAGGGTATGTCTAGTAAGATAAGAAAGTGGTGACTATATATATATATATATATATATATATATATATATATAAATTTTTTTTTTTTTTTTGCGATACGTGGGCCTCTCACTGTTGTGGCCTCTCCCATTGCGGAGCACAGGCTCCGGACACGCAGGCCCAGCGGCCATGGCTCACGGGCCCAGCCGCTCCGTGGCATGTGGGATCTTCCCGGACCGGGGCACGAACCCATGTCCCTTGCATCGGCAGGCGGACTCTCAACCACTGCGCCACCAGGGAAGCCCCGTGACTATATATTTTTAAAAATTCAAATTGAGACGAAGCATCCACACAGATTTTTTCCCCTCCTGTTTGTGGACTGCTTTTATAACAAACACGTTATAATCACAAACAGATTAAACCGCATTTAATGAATATTGCAAAGAATACAGTTACTCAAAAAAGGAAAAAAAAAGGGCACATATGTATGTGTCAGTTGACAGTATCTGACTATTTGAGATCTGGGTCACAGCACTCTCAGATAGCGAAACTTTATACACTGTAATCCAGACTTCGGTCCCAGACAGTTTTCCTTTGTTGGCTCATGGAGGGCCCTTGTGAAAAATCTTGATAGTCAAGTGCGTATTTGCTTGCTTGTGCTTTCAAGGTAACCGAAGAAAGTTAGAGCTTTGCAAACTAGAGGGTATGACATGAATATAAGTTGTAAGTAATTTTTACTGTGATCATTTTTAGTTATGTGCATGGGAATTCTTGACATACAGGAGAGGCTAGGCACTGTTCTATTTTCTATTTGTGATATATTTCATGAAAAGCTAATCTTTAGGGGTAGTGGTACAGGGCGGTATAACCACTGTAACCAGAATGATTCCTTTTCATTTATTTATCATATCCTCTCAAAGGGTGACTACCAGTCATTTTTAATTCTGTTCATCGAAGTGATGAACATCGAAATAAATGGGGACCAGATGTGATTGTACAGATTTTCAATCCTAGAAAGGATCTGCAATTTGAACACCATCTCTGAAGATGAAAGGCAAACTTCCCATGTCACTCAGAACTCTTAATAACTTCATTTTCAACTGTATTATTGGGTGACATAGCTGCAGAGGTCACGACAAACCGAGAATATTGAGTTGTTGAGATCTGTCTTGTTTAGATTTGTTGAAAGATTCATTGATTTGTGGGAGAGAGAAAACTGTGGTAGGGTAGCTTTAGCATTTGCATTTCATTTTAACATTATGTCGCTCAGGGTTTTTGAGGCTGTGTGAACAAGGTTACAAGGCAAGCCTAGGCAATTTAGGGTTGTGTAAGGAACTGGCTTTGCTGTCTTACGTTCAGGCAAATTTTTTTCTGGCTGAGCCAGAATCTTGGCAACCTTCTCCCCCATCACCAGCATCGTTGGACGTTACATCTCGATTTTTTTCACCTCTGCCCTCATTAATCCATCTGTATAACCATTGCCCTGGTCTGAGCTTTCATCCTCCCGACTGCCCTGGCCTCCTGCTGTCTCTTACCTGCCTGTGGTCCACTTTGCCCTGAGCCAGAGTGGTCCAGTCCCAGGTCTGATCATGACAGTCCAGACTTTGAGTGATCTCCCCGGCTTCCCACTGCCCTTGGTCTCCCCTAAAATCCTCCCTGTCATCTTTTCCTTCTCCAGTGCCCACCTTGCGGCCTTACCCCCTCCTTCCTCCTCTCCCCCTCCAGCCCTCTGGCCTTTCTTTTCTCCCTGGTATTCCTTCCTACTTCAGAGCCTTTGCATATGCTCTTCCCAGAGCACATGGGATTCTGCCCCGCCCCCCCAAATCGGATTAAGCCTTGAAATGTTCTGTCATAACACCCAGGACTTTTCCTTCCCAGCACCCATCAGACTTAGGTTAGATCATCATTACTTATTTGGGTGATTATTTGTTCGTATACTGCACTAGTCAGTCAGCTTTGAGAGGGTGAGGGCTACCCATTTAATGCGACTTTGGTGGTAACCTCGGCGCCCAGGGTTGCATCTTTAAAGTGCTTACTGGGTCTTGGTTTTCTGCAACAGTTTTGGTTTATACCTGTAGTCCTCATGTAATGATTACTAGTGTCCCCTTTGAAAAGTATTCATTTTGGATGACAGCATACATAGTGATCCTACTGGAAGCTCAAGGATGTTAAGTCACTCCAGTAAAGGGTTCCACCGTCAGGCTCCTAGAGCAGGAGACCCTCGTGCCGGGTGTGGGCAGGAGGGAGCTGTTGCTGAGTTCTGATTCCGGCTGAAGATAATTTATGTTTTTGAAACCCGAGCAGCATATACAGATATGCACGTTTGTTGTGGCTTTTTAACATTTTGAAGAAGTGCGAACATTCCCTGTGCGCCTGGGATTTTAGAATATGATAGCAGAGGCATCAAGACTGTTAAAGAAATGGAAAATAAACACAGGGTAGCGACAGGTAGGTGCTTCCTCCGGTCAGAGGCGGACAAACTTTTGATCGGAAGGGGTTGAGGATGGTTTTACATTTTGTTTGGCCAGCAAGAGAAGCCCCTGCTGCCCTCAGGTTAGCGTGAGCTGGTCTTACTGGGCAGTGTGTCTGGGGGGACCTGGTGGGAAGCACAGAGATCGTCTGTGCTCCAATTTCCCTCCCCGTCTGTAGACTCAGAAGGTGACGCGGACAGTGCCAAGCGATCTTGTTGAATTAAAAAAACGAAAACCTGAAAGGCAGCGTGAGGGAGGCCCTGGTTTGTTGTACGGTCTGTTACGGGCCAGGCCCCCGGAGACTCAGTATCCTTCTGTCTGACGTGGAGCTGCCACATGCCTGCCTCAGGGAGGGCTCTGAAGACTAGAGCGGGAACATGCTTTGCAAGACACTTTCAGATTGCTGGGTCCCTTTAGGGGAAAAGGGCTTTTTGTGACACTAGACTGAAGAAAATTTTTATTGGATTCCATAGCCCGAGGTCTCAAAACAAAACAGCTTGGAGCCCCTCTCAGGCCTGGCTTCTGCACAGCAGCCAGGCTGAACCTTGAAGTGGTGGCTTCCTTCATGCTGGCCCCGCAGGGCCGGGCAGCCCCTGAAGACCCTCAGAGACCCAGGCAGGCAGAGGTGCCAGAGAACAAGACAGACAACGGAACCACAGATGAGAGCTCAGGTGGGGTCATTAAGGGACATAGGCACAGCCAGCCAGAGCCAGGGGTGGGAAATGCGTGTTAAGGTCCCAGGCTTCGGGGGTGTTCAGGTGGACCTAACCAGAGCCCACCATGGGCTCCGTGAAATTGAACACAGCCTGCCTTGCTTTTCTGCTGTCTTTCAGTTGGAAGGTTGTGTGCAAGGGGTCTCTCTTTGCTTGCCCAGTCAGCTTAGGCCTGACCATCAGAATGTGGGAGATGTGAGGCCTTGTGGAGATTTTGCAGGTTGAATGATTCAGCAAAGCACATGCGAGGTTTCTCTAATAGTTACCTATCTACAACAGGCGGCATTTGGACTGGCTGGAAAGAAAGGTGAAATAAGGTAATTGGAATTATAGGATTTAGTTTTCTTTTTTGAAAGTTCTGGCATCTTGTGTTCTCTGCCTACCAGAAATACTCCAGCAGAGCCGTGATAATGCTTCTCGTGTGCTAAGCCTTCCAGATGGCAGTTGCTCAGCCAGTAAGCAGGAGAGGGAGAGGAGCGTTGGAGATTTATGAGTAAGTTGATTCCCTTTCTCGGTGTGACCCAGTGAACCCTCACTCGCTCTTTGTATGGTGTCCTGAAGTCCTCAGCCCTGCAGCGTCTTTGAAAACCACTACCCCTCATTTTAAGGGGAGGGTTCACGTTCTTCACGTTACTGGTAATGAATGGCTGTCTCGAGAGCGCTGAAGGTGCTTTTTCAGACAGCTTTTTGGAGGCTGGGCGGACTCTGAGATCCTTGAGGACAGAGGCTCTACCTTCTGCTGCACAGCACCAACGTGCAGGGGAGCTTGGCGCTGGAACCTGTGGGCTCGGCCTCAGTGCCTCCCCGTGTGTGTAGGACCCTTCCCTGGCTGAGGCACATTCTCCCGTCACTCTCTTACTCCAGGGATGTTCGCTGAGCCTGCAGACCTGGGGCTGCAGTACCAGGTGGTTTCACGTCCTTCTTGGAGCTCTTGGTCCAGTGGAGGAAAGACGTGTAAATAAATACCCATCAAGGGAAGCGGTGTGTAAGCCCGAGGAAGGAGCGGTCAGGGAGTGCTCGGAGGAGGTGGTGTTGCTGTGTGTTTTGAGAAGGGTTAGGGAATTGCTGAGCAGAACAACGCTTGCTGTATTTTTTTCCCAAAATAGCAAACACCCCCCCAGACCCCCACGGAGCCGCCCCAGCTTGCTAGGAGGCAGCCTGAGTTAGGCGTGTTACGCTTTGCTGTGTGTAGCCTGGTGGACGGGGACGGCTGCAGTGCTGTTACTCTGGGAGCTTCCTCCTCTGTGTGGATTCTGTTCCCATTCGCTTTGAGGACACTGCAGCATCTGCTGGGTGCACCTCTCTGAGAACTCTTACAGCGGATACTCAGGGGTTACAAACTGGTCTCTGTTAGTTTTGTTCCCCAACTAGATTTTAGATTCAGAGCGGGGACCACGCCATCAACATTAAGCACAAATGCATCAGTGCATATGGGAAGCATTGAGGGAATGCTAGTTGAGTATTTTTCATACATCATTATTACCTGGCTCTGTAATATGACAGAACGGTTCGGCATTGACTCTTAAGTATAAGCAGTATTTTGTTGTTGTTGTTGTTTTTAAGGATAGCACAAGTTTGTGATCAGCAACATGTCACCAGTTAGGTGTTCATTCATGGTCATTCATTTTTTAATTCATTCCTTCACTTACAGGCTCTACCTTCGAATAGTACTTGTCTTTTCCTGCATTGAGGCTTTTTCTTTCTTTTTTGAATGCTACGTTTTTACTGCATTGGGGATTTTATTCTCATTCACTTACAGGCTCTACCTTCGAATAGTACTTGTCTTTTCCTGCATTGAGGCTTTTTCTTTCTTTTTTGAATGCTACGTTTTTACTGCATTGGGGATTTTATTCTTCAAACTTGATTAATTGTTTCAGTAAATCTCTATCTCTTGGATACTGGCTTAGACCGAATTCTTTTCTGTTCGATACTTTTGAGAGTGGTTTACCGTAAACCGTTTGAGGTATCAGTACGTTTATTAATGACTTTTGAGATTTGGCAGCAACTTAAATTGATAAAAATGGAATGTGCTTTGGGTAGAAAACTGTATCAGACAGACAGTGTTTCACCCTGCAGACCAGGGCAGAGAGGAGGATGCTTCCGACAAGAGAACATAACTTATCAGTAATTTAGATCATCGTGTCAAGTAATACAAGGCCGGGCGGTAGTGATTGTTTCTTTTTAATTCTTACATGGCGCTTATGACGTGGTAGGCACTGTTCTGAAGTGCTGCTTGTGTATTAGCTCATTTAATCTTCCCAGTGACCCCATGAGGTGTCTGTGCTGTTCTTCACATTGTACTGGTGAGGGCACTGGGGCACAGGAAGTGTGTGACTTGTCCATGGGCATGGTTGTGTGCCCACGGACAATCCCTCCGGTACTAAAGATGTTCTGATTTTATATAGTATGCAACTGGAAAGTTGGGAAATATTCAGAAAGAAATTAAAATAGTCATTCTTGGGACGTCCCTGGTGGCGCGGTGGTTAAGAATCCACCTGCCAATACTGGGGACCCGGGTTCGAGCCCTGGTCCGGGAAGATCCCTCATGCCATGGAGCAACTAAGCCCGTGTGCCACAACTACTGAAGCCCGAGTGCCCAGAGCCCGTGCTCTGCAACAAGAGAAGCCACTGTAGTGAGAAGCCCACACACTGCAATGAAGAGTAGCCCCCGCTCGCCGCAACTAGAGAAAAGCCCGTGCACAGCAACAAAGACACAACGCAGCCAAAAATAAATAAAAATAGATAAATAAATAAATAAATTTATAGTAAATAAATAGTCATTCTTTTGACAGTTTAGGACAGTTAGGTGTGTTAAATTGTTTCCATTACAGTATGTATGTGTTTATGATGGTTATTATTTTTTCTTTTCTAAATTGTGGTAAGATATGCATAACTATGATGGTTAGTTTTGAACTCACGTAGAGGGCTTCTAAAACAAACAGCTTCACGTTTTGATAAGCTAAGAGACTTTCAAAGCATTCCTGCTTCCACAGCAAAGTGGTTTCAAATGATAAACTTTGCCTCTGCCAGTGACGCTTGTGAGAATGCCTTTGGAAGAATGTGAGTGTAATTTATTATACATAATGTTATTAACGTATGCTTTCTCTCTGAAGTCTTATTAGAGCAGAATGTGTAAGATACAGTTCAGTTTTGGGATCCTCTGAAGTTGGGTGTTTTGTCGTCACTGTTGTTGTTCTGGATTTCTTCAAAGCTGGGGTTGCAGATTCCTCTGCTTTGAGGGACCAGGCAAAAGACAAGCCATTGAGGGTCAGAGGTGGGCGTGTGGTAAAGGGTCAACTGTGCTTCTGCCCAGTGTGGGTGGAGCTACTTTCCTCCAGCTGTTGGTTGACCAGAGAATATGAGCCGGTGTTGCCAGATCTAACCATTTCCCAGGACCAGTTGAAACTTCATGTTTTTTATATAAGCAACTTCTCAACGTTACTGCTTTGGAGGAAAATTTAAATCAAAACCAACCAATCCCAGAGAGCATGGTGGACTCCACATACAGAGGAGAGTGGGGAACTTGGAAGGGGCCCTGCATGTCTCCATAGACCCTTGCTGTGGCGCTAAACCTCTGCTTTCGCTTGCCTGTTGGTGGTTTGGTTGTACAGTGCATAGCTGCATCCCTGAGAAATCGTATGTAAACTCATTTCATTTCTTTTCTGTCTTTTAAAATAGACTTTTAGCTTATTGTGGAAGATCAGGGAACTTCTGGTGAGTGCTTTGTATAGTCAGTGTATTTCTTTTGTATGTTTGTACTAATGTGTTTAAAATGGGGAACGCTGTTAGCTATCATACACTGCTTGAGTTAAGGAAGTCATTAGTTAGGTATGCTTTGGGTTACTCAGAAATTCTTGTGGCTGTGGTGTTTGCTGTAATGATATTTGACCTGTCACGGGAGCTGTAGCCGCTTGGAAGAGCGTTTGGTCCTTAATAACTGGTGTCTAAATTCTAGGCATGTTGCCTGTAACTTCCAGTTTCAAAAAAAAAAAAATCTATGTCAATCTGTTTCTTTATATCCCAGTGCTATTCCCGCCCCCCACCCCCGTTTTATATTTAATCATTCTCTTTGGCTCACAACAGCAATCCAGTCCAAAGATTTACTTTTTCTATTTCCAACCCCATCATTATTTTTATGTAAAAAGTATGTTTTGAGTTACAGCAATTCATGGGGATCAAGCCTCTGCTCTGTAGGGAGAAGAGAGATGTCATTTACTACAGAGTTTATACAGACAGATGTCCTGCTGCATGCTGTGTTTCCACTGTAATCCAGGGGGTTTATCTGTGTTACACTTAAAGAAAAATGACCATATTTGGCCTGACTCTAAGCCAAGATGATATAGGCCCAAAGTTTTTCTTGGAGGAATGGGAGAGCAAGGGGAAAAGAAACATTTGGAAGAAGTAGTCCTTTTTCCTCGTATTTTATTCATTGGGCATTTAATTCACAGATTATTTAATGCATTACACTTACTCATATAATTCTGGTTCCTTTTGTGTTTTCCTAGCCTCCCCCTCCCACCATTTTTCTTCTTTTGAAACAATTTCAAACTTATAGGAAAGTTGCAAGACTACTAAAAAAGAACTGCTATATATACCTTTAACGATGGACTCCAGGTTTCTCTGGTTTTCCCAATAAAGTCCTTAGAGCAAAAGGATCCAGTTCAGAATCGAGCACCACACCCAGCTGTCACGTCTTTCTAGTCTCCTTCAGTCTCGAAGAGTTCCTTGTTCTTTCCTTGTCTCTCATGACATTGACGTTTTTTTCTTTTTCAATTGTTTATTTACTTATTGTATTTTTTTTTTGGCTGCGTTGGGTCTTCGTTGCTGTGTGCGGACTTTGCTCTAGTTGCAGTGAGCTGGGGCTGCTCTTTGTTGCAGTGTGTGGGCTTCTCATTGCAGTGGCTTCTCGTTGCGGAGCATGGGCTCTAGGCACGGGCTTCAGTAGTTGTGGCACGTGGGCTCAGTAGTTGTGGCTCACGGGCTTAGTTGCTCCATGGCATGTGGGATCTTCCCGGACCAGGGCTTGAACCCACACCCCATGCATTGGCAGGCGGATTCTTAACCACTGTGCCACTAGGAAAGCCCGACATTGACGTTTTTGAAGATTGCAGGCCAGTTGTCATGTAGAACATCCTTCCTTTTCTTAGAGGGTGTTCTCCGTTCTTCCTTCAAAACCCAGCTTCTGTTACCTTCTGTGAGAGGAGGTGGGCTGTTGCCATGAGGAATTGATTGTCTCTCCTCTAGATTCCTACAACACTCCATTGATACCTTTATTCGAGCATTTATGATATTCATTCATTCTTTCAATGAGTACTTTTTGACTTCTGCCAAATGGGTTACATTTAAGAACAAAAGAGATTGGAAAAAAAAATCCCTGCTTCTTTTGAAGCTTACATTTTAGCGAGGGTAACAGACAACTAATAAAGATACAACAGTATTGTAAATTGGTAAGTATTTCAGTTACTGGTTAAAGTGCTAAAGAGGATACAATCAGGAAAGAGTGTACGTGTGGGCATGGGGGGAGTGGTCCTTGATAGGGTGGCCAGGTGATGCTGGAGCAAGACTCCCCAGGAAGTGAGGTGACAGGCCGTGCAGGTACCTGCAGGAGAGCAGTCTGGGCAGAGGGAACCTGCAGGGCACAGAGGCTCCGCCTCAGGTGGCCAGGTGTGAGAGGAAGCAGGTCGGGGACTGGCCGAGGGGAGGGGAGCGTGGTAGGAAAGGGGTCAGAAAGACAAAGCAGCGGGAGATCATTCAGAGCTGTGGCCATGAAGGGGATGAGAAGCACTTGGGGAATTTTGAGCAGAGGAGTGACATGACCTGACCTTTAAAAGGAGCCCTCTGTTTGGAGAGAATAGCAGGTGTGTGGGGATAGGGAGAAGGGTAGAACCAGGGAGAGCAGTTAAGGGGCTGAGATAAGCTCTGGGCATAGTTGTTTGAATCCTGTCGATGTGCCGCAGAGGACCGTGGTTCTCAGACCTTAGGGTACCTAAGACTTGGGTGCGCTGTTTGTGGGCAGCACAGGGTTCCTCACCGGGGATAGAACTCCTTAGGCCTCACCTCTGTTAACCGCAGCCTCAGGTGATTGTCATGTGGGTGCTCCTTGAACCACAGGCTGATAAACAGAGTAGCAAGTGATTTTGGATTGAGTGAATAATTGGGTTTATGGAATATCCTTTAGAGACACTTAGATATGAAGTGTTTCCACTCTGATTCATTTATTTCTTATAAACACATTACTCCAAAAAATTATATGTGGTAGTGTAAGTCTCCTCTTAGGACTTATCTGGTATGTAAAGGTCTAACTAGGTAAGGCTATTTTTTTCTTTGAAGAGAAGATGTGTATTGTATGAAATAAACATAATATTCCAACAAGCTATTTTTCTGCCTCCAAACACAGGGTTTCAGAAGGAATGAATAAATTGTGCTAATAGGATTCATTCAGAAAGAAGCTATTAAATGTATTCAAGAGGAGATTGCATTCAGGGAGTAGTAGGTTGGATGAAGCCATTAAAGTGTGCATGAGTATTTTTGATACAAATGAGGATTTTAGAGCTGGAGTGGACCAGATCTGGCTTGGCATTTTATCGTACCAGAGATCCACGGGACGTGTGTCAGAAGGAGCCCTGGAAACAGGGTTGAGTGCAAAGCCTTAAGGGATTTTTGTTTCCTCTCCTTGGTGAAATAAGTTCAATCTTGTGTGGTTAATCCCAGGTTGAACGTGAAAACAAGTTGTGCCTTGTTTAACTGTAGAATGTCGTGGTCAAGAGCATGGACTTTGGAACCGGACTAGCTCTGAATCCGGCTCTGAACTCTCAGTGTGACTCTGGGCAACTGACAGATCCAGGAGGGAAGTAATAGTACCTGCCTCACAAGCTCATAATGGACATTAACTGTTAGTCCTCACAAGGTACGCAGAATGAAATGGTGTCAGGCAGATCGTATGCATTCAACAATTATTAACATTTTTCCTCCACCCTCTATTATTATTCCTATTATTATATTTCAGTGCTTTCAAATCATATTTTGCCTTCTGGAATACCACAGATTTTCAATCACTGTTGTTTGGGGATGAGTGTAGTTATTGTGTCTAAAAAGATGCTCTTCCACGCCTCTGTATATATGAAGAATTTAAAGTCTTCAATGTAGTGTTTGTCTTTTGTATTTGGGAGGACGCTTTTCTGGATGTAGGTTGCCATCGTTTTTGTAACATTGTTTTTTTTCCCTCTGTGAAAGAGGGATGTTCATACTTGCTTCAGGGACATGTGGTGAGAATGAATGAATGAGTTAATATTTGTGGCTCTACCCCATTAAGTACTAATTAGCATTAGTTACTGCTCTTTTAAAGTCTAAGTACCAACATCAAACTGATTCTCTGAACTAGGGGCATCGAGAGGCCTTTTCCTTATCAACTGTGGGAAATGGTGTTTGATAACACGTCGGCTGTTTCATTACTTCCCACATCTAAAACAACATGAAAAATTACTCCCCATATCTAAAATGCTTATACCTCCCAACAGCAACAACAAAACTTAAATCATGTAACAACTTCTCGTAGAACTCTTAGTACTAAAATATTACTTTATTAAATAAGTTTTGTTTTATGTTGTTTTTGTTTTTTGGTACGCGGGCCTCTCACTGTTGTGGCCTCTCCCTTTGCGGAGCAGAGGCTCCGGACGCGCAGGCTCAGTGACCATGGCTCACGGGCCCAGCCGCTCCGCGGCACGTGGGATCCTCCCGGACCGGGGCATGAACCCGTGTCCCCTGCATCAGCAGGCGGACTCTCAACCACTGCGGCACCAGGGGAGCCCATTAAATAAGTATTAAGTCATTATTTTTTCCTCTGGAAGATCACCATCTTTCATTTTTGACTTTATTTTCTCATTGTCATGCAGCAGTTCTATTTGTACTTAGCAATAACATTCTGAAAATTCCCACAACAGGTCTTTGAAGGCCTAGTGTGGTAGGGGCAGTTGTATTCTGGTTTAAAAAAAAGAAAAAAAAAAGTTTGTATTTCAATTCTGTTACCAGAGGCAAGATTTGGAGTTTCTGCACTTCCGGACCTTTGTCTGTAAAACAGGGATAATGATACCTTTGGAATAACACGTCGAGTACCAGGCACTAATACCAGCGTACGTGGCTGACTGTGGCTAATACTTGCAATGATTTTATTACTTTTTCCAATGTGATTCATTTTTCTAATGTAACTGGAACCAATTAAATAGTTTTTATATAAAGCAAAAGAAGATATCTTCTAGGTCCTAATGTCAGTTGGATTTCTGCCTGACATGGACTTATCTTAAATTGCTAGTTTCCAAACTTACCCTGGGGGGACACCTCTTCTATCAATCGATGACATTAAATCTTTCAAAGGATGTGACTATAGTGTGAACATGGGAATTGTGTGTTTTATTCAAGTAAAGTAATTCAGTGTAATGCAATTTTACATTCCCCGATTTTGTATTAGTGTTGCAGGCCACCAAAAGGTGTAGCTAACCTAGGACACAGGCCTGTATTCACATGTATCCAAAGAGGGCCGTGGACTCAGCAGAGACTCGTTCCTTTGCTCCTCTAAAGGCAATGTTTATTTAACCCCAAAAGTCCTTTGTTCACCTAGTTACAAAGTTAAAATTCAATTCCTTGCGATGTAGGCCTGAAAGGATTAGCTGCAAGAGAGCTTTATAATCTCTGGATATGGCTTTTGAGGAACAAAATAATCTAAACTATAATTTTGAAATGGGACAGAAGATGTTATTATAGGCTTATTCTTAGGATTCTCATCTTTTGATTTGCCTCTGTCATTAAATACGTACTTGTCGGCAGGGAGAGTGTGTAGGGGAACGATTTTTCTCCCACTTTAATAACCTCTGTGGATTTCTTACTTTGAAGTGGTGTGGGACTGTCTTCCCTGGCTTGCAGATGCTTTGATGAAATAGGAACTTGTTAAGTATGTAGCCAGATTCTTTCCACGCAGCTCCCTTACAGGAGGTCTATTTTAAATTAGGTTTGATGTCCAGACTGAAAAGCATTGATTCACCAGTTCTGATAAAAGGTCAAGTAGTTTAACCTCTCACAACATTAAGACTGAGGGAACTAAACTGCTTCCTCTCCACCACGCTCCCCTTTCCCCAAAAAAAGGAAAAAAAAAAAAAGGAAAAATGTAGGAAGAAGTAAAATGTAAAATGGTATTTATCTGATTCTTAAAGTATCAGGGTTTAGTCTCTTTGCAGATCTTCTGTTTCTTATTACAATTTTGTCTCTTTTTTCTTTCTTTTTTCTTTTGGTGGTTTGTTTGTTTTGTCTTTTGTCTCCTTCCTCTTTCTTAATCTAGCAGTTTTACAGTTTTGTTCCATCCGATTTATCGTGCTCCTTTTTCAGACGCAATTTTCCTCTCTCCCACCATTCATTTGGAGCTCCTAAAAGATCAGACCAAGCTTCTCTTTTTCTACGTTCTGTATTTTCTCTTGAGGAATCTTGTCCATGCTCTTGACTGCTGAGTCTCGAATTTTAACTCAGAGCTGACTGACCTCTTGTCTAAGCCTCTCCTACCTGACGTTTCCACTTGAATGTTTTAAAAGGCCTGTCAGACCCAGCAGTACCAAATCAACTCGCATTCTTTCAGAAAAGCTGATTCCTATTTTTTCAAAGCACAGTTCTGATGTTTACCCCTTTTGCTTAAAACTTTCCAGGGAACCCTAAGACATCGCTGGTGGCAATGAAAATGGTGTAGCCACTGTGGAGGACACTTTGGTGGTTCCTCAAAAAGTTAAACATAGAGTTGCCACATGACTCAGCAATTCCACTCCTAGGTATATGCCCCAGAGAACTGAAAACTGATCTTCATATAAAATGTGTCTAGGAATGTTCAATAGCACTGTTATACATAATAGCCAAAAAATGGAAACAATTCAAATGTCCATCAAGTAATGAATGGATAAATAAAATACATACCATGGAATATTAATCTGCTATATAGAGAAATGTACTGATGCATGCTACAACGTGGATGAACCTTGAAAGCATCTTTCTTGTGAAAGAAGCAAGACGCTAAAGACCACATGTTGTATGATGCCATTTTTTTTTTTAAAGAAGATGTTGGGGGTAGGAGTTTATTAATTAATTTATTTATTTTTGCTGTGTTGGGTCTTCATTTCTGGCGAGGGCTTTCTCTAGTTGTGGCAAGCGGGGGCCACTCTTCATCACGGTGCGCGGGCCTCTCACTATCGCGGCCTCTCTTGTTGCGGAGCACAGGCTCCAGATGCGCAGGCTCACTAGTTGTGACTCACGGGCCTAGTTGCTCCGTGGCATGTGGGGTCCTCCCAGACCAGGGCTCGAACCCGTGTCCCCTGCATTAGCAGGCAGATTCTCAACCAGTGCGCCACCAGGGAAGCCCCTGTATGATGCCATTTATATGAAATGTCCAGAAGAGGCAAATCCACAGCGACAGAAAGGAGATTAATGGTTGCCACGGCTGGGGAGAGAAGGGAACAGGATTTCCTTTTCCAATATGAAAATGTTCTGGAATTGGATAGCAGTAGTTGTTGCACTATATTTTGAAGATACTGAAAATCACTGAATCACACACTTTAAAGTGGTTTAAAATGGTGATTATATGAGTTCCCCAGGGCTGCTGTAACAAAGTACCACAACCTGGGTGATGTAAAAAGCAGGCATCTATTGTCTCACAGTTCTGGAGGCCACACGTCTGAGATCCAGGTGGGCAGTTTCCTCTGCCTCTCCCCCGTCTTCTGGTGTTTGCTGGCAGTCCTTGGCATTCCTTGGCTCCTAGACCCATCACGCCAATCCCTGCGTTCATCTTCACGTGACATTCTCCCTGTGTGCTTGTCTGGGTCCAAATGTTCCCTTTTTATAAGGACACGGTCCTATTGAATTAGGACTTACCTTAAGTACCTCATCTTAACTACTTATATCTACTGTGACCCTATTTCCAAATAAGGTCACATTTTGAAGTACTGGTTTTGACTTCGTATGCATTTTGGGGAGACATAATTCAGCCATAAAAGTGACTTTTATGTTATGTGAATTTTGCCTCAATTATAAAAAACCAGAAACCTAACCCTTCAGGAACTTGTAACGGCTGACGAGTAAGAGACCAGAGCCCTGAACACCGTCTGGCCCCTGCCTAGCTCGCCAGCCTTTTGCTCTCTTCTTCCTCTGTGCTCTGGCCAGCTGGCTTTTTTCCTGTGCCAGCCATGTTTCCTCTGACCGCAGGGCCTGTGCTACAACCTACTTTTATTCCTTTTGGACCATCCCCTCCCCTTCTGTTTGTTGGAAGCCTTTTCACCCTTCAGCTCTCAGCTCCAGTGTTACTTTCATCGAGAGTGCTTGTATGACTTGCCAGGATAAGGCAGGCTCTTTTATTATAGACACTACCTTTGATTGGATTGTCTACCGCTGGGTAGCAAAGCACTCCAAAACTTCCTGGTGTTAAACAACCATTCTGTTATGCTCTTGGATTCTGTGGGCCAGGAACTCGGACACACTGAAGAGGGCTTGTTTCTCCTCTGGGAAGACATGCCTCAGCTGGGAAGATTCGAACAGCTGGGGGCTGCAATAATCTGGGCGCATCTCCGCTCGTGTGTCTGGGGCCTGGAATGGGGCGACTCAAAGACCAGGCTCGGCTGGGACAGTTAACCGGAGCTCCTACCCAGGGTTCCTTCATGTGGCTTAGACCTCCTCCCAGCAGGGTGTCCTCGGGATGGTCAGACCGCTTGCAGGGCAGTTCAGGGCTCCAAGACTGAGCGTTGAATAAAAAGGAGCAAGAAGCCACATGACTTTTGTGACCTTGCTTTGGAAGTTCCATAGCATCATCTCCACCCTACTCTAACGACTGAAGCTGTCAGGGCCTACCCAGGTTCACGAGGAGGGGACACAGACCTCCCCTCTCAGTGGGGGGAGTGTCGGAATCTGCAGCTGTGTGTAAAGGCTGGCACGGTACTCACCGATCTGTGTTCCTTCGCAGTGCTCCTTTGTAAATCACTCACTCCTTTGTGTTCTTGTTTGGTTAATTTCTGCCTTTCCAACTAGGCAATAAGCTTATTTCATTCCCCATAATATTCCCAGCCTCTAACACTGCAGACAGCACAGAACAGGTGCTTGGTAAGACTCTGTGGAATGAAAGTCAACTGTGAAGAATTAGGAAAGGTAGAGAGCAAGGAAAGACATTGGCTTAGATCGGAAACATCACAAGCACATGAGGCTGATCACCAGTAAGTATGCCCAAAGGCCTGTAGCTTTATTGTTCCATCCTTCTGATCTGAGTTGTTCAGCAGTAGATCTGTGGCTGCCTTGTGACTATCGATATTGTCTGAGAGCTGCTACCCAGGAGAAAGTCATATTGACGCCTGCAGTAAAACATAGCAACAGATGTATAAGTGAAGCCAAATGTTTGTCGAATGAATCCCCCCAGAGAGAATAAAGAGAATTAAAAATTTAAGGTTTAAATAGGCTAATATTAATAGGATTTGTGTGTGTGTTCATGGATTTCTGTGCTCATTAGGGGAAGAAGGGAAGGTTAGTAAGGGATACGGTTTCCTATTTTTTATTTTTAACCGACTGCCTATCAGAGCCGTATGGGGCCGATCATGTTTATTTAACATTCTCTGCAGAATTTAGAATGAGTCTCCCTCGCATCTCCTTGACTTCTCATTTCTTTTAAAAATTTCAAGCCTGAGACACATGCCCATATAACTTTGCCAGGCACACAGTTCACTCGTCCCCCCAGCTCCTGCACAGCTGCTTGACATCTGTGCTACAGACTTGGTAGAAGAGTGCCAATTTCCCTTCCTTGCCTATAAAAATTTTCAGGGCAGTCATTTACACAGGACCTCTTAAAATGCAGAGGGATGTGGTTCAATAAATTAAAATGCAGTTTTAGTTTTTGCTCCTACACACCAAAGACCCCAAGCCCGAGTGGAGGAAAGTTAAGAACACCAGCTTTGGAGTCACAAGGAACTAGGTTTGAACCTTGACCCTGCTGCTTTTTATGGATGTGACCTTTGGCAAGTTAGTTACCCTCCATATGCCTCCTTCACTTAAAAAATGCGGGCGATGATAATAGAGCTGTTAGAAAAATTCAGTGAGATCATACATAAAAAGATCCTAGTGCAATCTGGCACGTAGTGAATGCTCAGTGTTATTATGACTATTGTTATACAAATGTAACTGCTTGACGTTTACTTGGAATTTAAATGTAATACGGTTGGAGTGGCTTTCAAAGAATGCTCAGTCTCATTCTGGTTTTGCTCTTCCTCGGAAAGTTAAGTTTTTGCTGTTTTAGGTCTGGGATATTAGTGTTTTATTAGTGTGATCGTTCGTACCTTGCCTTTAATACTTGTGACTTTTGCTTTGAAAAGTGACAAGGAAAAATAAATGTAACTTGAAATGGAGACATGGTTCAAATTCTAGGACTTAGCAAATTGACTGTGTTTTTCTAGCATCTACTGTGGTTAATGCTGCCAGACAGAGTACATGAAGGTGTTTGTTTCAGGATGTCTGATGTAAAACTGGTGGTTCCCTTGTTTCTGGACAAGGTCAGCGTGGGTGGTGTCCTCTCCAAGGTCGCCTGTGAGAGGTCCACACCCTCGGTTCAGAAGGCTCTCGCTAATTCCCACTTGCGTAACCAGGGACGGTGGGTGGGAGATGCCGTGGTGTGTTTTGAAGTGAAGTTGGAGGAGGGAGGGTTTTGTAACAGATGGTTTCTTGGATATCTGGGGCCTCTCCAGCTCTAAGCTTTGAAAACGATGGGCTAGACCCCGAACAGGCACAGATACAGTCCCGATTGCCAGAACAGCAAGTGAGGGCCTAGGGTGATGTCTTCGGGCAGCTGCTGCCGCTAAGCTGGTGGGCTGGCCCGGCAGCACTGGCCTCCTGAGGTTTGGTGAGGTCATGGTATGTGGTGTGATAACAGCGATGAGGTGGGAAACACAGCCTGGAACCTGAGAAGGTCATAACCGCTTGGGAGCTGTTGGCCTGTTTCGGAAGGAGTGTCAGCTACTGGGCCTTATGGGACTTGGGCCACCTTTGGCACAGATGGAAATGTGTGAATATGGGAGCCAAAGATATATGTGTCCTGCACCAATCAGCCCAGTGTTCTGGCTTGTGCGGAACAGTAAGCGGTGCTTTGTGGGAGGGCTTGGCTGTCCTCTTTGACATTAGCCTCCAGAGACTCGGAGCTTATCCCAGACTCTGCTAGCATCCTCTGATACCTTTTTGGAATGATTAGATCATTCTTGGCTGGGTTCTAGTATTTGGCCTGCCTTTCACTGGCTGGGTGGCCTTGGGAAAATTACTTAATCTTTCTGTGCCTAACTTTATCTATAAAATGAAGAGGCCAGACTAGATGAAGTCATAGGTATGAGATGACCTTTAATGCCCAACTCTGATTAAATCATTTTATGTATCCATATGTTTTGGTATTTGCTTCTTTGAATAGTGGGCTCCACAAATTTACTTTGGTACAAAGTGAAACATACACCTTTTCTTTTGCTCTTTAATTCTTCCTTAAAGATTCAGGTGGTCCTTCCCCATATCTAGTATTCAAGAGTTTGGAAATTAGAGTCTGTATCATTACCTTTTTTTTTTTTTTTTTTTTACATCTTTATTGGAGTATAATTGCTTTCCAATGGTGTGTTAGTTTCTGCTTTATAACAGAGTGAATCAGTTATTCATATACATATGTTCCCATATCTCTTCCCTCCCTCCCACCCTCCGTATCCCACCCCTCCAGGCGGTCACAAAGCACCGAGCTGATCTCCCTGTGCTATGCGGCTGCTTCCCACTAGCTATCTGCCTTACATTTGGTAGTGTATATATGTCCACGCCTCAGATTTTATCTCTTTCTGCAGCCTGGAAATGATCTCTTCCCATTTGTTGTTGGGACAATACTGATCAAAATTGCCATTGGGGAAGTAAAGTATAGAAAGCATGGTATAGAATTATAGAGGTGTCTTATGGCAATGGCAGTAGAGGCCATCTGACCAACCCTATCATGTTGAGAGAGGACTGAGGCCCTGAAAGTTTTCACCGCCTGTCTGAGAGAGTGCATCTGGACCCCATGAGGACCGAGGCAGTACTTGGTTCATCTCGACATCCCCAGTGTCTCTTGAGCATCACATCCAGCTAATTTCTTTATCAGTGCTTGTCAGAGTGACCTTAGGTAAAGATGCTTCACAATATAAATTCTTCCCTGACCCATTAGGTTCTGAAATGTCAAGTCACCCATGTTTCAAAGAATTATCTCAAGGTAGAGCCAATTCCAGGAGCCTTGGGTTTCCTCTTCCATATGGTCTATGTAAACGTGGGCTGCTTCTCAGGAGCTGGGCTCAGGCCCTGGAAGTGCTCTTCATGAGAGGTCACTTCTTACCTCTTCCTCCTCCACAATTCCTTTTTTTCTCTGGGGTTTTAATTTGTAAGAGGAAAGCAGAGGTACAGTTCTGAGGAGTGATGCAGATTCTATGGAATGCGAGAGAAGCAAGAGCTAAGTGGGTTGGGTTAATATGGAACTAAGAAACCATTGTGAGGGAAAAGTGCAACCAGAAGGGCCTTGCAAATCTACCTAGTGTTTGGATCAAGTTCTTGTGCAGGGCTCTGGGAAATGGGAAACATTCTCTAGAGATTGCATGCGCATTGTCTAGAGTTCCAAGGTCTTTGTCTTGCTTTTTTTGGATTCTCATTGTTTTACTTCTTACCTTGCTGCAGCCGTCAAATGCCCTGCGTGACATTTCCTAGGACTCTGCTGCCAGCCAGATTTGGTCATTCCTGCTTTAATTCCACCCCTTCTCCCTAACTGAAATAGACACACTTACCTTATTTTCTTCATTCTAAGACATTAACTGTATTAAAAAAAAAATAAACATGTCTGAAATTCCGGTGAGTCTAAGAATCAATGTGTATATTTAACGTAGTGTTTTTCTTTTCCTTAGAAACACTGTTAGGAAATCTCTGCCTCTGAGAATCCGGAAATAGCAAGAGTTACACACTGGACTTTCTTAGTGAAGAGAGAAGCTGGGGGATTGAGAGCAAAATGATTAGAAGGAAAGGGCAAGAAAACCATAAAGGTGGGGATGATCTGCTAAGTGAAATGGAAAAACACCGTGTTCTGTTTGCCCCCTGAGGGTTTCCAGCTTGTGTAAATTTTGCAAAGGGGGCAGGCTCTCGAGGGTTTTCAGAAAAGCTGTGGCATTAGGCTCTCTTGGTCCCAAGGCACCTGGGTTATCATACAGGTTACCTGTGGCAAGGGAGGTGGGACTCTCAGGACTGTCTAAGGGTATAAACCGTGTTATAGTACTGGGCTGACAGGTTGTTTTAGACCCAAGGCAGCATTGGGGATGTCATCAGCAGGGGTTTGTGACTAACGTTTCCCCCTTGAAACCTGCTGGGATGACTTATGGTGCGTCTCGTTAATTACCAGCATCTCCGTGTAAGGAGAACTTTGACTTAAATGCGTTGTCCTCCGTTGCTGGCCATGGGGGCCTCAGCGTGTGTGTGTGTGTGTGTGTGTGTGTGTTTGTGTGTGTGTGTGGCGGGGGGGGGTCAGGGAGGATGGTGGTGGTGGTTGGCTGCAAGGCCATTCAGCTGGGGCTTCACATTCGTGAAGGACCTCAAATTTATCCCTTTAGCGTTACCTCCACAGGAACTTATACATTCAGTCACAGAGACAAACCGGCATTCATCATCCAAATTTAAATTTGCTTCTCATTAATAGTCGTTTTGCCTGTAGTGCCCTATGAATTAATGTGTTTTATAAATCCCGTAACTGTCTTATGAAGAGCATAATTAGTCAGAAGTGTTTGGGTGTTAGAAATGTTAATTTATTCAATGTAGGCATTAAAATGTCTTGTCATCTCTTTATTTTTAAAGTAACTGGGAGCGTTAACAGTTGAGCCTCGCTCCATCCTCTTGACTCTGAAAGGCCCTGCTGAACTGTCTTCACATTGGCTGTCCTGGGTCACACGCTCACTTCTGGTCCAATCAGCTGGGAGCAGGGCCGTCACCTGATACAGAAAACTTTGCCTCCTGGGTACATGGACCAGCCTGGGACCTTTTGCCTCAGAAAGTGCTGTGGGTATGGCAGGCTCATGACTGAACTGAAGATGAGGAACCTGGGAGTCTGACTTATAAGACTGAAGAATAAGGCCCTCAGCAGAACTCTGATTTAGGCAGGAGATTCCTAAAGTTTTAGGCAGTTCAGCTCATTTCTCTGCATCTCCTCTTGTAAACTACAGATGAATGACACCAAATGACTTCTGGAAACTGAAGACTGTAAAACTCATTTGTGCTTTGAGATATCAAGCCACTGCTAAAATACTTTCTTAAAAATGAAGTAATTGTTCAGGCAGTTGGCAGTTGCTTTGGTAAAATTTCAGAGTGAATGGCTCTATGAGAAAAACAGTTCCAGAAATAAAAAGGGGATAAAGAGATGCAAGGGGCCATTTAGTCAGCTAGATGAAGGCTGGAAGTGATAATTTGTTGTGCTTAGGGAGGGATAAAATTGTTAAGCAGAGACTTCCCTGGTGGTGCAGTGGTTAAGAATCTGCCTGCCAATGCAGGGGACACGGGTTCGATCCCTGGTCCGGGAAGATCCCACATGCTGCGGAGCAACTGAGCCCATGTGCCACAACTACTGAGCCTGTGCTCTAGAGCCCGCAAGCCACAACTAGTGAGCCCGTGAACCACGACTGCTGAGGCCCGTGCACCTAGAGCCCATGCTCCGCGACAAAGAGAGACCCGCACACCGCCGCAAAGAATAGCCCCCGCTCAACGCAACTAGAGAAAGCCCGCATGCAGCAACAAAGACCCAGCACAGCCAAAAATAAATAAATAAATTTATATTAAAAAAAAATTGGAAAGCACTGTAAAAATGCAGCTTACGTCATTGTTGGAGGGAACTCTGAAATGACAACCTGGTATTTAGTAGTAATAATGACCATGCATTTTAAATTCCTAAGTCTGCCTCCCCACCCCCATTTCTCTTTATCAACCGGTAATGATTTATGTTGTAACGGTCACCACGAGATACTGTAGGCAGGGCTGGACTGCATCAGTCACCATTTTTGTTGTTGTTACACCAAAGCTTTGATGTCTATAGTAGGGACTAGAACTAGAAAAGTTTATGGGGAAAAATTGGCATGTTAACAGACGTTGAGGTAAGCAGTCTGAGACCTTGTTGCATTACGAAGGAAGGGGTTTTGGACCTTGGTGTTTTGCAGAGACACATTTGCATGATTAGGGAGTGCAGGATTATTTATGGGCAAAATGGTTGTAAGAACTAAATTAGCCAGTAGATGTGGATTCTTGTTCATTCACAAAATAGGTTTTCAGTGTGCTTGCGGAAACTGTAATATCCTGGGTAGGTTTTATTACAGTCATTTGTGGTGTAGTCAACATGTCTGGAAATAGTCTAAGAGAGTAGAGCATAGACACCACTTGTGTAAGCCTGCTGCTTTCAGGACACATTGTGCTTATCAGAAATTGTTGCATTACTGTAAATTTTTCTTCCGACTTCTTTCAAATAGCGCAATTGACTTGGTATTTCAGTGTCCTATTTTGCCAGGAAAATGGCAGGTTAGTACTCCTCTCGCTCAGTAGGGCATTGTGCATCTCAGTCACCTGTGGAACTTAAAAAGGGGCTCAGCCCTGAGCTGTTTGACTTAAATCTCTAGGGCTGGGCCCATCACCGTCCTCATTCTCAGGTCTCTTGCAGCCTCCGTTCCTTCAGTGAATACATACTTGGTGACTGTCACTGAGCTGGGTATAAAACGATAAGCAAAACCAAAATGATTCTTGGCTTATTGTGTTTACGTCTCTAAGGGAGCAGGGAATAAATACTGCAGGAAACAAATTTATACATTGCAGTGGAGAGAGAAACAAAGCGCGGGGGCGATGAAAGAGAATGACAGGAAAAGCAGTTTAGGTGGGAGGGAAGGCCTCTCTGAGGAAGTGATGCTGGCAGCTGATCCGGGCATCCAGAGGATTAGCCCTTTGAGGGGAGGGGTACCGTGCTGGAAGGCCCTGAAGTGGGAGGAGGCTCAGGGAGGTAGGAGGGCCGAGATGGGGGCCTTGCGGAGGGAGAGGGGGCAGTGAGAGAGGACTGTGTTTCTGGGAGAGATGGCTGCGCCGTGCCTATTCTACATTCACCATTTAGGTCCGTTAAGCAAAACTCTAGGTGTCTGTTGGCTTTGTTTTGGGAGTCGTAAATGGATTTCACTTGAAGAACATTACAAGAACTGAAAGATTAGTTTAAGCAAAAGAATTTAATTGAAGGACGCATCATTGTTCTTGCAGATACTTTGATGCTTGGCCATTGTCTTGTAGCCTTTTCATTCAGTGTTCACTCTGCTTGGAGTACTGGACAGTAAGCCTTCACCTCCAACCTGTCTTTTTGTAATGCTTGCAGCTTTCCTTTTCCCCCCCCCAGCACACGGAAGGGAGATGGGAAAAAGTGTTCACTTTATTCCATTTCAAAGAAGCTATTCTTCTTTGAAATGGAGTATACCTCAGTTTCCCATGAAGGAATTCTGGCAGATTTAGTGACAGGTAGTGGATTCCCTCCAGAATTGGGATCCCCAGGAAACATGAGGTACAACTACCTTTATTAACGATGCCATACACACTTTAAATTTGCGACAGGGCCCTGTGTACAGCTGTAGGGTGTTTCTTGGCGAAAGGGCCCCATGGCTGAACCCACTGAAACGTAGCCCACTCTCCAACCCAAGGCCGTGGAGGTGGGTCAGCCTGGAGGAAGGGGTTGCCTTTTTCTGTTTGTCACGTAAGCAACCGAGCAAGCCAAGCCTATTTCTAAAATGCCCCAGAGGGGCCATAAGGGCTGGCAGTGGTCCTGACTGGGAGAAACCTCAGGACCCCGCCTTCCTTCCCAGGAATGCCCTGCCCTGACCTGGTGAGAGGGGCCTAGAACCATGTTTAGTCCTCGTTACACCACACAGGGCCACCTCACTTTTCTCTCCTGGTGTGTCACTAGTTTTAATGGACCTAATTGTGCAGTCAGTGCATACAAATCATATCTGTAAGTATTCAGTATATTTTAAAATACGTTCATCACCATGCTGAACTCCCATTTTTAGCTGGTCCAAAATTGTAGTACTGTAGTATGACTCAAACCTAATTGCCTTTGGGGCAGTACTTTCCACAAGTGTGTCGTGCCTGGATTACAGTTATATCATCTTCATTCAGAGGCCGCCTCATATAACTTTCCAAAGCATTTATACTTTAGTATTGCATTTGATTCTTCTCATTAGTAAGATTGAGCAGGTGGTTTTGTCCCCTTCTTTATAAAGGAGGAAACTGTGGAAGGGGGGGAGGTTTAAGAGGCTTGCCCCGAACAAATTAAAGGTTGGAGTTAGGGCTAGAAGATGGGTTCTCTTCTTCCTTCTGGAATTAATCATGATGTGGTTTAATATCTTTTGGTGACAAGGGTACCTCCAAGTACAGTGGTCCTCAGATCATAGTACAGAGGTGAGTAGTAAGGGCTGGGGGGCTGGCTCTGCCCTTCTTCCACTCCTGGCACAGATAGCTCCACTTGCTACCGTGTCTCAGCCAGTGGTGCAACTGGCTGTGTCTTTAAGAAAGTGACCCCGAAGGTGACATATCACTTTAAGTCATATCACATCACTTAGTCACAGGAGCTACCCAGCTTCAAGGGAGCCAGGGAAATGTAGTCTTTACCAGGGGGGCCACGAGCCTGGTTAACAGTAGGGGGGCTTATTACCAAAAGGAGCAAGAGGAGGATGCTGGGAGACCGTCTCCCACATTAGTCCTCATCCCCTTTTTTTATTCTTATTTTTTTAAATTAATTTTTATGGAGTACAGTTGATTTACAATGTTGTGTTAGTTTCTGTACAGCAAAGTGAATCGGTTATACACATACATATATCCACTCTTTCTTAGATTCTATTCCCAAATAGGTCATTACAGAGTATTGGTAGAGTTCCCTGTGCTATACAGTAGGTTCTTATTAGTTATCTATTTTACATATAGTAGTGTGTATATGTCAATCCCTCATCCCTTTTTTTAAATTGAAGTATAGTTGCTTTATAATATTGTGTTAGTTTCAGGTGTACAGCATAGTGATTCACTATTTTTGTAGATTATATTCCATTAGAAGTTATTACAAGATAATGGGTATAGTTCCCTGCACCATACAGTGTATCCTTGTTACTTATCTATTTTATATACAGTAGTTTATATCTGTTAATCCCATACCCCTAATTTGTCCCTCCCCCTTCCTCTCTCCTCTTTGGTAACGACAAGTTGGTTTTCTGTGTCTGTGAGCCTGTTTCTTTTTTGCATATACATTCGTATTATTTTTTGGATTCCACATATGATATATAGTATTTGTCTCTCTCAGTCTGACTTATTTCACTAAGCATAATATTCTCTCTGGGTCCATCCACATTGCTGCAAATGGCATTATTTCAATCGTTCTTATGGCTGAGTAATATTCCATTGTGTGCATATGTGTATGTATATATGTATGTGTGTATATGGATACACACACACACACACACACACACACACATACGTATGTATGTGTTTTCTTTTTTTTCTGGATATATGCCCAGGAGTGGAATTGCTGGGTCATATGGTAGTTCTATTTTTAGTTTTTTAGGGAACCCCTCCATACTGTTCTCATAGTGGCTGTATCAATTTACATTCCCACCAACAGTGTAGGAGGGTTCCTTTTTCTCCACACCCTCTCCAGCATTTGTTACTTGTAGTCTTTTTTTTTTTTTAAGCTTTTTTTGGATGTGGACCATTTTTAAAGTCCTATTGAATTTGATACAATATTGCTTCTGTTTTTTTATGTTTTGGTTTTTTGGCCGCGAGGCGTATGGATATTAGCTTCCCGAGCAGGGATCAAACCCACACCCCCTGCATTGGAAGACGAAGTTTTAACCACTGGACCACCAGGGAAGTCCCCCACTTGTAGACTTACGGATGATGGCCATTCTGACAGATGTGAGGTGATACCTGATTGTGGTTCTGATTTGCATTTCTCTAATAATTAGCGACGTTGAGCATCTCTTCTTTTTTAATTTTTAACATCTTTATTGGAGTATAATTGCTTTACAGTGGTGTGTTAGTTTCTGCAGTATAACAAAGTGAAACAACTATACATATACATATATCCCCATACCCCCTCCCTCTTGCATCTCCCTCCCTCCCACACTCCCTATCCCACCCCTCTAGGTGGTCACAAAGCACCAAGCTGATCTCCCTGTGCCATGCAGCTGCTTCCCACTAGCTATCTATTTTACATTTGATAGTGTATATATGTCAGTGCTACTCTCTCACTTCGTCCCAGCTTACCCTTCCCCCTTCCTGTGTCCTCAAGTCCATTCTCTAGTAGGTCTGCGTCTTTATTCCCGTCCTGCCCCTAGGTTCTTCATGACCTTTTTTTTTTTGTAGATCCTATATATATGTGTTAGCATAACAGTATTTGTTTTTCTCTTTCTGACTTACTTCACTGTATGACAGACTCTAGGTCCATCCACCTCACTACAGATAACTCAATTTCGTTTCTTTTTATGGCTGAGTAATATTCCATTGTATATATGTGCCACATCTTCTTTATCCATTCATCTGTCCATGGACACTTAGGTTGCTTCCATATCCTGGCTGTTGTAAATAGTGCTGCAGTGAACATTGTGGTACATGACTTTTTTTGAATTATGGTTTTCTCAGGGTATATGCCCAGTAGTGGGATTGCTGGGTCATATGGTAGTTCTATTTGTAGTTTTTTAAGGAAACTCCATACTGTTCTCCATAGTGGCTGTATCAATTTACATTCCCACCAACAGTGCAAGAGGGTTCCCTTTTCTCCACACCCTCTGCAGCATTTATTGTTGGTAGATTTTTTGATGATGGCCATTCTGACTGCTGTGAGATGATACCTCATTGTAGTTTTGATTTGCATTTCTCTAATGATTAATGATAATGAGCATTCTTTCATGTGTTTGTTGGCAGTCTGTATATCTTCTTTGGAGAAATGTCTGTTTAGGTCTTCTGCCCATTTTTGGATTGGGTTGTTTGTGTTTTTGATGTTGAGCTGCATGAGCTGCTTGTAACTTTTGGAGATGAATCCTTTGTCAGTTGCTTCACTCGCAAATATTTTCTCCCATTCTGAGGGTTGTCTTTTTCGTCTTGTTTATGGTTTCCTTTGCTGTGCAAAAGCTTTTAAGTTTTATTAGGTTCCATTTGTTTGTTTTTATTTCCATTTCTCTAGGAGGTGGGTCAAAAAGGATCTTGCTGTGATTTATGTCATAGAGTGTTCTGCCTATGTTTTCCTCTAAGAGTTTTATAGTGTCTGGCCTTATATTTAGGTCTTTAATCCATTTTGAGATTATTTTTGTGTATGGTGTTAGGGAGTGTTCTGATTTCATTCTTTTACATATAGCTGTTCAGTTTTCCCAGCACCACTTATTGAAGAGGCTGTCTTTCTCCATTGTACATTCTTGCCTCCTTTATCAAAAATAAGATGACCATATGTGCGTGGGTTTCTCTCTGGGCTTTCTATCCTGTTCCATTGATCTATATTTCTGTTTTTGTGCCAGTACCATACCGTCTTGATTACTGTAGCTTTGTCGTATAGTCAGAAGTCAGGGAATCTGATTCCTCCAGCTCCATTTTTCGTTCTCAAGATTGCTTTGGTTATTTGGGTTCTTTTGTGTTTCATACAAATTGTGAAATTTTTGGTTCTAGTTCTGTAAAAAACGCCAGTGGTGGTTTGATAGGGATTGCATTGGATCTGTAGATTGCTTTGGGTAGTATAGTCATTTTCACAATGTTGATTCTTCCAATCCAGGAACCATGGTATATCTCTCCATCTATTTGTATCATCTTTAATTTCTTTCATCAGTGTCTTATAGTTTTGAGCATCTTTTCATGTGCACGTTAGTCATCTGTATGTCTTCTTTGGAAAAATGTCTATTTAAGTCCTCATCCCTTCTTGATGTAACATGAGGGTGAGTGAGAGACACTAGGTGAGTGGTTTGCTAATAAAGATATATAATGAAAGGCTTCAACAGAACATTTTATGATGGTTGTACTGTAGCTGAAAATTAAGCAGACTGCTTTTTTTTTTTTTGCGGTACGCGGGCATCTCACCGCTGTGGCCTCTCCCGCTGCGGAGCACAGGCTCCGGACGCGCAGGCTCAGCGGCCATGGCTCACGGGCCCAGCCGCTCCGCGGCATGCGGGATCCTCCCGGACCGGGGCACGAACCCATGTCCCCTGCATCGGCAGGCAGACCCCCAACCACTGCACCACCAGGGAAGCCCAGCAGGCTGCTTTTTATACATATACTTGAATGTGTTTCTTGGGGTCCAGTTCATTCACTCAACAAATACATGTTGAGTATTGACTCTTCCTGAAAGGTCCAGTGATTGATGGTACCTGTAAGATAGCCTGGAACAGCCCTGCTCAGGACTCACGACAAAGGTCCTGCTTTGGCAGCTAATTTTGAACCTTAGACAGGAAGGAAGGAGGTTGGCTTACCTGTCATCGAGTTTTAAAAGAAAGATTTTTGCTACTGATAGCAACTGAGTGGAGCTTGAGAAGGAGGGAGGGCTGTGTCGGCCTGGGGCGTTTCCTGTACCACAGCTGGGCTAATGACTGCAAATTCTTTTAGCTTGTTTGTGTTGAATGAGGGGCCCTCCTGCTTGTTCCGTGAAGGCCGGGTGCTCACAAAGCCACAGAGATCAGATAGTTAGCCTCTGACTTACTGCATGCTCTTTTTCTGCTCAGAACCCTTCAGCTGGAACTGGCTGTCATGCTCACTTTCCCTCCGTCTTGGCTCTGATTCCCCTGGTCTGTCCCAGGCCTGTGTTTTGGCGGGCAGGGGGGCTTCCTGCTTCGTTAAGGTAGGGGACAAATTCCACCTTGACCTTCAGGGAGGGGGGGAGGGTTTGGGGCATCAGGCATGCTCTGAACTGAGAGGTTAGTAATGGTGAACAGCTGCTGGAAGTGTTGTCCTTTAACACACCCGTGAGTGAAAGGGACATCTGCAGCCAGAACCCCAGAGGGTGGAGACTAGGTTGGGGGCCATGTTCTTGTCCCCTGTGCTACATGGGCTGCTGTCTGTCCCCAGGATTGCTCAGAGAACAGATGCCCTGCAAACACGTGGCGTTGTGTCAAGTTGGTGATTGTTACTGGGAGGACCAGCAAAAAGGGACACACAGGACAGTCTGATTTTTCCCTCTAGCATTCCAGGCACCACCTCTGCTTTTGCCCTGAAGCTCCTTCCTGCCCCCCATTTCCCTTAGCAAAAGGGCTGGGTTGGGTGTTTCTCTACTCTGGCCTCCACAGTGGAGTAACACAGGAGCTTTAAAATATCCAATGTCCAGCTCCCACCTCACAATTCTGAGTAAATTAGTTACAGATGAGGCTTGGGCAACAATATTTCTTAAAAAAAAAAAAAGTTCTTTTTAGTTGAATTTAATATTATGATGGGGATTGAAAATTCTGGTCTAGGTGAACTGTTTAGTGTTGGTGGTTTTTTTCCTTTCTTTGTCTCCCTCCCTCCCTTTCTTTTTGCATCCATTTGTTTTCCTACCCTCAAGACCATTGTGATTTACTAGTCTACCCTAACATGCTATATAAAACCCTCTAAATTTAAGTCTTACACAAGGGAGTGATGTAAGCTTTGATTTATGGTAAGAGATACCTTGCTCAATAAAAAGAAATAAGTACCATTTATTGATAACTGCAAGTGTATCTGAGGGAACAACAGGAAAGATTTTAAGGCAGTGACGGGGGAAAGAAGAAACAAACAGCTGTCTTTGAGGGCAAGTACTAAGGTTTCGGACTTAGTGGAAAAAGTCCTCAAAAAATTCAAATCATTGGTGAATTTTATCAAACGTTTAAAGAAGAATTAACCCCAGTCCTTCTTAAGCTCTTCCAAAAAATTCTAAACTCATTTTATGAGGCCACTGTTATCCTGATACCAAAACCACAAAAGGACACTACCAGAAAAGAAAACTATAGGCCAATATATTTTTATGAATATGCAGTGGAATATTATTCAGCTATAAAAAAATGAGGAAACCCTTCCATTGGCAACAACATGGATGGACTGTGAAGGCATTAAGCAAAGTGAAATAAATCGTACAGAGAAAGACAAATACTATGTGATCTCATTATATGTGGAATCTTAAAAAAAAAAAACCCCAAACTTAGAGAAAAAGGATCAGACTTGTGGTTACCAGTGGCTGGGAGGGAAACTGGAGGAGAGTGGTCAAAAGGCACAAATTTCCAGTTATAAGACAATTAGGTACTAGGGATGTAACGTACCACTTGATGACCAGAGCTAACACTGCTGTATATATATAGGAAAGTTGTTGAGAGTGTAAATGCTATGAGTTCTCGTCACAAGGAGACATTTTTGTCCTTTTTTTTTCTTTTTATTGTATCTATGTATGAGAAGTTGGATGTTAGTTGAACCTATTGTGGTAATCGTTGACGTATGTAAATCAAACCATCATGCTGTAGGTCTTAAACGTATACGGTGGTGTAGGTCCATTATTTCTCAAAACTGGAAAATAAATGATTCAAATCAGGGAGAAATACTCAGGGGAGAGACTGAGGGAAGCACTGTGTGAATTTTTTTGTGGTTAAAAATAAGACGCTGCATATGTCTAATCCGTTTCTTCCACAACAGCGGTAAAGTGTTAGAATGCGTCTCTTCAGGAAAAGAAAATCTGTATCACTTAATGGTAAAGATGGTGAAAATCATTAGAGCTCCTGGTGGTGTCAGGAGACCGGGGCTTCATTCTGCCACTGTCACCCACCAGTGTTGGGACTCTGGTCTCTCACAGAGGACTGGTCCTCTTGGTGGTGATTCACTGGGACAGGGACAGGGGCTTAGCTCCACGTGGAGCTGCACTGCTGGGCATGTTGGGTACAGGAAGGACTCCATGTGGCTTCCTGCAGTAGAAACCGACCATCTTCCCTGTCATTTCTCTGGCAAGAAGGAACCCAGATGGGGTGAGGGGTCTGTGAACACCTTAAATTATGTGTTAAACGTTATGTGTGTGTGTGTGGGTTCGAGGGCTCATGTTTTTCTGGGGAAGAAGTCCCATGGCTTTTAAAAATCGGAATCCTAAAGGGGTTCAACTGACTTTTAGGAGAAGGATTCCTATCATAGGTGTGTTTGTCTGTGTGGGGAGAAGGGGAGAATCCCGTGAATTCAAACAGGGTTTTTTTTTTCCCTCAGTCACACACTGGCAGCTTATGTCTAACATGTTACTCTATAATGGTTAAGGTTCCAAAGTTAAACTCTTTCTGACGCTTTCTCAGAAAATAAAATGCCATTTTACTAATAATTACAGTGTATATAAATTTTATTTCAGACGTTACAAAAATTTTTCAAACTGTACTCTAATTGTAGGCAAAAAATATTTAAGGAAGATAATAACAATGTAACTGTAGACAAAAGGACTGATAAAATACAAATAAATGATAAAAACCACATAGAGGAAGGGGGAAATAATTGTACCAAATAATTTAGGCTAGTGAAGTTATTGCAAATGAGCATTACATTTAAATCTGAGCTTCTTGGAAACCAGGGTAAAAAGAGAAACATGGTGGGTATTAGAATTTTCTTATTTAAAGAAAGCAGGTTATTTCAGTAGGTGAGATACTGTCTGTGGTTAATGTCTAAGATTTTATAGCGTGTCTCCATGTATGTGTCATCCTCTGCACTTTTACCAAACATATGGAAATGCTTCTCTTTCCACTTCAACAATTGTTTTATAGGGAAAGTCTTTGTGTGAGATACCTAGCTAATGGGATCCCAGCATGTGACTCTCTGAGTTTTCTCTCTCATCTTCCTGAGAACTTAGTTGTCTTAGCTGCCAGCAATTGTAATAGCTGACAATGCAAGATTATACTCTGGAACTGCCCAGGGCGTGATAGTGTGCTTTGCTTCAGGCCCTACCAGCATCAGTGAATGATTTTCTACTATGGGAATTCAGGATCTTGACCAGAATATCAGGGAGCTGAGCTGCGGGAAGGCCCTTTGTTATGGCCAGTCTGCCCCTTGCCCCTTGCGAAGAACTGTTTCTCTCACCTTCTTGCAAAGGACATTCACTTCATGACTGTTCATAAACGCCTCATGAAGTTGAAAATATATTTCAAAATTTTGAATGCGAATCACAGTAAAGCCTCTTTAGAATCAAATTACCGAACTTCAAGGCTTTCTTTTTCTCCTCCTTTTCCTCCTTACAAAAGTCATAAAAATTCAGGAATACAAAAGATGTTTTATTCAGTTCCTCATTTCCTTCCGTATGTGTTGAATAGTTGGGTAAACTTTGGCACTTAAGCCATTACTAATAATAGCTTTTATGTTTTTTTTGAAAACTAAAAAAAAAAAAATTTCCTAATACATAAATACTTCAAAATGTATTTCCTTGATAATAGTGTTTGATCTGGGGTGAGGGGTAGAGAATGAGGTAGGGAGTGGAAAATATTTAAATACTTACATAGTTTTAAAGAATTATCTGCCTCCATTATGACTTTATCCAGAAATAGTATGTGATGCAGACAGATGTTTCCTTATCTTCCCAGAGTAGCTCATGAGGAGGACCTAATATTGCTCTGGAAGGTTTTGTTGTGTGAGTATTTTGTGGTTGTCCTGTTTGTTTGTTTTGCCACCGCACGCAGCATGTGGGATCTTAGTTCCCCAACCAGGGATGGAACCCACGCCCCCTGCATTGGAAGCGTGGCGTCTTAACCACTGGACCGCCAGGGAAGTCCCCAAACAGGAGGCATTTTAAATTAATTCATTTATAAATGAAGTGCGGTGTCCTGTAGAATACTTTGCTTAAAATTTGTATGCTTGTTGTCTTCTGGGTGTTCTTTGTGTTAAAGGCTCCGAGTGTCCTACAGGAGAGCAGGTGAGAGCGGCTGCCATGGGAAGAGGTAAGAGGACAAAGGGGACTTTGCTTTTCTCAGCTGCTGTAGCTGTATGTCCGGGGCATTGTCCACAGGTCGGTCCTGGTACCAGCTTTGGAAGGGTGATGCAACTTTTTTGGGGTGAATTAATTAGCGTCCCCACAGTTGAACTTTAGCCAAGTCGTTGCTTGATATTTGGCATATTTTTTTTCCCTGACATGCTGATAATCCAGTTATTGCTTCGAGGTTCTGTTAAAATGTTTGGCTCTTTCAAACCTTAGGGTTTATGGTGATGTCAGTAGATCACTAGACTTTGGGAAATAGTTCTTTGTTTTAAACCCCCCCCCCCAAAAAAAAATCACACACAAAAAATTTTAAAAACCCAGACGAGAAGACACATTAAGCAGTAACCTACTATTATTGATTGTTAAACCATCATGAGCTGTCTCCTTTCATGGAAATATTTATTTAAAATATTTAGTATACATCCTAATTAAAATGGGGAGCAAATGGGATGTGAATTCCGTTTTGGACCTGCTGAATTTGCACTGCCTGAGAGCAGCTGGATGTTGTGTGAGTCTGAGTGGGAGAGAGGGATGAGCTGTCCTAGCTGGGTGTCTCTGAGCAAAGCTGCTTCATATCGAGCCCTGCTTTACACAGTTTGTACAGAAAGCATGAAGACTGCTTTTTAGGATTGTATTAGAGATTAAACAGAGTCATGTAAAGAGTGCTAAGCACATACTGTGTGCTCGAGAAATATGCTCTTTTCCATTTCCCTTCTCTTTGGGCTTTGAGGATCATTATAAACTGTTTGTTTGTTTGTTTTGCGGTATGTGGGCCTCTCACTGCTGTGGCCTCTTCTGTTGCGGAGCACAGGCTCCGGACGCGCAGGCTCAGCGGCCATGGCTCACGGGCCCAGCCACTCCGCGGCATGTGGGATCTTCCCGGACTGGGGCACGAACCCGTGTCCCCTGCATCGGCAGGCGGACTCTCAACCACTGCGCCACCAGGGAAGCCCCGTTGTAAACTTTTTTACACATTTGGGAACACATCTTTCTCTAAATGTAATAAGCCTCCTGGGCTTGTCCCAGTATCTTGCAAGTTGGAACCTCAGACGGCATGTGGTATGGTAGGGCGATGGCTTCCTGGTGCTTACATGCTTTCTTCCTACTAATACGTCTGATGTCATGTTAGCTGTTTTATAAGTTGATTCATTGCTGATTCATCTCAGCTCTTCAGTTCTGGGACAGCATAGTGTCAAGGATGCAGTGACTCTGTCATTTTGATGAGGAGATGTTAGAATGATTTTCCAGTGTGAGAATCTGCTTAGCATTACAAAACACTCATTTTTGTGGAAAGAAATCTTCACGAAGCCCAGGAATTGACTAAAATAACTGTTTTGGTTTAGATTTAAGAAGAGAACATATTTGAAGTTCGGGTGGTTGGTGATAGGGAGAGTGATTATGTGAACTGTTTTGGCCTCGTTTCCTGGAGTGATGGTAATGAGCTGACCTGGTACTGCAGCATCCCCGAAATCACAGAGCACCCAGAGCTCGCGCGATGCTGGATGATTGAGGGTGCTAATATCCTCTCTCTTTTCATCCTGGCTCACGCTATTTTCATACAGCTCCAAAGGCTAAGGAAGCGTCAGACAGGGAAGAGGAAATGGCAGGCGAACTGAGTGGTAGTTCAAAATGGCCAAATAATTCCCCAAATTCAAGAAAGTAATTGTTTCTCAAGTGCCTATAAGGATTGGGCTGCCTTAGAGTCTGCACAACTTGGAAGTGATTGGAGGGGTTTTGTGGCTTTTCTGTTCTCTGCTGGCTGGAGCTGGCTTCAGACTCCAGAGTAAGTAGTAGGGGAGGGAGATAAGAAATGCTAAGGAGGCAGTGCGGCACCGATTCTCGTTGCCATCGTGAAGGAGAGCTGTGTCTGTAACCTGCCGCAGAATCAGCCTGCCACATTAAACTGGACTCTTGTGTGGTACATTCACTTTACACTATTTAATTGAAAGAGTTCTCATCCACTTGAAAGTGTTTGCTCCACTAGAACTCTAAGACGGTTGTGTAAGCCAGAAGTGGTTTATCCATTTCCTGGCTGTCCATCTAAGCTCTGTGGGTAACTTTATTCATGAGAGTTGAGATAGGAGAAGACAAAAAAACCAGTGGCATGGGTGTATCAAAGGCACTGGGTTTTCCTTCCATGCCCTAGTGCCGAGCTGGCTACCTAAAGAATGGTTTCAGGCTTGCCATCTATTGATAACAGACTTGTTTTGATAGTAAAATTGCTTTCAGGCTTGAGTTTCTGAAATCTGATCCTTTACAATAGGCCCGTGGCAAATGTCCTTTCAGAACGTCATGAAAACATGTGATGTTAATGATGTGGCTGGGGGATTCTTCAACCAGGTATGTGTGTATTTGTTGCAAGAATGCCATATAGTAAAGTACCTGGTAGGATGAAGGCCAAAGGAACTAGTAGGTAATATGATTGTTCAAGATCTTATTCTAGTATAGATGGCAGCATCCCGTTTACAAATGACATCCCCTTGCCACCATGATGCTTGCCATTACTACGGGTTTAGCGTAATAAGAATCTGAGACTTTTTGAGAATTTGTGAGTTCAGAGGTACAGAGGAAGGAAAGAAATGGTGAAAACCAGAAATAATTTTGGGGGACCGAATATCACTAGGCAGGTCTAGTTTATAAACACAGTGAACTTTCTATCCTAAAATGATAAAATATATCTTCTCCTGCCTTAACTTGTACACCCACCTTTCATTATTTCACTCTACTTTATTGCACTGCTGTTAGGGACTCATTGGGAATAAGAGCAATATTGTAGAATTATAGGCAGCCATCTCTAATCTTTTTTTGAACATCTTCATTTAACCAGTCCTTCATGCAAAGGTCCGTTTAATGAGATTGCCTTCCTAATTCCTAAACGCGAGCAGTTAAACAGAGGAGCAGAAGTTTTGATCTGTAACGGGAGAGGAAGGCAAGGGGAGGAATGTAGCTTTGGAAAATGGAACACTTTGGAAGTGAGCTGGGCCAGTTCTGTAGCTTCATCAGGGATTTAGAGTAAGGTTAGTATAAGGGCTGTGAGCACTAAGGTGTCTATGGGGAAGGAGGAGTGAGGGAGAAGTGCATAAATGGCGCTTTGTCAAAAAAAAATCTTATTTTGGAAGGGGCAAAATGCTTCTAGTTTTGCCAATAGAAAAATAGGAAGGAATTTCTTCTCAACAACTCTCTTATACTGCAAGCCTTTTTAAAAAAAAAAAAAACTAGGATAGTATCAGGCACAGAGCAGATTGAAAAGACATTTGTGGGTCAGCTTTTAAACGTTACCATGAATTGCAATGTAACATGGTACAGGCATGTTGGAAAACCATTTAGAGTTTCCAAAGTAATTAAAACGTGTGTCCACAAAAAGACTTGTGTGTGAATATCCACAGCAGCGTTATTCATAATAGCTCAAAACTGGAAACAACCCAAGTATCATCACCCAGTGAAACAAACTGTGGTATATCCGTACAACAGAAGCCTGCTCAGCAAAAAAAAAAAAAAAAAAAAAAAGGACTGAACTATGGGTGTGGACAGTGGCATGCCTGAGTCTCAGAAATGTTGTGTGCCTAGTCAAAGCAGTGAGACACAAAGGAGTACATACTACATGAGTCCGTTTATATGAAGTTCTGGAAGAGGCAAAAGCAGTCTGTATTTATAGAAAGCAGATCAATTGTTGCCTGGGGCTTGGCATGGCAGAATTAACAAAGGAATTTTTTGGGGTGGTGGAAATGTTCTATATCTTGATGTGGAATGACTACATGGTGTATATAATTGTCAGAACACCCTTTACTGTGCATCCTGAATGAGTGTGTTCTAAATAAATATACCTCAGAGTTGCTTTTTTAAAAGTTTCTGTTAAAAAGAGAAGACATTCGTGGGGTTTTTTGGTTTTGTTTTGTTTTTTTTTGGTAACTATTACTACTCCTTATTACCTTGCTCTATAGACATGTTACTTTCCAAGTCAAAAAGTCCATTTAAAGATGACTTTAGATTATCATCTGTATGAAATTGGGGGTTATCTGCACTTTATATTGTTGGTCCATTTTGATTCTTTCTAAATAGCTTTCTGGATTATGTGCTATTTTCAGAAAGCTTCTGGAGACTTTTTAAAGTGTATGTTTTAACAGGATTTTCCTGTAGGTCTTTGGCAAATTTTACACTTCTATTGTTTAAGGAGTATAAATAACAACAGGGCAGAATCTTTTGCTTGCACATCTTCCTCTTGTCCTGATTCTTTTATGTTAAGTAACTCTTCAGTTCCTGTTGCTCCTGCCTTTGAACTCAGAAAAACAGACCATCTCTCATACACCTGAAATGAAGAGAAAACACAAAATACAGGAGAAGCTTGGCAGGGCAGAGATGCTGGTCTCTAATGAGCTATCACTGACGGTAAAAAACAAGGGAAGTTGGTTTCCTACCTGATCCACACACAGATATTTGAGGTTTACTGAATTCCCCAAAATGTGTGTTCCTTCCTGCCTTCTCCGTTTCCTGCACTGATGGCTGGTTATTTGGAGAGTCAGTTATTTTAAGACCTCAAAATTTCATAGCTGTTATCTTGTCAAGGTAAACCTAAATTTGATGAACCCCAAATTAAAGGCACATGTCGGAAGAAGTCAGTATCTTGTATGTTTGGCATGGAAAACATGAGTTGAGGTGGTTAGGACAGGTTGTTGAATTTTCAAGGGGATGAGGTCAGTTCATTTAGATAATACTTTGGCCTCCAAGACCAAGTCCAACTGTATTGCCAGACAGTTTATGGCCCAGAGTTATCCTACCCTCATAGAAGCAGATTAGATCACAGGCAGTTCTCAGCTTCTTCAAGATCAACTCCAGTCTTTGTTCATGCTGGTCGCTAGGTTAAACCACTTCAGCCTGGTTTAAGAAGTGAGCAGAAACTGCACTAGACCTGGAGTTTGACCCATGTTCAAATCATGACACTGGCCAACCCTGTAACTCTGGACAAATTAATTCATCTTTTGAGCCTCAGTTTCCTCATCTGTAAAACGGGGATATCAACTTCACAGAGTTTTCTGGAAAATGAGATGTAAGAAGAGACAGTGCTTGGTGTTGTGCCTGGCACACAGTAGGCAATTGGTAAACCTGAGTCTGTTTCCTTTCTTTGTTGAGTAGCTCTTTCTGACTCTGGTCCCTGGTACATACATACAACTATATGTCCAGTAGCACCATATTCATTTTATAAAATGATTGAATGATGAGAATGAAGTGAGAAGAGTTTTAGACCACGTGCTAAATATTTGTTAATACGTAGTACCTTTGGAAATGGAGGTGGTGCACCTTCATTTCCTGGCCTGTGTTGTGTACTTTGCCTTCACGATATGCAGCGATGTGACTGGAATTGCAGACAGCAGGCTGGGATGCGGAGAATAAATCCGATCGTTGGAGGCTCGTTACTTGTGACTGCAGTGCGGGAGAGAGGAGGTGCGACTGTGTAAATGGAGCTTGATGTGCTAATGAAATAACTCAGATTCTTAAAAGAAAAAGAGGGAGGAAAACCTCGCCTTCCGTGGCAACATTTTCTTGATATGCTTCTACTGACACTGCAACGCCAGATAGAGATTCAGTGTATTTTGCTCCAACGTTTTACAGTTTGGTCAGAGAAAACACACTTAACACAAGGTAATGAATATTTTTGTGCCAGGGCAAAGTATTTGTAAAAAACTTAGTTATTAAATCCATCATGGGTGTTTCTGTTCTGAGTCTAATTCTGGTAGTCCGCACGTGGATGGCGTGCCAGTCCCTAGTTGTGGGTCTAGGCAATTGGAGAACGGAAGCGATTATCCAGCTAATATAAAGAAATCCTGCTACAGAGGAAAGAAAGGCGCCTCTCACCCTCTCATCAATTACTCGAAATTCGTGTTTCTAGAGAATTAAATTCTTTGATAATCGCCTGCTCTCTTCCTTCGTCTGTTAGCGCCATCATCAGAGGTCTCAAGCGAAAGCCCTGGGAGTATTTCCGGCCTCTTCTCTAAGTCAGGCCAGCGATCAGGCTGTGAAACACGCGCTGGGATGGGGATGGGGATGGGGGCTTCTGTGGTGATTCCAGGCCAGGATTGGTTTTAGTTCTAGGGGATTAGTTGACCCTTAAGAAATATTATAATGCAAATATATGCCCACCCTAATTTTCCGATCAGTGTGCAGGAATTCACAATGTGGTGGCCCGCAATTGGCCAGTGTTAAAGGTAAGGTGCGTCTTGTTTCCAGCATGGACCAGTCCGGGATGATTTCTCCCCACCTAGAGAGCACTGCTGGTGGTGGTGGAGGAGTTGTTGCAGAACAAGCTCTGGATTAGGGGTCAAGGGTGTGAAGTTGAGTCACCTTCTAGGTGTGTATCGTTTTCTAGGCCTCTTACCTGTTCTGGGCCTCACTTTTCCCATCTGTAGAAGGTGATAGTAGTAGCTTACTTTCCTGCCAACCTTCTAGGGTTTTTATCAAAAAATAAATGTGACATTTATAATGATACATGATAAATGAAGACACCTTAAAAATCAAAGCACTCTACAAATGAAAGATGTTATTAAATGTAAATTCAGTGACATTATTTCAGTGCTCACGTTGGAGAAACAATATTTGAAGACTTCTGAGAGCACACAAATAATTGTGAAGCTTAAATTTCCCTTTGGTGAGGCTCTTTTAGGACAGATCGATAAGCTGTAGGGCAAACTCATCTCTATGAACATCATAACTGAATTTTGTTTGGCTTTCTTTTTCTGTTGTTTAATCCTATCATCTGTGTCCTTTATTTCCAAGCATTGGGAATAATGGGAAAACTGGAAGAGTTTTACAAATAGTGAAGAATAAGTTGAAAGACCTCTGGGAAGAGAAAAGAGATTTTTAAAAAATGGGCAATGGTAATTTAAAAATTTATTTTTTCAGAAGTGACAGACTCAGGAACAGAGTTGATTAAAAAAATATATATATTTTTTAAGTCAGCACCCAGCACTGCCCTTTCTTTACTTAGTGAGACATATGGTAGAAACAAATATTGTAATCCTCTGCGGGCTCCATTACCGGTCACCGCATTCATGTGACTACTGGCACAGTTGGCTCGTTTAAAAGACTCAGTGATGTCTTGGAAGCCTAATGACTCTCTATTTTAGTTTTTCGTCCTGCAGGATATGGTGAAGCTAATTCCTTTTCAACTTTCGACCACTTTTTTACAAAACAGGAAAATGAAAGGACTTTCAAAAGTGAGACACAGAATATCCAGTTTGCAGAATAGACAGTACAGGCCTGCGCTCTACCGGAGGCCGGCCGGCCATGGGTTTCACTTAAGAACTCCAAGTAAAAGGACAGGGTGGAAAGTGTAGGGAATGCCTTCAGGGAAATGCCTACGGGGCTGATTATTATTAGAAAAGTTGGAAATGGCTGGGCCTCGGGGACCAGGGTCCAAGCGCCCTGGTCTCTGTGGAGATGGCGTGAGCGCCTCGCTTCACTGAGGTCTGGACGGAAGGCGTTCCTCTTCCTGAGTTGACCGTGCCTCCCCGACCCCTGCCCACCGCCTTTAGAGTAGTGAAATAGGCTTACTTTTCACGAAGCTGAGAAAAAGGCAGACGGCCGAGGAAGAGACTAATAATTAGGCCTCTCTGGAAGGTGTGAGGCAAATTGGCAGCATGGCTGCCGGGGAAAACACAATGGGTCTTTGTTTTCAACTAAGAACACTAGAAATGGTGTCCCAGTGCTTCAGGGTCCTGTCGCTGTGGGGAGCCCAGCCCTGCCTGTGCGAAGCAGGGCCCTCTAATTGGTACACACACATGTTTCTTCATCATCTCTGCCCCCGTCTCTCCAGAGCATCTGTTTGTTTTTGTTACTGCAGTATTGTGAATTGACCCATCGCGCCCAATCCCCCCCTTGCTATGGCTTCTTTCATTCTTCTTGAAGGAGGGCTGGGAAGCAGCCGTTGGCGTGTGTGACGGCAGCGCTGCAGGCTGGCCATGGGAGGATATCCATCAAAGGAAAAGCCGCTCCCCCTCGGCCCCTCACCCTTGGCTTTGGGCCCCCCTCTGCCAGTGCATTCAGCTCCCCGCCTTGGTCCAGGCGCAGGGCACAGCGCCACCTCCTTGGCTTCCCTTTCCCATTTGGAAGCCAAAGTCACCCCTCCAGCTGGGGAGCTGTGAGTCTCTCGTGAACGCCACTGGCTTGGTGGGAAGATCGGGATTCTGGCCGCCTGTTGCGTGGAGAGTCGGCGAGGATGCGTGTGCTGTGCCGTTGTTTGTTATCTGTAAGCAAACTGCAGAAACAAGTGTCTAGGGTTAGATGCATTGCTCCGGGACCCCCGTTCCTTTTTCCATTTAGACTTTCTCCACAGAAGCTCCTTTTCACTCGATTAACTATAACAAACTCTCTTTGGAGTTTTGTGTTTTGGAAACAACGTTGCCAGAGAAGAATCACTGTGTCTGTGGTAAATGCCTCAAATAAATTCTTCCTCCTATAAATGGAGAAGACAGAATATAGAAGGCTTTAATCTGTCTTCTTGCCTGTTAGTGAAATACTACTGAGGGACCTGGTTCATCTGCAAGTTAAATGTGCTAGACCTATCTCTGGTTTTCTTCCTTACTTGTTACCTTGGAGACAATGGCCTGGCTCAGGAATTGTGCCAGGCACGCTGCAGACCTTCCGTATGGCTTCTGCGCGCGGAGAAGGAAGTTAATGGGGAAAGGTTGGATTTTTCCAGAGTGTCTTCAGTGGTTAATAGAGAAGGGGGAGGAAGGAGAAAAAGTGAGAGAGGTTTATTCTTCTGGTAATATTTCCAGACTACTTTTAAGTTAATTGCAGGCAGTTTACCTAGATTTCAAAAGAAAGTCAGACTGTGGCCTCTGATCACGTGAGACTGCTTTTAAGAAGAACCTTCCAGTGCCTTTGGCAGCCCTGGCATAGGAAGATCAGCTACCCATTGACACTGCATTCCAAACCGACCATTAGGGAGTCTCGCCTCTCACTGCTTTGTTTAATAGCACTGTTCTTCCATGTTGTTTCGTGGCATCTTATTTTCTCAGGCCAACTTTTTCAGGAGACTGAGAGGCAAGATTTAAAAATAGGATTCAGTCAGCAGCCAGAGAGCAAAACTGGCCCATTTTCCCAGCTGAATATGTAGGCTGCATGTCATGGTGCAGCAGGGAGCCTTCACGCTCTTCTGCGGTCTCAGCACCCAGGTGAGGAGAGCACCCATGGCACACCTCTGGTTGGGGCAGAGTCCGGATTATACATCAGACTTCTTCACTCCACGTGTAGGGCTCTTTCCACGTCAGTCCTGACCTATTAAATCAATTGCTCTGAGTTCTGTCCGAGGTAAAGTTGTGTGAAGGAAGTGTGAGAAGAATGCTCTTGTCTTGAATGAAGCCAGCCACCGGGAAACTTGGGAAGGAGGAGGGACTGTGTCCTCAAATTTTAAATCTCTTCCTGTTGGTATTGTTAATAGACGGAATTAGATCGAGTCTGGGACCACGGGTGCTCTGAGGATGAATTGTCAAAAGTGTGCCTTGCCATTCAAGGCACATTTGGTTCTCTTGGTAACACTGTCTCCCCTGAAGTCCCGTTGACCACGCTTTGCCATGGCCGTAGTTTGAGGAGACATGTCCCTTAGGCTTTTTCTATTGAAAACTTGAATACGGACAAGTTAGCCTGAGGCAATCACAGAATCTTTAAAAAGAGACTTTTAAGGGCTTCCCTGGTGGCGCAGTGGTTGGGAGTCCGCCTGCCGATGCAGGGGACACGGGTTCGTGCCCCGGTCCGGGAAGATCCCACACGCTGTGGAGCGGCTGGGCCCATGAGCCATGGCCGCTGAGCCTGCACGTCCGGAGCCTGTGCTCCGCAACGGGAGAGGCCACGACAGTGAGAGGCCCGCGTACCGCAAAAAAAAAAAAAAAAAAAAAAGAGAGAGACTTTTAGCTAGGAAATGTTTTTTTTTCGGTAGGACACAGGATTCTGGTCTTTGACTGTGAAGTCTGCAGGTAAGAGTAGGAACCGTGTATAATATCTTTCGTATATTTGTTCCTCATTTATAAATGTTTTCTTACCTGCAGGTTATTTATTCATTCAACAGGTATTCAGTTTGTATTGATGTGAAGTGCTACATACCATGAAGGTGCTTGGGAAGCAGAGTCGAGTATTATATGTAGTCTCTGGCTTCAATAATACGGAGGCATATGCTTGTTCAGTAACTGGACAGTTTTAAAAAGGGATGAGCGTTTTGTTCTGACTGCTCACATTTAATGTGAGGCACTGAGTAACTTTTTAAAAGATGGCAGTGGTTCAAGCATCTTTATGATACTGAGAATTATTCAGAAGGTCTTTCTTTGTAAGGTCTCACCACTCATTTTCCTCAAAACAAGATCTGGTGCCACAGGGTATATGGGGTCCCATGGCCTCTGGCTGAGGGGGTTATTTGAGATTGGAAAGTAGGGGTAGGAGGAACCAGGGCCAAGTATGGCAGAGTTCCCAAGGATGTATGAGTGTAAATACCACAGAGATGGGAACAGGGACGGGGAAGCAATGAATAGAGGCAACGTTCAGTGCCATTTACTCTGACACCTGCCATGATCCGGGCTCCACACTAGGCACTTTATATGTATATTATCCCACTTATTTCTCTTAACAACCCTGTGAGGGTGAACTGGTCGCATATTCCTGTATTGCTGGTAAGGACACTGATGCTGTCAGCATCAGCAACATGGATAGGGTCCTGGGGCTACGTGGTGGAGCAGGTGTTTAATCCGGGGCTCTCTGCTGTCCGAGCCCACCAGCTCTTGCCTTCGTACAACAAACACTCCCAACTCTCTCTCTCTCGCTTTCTTTTTTTTAATAAATTTGTTTTATTTATTTATTTGGCTGCGTTGGGTCTTCGTTTCTGTGCGAGGGCTTTCTCTGGTTGCGGCAAGCAGGGGCCACTCTTCATCGCGGTGCGCGGGCCTCTCACTGTCGCGGCCTCTCCTGTTGCGGAGCACAGGCTCCAGACGCGCAGGCTCAGTAGTTGTGGCTCATGGGCCCAGTTGCTCCGCGGCATGTGGGGTCTTCCCAGACCAGGGCTCGAACCCATGTCCCCTGCATTGGCAGGCAGATTCTCAACCACTACGCCACCCGGGAAGCCCTCCCAACTCTCTTAATAAGTTGGAAGTTTGTCAGGACCATGGGGCTAATTTTTTCCCTCCTTTTAATCATTAAAATGGGATCCCTGTGGACCCTAAAGTGGAAACAGACTGAAGGAAAATGACACTGCCGTGTCAAGAATAGAAGTGAAAATCTAAGACCACACTGGTAAAATGAAGTGGGCATGAAAGGAATCACATCCATAGCTTTGACTTCCAGTCCACTTTGCCTGCAGTTATTTCAGTCAACAGGGAACTGGCAAGTTCTGGATAAATACAACTTTCTGTGTTCTAGATGGAAGTAGGTCCGCCCCCTCTTTCTGTATGGTCCCAAGGAGTGTGTTTTGCTTTCTTCTCACATAGGGAGTTCATAATTAATGGTAGTTATTTTTACCTCTTCAGTGGGTATACCATGCTACCATGCACACTTTTCTTCATTCTAGGGACTCATGCTTTGATACAATAAAGTCAACATAATCCCTGTCTTTAGAGAGTTTGTAGGGGATGTGTGATTACAGTGTAGTGGGATTAGTGCTGGGGAGGCACCAATAAACAGTGTGTGAATTCATATTTAAACTTTAGTGATGTGGAAAAGAAGCTAGTGGAAAGGTATTTTGGACTTTATTTTACAAGGAGCTTGAGGCACTCCTAAAAAAAAAATTGTTCTGCGGAATCGTTTGCCCTAAGACTTGTGATTTTCAGTTGTGATTTAGTGTTGATCATGGTGAGATTTCTTGGTCAGTGAGGCTTCTCTTCAGATCTGTGTGGTGGATGCCTTCCTGCACTTACTATCAGAACTGCAAACCAGTCTCTCGTGCACCCTTTTCCATCTCATTTCCTTTGTTAGCGCACATGTAGTGTGCATTTATTTTCCTTGCTGGTTTGCATGAATTTGGTCCTAGATAGCATCACAATTTGAACCAGATTTTAGTGGTAATCATTCAAGGCATCTGAGTCATCCTGGTCAGCATTTGAGTTTTTCCCTACTGGGCCCCTAAGTGACCTCAACTACTAACGAGTCTTGTGAAAAATAGTATAATTAGGTTTCACACAGCAGGTCTCTTAGGCAAAAATCACATTTATAGGCAGATTTACTGGCTGCACAGGTTACTTTGACATATTTTTAGTGCTTTAAAAAAATCAGAAAGCCAGTGGACCTGAAGGCAAAGGGAAAGAATTATATTTTTCTTTTCAATGTCCAACAAAATATGCACTAATGATACAATTACAGTATATTAAGTTAATACAATAAATACAAAGTTAATCCACGTTGGACTTCCTTGTGTTGTCCTTGTTTGTGGAGTAATGGAATTGTGACAGAGTAATTAGTACCCTACAGGGGGATTAGCGGTAAAGATTGAGATAAAAGAACAAGGAGAAAAGAAGGACTGAGCTGTCTAGAAGTCAGGGGAGTTTAGAAAGTGCTGAGACATGGAATTTCCCGAGGGTGATTTTAGGCTTTCCTGACTCTAATTACTGTATACCTTTTCCTGTCTGCTAGTGCTAATCAGCTGGGTTAGACAGGTAAAATGTATTAGAAATGATGGAGTCCTGGGATGAATGAATTCTTGCTGGATCAGCAAGAATGATCCAGCCAGGCCACCAGCCCTCAGCTGGGCCTTTGCTATTTTCTCAGAGGTTTTCTCATCTCTGTAATTTACATGTTTTTGTTATTTTGTTATTAAAATATCTTTAGGGTCATTATCTCATCTACACAAATCTCAGAAAATCAGGAGGAGTTCCCCTAAGCGAGTTCTCAGTTCCTCGGTTTTCTATCAGAGCAGGGTGGGCCTCTCAGGGCCAACGAATTGTTCCAGTTAATTTTTCTTGCCCCTTTAATTGGCTCTGGAGTTTCTCGTGGTCAGCCTGTGCTTCACATTGAGATCATTAACTTGGACCCAAACGAAAGGTATTTGAGAAGAAGAAGAAGCAGTAGAGAGGAGAAAGTGGAGATCTAGCTGGAATTTCTTGTTTTCCACAGAAATAAGTGCAGTTGGAAAAAACTCTAGGAACCAGATAGGTGAACCTTGCCCTTCCCTCACAGCCCCTGTGCAAGCAGCAGCAGTTCTTTCTATACCTGTCTCCACCTGGCTGACATGGTAAATATTTTTTTTAAATATTTTTTTAAATTGAAGTATAGTTGATTTACAATGTTGTGTTAGTTTCAGGTGTACAGCAAAGTTATTCATTTATACACACATAGATATATGTGTGTGTATATATATGTGTGTATATTGTTTTTCAGATTCTTTTTCCTTATAGGTTATTACAAAATATTGAGTATAGTTCCCTGTGTTATACAGTAGGTCCTTGGTGGTTATCTGTTTTATATAGTAGTGTGTATATGTTAATCCCAAACTCCTAATTTATCCCTCCCTGCCCCCTCCTTTCCCCTTTGGTAACTGTAAGTTTGTTTTCTATGTCTGTGGGTCTATTTCTGTTTTGTACATAAGTTCATTTGTATCACTTTTTTTTAGATTCCGCAGATAAGCGATATCATATATCTGTCTTTGACTTACTTCATTTAGTATGATAATCTCTAGGTCCATCCATGTTGCTGAAAATGGCATTATTTCATTTTTATGGCTGAGTAATATTCCATTGTATGTGTATGTATATATGTATGTGTGTATCTATCTATATATTTCTTTATATATCTCACGTCTTCTTTATCCATTCATCTGTCTGTGGACACTTGGGTTGCTTCCATGTCTTGCCTATTGTAAATAGTGCTGCAGTGAACATTGAGGTGTATGTATTTTTTCAAATTATAGTTTTCTCCAGATCTATGCCCAGGAGTGGGATTGCAGGATCATGTGGTAACTGTTTTTAGTTTTCTAAGGAACCTTCATACTGTTCTCTGTGATGGCTGTACATCACAGAGAATAGTATGAAGGTTTGCATTCCCACCAACAGTGTAGGAGAGTTTCTTTTTCTCCACATCCTCTCCAGAATTTATTATTTGTGGACTTTGTTTTGGCCATGCTGCACGGCATGAGGGATCTTAGTTCCCCAACCAGGGATCGAACCCATGCCCCCTACAGTGGAAGCTTGGAGTCTTAACCACTGGACCGCCAGGGACGTCCCATATTATTTGTAGACTTTTTGAAGATGGCTATTCTGATTAATGTGAGGTGATACTGCATTGTAGTTTTGATTTACATTTCTCTAATAATTAGCAATGTTGAGTAAAAGAGTTGATTTTTTAATAGATTATTATTTTTTTAATTGAAGGATAATTGATTTACCATGTTGTATTAGTTTCAGGTATACAGCAAAGCATGGTAAATATTCTTTAGTGGCAGGATTCTCATGTTTGAATTGAAAAATAGGCTTTCATATTAAATTATTAAAAATTCTGTGGTTTGGCTTTAAAATCAAATAACTTGTTCACAGATGAATTAGACATTAGTTTTAGCTTTCTTTTAATTTTTTACCCTTCCTCCCCGCCGTGTTGTTCATCTCGGCCTTTTTGGCGATCGTCTTGATGTTCAGGTGTCTGCCCTCCTCTTTTCGGCACTGCTGAGAGCAGCCTTCTCCACGTTGGTTGTCGTGCTGTCCCCCACTGGTCCGTGCAGGAAGGTTGGAGCAGGTACAGGTGGGGCTTCTCATCTACCCTGGAAGTCTGAGCCTAGAGTAATTTTACCCTCAAAAATCTTTCCACAGTGGGCCTCAGAGTCAAGGAGGTCAGTTGGACAGCTCAACCTCACTGGACCCAAGCAGTTCAGCCAGGTGATGCTTCCGTGGACTCTTTTTTTTTTTTTGGCGGTACACGGGCCTCTCACTGTCGTGGCCTCTCCCGTTGCGGAGCACAGGCTCCGGACGCGCAGGCTCAGCGGCCATGGCTCACGGGCCCAGCCGCTCCGCGGCATGTGGGATCTTCCTGGACCGGGGCACGAACCCGTGTCCCCTGCATCGGCAGGCAGACTCTCAACCACTGCGCCACCAGGGAAGCCCCCCATGGACTGTTCCGTTGGGTCAGATGGGCTTGTCTGTCTAGTCAGCCTCCTCAGCCCCCATCTGCACTAGCCTGGTCATAGTGGGCGGTCACTACCTGTAATATTTCTCAGAGATTTCTGCGTCTAAAACCTACATCTAGACATGTATGTTTACAATCGTGACGGGCAAGAGCTTATTTTCCTTAAAAAGGATAATGAAAATTTTTTTCCAATTTTTTTTCCAGTTGTTTCCTATTTTCCTCTGGGAAAATAGGTATGAATTTTTTTTTTCCTAGACAAAAACCTGGAGGGAACCACTAATGGAAAAAAATGCTGTTGTGTACTGTTAAAATGTCACAAAGCAGATATCCTAGCCAGTTATCATATATACATATAAATTCTTTTAAAGGATGATTTAATCATCCCTTTGGATTTATGGTGTTTTAAAAAATATCTTTACCTGGCACCTAAATACAAATGTATGAACAATTTTACATAAATTCTTACATAAAATTTCACATAACTAAATTATTTGTTTTTGTTTTTTTTTTTAAAACGTCTTGCCTTTCACGTTTTTTATGAAGATCTGACTTGAATAAACACAACCTTGGGAGCTTTTGCTTTATATAGATAAGCCGAAATGCCATCCTGATGCTGCATAAAATAGCTAGGATTAGAACTCTTGAAAAGCAAGATTGGCAATGGGGAGCGATAGCTGTGTGTGGAAGCCTTAATGTTGAAGTAGGTTCTTGTAATGCATTTTTCTTGTCCTCCTCGTTATCTTAGAATTTTAGTGGGAAAACTAACAACAATGTTATTTCAAAGATGTGGTTAAAAAATAATCAAATTTAACAGAAAATGGAGCTCTAGCTTTCGGTTAAACATTCATTTACTTCTCTCTCTCCCTCTCTAAAAAACAGAACCATGGATCCTTTTTGTGCACAGTTGCATAGATTGGTGTTAACTCTTTCTCAGGTTGCTCTTTGCTTTGGGACTCCAGAGATTTAACTTGCTCCTGGTTCATGTGTGAAATGCTGCTCTTGGTATAGGTTTGTCAGGTTGAGAATTTATTTTCTTCCTCCAATTGTTTTTTTTTTTAATTTTTATTGGAGTATAGTTGATTTAAAATGTTGAGTTAGTTTCTGCTGTACAGCAAAGTGAATCAGTTATACATATATCCACTCTTTTTTAGATTCTTTTCCCATATAGGTCATTACAGAGTATTGAGAAGAGTCCCCTGGGCTATACAGTAGGTTCTTATTAGTTATCTAGTTTATATATAGTAGTGTGTATATGTCAATCCCAATCTCCTAATGTATCCCTCCCCCTGCCCACCTTCCAGTTGGGTTTATGGAGGTTCTGAAATGGGAAGAGGTTGCTGGAGAATGTCAAGATGAAGCCAGGAGCACGGAGGGACCAGAGCCAGCTTCGGCTCCCTGGGAAAGCAGTACCATTGGAGATGTCCTGTGGCAGTTGATGGTGCCCTTTCTGGGGACCTGGGGAGGCAACTGTTCTGCTTCAGCCACTTGATGAGAAGGAAAGCTGCCCCCCACCTCAGCACATCCCCTCATTGTCTTGACATTCATACCATATCGGGGATATATATTTATGTATGAAAGAACACAGGACAATGTGGTCCATGTTATGGGGCATACAGAGGTGAAAAAATAGACATCCTTACCCCTTAGAAGTTTTCAGCTGGTGTGTGTGGGGGGAGGTGTGCCTTAAGGAAGTGCTATATTTGGATGAGAGGAAAGGATTCCTGAGGAGGACTGGGGGAGGAGGTGAGAGCTTGTAACAAATCTGGAAGGAGAGAGGCGGCACGGTCCACCTGAGAAAATGGTAGCAGAAACAAATATCTTCCATGGTCGGGTGGGTCCCTAACAAAGGGAACATTCCCTTCCTCAAAGGGAAGATTGGGGATGAATGTTCAGGTATGTGTGGACGTATAGTTTGGGATGTATAGTTTTGTATGCCATGAGGACCCTTTTGTCAATGGTTGTTTCACCCAATAGCCCAGCAATTCCTATCTATTCCACATAACATCACATTACTCTGAAGTGAATTTTTAAAAACTTAAATCTAGTGGGTATGGATTTTCTAAAGGGGAAAATTCTTCTCAGCTTTCAAAAAAGGGAAGGGAGGGCTTCCCTGGTGGCGCAGTGGTTGAGAGTCCATCTGCCGATGCAGGGGACCGCGGGTTCGTGCCCCGGTCCGGGAAGATCCCACATGCCGCAGAGCGGCTAGGCCCGTGAGCCATGGCCGCTGAGCCTGCGCGTCCGGAGCCTGTGCTCCGCAACAGGAGAGGCCACAACAGTGAGAGGCCCGTGTACTGCAAAAAAAAAAAAAAAAAGGGAAGGGATTGTGGCTGTTTTGTTTGCATCCTATCCCCAAAGCCCAGCACAGGGTTTGACATATAATGAGTGCTAATAAATACTGGTGGAAAGAAGGAAAAAAGTCTAGGGGTTATAATTTGGGAAAGAGCAAAGAGAGGAATTCAGTTTTGAGTAGATAAACTGAATATAATTTTAGGATTATTTTCTCTTTAAGCGTTTGGGGGGACTGTGATGAACTTCCTTTGCAGGTGGGTTGGCTCTGCAGGGATAAAGGGGGGTGGGGTTTTCAGCTCATGTTCCAAGTTCATGTCTCAGGGGGAGGTTCGGTGAGACTTAGGGCTACCTCCTCTGACCACACAGCTTTGCATAATTGATTAACACTGCAGAGCTGTTTGCATTTCTTTCGTAAAATAAATTTTATTTTCTAATGGACTATCTGGAATTAATAAGTGCCCAAAACCAGTATGTGTGTTGAAACTTGTGATCTGATGTGATACACCCAGCTCCTCGAAAAGGTGTAATTAATGATCTTGAATCTCAGGGCATCCTTAGTTCCTGAGTTGGTAAACAGTTCTCTGAAAAAGCTAGTATATATTGTTTACCAGGGGCCAGGCATTGTTCTGAGGGCTTCACCTCATTACCTCCTTTGATTATGTTTTTTAAAATCATCTCAGACACTCTAAGAATTAGCACCATGAGTATCTCCATTTCTAGCTGTGAGAACAGACTCTCAAAGTGACGAAGTCACTCCAAGTTGACACAGCCAGTAAATAGAAGAACTGAATTTGAGTTGAAACTGTCCGACTCCTAAAGGCCAGGCGACATAGCTTCTTTCTCCTGGGCATTTCTGTTTTCCTTAGAGCTTCCTCATAGCTTCTGTCTGTCATTCTGATACTCTTTGTCAGATGTGATAAATAGCATTTAAGTGGGTATAGCACAGGTCCTGAGTTAAGAGACCCCCCAAGGCCATAACACAGTTTAAGAAAGATTTTGGCAAGTCACATCACTTGTATAAAGGTAGGTCATGATCACGTAGTGCGCTGGAGGCCAGTTTTGGAGCAATACTATGAGGAAAAGGTGTGTGATTTACACCTGCAGAGACCTTTGGGCTGGGAGAAGCCACATGATGAGGGGACTTGGGGTTTCAAGGGAGAAAAGATTAAGGACTCTGGTTGGCAAGTCTCTTGGAAAATTTAAGAGTAGTAAACATTTTACATTCAGTACATCAGTAACTTTTGAATGAGGTGTTCCAGGTACTTCACAACACTGAAGTTTAATGTGTGAGCATTGTGGTTGGTAAGTGGGGATGACACCAATTCTCTCTTCTGTGTTAACAGAAATATAAAAATGACAGAAGATGAATTGTCTTAAAATTGAGTTTTAGATTTTGGTAAAGCAGAATATAAAACAATTGAATACCAGGATAAAAGACTTAATAAAAAGCAATAGCTAAGTTTATGCTAGAAAAAAAATCATTAGTCATGACATTTTTTGGATCAAAGTGTCTAGCTAATCAAAGATAATCAATATATTCAGATAATGTAATTTGATGTACGACTTATTTTCCTCTTTTCATAAAAGGCAAATTTTGTGCATGTTATAGACTTGGTAGTACAACTTTATTTTTTTATTTTATTTATTTATTTTTTATTTTTGTCTGCGTTGGGTCTTCGTTGCTGCGTGCGGGCTTTCTCTACTTGTGGTGAGTGGGGGCTACTTTTCGTTGCGGTGTGCAGGCTTCTCCTTGCGGTGGCTTCTCTTGTTGCGGAGCACAGGCTCTAGGCACTCGGGCTTCAGTAGTTGTGGCTCGGGGCCTCTAGAGCTCAGGCTCAGTAGTTGTGGCGCACAGGTGTAGTTGCTCCAGGGCATGTGAGATCTTCCGGGACCAGCGCTCGAACCCGTGTCCCCTACATTGGCAGGTGGATTCTTAACCACTGTTACACCAGGGAAGTCCCGGAAGTACAACTTTAAATAGCTTTTCTAGCATTACAGGTTGATTTTGAGTTAATTGAACAGTTTGAAGTTTTAATAACATTGGGAAAGTGGATATGTGCACATAAATTTAGGGGAAAAGAAAAAAATAATACTGTTTGGTTTTTAAAACAATCCTCTTGTAAATAATGTGAATATCCAGAAGGTGAGAAGATCACCTGCTGATCACCTTCAGAAACAAAATGACATTTTTTTTTCGTTCAAGGAGATGGCATTGGATACAATATTCGGGGTATTGTAGTTTTTTTTGTTTATTTTTGTTTTTTCCGGTACGCGGACCTCTCACTGTTCTGGCCTCTCCCGTTGCGGAGCACAGAGCTCCGGACGCGCAGGCTCAGCGGCCATGCCTCACAGGCCCAGCTGCTCCGCGGCACGTGGGATCTTTCCGGACCGGGGCACGAACCCGTGTCCCCTGCATCGGCAGGCGGAGTCTCAAACACTGCGCCACCAGGGAAGCCCGGTATTGTAGTTTTGAATAAAAGAGAAGTAGTTCCCAAAATACTGTGTAAATATTGTTTTAAGTGCTGATTATTTCGAAAAAAATTTAAATGCTAAGGAGATTTTTTTTCATTAGTTAAGATTAGTTCAGATATTATTCCTGACCCTCCTTTGCAATCTGAAGAAACCCAGGGATAAACCCCAATGGCTCTGGCTGGCCAAATCACTCAGTAAGTAATCATAGACACCTTTGTAAGTAGGAAGAGAAGAAATAAGTAGAAGGAGCTAGGTAACAACATGCTCTGAGGGCTCGCAGACTTTCAGGTCATACGTGTATTGAAGAGTTTAGATCTCAAAGATTAGCATTTCTCTTGTCTCTTTGGGAAGGGGAATGACAGCGTGGGCTCTTTCTTCTTTCAAAACGAACTCAACCCCACCCCCATTATAGATAATACTCTGTGTTCAAATCATTCTGGAAAACTTCGAACTTGTATATAAATATGACAAAGAGAGAGAGAGAGGGAGAGAGGGAGCGAGGGAGAAAGGGGGTGTGTGTGTGTGTGTGTGTGTGTGTGTGTGTAGTGGTTGTCCCTGCTGATCTATATTTTTAAACACTTGTCCATATTTTTTGTTTTTCAAATATTTGTATACATGTATCCACACCTTTTTATATTTATATAAAATTATATTTATTTTTAAATATAAAATTATATATATTTATATATAATATATATTTATTATATATAAATATATTATTTTTATTACATATAAATATATAATTATATATAATTGTAATATATTATAATTATATATAATATATATAATTATATACAATTCTATATTATGTAATTATATATATGTAATCTATATCTATATGTAATTATATATAATATATTATAAATTATATATTACATATAAAATATATAATTATATATATTATATATTTTAAATATAAAATTATATTTTTTATAAATTTATAAAATATAAAATTGTTTTTATTTTTAGTTTGTGCTTTGTCTTTTTCACTGTACCAGTATGTAGTAAGCTTTTCCCCTGTGTCACTAGATATTCTTTGAAGAAGCGATTTGTAAGCTTTGCAGTTGTGTGAGTTTGGTGAGCCCTGATTTGTCCGTCTCCAGTCAGCACTCAGTGTTCCAGCATCTACTCTGCTCTCAGCTCCTGCATTCTCTGCTTTTTATTTTTAATGTCTGAAACATTTATATTAACATATTTCCATACAAATAACCCAAAGAAAGTTGAGTATTAGTTGGTTTTTTTGTTTGTTTTTTTATACTGCAGGTTCTTATTAGTCATCAGTTTTATACACATCTGTGTACACATGTCAGTCCCAATCGCCCAATTCATCACACCCCCATCCCCACCCCACCGCGGTTTTCCACCCTTGGTGTCCATACATTTCTTCTCTACATCTGTGTCTTAACTTCTGCCCTGCAAACCGGTTCACCTGTACCGTTTTTCTAGGATCCACATACACGCGTTAATATAAAATATTTGTTTTTCTCTCTCTGACTTACTTCGCTCTGTATGACAGTCTCTAGATCCATCCATGTCTCAACACATGACCCAATTTCGTTCCTTTTTATGGCTGAGTAATATTCCATTGTATATATGTACCACAACTTCTTTATCCATTTGTCTGTCAGTGGGCATTTAGGTTGCTTCCGTGACCAGGCTATTGTAAATAGTGTTGCAGTGAACATTGGGGTGCATGTGTCTTTTTGAATTATGGTTTTCTCTGGGTATGTGCCCAGTAGTGGGATTGCTGGGTCATATGGTAATTCTATTTTTAGTTTTTCAAGGAACCTCCATACTGTTCTCCATAGTGGCTGTATCAATTTACATTCCCACCAACAGTGCAAGAGGGTTCCCTTTTCTCCACACCCTCTCCAGCATTTGTTGTTTGTAGATTTTCTGATGATGTCCATTCTAACTGGTGTGAGGTGATACCTCATTGTAGTTTTGATTTGCATTTCTCTAATAATTAGTGATGTTAAGCAGCTTTTCATGTGCATCTTGGCCATCTGTATGTTTTCTTTGGAGAAATGTCTATTTAGGTCTTCTGCCCATTTTTGCATTGCGTTGTTTGTTTCTTTAATATTGAGCTGCATGAGCTGTTTATATATTTTGGAGATTAATCCTTTGTCCATTGATTCATTTGCGAATATTTTTTCCCATTCTGCGGGTTGTCTTTTTGTCTTGTTTATGGGTTCCTTTGCTGTGCAAAAGCTTTGAAGAGTCATTAGGTCCCATTTGTTTATTTTTGTTTTTATTTCCATTACTCTAGAAGGTGGGTCAAAAAAGATCTTGCTGTGATTTATGTCAAACAGTGTTCTTCCTATGTTTTTCTCTAAGAGTTTTATAGTGTCCGGTCTTACATTTAGGTCTCGAGTCCATTTTGAGTTTATTTTTGAGTATGGTGTTAGAGAGTGTTGTAATTTCATTCTTTTACATGTAGCTGTCCAGTTTTCCCAGCACTTATTGAAGGGAATGTCTTTTCTCCATTGTATATCTTCGCCTCCTTTGTCATAGATTAGTTGACCATAGGTGCGTGGGTTTATCTCTGGGCTTTCTATCTTGTCCATTGATCTGTGTTTCTGGTTTTGTGCCAGTACCATATTGTCTTGATTACTGTAGCTTTGTAGCATAGTCTGAAGTCAGGGAGTCTGATTCCTCCATATCCATTTTTTCCCCTCAAGACTGCTTTGGCTATTCGGGGTCTTTTTTGTCTCCATACAAATTTTAAGGTGATTTGTTCTAGTTCCGTAAAAGATGCGATTGGTAATGTGATAGGGATTGCATTGAATCTGTAGATTGCTTTGGGTAGTATAGTCATTTTCGCAGTATTGATTCTTCCATTCCAAGAACATGATATATCTCTCCATCTGTTGATATCATCTTTAATTTTTTTCATCAGTGTCTTATAGTTTTCTGCATACAGGTCTTTTGTTTCCGTAGGTAGGTTTATTCCTAGGTATTTTATTCTTTTTGCTGCAGTGGTAAATGGGAGTGTTTCTTAATTTCTCTTTCAGATTTTTCATCATTAGTGTATAGGAATGCAAGAGATTTCTGTGTATTAATTTTGTATCCTTCAGCTTTACCAAATTCATTGATTAGTTCTAGCAGTTTTCTGGTGGCACTTTTAGGATTCTCTAGGTATAGTATCATGTCATCTACAAACAGTGACAGTTTTACTTCTTTCCCAATTTATATTCCTTTTATCTTTTTCTTCTCTCATTGCCTTGGCTAGGACTTCCAAAACTATGTTGAATAATAGTGGTGAGACTGGACATCCTTGTCTTGTTCCTGATCTTAGAGGAAATGCTTTCAGTTTTTCACCATTGAGAATGATGTTTGCTGTGGGTTTGTCATATATGGCCTGTATTATGTTGAGGTAGCTTCCCTCTATGCCCACTTTATGGAAAGTTTTTATCATAAATGGGTGTTGAATTTTGTCAAAAGCTTTTTCTCCATCTATTGAGATGATCATATGGTTTTTCTTCTTCAATTTGTTAATATGGTATACCACATTGATTCATTTGCATATACTGGAGAATCCTTGCATCCCTGGGATAAATGCCACTTGATCATGGTGTATGATCCTTTTAATGTGGTGTTGGATTCTGTTTGCTAGTATTTTGTTGAGGAATTTTGCATCTATATTCATCAGTGATATTGGTCTGTAATTTTCTTTTTTTGTAGTATCTTTGTCTGGTTTTGGTATAAGGGTGATGGTGGCCTCATAGAATGAGTTTGGGAGTGTTCCTTCCTCTGCAGTATTTTGGAAGAGTTTGAGAAGGATGGGTGTTAGCTCTTCTCTAAATGTTGGATAGAATTCACCTGTGAAGCCATCTGGTCCTGGACTTTTGTTTGTTGGAAGATTTTTAATCACAGTTTCAGTTTGATTACTTTTGATTGGTCTGTTCATATTTTCTATTTCTTCGTGGTTCAGTCTTGGAAGGTTATACCTTTCTAAGAATTTGTCCATTTCTTCCAGGTTGTCCATTTTGTTGGCATAGAGTTGCTTGTAGTAGTCTCTTAGCATGCTTTGTATTTCTGCGGTGTGTGTTGTACCTTCTCCTTTTTCATTTCTAATTTTATTGATTTCAGTCCTCTCCCTCTTTTTCTTGATGAGTCTGGCTAATGGTTTATCAATTTTCTTTATCTTCTCAAAGAAGCAGCTTTTAGTTTTATTAATCTTTGCTATTCTTTGTTTCTATTTCATTTATTTCTGCTCTGATCTTCATGATTTCTTCTGCTAACTTTGGGTTTTGTTTTTTCTTCTTTCTCTGCTTCCTTTAGGTGTAAGGTTAGAATGTTTACTTGAGATTTTTCTTGGTCCTTGAGGTAGGCTTGTATAGCTATCAACTTCCCTCTTAGAACTGCTTTTGCTGCATCCCATAATTTTTGGATCGTCATGTTTTCATTGTCATTTGTCTCTAGGTATTTTTTGATTTCTTCTTTGATTTCTTCAGTGATCTCTTGGTGATTTAGTAGCGTATTGTTTAGGCTCCATGTGTTTGTGTTTTTTATGCTTTTTCACCTGTAATTCGTTTCTAATCTCATAGCATTTTGGTCAGAAAAGAAGCTTGATATGATTTCAAGTTTCTTAAATTTACTGAGGCTTGATTTGTGACCCAAGATGTGATCTATCCTGGAGAATGTTCTGTGCGCACTTGAGAAGAAAGTGTAATCTGCTGTTTTGGGATGGAATGTCCTATAAATATCAGTTAAATCTGTCTGGTCTTTTGTGTCATTTAAAGCTTCTGTTTCCTTATTTATTTTCATTTTGGATAGTCTGTCCTTTGGTTTAAGTGAGGTGTTAAAGTCCCCCACTATGATTGTGTTACTGTCGATTTCCTCTTTTATAGCTGTTAGCAGTTGCCTTATGTATTGAGGTGCTCCTGTGTTGGGTGCATATGTATTTATAATTGTTATATCTTCTTCTTAGATTGATCCCTTGATCATTATGTAGTGTCCTTCCTTGTCTCTTGTAACATTCTTTATTTTAAAGTCTATTTTATCTGATATGAGTATTGCTACTCCAGCTTTCTTTTGATTTCTATTTGCATGGAGTATCTTTTTCCATCCCTTCACTTTCAGTCTGAATGTGTCCCTAGGTCTGAAGTGGGTCTCTTGTAGACAGCATATATACGGGTCTTGTTTTTGTATCCATTCAGCAAGCCTGTGTCTTTTGGGTGGAGCATTTAATCCATTCACGTTTAAGGTAATTATTGATATGTATGTTCCTATGACCATTTTCTTAATTGTTTTGGGTGTGTTCTTGTAGGTCCTTTTCTTCTCTTGGGTTTTCCACTTAGAGAATTTCCTTTAGCATTTGTTGTAGAGCTGGTTTGGTGGTGCTGAATTCTCTTAGCTTTTGCTTCTCTGTAAAGCTTTTGCTTTCTCCATCGAATCTGAATGAGATCCTTGCTGGGTAGAGTAATCTTGGTTGTAAGTTCTTCCCTTTCATCATTTTATATATATTATGCCACTCCCTTCTGGCTTGTAGAGTTTCTGCTGAGAAATCAGCTGTTAACCTTATGGGAGTTCCCTTGTATGTTATTTTTCATTTTTCCCTTGCTGCTTTCAATAATTTTTCTTTGTCTTTAATTTTTGTCACTTTGATTACTATGTGTCTCGGCCTGTTTCTCCTTGGGTTTATCCTGTATGGGACTCACTACCCTTCCTGGACTTGGGTGGCTATTGCCTTTACCATGTTTGGGAAGTTTTCGACTATAATCTCTTCAAATATTTTCTCGGGTCCTTTCTCTCTTCTCCTTCTGGGACCCTTATAATGTGAATGTTGTTGTGTTTAATGTTGTCTCAGAGGTCTCTTAGGCTGTCTTCATTTCTTTTCATTCTTTTTTCTTTATTCTGTTCCGCAGCAGTGAATTCCACCATTCTGTCTTCCAGGTTACTTATCCGTTATTCTGCCTCAGTTATTCTGCTATTGATTCCTTCTTGTGTAGTTTTCATTTCAGTTTTTGTATTGTTCATATCTGTTTGTTTGTTCTTTAATTCTTCTAGGTGTTTGTTAAACATTTCTTGCATCTTCTTAATCTTTGCCTCCATTCTTTTTCTGCGGTCCTGGATCATCTTCACTATCATTTTTCTGAATTCTTTTTCTGGATGGTTGTCGATCTCCACTTCATTTAGTTGTTTTTCTGGGCTTTTATCTTGTTCCTTCATCTGGTACATAGTCCTCTGCGTTTTCATCTTGTCTATCTTTCTGTGAATGTGGTTTTTGTTCCACAGGCTGCAGGATTGTAGTTCTCCTTGCTTCTGCTGTCTGCCCTTTGGATGAGGCTATCTAAGAGGCTTGATGGGAGGGACTGGTGGTGGGTAGAGCTGACTGTTGCTCTGGTGGGCAGAGCTCAGAAAAACTTTAATCCACTTGACTGTTGATGGGTGGGACTGGGTTCTCTCCCTGTTGGTTGTTTGGCCTGAGGAGCCTACCTGGGCTCTTTGGTGTGGCTAACTACAGACTCTGGGAGGGCTCACGCCAAGGAGTACTTCCCAGAACTTCTGCTGCCAGTGTCCTTGTCCCCACGATGAGCCACAGCCACCCCCTGTCTCTGCAATACTAGCAGGTAGGTCTGGTTCAGTCTCCCCTGTGGTCACTGTTCTTTCCCCTGGGTCCCGACGCGCACAGTACTTTGTGTGTGCCCTCCAAGAGTGGAGTCTCTGTTTCCCCCACTGCTGTCGAAGTCCTGCAGTCAATTCCCAGTAGACTTCAAAGTCTGCTTCTCTAGGAATTCCTCCTCCCGTTTCCGGACCCCTAGGTTGGGAAGCCTGGCGTGGGGCTCAGATCCTTCTCTGCAGTGGATGGACTTCTGTGGTATAAGTGTTCTCCAGCCTGTGAGTCACCCACCCGGCAGTTAGGGGATTTGATTTTACTGTGATTTCGCCCCTCCTACCGTTTCACTGTGGCTTCTCCTCTGTCTTTGGATGTGGGGTATCTTTTCTGGTGAGTTCCACTGTCTTCCTGTCAATGATTGTCCATCAGCTAGTTGTGATTCTGGTGTTCTCTCAAGAGGGAATGAGAGCACGTCCTTCTACCCCGCCGTCTTGGTTCCTCGCATTCTCTGCTTTTAATCTTCATGGTATTTTTTTTTTTTAATTTAGATGGATTTTAATGCTTTGGGAAAGTGGGCAAAGACCATTTTCACTGGATGACATAAAGTAGGCTTCTTTGGTTTGGACAATATCCAAACTCTTCAGTAATGTTATCATGTGTTGTGTGTCCCTTTGCGGGGGTGGTCAGGCCCCTTGTTAAGCACCCTTCATGCTTTCACATTATGTTCATAGTTACCCTGGCTGGGAGGTGGCCTTCTCATTGTAGAAAAGATGAAACCAAGAAAGATGAAAGTAAGGTATGAGGCGGAGCCAGGACTGGAAGTCACCTCTGTCTCTTTGGTGTTTGATCCTATTTCTTTTAATTGTGACTCACTGGGACACGGCCCTCAGCAGAGTGGGAGCAGTCTTGATAGGACACTTGATGAACCACCACACCTGTGCTAACCATTACCAAGGCTCTGTTGGAGTGGAAATGGTGTTTGTTAAAAGATCTAGTCCTGCAATACCTTAAGATTAGGAGGTCTCTGGGGGAATGTTGAAGATCTCTGAGGGATAACTGTTGAAAATCTAAGAATTAGTCTTATGCTCCTTGCGTGTCAGGTAAATGATCTTGGCACAGAAGGGAAAGTAGCCTTTAACAAAATCTCTGCTCTCTGAGGAGAAACCCTACCCATCGCTAGCAGTTGGTACATTTAAAAAAAGAAAGAAGTGCACCTCCGGTTCAGTAAGTCCATGAAATGTGATGTACTAACCTTCAAAGGTTGAATAGGTTGATTGTTTTGGTGACAAGGGTTAACTTAAGGATTAATGAGTCAGGAGAGCTACAAAGTGAAAATATCTTTGCACCATTCAATTCAGTTCAACAAATACTTTCCTAGGCCCAATGGAATCATTAGCCTTGTAGGAAGGTCTTGGCCTTTTTTTAAATGATGAAGTTGTGACTAGTTTTGTAAATATAATTTATGCCTGACTCTGTAGACCACGGATCAGATGAATTTTGTGATGCCCTAGTGGAAGCTGGTTGATGGAGAACTGGTTTCTCTGCATCTTACCCACAGCATTAATGGCCCATTTCTACCATGAGATTCTGACGTTCTTCAGTTATCTAAATGCTTTCGTGTTCCCTGCCATATAATTTTAAATCATAGGCACATTTTGGGGGTAAATCTTATTCATATTTTGCTTAAAAAATAAACTAAACCAAACTAAAATCCAGAACATTTTGTACATCTGCTTCTTATTAAGATTGTTTAGTCATTGGTGGGGGATATGAAGAGAACAGTATTCAACAGTTTGAGAATTCTCTCATAAGTCAAGACTGTTGGATGACAGATTTTGTACTGCTTCAGATGATGATTTAAAATCATTTATAGTCGTTACCTACTTTAGAGTGGAGTTACTCTGATGGAAAAGTTGGTATTTGGTGACTTGGAGTTCTACAATGCAGCAGACCATAGATATGAAGGATTGTTTGTAAGACGCATCTGCCTGTGTGTGTTTCTCTTCACATGACCATGTCAAACCACAGAAGAGAACCAAAATTCTGGGGCTCTAAGCCTGTTTACCCCGTGTCTCCTGGAAGAGCCTTTACAGAAATTCCTAGAAATTGTTGGGGTTGTTTGGGTTGGTAGCCATGGACAAGGCATAAACAGAACAAAATAACAATTTTTTAAATTAAAAAAATGTGGTAAAGGTGGAGTAAGTGTCCCCCTCAAAACCCCCTGCACCAGAGGAAAAATGGGTCTGTAGCATTTTTCTTGGGGAGGGGTGTATGTTGCCCTGGTTCAGCCATTGATGAAAACAACATATGGTTAGTTTTATGAGGACTTAGAGACAGATGGTGACCTATGGGCTAATTATGCAGTGGGCAAGATTCTTTAAACAAATCACCGTGATTGTGACATGGCTCTTTCTCAGGAGTTAGACAATCTGGACTGTTTATTGTCACACTAGGTAAACGTGTTCCAGGTGAATGGGGAAAAGGTGCTCCAAGAGGGGAGTATATTTGCAACTTCTTTTCATCTTCATATTCATTTTAGTGGCTAAAGGGAGAAAAGAAGAGAAGAGGTTAAGAGAAGCAGTTAAAACAAAACCTCAGCTTATGCTACCGTTGCACTATTTTGGACAGCTGACTCTGGAGAGCTGAGGGTTTTCCTCGTTAAACATCCACATTTGTCTTTTCATCGCTTTGAATGGAGCCCCTTTTGAAGGCTTTGTTGAGCTTGAAAACATACCATTGGGAGCAGAAGTAAGTTCTGAGATGAGCACCCGCCCCCCTGGAGTGAGCGCTGTTCCTGAGGCTCATGGTTCCCTTGGGCCCATCCCCACTCTTAAGATTGCACCCACTTCCGGGCTCTCCCTCTCCCTCACTTCAGTTTCCTTCACCACACTTTTCAGTCATCTGGCAGATTATATATATGTGTATTTTTTTTTACTTGAACGTGTGTGAATTTTACAGCTCTTTCCCCAAATGTAAGCTTCACGAGGACTGGGGTCTTGGACTGCTCTCTGCTGTGACCTCGAGCCCTGCAGCGGTGCTGGCACATAGCAGCTTTTACATATTTGCTGAAAAAATCAATCGATTGATTAAAATTCTGTTCATCTTACCACGGTGCCACACGGTAGGCCTTGTTCTCTCTTGGCTGTGCGCTGGTCAGGTGACCCTGTCGTGCAGCGCTTCTCTGCTTACGGTTCTTGTGTTCGGCTCACTATATTGTTAATGCCTTTTCTGGTCTGTCTCCCTCATTGGACTGTCTCATCCTTGACAGTGGAAATTGTAGAGGTTCGCCATTGTGTTCACAATGCCCAGTGGTACTGGTACTTGTTTATTGACTATATGAATAAACTAGTTCACCAAGGGAAATAGTCACTACCCTGGGCTCTTTCCTTCACAAAACCCTATGCGGTAGGTGGTTTCATGCCCATTTCACAGATGCTCAACTGAGAGAAGCAGCCATGATTGGAATCCAGATTTGTCTGACGTCAGGACCCATCTTTGAATATGTTGGTAATTCCCAGCCTTTTCAAGCGCAAGGACTCTCTTTTCATTGTCAAATTTCAGAAACCTCATACGTGATGGCAGATGTACTCTGTTTTTATTTTTATTTATTTATTATTATCTTAAAATACTTTTATTTTCTTAGGGCAGTTTTAGGTTTATAATAAAATTGAGAGGATGGGACAGAGATTCCCCCTATACCTCCTGTTCCCCAGCATGCCTTTTGATAACCTCCTCTATTATCAGCATCACTCACCAGAGTGGTACATTTGTGTGTGTGTGTGTGTGTGTGTGTGTGTGTGTGTGTGTGTGTATGTGTGGTTTTTTTTCTTTTTCAGCATGGTACCTTTTTAACCAAGGATGAACTTACGCTACCATAGCACCCAAAGTCCGTGGTTTACCTTCACGTTCACTCTTGGTGTTGCACATTCTGTGGGTTTGAACAAACATGTAATGTCATGTATCCATCATTATAGTAGATACAGTTTTTCGATCAGATAAGTAAAAACTATAGCAATGCTATAAGATCAGTAGTGCTTTTACTTAATAGTTTTATTAGTTATACTAACATAAACTTGGAAAGCAGACGGCCTACTATGTGGGAAGCCTTCTCGTATGTGACGATGCTTGGTGCTCCCTGGAGTCTGCCAGCTTCCTGCAGTAACTCTGTGTCTGCCTGGCGGCCCTGGGCCCCCCTCTCAGCCACCTCTGCACCCGCTGTGTGACCTCCCCTCCACGAGCGGCCACAGACTTCTGGGCCAGCTTAGCCTGTGCACCGCCTTTCAGGATGTGGTGTCTCCTCGGCTGTCGGGTTTCCTTTTGTCGGTATAGCTCGTGGCCGGCCCCTTTTCTCACTCCTAATTTGCTGCTCTGTCATCAGCCTCTGGTTTGAAAGGCAGGTAATCAAGCCTGCTGGAACTTGTAAGAATGAGGAAAACAGACAGGTGGGCCCTGAGGGAGCTGCAGGGGCCCGTGCGACATGGGATGTGTTATGTCGAGTCTGACCTCAGCCCTGAGAGGCCCGGATCTTGCGCCCTTTCAAGGTCCCTGCTGCCAGGGGTCACCCGGGCACTCACTGCACACCAGCCAGTTCTGCTAGGTTCTGTGGGAAGTGGGATCTGCACCTAAGGGAGATGGGTAGAAAGAGTAGAGAGGGCGAAAGGGTGGTGAGATCCAAGAGCACGGCCCTGGGCAAGTCGCCTTCGTGTCAATGCCTCCTCAAACCCCTCTCCCTCTGCCTAAGCTACCCTGGCTCTGAGCAGTGCAGATGCTGTCTTGTGGCTTTTCAGATACACGCTTTTTTCCTCTCACCTTGCAGAGGGCTGAAATTTGCAGTCAGGATTTATATATGAACAAGGCAAATTAGGGGTACAAATAAGATGCTGCCGTGGATTGTAGCCTTTCTACTACAGGGGAGTGGTAGTTTTCGTTTCGCTTTGTTTTTCCTCACAGACCAAAGCTAAAACTGCCATTAACGTGCGAGTCTCCGCTCTGCAGCCCAGGATGTACCAAGTCCTACCTGGTGTATCTAGCCATTTGCCATCATTAGTGCCCTTTCTCCATGATTTGGTGGAAAAGCCACCACAGATGTGAAATACTGATCTGTTTCTCCACCTTGCAGTTCATTCATCCATCTGCCGTCTCTTTGTACCTTGACTTTTCCAGAAACAAAATTTAATATATTTAAATATATGAAATTTAATATCCATTAAAAATACATGGTTTAAGGAGTCATAACATAAGGGATGTGTGGATATTAGAATGTCTAATAATAAGCACTCCATAAATATTTGCTATTGACTCTTACACTTTTTTTGCTTTATTGTTTTTAATTAGGAGAATATGTGTGAAGGGAAAATCAGGGATAAAAGTAATACTTTTACACTGGAAGGTGGTTGAACTTGCTGCAAGTGTGCTGCACATGTTTTCTGAGCTTCCCATTAGCCAGTGCAAAAAGGGAAACATGTCAGCCTCATGTTACAAAATATGTGATACTGCTTAGAGAAATCACAGGGCCTGGTAGAATGGATACTTTGTGATAAAGTGGAAAACAGCTTTAGCAAAATCCCTGCAGTACACACAATAAGGAATTTTTAGAGCGGCCTCCTATAATATCCCTCAGTGTTGGCCATTGGGACAACCAAAAAAATGCATCTCAATAAGAGCAGTCCACCAGGGACAAAGTAGTTTGGAAGGTGTATTCTATAGAATGTGTAATGGAAATATTTGTTCCCAGATCTTCCAGTTTCATCCTTCTGCAAACAGTACATTATACACAGTAATTAGTACTTTATACTAATATAAGTATATATTTATACTTTATACTAAGACTGGTGGAGTGTGGGGATAGGGGAAAAAATGTAGGCAGGAGATATGAGCTCTAACCAAGACTGTCTTTATTTCTGCTTTTTGACATCTGTCTCCGCATTTTTTTATGTCTGTCATTCAGTGCTCTTAGCTATGTATTTTCCTATGTACTTCTGTCAACTCTATCATGGTGATTGAGGAAGATCCTATGTCTTTCCAAAATTTCCGGTTTTTGGTGACCCTGGAATTTTCTTTGGTTTATACAGTGGACATCGTTACTTTTTTGGAAAAGTCCATTGGGTTGCAAGATAATAATATCCTGGGAAATTAAAGTGTTAATATGAATTACATTTGGGAATTTTGTACCAGATGATGAAACTGGATGGGTGTGTGGTCTTTACGTAGGCAGTGTCTTACAGGTTTGGTTTTTGGCCTGATTACTGGATGTTTGCCTTTTCATGGGCTGTCATAGATCTGGCATCTACCTTTATTTTATTATTGGGAGTTTTCTACACATGTTGCTGCAATCTCTCAGCTAAGGTCATATTTTCCAATCCTCTTGCTATTTCTTTTTCACCACTCATAAGATGAAAGGAAGTAAAATTAGATGTGATTTGATGTCTGATTTAAAATGCAACATTTTAGGGGATTCAGAAATACAAGAAGGTGAAAAAACAACATTGATTCTTTTCTTTGTAAAATGATTTATCTCTTTTGGCTGAAAAAGTTTGGTGTTCCTCCCCCATGGTGTTCATTATTTTAGACGTTCCCATCATAATCTGTGCATACCCCCGTCATAGCACTTATATTTACTAAAATAGTAAATTAACCTGTCAACACCACTAGACTGTAAGCTCTTTGAAGGCAGGAATCCCTGGTGACTGATGGAGTAATACCTGGCTGGCATGTTGTAGACAGTCAGTAAACCTCTGTGGAATGAAGAGTGACCAGCAACGTAATAAATACCTTTATGGTCCCAGCCAGTCATTGGATTGGACATAGCTACTATCGTGTCATCTCAAAGGAACATCTCAAGCCAAATCCAGTTCAATAAACCTTCGCCCTGTGTTTTAGAAGCGGGGGCCCTACTCTGAGTTCCTCTGAGTTGAAAATCTTAAGAGTCATCTTTGCATTTCTTTCGTCCCCTTAATTTTCTCTTGTATTTTCCTTCCCCGCTCCCCCTCCCATCCCTATTGCCTCTACTCGAGTTTACGCTTTTGGTCACCTAACTTCTGTGGCTTGCAGGCTAGCTTTGCTGACAGAAGTCTCCCTTGCTCACCCCACCATAGGCAGACTGGCTGCCTCTGGTATCCCTCTCTGAGGTCGCCCCTGGAGATGGTCAAAGTGGGTTTTCCCAGGAAGTTGTGCAAAGCAACCTCTTCCAATAGGTATCCTTGTTCCCTTGATGACCCTCAGCTCTGAAGGCTCAGAAACGGATTTGAGGAGCATAGCAAGGGTTCATCTCTGCATCTTGTCAACCCGGTTCAGGAAGTGGATATATAAAACCAGATTGCCAGCTGTACTGACTTAAAATGAGAAGAGAACTATTGCTATTTCCATTTCATGGCCTGGGATTCCAGTGTGGGAACAACTGGTACATATTCTCTTCCTGTGGCCAGGCCTGTGTGGGAAGCCAAATCATAATCAGATGCTTCGTTGGCCAGTATGGAATAAAAACAAAGAGAAGTTAAGTGTCAAATGGCATCAGGTTGAGTCCGAGGCATCCATTTCACGGTCAGAAGCCTTGCCAGCGGGAATACCCAGAGGGAGCTGGCTTCAGCTGCCTGCGTCCTGCTCCGCAGTGAGGCTGACTTTGCCAATAGGTCCTGAACCCTCCAAGGACTAAGGAGGTTGCCTGCGGCTCTGTCTGTCTATTGCTTGGAGTGGCAAGGCCATTGTGAGTCTCTTTAAATCTCCCCTTTCAGGTCTGACCAGGCCCCATCTGATTGACCTTCTTGCCCCTGGATTTAATACTTTCAAGTTTGCTGGCTTTGGAGCTGTTTCTCTAGGATGTCTTTGTGGATCTTGACTTTCAAAGCTTAGCTCTGAGACCAGCACTATTTCTCTGATTTCAGAGCCTTACTATTATCTAACCCCCCACCCCCCCACCCCACCCCATAGCTCTTTTCCTCAGAAACCTTGTAAGCTCCCTGGCTCTTGTTGGTGGAAGTCCGAATTTCTCTCTTTTTTTTTTTTTTCTTTTTTTTTTTTTTGCGGTACGCGGGCCTCTCACTGCTGTGGCCTCTCCCATTGTGGAGCACAGGTTCCGGACGCACAGGCTCAGCGGCCATGGCCCACGGGCCCAGCCGCTCTGCGGCATGTGGGATCTTCCCGGACCGGGGCACGAACCCGTGTCCCCTGCATCGGCAGGCGGACTCCCAACCACTGCGCCACCAGGGAAGCCCCCTCTTTTTTAAATATATCTTTATTGGAGTATACTTGCTTTACAATGTTGTGATTGTTTCTGCTGTACAACAAAGCGAATCAGCTATATGCATACATATGTCCCCATATCCCCTCCCTCGTGAGCCTCCCTCTCTGAATTTCTGTGCTTCGCCTTCGAAGTCCTTCAGCCTCTGTTGCACCATTATCCGTTCTTCTCCCTGTTGAATAAGGGCCCAGAGCAGAAGCCCCAGTGCACATCCTTCTGTGTCTCTGCTGAAGTTTCCTGAGCTCTAAAACTGTCTTGTCTGTTTCACAGAAGAGCTGTCATGGCCAAATAAAGTAATGTCTGATCATTGACTATCGGTGCAGGATTCTGCATGGGTGAGGTGACTTCTGTTTTTAAGCTGGCATATGTTGAGCACAAGCACTTTATATACATAGTCTCACTTAGTAGGTGCTATTATAATCCCCATTTTACAGATGGGGAAGGTAAGGCTCAAAGTCTCAGGCCTGATAGGGGCTGCCAGAATCTGTCCAACTCCTTTAATCCACTCTGAACTTCCTGTATTGTCTGCTACGTCAGGCCGGACTCTCCACTCACCCCCGAACCAACCCAGCCTATTTCTGCATCTCTGCCTTTCCATCCCAGCCAAGACCTAGTCACTTTCCCAGGTCTCTTTCAGATTGTACCTTCTCTCACTCCCCTTCCTTTCCTCTCCAGCCCTCTTTGCTCACCATTACCCCTGAACTCCTGTGGTACTTGAGGATGTACTAGAGTCAGACCATCTGGGATTACATCCAGGCTCTGCTGTGTTGCTTTGAACAAGTTGGTTAACATCTCTGAGTCACTGAAAAAATGGGCAGTTTCCTTATGGTGTTTCTGGATGATTTCATAAGAGTATGTGTGAAAGCTCTTTGTAAATGGCTGGCTGTTCCCATGTTCCTCACTAGATCAGCTACTTTCAAACGTATTTTTATTTTGACCTACAGGAAGGAGTATATTTTAACACTAGGACTTGGTGGTGGTGAATACACACATTTGAATCAAAAGTTCCACAAGAGTTTTTCTCTTTTATTCTTGTATGTGTGTGTGTGAAAAACAATGCTGATTTTGACCCATTTAATTGACTTTGACTGCCTACTATGGAAGGCCACCCACAGTTTGGAAAAACCCATCTGGCCCAGATGACAATAAGCCCTTTGAGGGCAGAGAGAGTATTTCGTCAATCTGTATTCTCACAGGCCTAACAGGTTATGAGAACCTCAGCCGGGTCTGGTTGATGGGTTTTCATCTGAGGGGGAGGGAGGAGGAGACTTGAGCCAATCATACGATCATTTATTTTTTTTTTTGCGGTACGCAGGGCTCTCACTGTTGTGGCCTCTCCCGTTGCGGAGCACAGGCTCCGGACGCGCAGGCTCAGCGGCCATGGCTCACGGGCCCAGCCGCTCCGCGGCATGTGGGATCTTCCCGGACCGGGGCATGAACCCGTGTCCCCTGCAGCGGCAGGCGGACTCTCAACCACTGCGCCACAAGGGAAGCCCACGATCATTTATTGAGCGCCCCTTTGCAAAACTCAGCCAACAAGATGCTGGGGGCAGCTTTGTTTCTGCTCCACTCAGGAGCCTGCACCCTCTTGAAGACATCGTGCCGGCGTCCCCCCACTTGGCCGCGTAGGCCTCAGCACAGCTGTTTCTGCGACAACCGACTATGGTGTTTGATTCCTCCTATCCCGGCCCAGGCATGTTCGTTGGCCTGGAGGGATGTGCTGTGCTGTATTTCGGATCTCCTGCCCTGTAGGCTCTGCCTCTGCTCAGGGACCCACACCCACCCATCTCTGAGGCTAGCATCTCTGTTTGCATTGTGTCTTCCCCGCTGTGCTGGCGGGGACAGCCTCCCTCGGCCTCAGCGAGGCTCAGCTGTGTCTGTGCCGCCTGCTGGTCTCCCCAGCATCGAGGCTTCCAGGGTGAAAGCCTCTCACAGCTTATATCCTCGGGCCGGAGAAAACAAGGCTGCCGCTTGTGGTGCCCCTGCACCAATCTGTCACCCACTTCACTCGGCGCTGGCCCCCGGCTTCTCCTCTGTATGGAATCTTTCTTTCCCATGGCTGCTCCAGCTGGGCTCTGGCCTGACACTGGAATCACATGTTCTGGCTCCAGCCGCTGGTATTGTTCTCAGAGTTGTCAGCATACGTCCCTACGGCCATCTTTCTTTGATGCAAAGGTATTTTCATTGACAGACGCTTTTCCCTTCGAGACCTGTTGAGGCTGAGGTTCCCCCACCCCTGCCCTAGCCCCGCAAGCATTTTCTATGCCAAGTCAGAGACTGATTTCCAGACACCTTCAGAAAACTGCTTTGGCTTCACTTCGGTTTTAGCACAACCAGCGTACGTAACTCTCGTTCTTCAGTTCCATTAAATGTCACTTGCTTCTGATCCTAGAAAGAGCTTAGAATGAGAGATTTAGGATCCGAAGCACTCAGAGTCTCGGGAGCCAGAGTAAGGAAAACTGTTTGAAGCCATTTGCCCCAAACAGACCGAGCAGACAGCCGTTGCCCCACCTCTCCTCTCATTTCCCATCCAAATGGATCCAAGATGCTCTCTTTCCTTCTCTTCTCACTAAAGCCAAAGACCTTTCCCCTGTGTTTCCTTTCGGCTTCTAAATTGCTCACTTAGCTTTGTATCCAAGCTTGTATTAAATTGCTTTGTGATTTCGTGCCCGGAGAGCCTTTGGCATAACCTGGCTCAGAGAAGTGTTGGTTTTTTGCGTTTGGACCACTTCACTGCAGAGGCATCTGCTTATGGCTGAGTCGGGCATGCAGGTGAGGTGTGTGTGCTCCGGGCGAGTGGAAAAGGAGAGAGCCCAGGCATCCAAGCTGTTGGCAGCTGTGACTCAGTCAGCAGAGATGTTGCTTAGGTGACTTTCAAACAGCCCCTGGGGTCCTCAGCTGCTTGCGATAAGGGCTACAAAAAAGCAACTTCAATCCCTCTGGGAAGTATATAACTTTCCTACTTTAAAGCAGGCTGAATTTCATGCAGAGCAATGGAATTAGATGTATACGAATGATGTCACATCAACGATGGTATCTTTAATCGTTATTCTCAACAATTCTGTTTCAAGAGGATTAAGTGAATTTCGGAAATTCATATGGGGAAAAATTTCTCAGCCAGTAAATGTGAGGTCTACTGTGTGTCTGTATCCTCCTCAATCAAGACCCCCAAAACGGGATGAAAATTTGCTCAAAAGTTCTCATGCAAACTCACAAGAGCAGGAGATCTGATCCACATGGAGATATAGTAGGAAATGATCAGATAAATATGTTTCTAAAATCCTATTAAAATGCTCAACAGTTATATGAACCATGCAAGTACTTAGATGTTTTAAAAGTTAATTGGCATGGGGGAATTAGATGTTCCTGTGATTTTAATTTAAAAAATTTCACTGCACAAGGGGAAGAAAAAACTAAGTGTCAGAAGGAAGAAATGCCCTTTATCTACTCATGCAAACAGTTCCCTTGTTCCTAGCTGTCACAAAGGACATGATGAGCCATATTGTGCAGGGTCCAAGGTTCATGAGAAGCAAGTTTGTAAGTGGCAGGTAGTGGGAAAGTGATTTATGTTCCATGAAAATCCATTCAGCAGTTGTAACACGCTCAGGGCATCTGATGCTTAAGGGAGCCATTGTCTTGACATTGGAGGGACAAAAAGCCTTCAGTTACCAAAGGGTGCTGGTTTGGGGTAGTGATATCCTGTCTCCTTTTCCATAAGGGCAGGAGCATGATTGTCTAGGGTTTTTAAAAGAGAAAAGCTTTTGTTCGTTCTTGTTTAGTTACAGTGAAAATTAAAATAGAACCTTAGAAATTAGGAACACAGTCAGTTTTAGTGTCAGGACGCAAGCAAATGGTGGAAGTTAAATCAGCTGCCTCATTACAAAATGTGTGAATGTTGTTTACTTTCATTTAAATTTTGGGAAAACAAATGAATGGCTATTGAGGTTAGGCTTGGGAAGCAGTAATTAATAATGGGATAAAAGGACTCCGAATACACTAACTTAGATCATCTGTATTTAGCTTCCACTTTTATTTCACTCTTTGGTTTTGTTTTTTTTTTTTTGCGGTACGCGGGCCTCTCACTGTTGTGGCCTCTCCCGTTGCGGAGCACAGGCTCCGGACGCGCAGGCTCAGCGGCCATGGCTCACGGGCCCAGCCGCTCCGTGGCATGTGGGATCTTCCCGGACCGGGGCACGAACCCGTGTCCCCTGCATCGGCAGGCGGACTCTCAACCACTGCGCCACCAGGGAAGCCCTGGTTTTTTAATCAATCTAAATTAACTGCCAGAATTGCATTTCTCAATAGGTAGAACAATGACGAAGAGGTGTTTGTTTGTATTTTATAATGGACCATTATTATTCTTATTACTTATATGACTCTCTGAAAAATAATAATGGAATTTTACATAGGAAGGTTTATTTACTCTTTTTTTTAAAAATAAATTTATTTATTTATTTATGAGTGTGTTGGGTTTTCGTTGCTGCGCGCGGGCAGGCTTTCTCTAGTTGGAGCGAGCAGGGGCTGCTCTTCGTTGCGGTGCGTGGGCTTCTCATTGCGGTGGCTTCTTTTGTTGCGGAGCAAGGCTCTAGGTGTGCAGGCTTCAGTAGTTGTGGCACACGGGCTCAGTAGTTGTGGCTCGCAGGCTCTAGAGCTCAGGCTCAGTAGTTGCGGCACACGGGCTTAGTTGCTCCGCAGCATGTGGGATCTTCCCGGACCAGGGCTCGAACCCGTGTCCCCTGCATTGGCAGGTGGATTCTATTTACTCTTAATGATTTTATTTGGGGCAGAAATTTAATATATTCTATAAGAATTTGACAGAAATTATAGACTTTGCTTTATCAGAAAGCACTTAAACTGTGTATATCATTTAGCTTTCTAACAGTTCTTATTGGCTTTTTCTGTAATCTGCATTGGGAGCCTAAACGGAAGGCAGTAATAGCAGGAGAGAAAAATAAATGAATTTGTTGCACTTTTCTGCAATAGAGTGTAATAACTGTCTTGCATTTAATTTTGTCTTATCAAACACTTTTGGGCATCAGAAGTACTTATCGGTCCTAGGCCCCAAGCAGCTTATAGGTTAACAGAATTCTTCTCAACCTTGACACCACTGACGTCTTGGCTCAGCTAATTCTTTGTGGTGGGAGCTGCATCCCTGGCCTCTACCCACCAGGGGCCAGTAGAACTCCCCCCACCCTGTTTCCCTGTTGTGACAACCAAAAATGTCTCGGTATGGTTCAGTGTCCCTTGGGGGAGAAGCAAAATCAGCCCCACTGCAGAACCACTGGGTTGACTCGGTGCATCTTGCTGTAGAAACTCAGCAGCATTCTGTGCCATTACAAGTTTTCAGTTACTTACGCTTATTTCTAATTTTGGAAAAGCCATTTGGAAATAACCCTGAAGTGATTTTTTTATTCTAGGCCAGAGAAGAATTGTTAATCGTGTGTAGGTGAGTGTATAGGTGTAGGGGTATTTTCCTTATCATCATCATCATCATTGTTTTACAAAGAAAATGCAGCCCTGGAACCGGTGAGCTGAAGGAAGACCCAAATGAGATCTCATGAGCAAGCAGGGCCGTGATTGTTTTTAGTAAACTCCTGGTATTCCCTGTAGTAACAGAACCCAGTGAGACCATGAGAGTTTAGAGGTTAATAAAATTGCTGCAATCTTCAATGTAGAGGATGTAGGAGACTTTTAGAGATCAGTTTTGAAATGGAACCGAAACAAAATGGATTTGCTTTATCCCTTTTCTCACCCCACCTGCCTTCCTTCTTCTTGTTCTTCTCCTTCCTCCTGCCTCTGCTTGTTCAGGAGAAGCTCTTTTTTGGCAAACCTTTTGCTCATCCACACGATAACTCTGATGAATTAGAGAACAATGCCCCTCTCTCCAGTTAACGTATGACAGTTATCTACCAGAAAAGTGCCATGATAAGGGTACAAAACCGCAGTGACCCAGGGTACCTGGCACCTCAGGAGTTGGGCAGTGTGCAACTTGCGCAGCAGTACATGCTGGCCGCGTTTGGGCAGTTTCTTTCATTCCCATGACATTAGCTGTCACCTGGGTGCTGTCCTTCCATTTCTGAGCCCAGACCAGACCTCTTCCTGGAGCATCACACCTGCATGCCCAGCTGCCTTTTGGACATTTCCTCTCGGAAAACCCTCAAGCATCCCAAATGTAATATATGCAAACTTGGATTACGGTTTTTTCTCCCAGCTTACTTTTCCTTAAATATAAGAGTCATCTTAGACTCCCCTTCTTCCTTTATATATAAAACCATCACAAGCCCTCTGAGTCCCGCTCCCTCCATGTATTTGGTTGGCCGAAAAGTTCGCTTGGGTTTTTCCCATAACATCTTATGGTCACACCCGAATGAACTTTGGGGCCAACCCAAATAGTTCCTGAATCCTGTGATTTTCATTCTACACCACTCCCCCACCCAGCAGTCCCCTTATTTCAATTTTTATCTCCTCTGGCCTGGGGCCCAGGCCATTGCAGTCATCTCCTGAGGAAGTCCTCTGGTGTCACACCCCTTCACCCACCTTTTCAACCAGTGTTTTTGTAAAATGCAAATCTGATCTTGTCCCCATCCGGGCTCTCTGATTCCTTCTCTTACCCAGTCCCCAGCCTTGTTTCTAAACTTACCCTCTTTCCCCAAATCTTACGGCATTCCCGATCTGCTAAGTGCAGGTCCTGTTCTAGGCACTGGGGATTCAGCAGTGAAGAAGACAAAGACCTTGCCCTCCTGGAGCTTACTTTCTCAGGGGCTGGGCTATTTGCAGTTCCAAGAACTCCCTCTAGCTGCGTAAGCCTCTGCTCCTCCCCTTCCGCTGGAGTGCCTCCCACAACTGATCTGCCCAGAGAGTATCCGCTGCAATTTCAGGGTCAGCTACGGTATCACAGTACTCACTACAGTGTCCTACTCCTTTCTATGTCTTCTTTGCACCCCGTACTTCAAGATTCCCCTCGAGCAGGGCCTAGCCTTACCAGGCTTTGTGCCTCTAGTGTCTTCTATAGTGCCTGGCACGTAGTAGTTGCTTAAAAATTGTTTACTGAGGGCTTCCCTGGTGGTGCAGTGGTTGAGAGTCCGCCTGCCGATGCAGGGGACGCGGGTTCGTGCCCCGGTCCGGGAAGATCCCACATGCCGCGGAGTGGCTAGGCCCGTGAGCCATGGCCGCTGAGCCTGCGCGTCCGGAGCCTGTGCTCCGCAACGGGAGAGGCCACAACAGTGAGAGGCCCGCGTACCGCAAAAAAAAAAAAAAAAAAAAAATTGTTTACTGAGAGGTACACAACTGTGGACACCTTTTGGGGTCATGTTCCTCAAATGCTTCCTGTGTTTTCTTCCTCTCTTTGCTCATGCTCTTTTCTCTGCTAGGAATATCTACTCCTGTACCCCACCCATCCCTTATAAGCCACTCACTCTGTCCTTTAAAATGTCCTTATTGTGACCCCTTGCTAATTTCTTCCCTCGGTTACCTTTTCACAGAACTAATTGCTTTCTTTCACTATTTCAGTAGCTTTTATTCCATTACTGCTGGGAACCTGCCATTCACTAGGAGTTGTGCAGGGTTTTAGGGCTGTGAGGATGAAAAAGACCCGATCCCGGCCATCAAGGAACTCATGGTGTAATAGGAGACAGCATTGTGTTCATACCTTGCTGCAGGCTTGGTTAGTGGATGCAGTGACGCAGGAGCCCTGGCCCTTCCATGTGGCTCTGCTGACCTCACCGTGCTCTACTTCACGGAATGAAAAAGAGAGAATGGAGTAGACATGCCTGCCTCTGAAAGCCTTGCCTCGGAAGTGACACACACCGCTTCTCTCACATTCCGTTGGCAAAGACAAGTCACAGGGTTGCCCCAAACGGCAAGGGCAGCTGAGACCTGTGGTCTCACTGGGTGCCCTGGAAGAAGAGATGGGGTTTTGGTAGACAACTAGCAAACCCAGTGACACCCCTCACGATGCTGGTTGCAAATTGTGTTATCGTGAGTTGCCTGCATGTGAGTTAGTTCTCTCTGTCTAGAACATTTTAACCCCCAAATTTGCAGGACTTGCTCCCACACTTCATTTAAATCTCAATCTCATCTGAAAGGTCTTCCAAGTATAAGGCCACCAGTCTAGAAAAGCTCCCCAGCCTCTTACACTGATTTTTTTTTTCCTCTTTAGAGCCTCTGTCATTCACACTAGATTATGTATATATATTATGTATATCTTTATTATATATAATCTAGTATAATTTATAGTTTACATTTCTATATAATTTATTATTATTATATATAGTTTTAATATCTCGCCTTTCACCCCACCCCTCACTAAAATATAAGGGCCTTGAGGGCACAAGGCTCACTGCTGTGTCTGCAGAGCCTAGAACAGTGCCTGGCACTTCAAGGATTATGAACTCCTTGAAGACATTTACATTCCAGCAAATATTTGGTGATACTGCCTTGTTCTGGGCAGATCTTGGAGACACATGCTGAACAAGGTATTTAAGCCCCTGCCCTCCTAGAGCGTATAGTTTATTCCATATCTTTTTCACCTTTCTCTTATGCTGAGCATTTAGAAGTGTTTAAATATGTTTGTGGAGTGAAAAAACTCATTAACAGCATACTTAGAAAAAAAATCTCCCTGTAGTAAATATGTTATTTAGTTTTAGGAAATCATGATAATCTAAGTGAACTACTGTGCAGGTCATGAGAATGAAACTTGGGTGAAAATCTACTGTGCTGTGCTCTAGCCTTTGAAAAAATTTGCCTCTCAGTCACTCTCTTCATTGCTAATAATACCACCAGTCGGGGGGACACTTGAATAAAGAGGCATTTGTCACCAAATGGTAAGTTACCAGCATGTCTTGTTATCTGGGTGGAACACGTAGTCGTTAAGTGGCATTTGGACTGAATCTGATTAGAATTTAGAATCTACCTGGGGACAAACAGAAATATGTTTCTGCTTAGAAAAATTGCTTTTTTCCACCTCAAAATGTTTTGGATTAGAAAAAGATTAAAATTAATTTTTAAGGGAATGCCTGTCTTTGAAAGGATGGTTGTATGTTGATGGAATTCTTCAGGGAAGTGACATCTCAGGAGGGGGAAGCACAGAAACGGCTCAGTACAGTCAGTCAGTTCATTTTACTTTGAAGAAAAAAATAACTGAAAGTGCTTGTTGGTTTTCTGTAAGCTGTAACAGTTGGTCGACTCAAATTTTTACTTCCTACCAATTGTGAAAATTCAGCCTTAATTTGAAGAGTGCCTGAATGTTCAGGTTCTGTACGAAGATACAGGGGCTAAGGAATATAGCTACGGCTTGTGTGTGGTTAGATTTCAGCAGATGTAGAAAAGCTTTTGGAACCTACTTATGTTTTGAAGTATTTCCAACTAGTCGTTATGAAAGTAATTCAAGCAAAATCAGTATCTAATGATAGTAAAAAGCTGCTTTAAAAGTGTTCAAGAAAATGGTGTGTGTATAACTTAGCATATATGAAGCCTTAAAGTCTCTTGTGAACTCCTAATCATCAATTTCTATATTATCCTATTTTAATTCATATTTATAAATTCTCCTTCCTTTCTGGATAAGGACAGGCATAAATAAGGATAGATATAAATCCCACCCCCCCCCCCTTCATTGTAGCATCACATTAGACCGTTAATGCCAGCAACACATTTTAATATCTGGTCATGTTTAGCCATTTGTATTATATTTAAAATTATTCTTGATGATTCCCAAATTTGAGAGACTTGGAAGGGAGATTCTAGGCTGTTAGACATTTTACCAAACAGTGATGCCCTTTTGCTATAGAGAGCATAGGAGACACACTGTCTTCCTGTCTTTACTGATGCTGTTCCAGTTCTTGAAGGGCTGTTTCCATCCGTGTGCTGCTGCATTATATTCAAAGAAGGGAACATGTGAGCCAGCAAGAATACGGGTTTGGGGCAAAGAGGCGTGGGTTAGAATTCTGCTCTGCCATTCCTAGAGGGAGTTTCTTTTCACTGCTGATTCTGTGTCATTGTCACTAAGGTGGGGATATTTACAGGACCTACTCCATAGGGTCCTGGGAGATTGAACAGGAAAACATACGGTGGCCCAGCACAGGGTAGGCAGGAACTCTTGTCCCTGCTTATGTCCTGCTGCTAAAGAAAAGGAATGAAACTTTTTCAATTGGTTGTCTAAATGACGGTCTGACCAATCTTGCGGTCTCTCAGTTAGACTCTGGCCCATTCCAGTCAGATCAGCTTGCCCCCATGGCTGAGTGCCCGTGGACGGGTGCTCATAAACATGGAAGGCGAAGGCTAAGGTAGAAGCTAGAAAAAGCTGACACTAAATTCAAACACTGCCTTTTTGAGTGTTCAGATGATGGCAGGGTTGTTGCAGGGGCTTGAAAGGCGCTTTGAAATACTCTGCATATGCTAATCAGGAGCCTCAAAGCTGATCTGGCAGCGATCTCTCAAGTCGACCCCCATTAAAATCCCCCGTGGGGACTGTGCACGTTAGCCGGCAGCGCTGCACAAGCACTTTCTCTGCAACTTTTAAAACTTTCTGCTTAATAATCTCAGTTCTGCATTGTCTGGACTGACTTTGTCAGCTAGGAGATTGAGGTCCCGGGGCAGTGCAAAACATAGAGTTTAATTGTTAGTTTTATTAAAAATGACTTTTTCAAGCCTTTTTTTTTTTGAGCTTTTTAGTTTTCTAGTCTGACACTCCAGCAAAATGTGAAGTGCTTTTAATGTTGACAGGACTTTAAAAATATTATAGTATTCTAGTATCTGAAATTTCAGAGAAAACTATTTTTCCTTTTAAGCTTATTGTGCTCAGCTCTCTGAGAAAAACATACCTTTTATTTTTGTTAGTCTTTTTTTTTTTTCAAATGGCTATGTTTTAAAACTGGTATTTGAGTGATCAATAAAACAGCTCAACCCCAAAGAGGATTCTAAGGCAGGTTCCTGTGTCCTACTCAGGGACTTAGCCAGCTGAAAAGTTTGGGTAAATAAAACCCTTCATCAGCCACGTTTGATGACAGACATATTACAGTGTAACGATGTAAGTTATGTTATAACTATGGCTAGAACTGCTAGGAAGGGAGATGATTCTTTTCAACATTCATTAAATTAAATCTAGTTAATATTTTGGAGTGCCATGCAAACCTTCTATCTATAAACTTACTTGATTTTAAAAAAAAAAAAATCATTCTGTTTAGTGAAGAAATTAAGTAAAGAAGAATGAATAAATTTGAGTAGAAAAATGTTAGTTTTTCACCAGGGAGAGGTCACACCTCTTCAGCTGTTCTTAAGTCCTTAGAGCTTCAGCTGTTCTTAAGTCCTTAGAGCGTCAGCTTAGAAGGGAACTGCAGGCCCTGATTCTGGGCTGAGAAAGTTTCTGTTCTTATCTGCAGTGACTGATCCACAATTTATGAAGAAATTTTCCCAGAGTACTATAGCTCTTCCTTCCAAATTAAAGTCAGTAATCATATCTGTGGGGGTGCACAGCAGTGAGAAAATACACTTTGTAAGCTTCTCTTTCTCCAGATAAAAGCACATGCTATATACCCTGCCACCCCCAACTTTTAAATTGTAAGCTTACATAGAAAGGTGGAAAAGTAAGATAGAAATCCATCTGCTTCAATAACTAAAAATAACACCTAGTGGTGAACACTGTGGGGTGGGTAGATTCAGTGTCAGGAAGCTAAGGCCCCTTCGGGTCCTGGGTGCCATGGGGCAGGGCGGCTTGCCAGGCTGTTACAGGAGCTGTGGTAACACTGCATTAAGAATTATGTTTTCTAAAATTGTACCATGACACCCAGTCTCTGGGGATGCCCCCCCTGCTTCAGTCCGTAGAAGTTTTCTGGTTGAAGAAGTTTGGAAAATGATGCGAAATATCATCTTTTTCACTCTGCACGTTGGAATTAGAAACCTTAAGGTGTTCACCCACAGAGGAACTTATTTTACCTTGACAGTACTAAGCTTGCCAAGAGATTGTGGTAAGAACTTGTGCAACACACACCCACATTCGACTCTTCTCCATAATGGCTCTGTGGACCTGGCAGTCCTGCGTCTACTTTGGACAGGAACTAGGGAGATGCCTGTCAAATTTAATAGTGTAAGAGACACCACTGCTCCCTAAGAGGGGAGTAGTAAGAACGAGCTCATCTTAATCTTCCTTTTTTGGATGATTTTATTAGAATCTCTTTTGTTCTCATTCACTAGAACAACCACCTTCTGAATAACCATAGAAACATTTTAAAGGTTTAAAGAACTTTCATCATCATATTTCTATCTTGTCTGTGGGTATAAGGAAACTGAAACATCAAACTCAATCATAGTTTTTAAAATAAACTTTATTTTTTGGAAGAGTTTTAGATTTATAAAAAAAAGTTGCAGAGATAGTACAGAGTTCCCTTTTACCCCCCACCCAGTTTCCCATTATTAACATTTTATGTGCAAATATGGTATATTGGTTACAATGAATGAACCAATATTGATACATTATTAACTAAAGTCCACACTTTATTCAGATTTCCTTAGTTTTTACCTAATGCCCTTTGCTATGCCAGGGTCTCATCAAGGATACCACATGACATGTAATCGTCATGATTTCTTCAGATCCTCTTGTCTGTGACAGTTTCTTAGACTTTGTTTTTGATGACCTTGACAGTCTTGAGGAAAGTCTCAAAACTGTTCAGGTGTTTTGTAGAATTTGTCTGATGTTTTTCTCATGATTTGACTGGAGTTACGGTTTTGGGAGGAGACTACAGCGGAAAAGTGCTATTGTTGTATCACGGGTACCTACTAGCGTCAGCGTGACTTACCACTGTTCACGTTGGCCTCGGGACCTGGCTGATGGAGGGTCTGCCGTGTGTCTCCACTGTAAAGTTATTCCTCACCCCCAGCATCCCCACTGTTCTCACTGGAAGTCACTGTACAAAACCCGTACTTAAGGAATAGGGAGTTATAGCTCCCCTCCCACTGGGGAGAGAGCATCTACATATATTACTTGGAATTGTTAAATCTATTTCTAAGTGTGTGACTTTAAAAACTACTTGGATGGTAGAACAGTTACTGTTGAATTCATTACAGTTACCTACAAACTTGTTCTGATAAACACTTTATTCTAACTAAGAGAGAAAAGTAGGCTTCCCAAACTGAAGCCCCCCAGCCCTGATCAGAGACTGCAGGATTTGTGTCACTGCCAGTGTTTGTTCTTAGTAGCATGCTAGAAGTTCCAGATGCTGCCCTCTCTTTTTTTCTGTGTCCAGATTGAATCCTGTTTGTGCATTTTCTTCTGCTTCAGTTGTGTTGGCGTCATTTTTGGAGCCCACAGACCTGTTTGTGCTGTATGTTACTGTCCAGGGTGGACCTTGTTTAGAAAAGACCTATTAGGACAAAACTTACTATTTCAACATCTTTATATATTTTAAGGGCATTCCCATCAAAGACATTTTTTCATGTCTATTAATTGCTTTGGCTTTAGTCACCCCTAGTAAGAGTATATAATTAGAGATTTTCTGTGTAATCAACTTTCAGATTACTTCATATTTAATATTTGTGCACATTTTAATACAATGTAGTTGTAGGGATCGTTTTGCGTCTTGGTTCTTTCAAAATATTGGTATCATTTTTAACAGATTTATTTTAGAATAGTCATTTCACTTTTTGATAAGTATAAACTTGGTGAGAATTGGAAATTTCTTCCCAACATAGAAGTGTCTATAGGGACTTCCCTGGTGATGATCCAGTGTTCAAGACTCTGCAGTTCCACTGCAGGGGGCGTGGGTTTGATTCCTGGTCAGGGAACTAAGATCCTGCATGCCGCGTGGTGTGGCCACACAAAAAAGTGTATATGTAGTTTTTCTTCTATGTGTATTTATTCTCTTTATATAGATATTAAAGATTAAAAAGATAAGATTTAAAAATATTAATATGAATATACATGTATTATATATAAAGGTGAATATATAGTTTTTCTTTAGCAAAAAATGATAATAATTGGACTTTAAGAGAAGCTGTCTCTTAAGGCAGTGATTCATGGATACTCCTCCAACCCAGCAATTTTATAGCTAAAAATGACTAATGACATAATGAAAAACTAACCATCTCCATTGGGACCATTGGGAAGCATTGTTTGGGGTTATAGCTCACCCCCTGCTGTTACTTGTGTGTGTGATCCAATCAGGTTTCAGGGGCTTGGTTTGAGGAAACTTGTAGTTTTCTCAGGCTGTTTCTTTTATAACTACCCAATGCCTAAGTGCTTCTAGCACCACAGAAGAAAAAAAATGGGTTAATAAAAATAATTTTTTCAGTTTCAAGTTTTTCTCTTGTCAGCTTAAGCCTTCGGTATCAGCTACCACATACCTATTGAATATTAGTGGACATGAATAAATAAGCTGCGAAAGAATATTAACAGAAAAACTCAGCCAGCCAATGAGTTCAATAACTCTACTAATTTTGTTGAGAACCCATGGGTTTAGGCTGTGGGTTTTTTTTTTTTTTTTTTGCGGTACGCGGGCCTCTCACTGTTGTAGCCTTTCCCGTTGCGGAGCAGAGGCTCCGGACGCGCAGGCCCAGTGGCCATGGCTCACGGGCCCAGCCACTCTGCGGCATGTGGGATCTTCCCGGACCGGGGCATGAACCCGCGTCCCCTGCATCGGCAGGCGGACTCTCAACCACTGCGCCACCAGGGAAGCCCTAGGCTGTGCTTTTACATGGCATTCATATGCTGCCTCTTCTGCCAGAAAAATTGTTCCTGGTTCATAAGAAGGAACAAAGTATTTCAGTATTGCATGCTTTTCCTCAATGGACAGCATTCCTGCCAGGTGCTGCATCATCTGAGAAGTTTGAGACCCACTGCCCTGATAAATAAGAGCTAATTAGGGAGCCTCTGGGAGCTTCCTGAGACAGGAAGGCACGGGTCATCCCAAAGTTGTGTTATAATTGCCTGTGTATCCTTCTGCAGGAAGGAGAATTGGCTTTCCCACCCACAGATTTGGCATAAAATTTCTGTATCTCAGGCCAAGGCCGTGTGTAAGGATTACGAAGTCTCCAGTGGATAGGGTTGTAGGTGGAGATACCAGTCCAATGCTGGAGAGCCATCCGCAACAGAGGTGTGTGCACGCACAAATGCCTGAAGAGTTTTTCCAGTCTTTTTATAGGAAGGAAAATAATGAATTTATAGGATTGCTTTTTTTTTTCCCCCTAATAACATCCTAACAGTGTGGTAGGTCTTTTTAATTTAAAAGTGTAGGTTAAACTACTGAGAAGTTGTTAGCTTATTGTTTTGTCATTAGCATTATGGTGATGCTGACGGTGGTGGTGAGTAAAGCAAGGTACGTGAAAGCAGCCTTTACGTAGTTTTTATTCTATCTCATTTCAAACTAATTCTTAATTTTTAATTACATATTTATTTTTTTAATCTACCTTTTAGCATAATAACTGGAAAAATTTTGATGTGAGGTACCATTTATTCATTCAGCCAACTCGATTTTGAATACCTACGTGCAAGGCACTGTGTGGGGAAACACAAGTGGAAATGATATGTATGGTCTCCATCCTCATGAAGCATACATTCTAGTAGGGGCAACAGCTGAAAAACAGCTACAAAAACAATTAAAAGAGATAATTTCAGGATGTGGTAAGGGAGGTGAAGGGGGAATAAACAGGTGATGTAGTCAGGACTAGCAAGGGTGGGCAAAAAAAGACTTCTCTGAGGAGGTGTCATCCGAAAGGAGCCTCTGGGGGATGGAATAACACATCTTTATAAAACGAGAAGGAAGAGATTTAATTAGCACTAGGGTTGAGATGGGAAGTTTTGTGGTGTGTGGTCAAGGAGTTGAAAGTGGACCTGTATTACTGGATTGAATGGTGAGCAGTGAAGTTGGAGAGGTAGTAGGAAGTAGGACATGGAGACCTTCATGGGTCATGAAGTATGATGTGCCTACAGGAAAGTGCTCCTAGTGATGGGTTTTCACAAATTGAACATAACTGTGTAACCAGCATTCAGATGGAAAAACTAACCATCTCCATTGGGACCATTGGGAAGCATTGTTTGGGGTTATAGTTCACCCCCTGCTGTTACTTGTGTGTGTGATCCAATCAGGTGTCAGGGGCTTGGTTTGAGGAAACTTGTAGTTTTCTCAGGCTGTTTCTTTTATAACTACCCAATGCCTAAGTGCTTCTAGCAGCACACAGGGTATTTTTCTATGGGATTTCATCATAATGCCACATCTTCCCCCCAGCCTTCACCATGAACATGGACATGGAATTATTTGGTAACTAGGATACACATATGTTTTCCCAAAGTCTTTTCTTAAGAAAGCAAGAATTGTTCTTTCCGAGGAGTCGTTCTCAAAGTATTTGTGGATTTGTCCTTTAGGTCCAAGCCAAAACTTTTCATTTGGAATTTATGTATATGTTAACAGAGTTTATATTTTCTGGGGTAATGGAATCTTTTAGGGTTTGTTGCCTCATTATATTTATAATTTTATATAAAAAGCCCACAGGGGCATCAGACCAAATTTAAGCTAGAAGTAAATGAAGGATAATATAGTAATTTCAGATAGTTTTATGTTCAAGATGAAGGTTTTAAAGTGGTGATTCCCATGTGAATTTTAATGATTATTGTGTACAATGGCATTTATGGATATTCAGTCCCCAAATGAATATAATTAGTGTGTTCGATTATGGACTTGTAATGTGGAATGAGAACTCTTAATAAGCTTTCTCTGTAATGGTTCACGCTGTGAACACACAAAGTATGAGACACGGAACTTCACTAAATCATAGCCGGGTTTTTGGAATCAACAGGCTCACGTTTCAAATCGAGATGAGTTTCACATTTTTAAAAACACAGCTAAAAAGTTAAAAGGCAGTTACATAACCAGATATTTTATATCCTTTTGGGGATTTGGGACAAGATGTTTCTTTTTATAATGCAAAGAAGATTGTACTTTTGAAGGGATCAAGCATAAAATGGAACTGAAGTTATTACACTTTGAGAAAAACTTGTTGATTGCAAGACCCTGTTATTTAACACGTCACTGAAAATGCTTTTGGCATTTTCTTTGGGAGACTTTTGGAGAACTACCTGAAGTCTGAAATTTGGTTTGGTGTGGTCTTGTCCAAACTGGTGGTTAGTCATTTTGACCCCCTGATCTGGTGATCCTGAGAAGCTTTCTGGAGACATACTTGAAAATGCGCAAATGCCTATTTCACCATTTAAAGGTTCTTTCAGTAAAAGCATATGAATAATATTTTTATGAAGTGAATCCATTCTTATGACATTTTGAAGAAGTATATTATTATTTTCACTCTGTATCATTATCTTGTCTTTTATTTTTAAAAGCTCAATTTTTTACCCCTTATCAAGACAATATGATTTGGATGGACAATTTGGGAGAGACACAAGATTCTTTTTGTTCTACTTTTCTGTAATACCACCACCTAGGGATAACAGTTTTCAAACTGCCTAGTACTTAGTGTATTGTTCTCACTTCCTTTAAGATGCATTTTAACGTTTTAACCTTGGACTTTAATTTTTTTTTCCTCTTGGAGATTTTCGTTGGTCCTAAAGTACTACCATACTGTTTCAGCTTTTATTTAATTCACGCTATTACTGTTGGACAACAAATCAGATAATTTTATACTAATAGTGTTATCTAGCAATGTATTTTGCTTACTGTTACATTTTAAGATGTTAGCTCACAAAAAAGTTTTAAATATAAATACATATTAAATAAAATGTTGAAAATACATTCCTGTAGTTAAAGACCATTGTGTTGTTGACTAGCCTTGTAGTGGCATCAAGTAAAGTAACAATAAATGGGTCATTCATTATTTTAAATCTTTCATGTTACATGACAAACAGTAAATTCCAGGTAGTCCTTGAGAGGTAAACTAGTTATAGGGAAAGGATGGAGAAGTACAGAACCTGAACTTACTTTGGAGATCAATGCACTCCATGAGGTTGGAGTTTATTAGCTTATACACTTGAAAAGAGCTTCAGCCACAGCTGTATCCAATAGTCAAACCACGTCATAAGGGATCCATCCATTTCTTGGCCCTACTTTCTCCTGGGTTGACTTCATTCTCGGTCAGGGTACCCCCCATATGGTTTCAGGATGGCTACCAGCAGCTCCTGGCATCTTTCCTACCAGTTTAAAAACCCTAGCAAATGAGAGTTTCTCTTGCCAAATACTTAAGTAGAAGTCCCAATACTGAGTCTCATTAAACTAGCTTTGATCACTTACTATTTTTAAACCAATCATTGTGGTAAGGTAGGTGGAATGCTATGATTACCAGTGTTGGGTCACATACCTCCCATCTCACCCTAGGGCACCAGGGTGTTGCCCCAACAAAGATCAGGGTGGTATAACTAGAAGAGAAGAAAGAGACGCTAAGCAGGCAGAAAAGCCCCTGGCTGTCTGCTATCATGATCAGTAGTGAAGTCTAATTCCCATGAAACCTTTCGCTGGTGCCGTATGATTTAGCATATAACTGTGTGTGGACTTCGTTTTCCACCATTGCTTCATCTCATTGGTTTCGTTAAGATGAAGGACGGAAACTTCTACTGTCTTACCCTTTCAGCACTAAGAATGGTCCTGAATAACTGATCGTAAATACTTAGCTGATTATCAATTTCTGAAGTATAATAGAGTTAAGTAGGAAATGTTGAGCTCATTGTTTAGTTTGTTTTGTTTTTCGGTATGTGTTTGAGAGACATCGCTTAACTCCATAAGTGGGCAAATTTTTTTTCGCTACAAGGATGTGGGAAGTTTTTTGCTACCAATATATTTAATACTGTAAAGGTGACCGATGAGGACTGAGAATATTAACCTGGGGTTCATATGCTTTCTGAGAGACCATGGAGAGCTCTCTGGGTGTCAGTGAACCCCCTAAAATCCTAGCAAATTTGTATGTGTGTGCACATCTCTACACCTGTGTGCAGTTTTCTTGAGAGAGGGTCCATAGCTTTCATTAGCTCCTCAAAGGGGGACCCCTAACCCATAAAAGGTTCAGAGCCACGGAGTGAATCTGTCTTACACTGACCAATAGTTCCTGACTTTATGACGTTAAACAATTTAGTGTGAGTCGCGGGGGGGGGGGAGTTAAAGGAGTAAAGCAACTTTGGGGAGACACAAAGGAGTTTAGGCTTTAGGGTGCACTGTTAACTTACGTTAACAAATTCAGTCTGTACAAGGTTCAAACGAAATATATTCTGGAAGAGCCTGTAACAAAATGGGCTTCCTCAGCGCGGCCAGCTCGATGGTTAATGATTGTAGCTGTGCTGCCAGCTGGTTTTGGCTCAGTCTCTGAAGCAGGCACAGGCCCACCTCTCGCCATTTGGCAGTAAAGGGAAAGTGATAAAACACATTACTCTGCTCTCCTAAGCAGTTTAGGACAACCATTTAATAAAAGTGTAAGTAGTCTTCTTTCCCGGAGTGAGGAGGGGCGCTGGGAAGCCTGGCTGGGAGTTGAGTGTCAGAGGTGAACTTCCCCCGCCCTTCCCCCACCATCCCCTGCATCTCTTTGTGGGAAAGAGGGAGGGGGAGTGAGCCTGATGTTGCTTTACACCCAGTCAGGGCTGCTGGTATGCTTGTCCGTTTTGATCCCCCCCCCCCCCCCCCCCCCCCCCCCCCCCCGCTCCAAACTCAAGTTGGCCCAGTGAGTGTAAGCTTCAACCTCAACGCCTGCAGGGCTGCCTGGAGCGGGGCCGCATCACTGCCGGCGGTGCGAGCCTCCCTGGTTTATGCGCAGGGCGTTCTGTGTTAATATCACTGGCATCCGTCTTTTCCGTTTTGAATTACTACATACACATCAGATACTGAGGGTTCTGTGAAAGGATTCGTGTAGTCTCTCATATTTAGTGAAGGAAAAAAAGTTCTTCCAGGGAGTCCAATGGATTCGTGGGTTTCCCCATGAAAATGTTGTGCCGTGTTAGTCAGCTTAAACTTTCCTCAGCTCTTGAGGCCATTTGATTTTAATGTCTCCCTCTCTCCCCACCCCGACCCTGTGGGTCCTGGTGTAGGTTATTTCACACTCAGCCTGCACAGAGCCGTTTGCTTACTAATGGCTTCCAACTCTTTTGACAATGAACTATAGTATAGTAAGATATATTTTACATCACGACTCAGTGTATACCTGTATAAGTGTATATGTAGATACAACTAAAAACAATATTTACTCTTATACACTGTGTTCTGGTGCTATATTTTCTATTCCGTGGGGGAAATACTGCTGGTCTCTACTCATTAAATCAGTTTCATGACCCGTTAATGGTTTGCTACCTGTAGTTGGAGAGCCACTTCTCCCAGGGAGATGCTGTGGTGTATTGACTTTAGTATCACGTGGTGAAGGGGGCTCGGGTCACACAGAGCGGCTGAGTCTCTTTATGTGGCAGAACCGAGTTGTGTGTTGTCAGTAGCACTTGTGATCATCTGGAGGCTGTAGCACATAGTGGTTCAGCGTAAGTGCCCTGTTCGTTCCTGGCTTTGTGACATCACCCTTTGTCTCCGGTGCTGGGCAAGTTTCTTAACCTGAGTTAGTTTCTGCATATTTAAAATAGAGATGATAAGAATACTTCCTTTAAAACATTGTATGAGTCGAGTTACAGAAAGCATTTAGCATAAGCACGTAGTAACGTTTAACAAATGTTTGCTATGAGTGTTGTCAGTATAGCTTAATATTTACATGGGTCCCCAACTGGATTGCATTTTCCTTCCGCCCTTTGGAATAATTTATATTGAGCCCATTTAGAGTATGTGGCTTAAGTGTAGGCATAAAACCCCATGTTCCAAAGCGTAGATTGTAAGCAGTGTGGTTAAATGGAAACAATATATTGCAGCCATTTACACCTTGAATTAGTCAGGGCTGATTTCAATTACAAGTAACAAACCCCAATCAAACTGGCTTAAGTGAGAACAGGAAATTATCGATTCACATAACGGAAAAGTCTAGGGGTATTGCTCTCGGCATTGGCCATATCCAGCTGCTCTGACAATGTCAGAAATGTCTTTCTCTTCCTTTCTTGCCCTGCCTTTCCCTGTTGGCTTCATTTTCAGGCAAGCTTGCCCCAAGCAGTGGCAGAAACAGCCACCAGCTGCTCTAGTTTTATATCCCACTAGCGGGAAGAGAGAGCCTCTTTTTTTAGTGGTTTCAGTTTAGTGCTACATCTGATGGGCATTGACTCCGATGGACTCAGGTCACCCCTCTTGACCTCTGCCACCTCAGTCACTGAGTCAAGGGGGGCAGTGGTACCTACCCTGGGTCCTATACCTGCCTGCCCCACTCAAACCACACAGGAATAACAGGGCAGGGCTGGTGCATGGGGAAATCACAACAGGTGTCCATGCTGTGCCTCCACCATTCCTTCTTGGAATGTAGGACTTTCTGCATAAGGTACTGTCTTTGAATAATCCAACGGAGAGTAGTGTTAACACTTAGGTACTTCTCATTCCGAACTACATTTCATTTCCACTCGTATAGTACAGCTGTGTTGGAAGGTGTGCCATCGCTTCTTTTCTGATCACTGCTTAAAAAAAAAAAGTTCTTTTCCAGCCACCCCATCTTTTTTTTTTTTTTTTTTTTTTAAATTTATTTATTTAGGCTGTGTTGGGTCTTCGTTTCTGTGCGAGGGCTTTCTCTAGTTGCGGCGAGTGGGGGCCACTCTCCATCGCGGTGCGCGGGCCTCTCACTGTTGCGGCCTCTCTTGTTGCGGAGCGCAGGCTCCAGACGCGCAGGCTCAGTAGCTGTGGCTCACGGCCCCAGTTGCTCCGCGGCATGTGGGATCCTCCCAGACCAGGGCATGAACCCGTGTCCCCTGCATCGGCAGGCGGACTCTCCACCACTGCGCCACCAGGGAAGGCCCAGCCACCCCATCTTTTTGGTGCAACTTAAAAGTTATCATTTCCTCCTGTCTTGTTTTATGCCTCCATCTCTCATCTGCTTTCCCAAGCTTTTAGCACTTGTTACTCTCCTTCTAAACAACCAAATACAGAAATGCGACACCTCACTTCCTCAGTGGTCACTCCCTTTCAATTTGTGGTCTGGCGGGTCTGAGGGTCAGACTGTGTTTGTAGCGCCCTGTTCATCTGTCGGCTGTGAATGAGGATGGCCTGTTTGCCAGAATCTGTGAGGCTGGGTCTCTGAGTTGTTGGACAGCCCCTGACTCTCCCTGTGCCTGCATGCACAACACAACACACACACACACACACACACACTCATTCATGCACCCAGGTACAGATGGGGCCGGAGACATTGGGCACTGTGGTTTCAGTGGGGACTCCAGATGGTGAATTGTGTCTGCCAGGTTGTTTAACAGAACTGTGCCTCTGGGGCCAGCAAAGTTGAGGACACACCCCCAGAGCCTTTCATCTGCTGTGGGCAAGATATGTTTAACCCACTAATGAAATTAAAAATAAGATAAGCACTCCTTTATTTTTTATTGTGTTAAAATACACATAAAATTTACCATCTTACCGTTTAAGTGCACAGTTCGGTGGTATTGAATACATTTACGTTGTTGTGGGGCCATCACCACTATCCATTCCCTTCATGTTTTGCATCTTGTAAAACTGAAGCTATGTGCCTGTTAAACAGTAACTTTCCATTCTCCCCTCTCTCTAGCCCCTGACAACCACCATTGTACTTTGTGTCCTGATAATTTTGACTTTTCTAAGTACCTCATGTAAGTGGAATCATGCAGTATTTGTCTTTTTTGACAAATTTGGCGTGCTTCGCCAAATTTGACAAATTTGGCGTGCTTTTTTGGCATGCTTCGCTTAGTATAATGTCCATCCATGTCGCAGCATATTACGGAATTTCCTTCCTTTTTCAGGCTGCATAATGCTCATTGTATGCATATACTAACGTTTTGCTTATCCATTCATCCACTGATGGACACTTGGGTTGTTTCTATGTTTTAGCTGTTGTGAATAATGCAGTGACTATGACTGTACAAATATCTCTTCGAGACCCTGCTTTCAGTCCTTTGGGGTATATACCCGGAAATGGAATTGCTGGGTCATATGGTAATTCTATGTTTAATTTTTTGAGGAACCTCCATCCTGTTTTCTGCAGCAGCTGTACCATTTTGCATTCCTACCAACTACGCAAAAGGGTTCCAGTTTCTCCACATCCTTGTCAACACCTGCTGTTTTCTGGTTTTTGGATAGTAGCCACCCCGTTGGGTGTGAGGTGATACCTCACTGTAGTTCTGATTTACATTTCTCTAATGATTAGTGATGTTGAGCATCTTTCCATGTGCTTATTGGCCATCTGTACATCTTCTTTGGAGACATGTGTATTCAAGTCCTTTTGCAATTATTTGCACTCCTTTATTTTTAAAGCCCAATGTTGTGCTGTAATACTTTATGACTGTGTAGAATAGATACCAAATGTTGTGAAGTCCACATATACACAAAGATATGAATTCAGTTATCCCCAAAGTATTACTTTGGGGGCAAAATTAGGACATTCCCCAAAGACATTTAAAAACTCTTTTTAAAGTCACAAAGTTATTATATGTAAATTTATACCTGTGTGTGTGTGTGTAAAACATAAGTATATTAAATACCAGGCAAGAAACAGATGTGATTTGCATATGTTATCTACTGGGAGCTTTGTAACTCCAGGCACGTCCACTTGTGTGAAAACACATTCACACACAGAGTTGCAGCCCCGTTGTCAAACTCAGTAGGACTGGTCACTGGTTAAGCTGGAGAGTCCATTAAAATGATGAGGACACATGAAAATTGACACGTACTTTAAACATTTTATTTTAAATGAAAACATAATTTCTAAGCCGCCTGTTGATGAGCATTTTGATTTTTCCCGGCTAGTGGTGTACACATGGAGACCGTGATATTTTCCTCCTGGTTCTCTGTCACTTGCTGTACAATTTGGAGTGTACCAAAAATGTTCTGATGTCGGCCCAAAGCCTTTTCCTTGAGGAAGGCTCCTCTGACTGCAGTGTCTCTCTTATATATAAACTCAGCCATAATCTATCGCCTACAACTTCCATTTCTATTTCTTTAAGGCGGACCTAGAATTTAGCAATCCTTGCAAAGTTCATCTACGTTCAGGATCCTTCCAGACGTTTTCCAGTCTTTTAGAGTTGTCTCTCGCACGCCTAATTCACCAGCAGACTTTCATGATTTGCCTTCACTGAGCCTTTACAAGGTATTTAACTTAGTTTTTAGAGAAATGACTCCTTTTTGACATTCATCGTTAATTGCTTTTACATGGTGCTCGGAGCGTATAAATGCAAAGCAAATACAATTGGCACAGAAAGGAAACCCAGCCCGCCTGGCATGAACACGCAGCCCTATTGGTGGGAGCAAATGCAAGCAAATGTGTTGGCGCTTTGACCACTGGTGACTGACGCTCGTAGGCGACTGACTGGGAGTCACTGTGTGTTCTAAGCTCTTAGCGTAGGTTGACTCATTTAATCTTCTGGGTACCCCCATCGGGTAAGGCACTGTTATTTCTTTTTCCCAGATGAGGAGAATGATGCCCGGAGAGGTTGAGAGATTTGCCTAAGAGTAGCCTGCTAGCTGTCAGCATTCACCCTGCCTTAGTCATTCTGTCTTGCAAAGGGAATGAGAGCATTTTACATGCAGGTAAATTAAGATCAGGGAGAGCGAGTGAGAGCGAAACTGTGTAGAGGTATTTATCCCTTAAACAAAACCCCCCTTCATAACACAGAAAGCCTTCTGAAACAGTCTCTGTAGTGCCCTAAAATTAGAATCTAGGCTTTTAGAGGTAGAAATGACCTACATAATCACTTATCCTATCTCCCACATAGCCTGACAGGATAACCAAGGCCCAGAGGGGTGAGATGGTTTGCTTTATACGGACCCAACTAGTTAGTGGCAGGTTCTTCGTGAGATTAAGCTTCCTGGCTTAATCCACATTTTCTTCCAGGAGAAAGGGATGCGTGCCTTCCTGAGAGAAACATTCAGGAAATGAGTCAGAGTCTGCCAAGAGAGAAGGAAGGTTGGTAGACATGAGCACCTTAGTGTTAATCGAATCCACATCTGTCTTATCTGAAGCCCATGTAAACCTTGTACCGGAGATTCTTAGAGCTGGAAAGGGCCTAGTGATGTGGTTGTATCTGTCCTGTCTAGAAAAGGAAGGACTGAGGCCGGCTGAGCCCCTTTAGAGGTGAGGAAGCTGAGACTCAGAGAGGTAAAGTGATTATCCAGAATCACACAGCCAGAAGGAAATGGAAGCTGCATGTGAATCTCCTCTTGCTGAAGCCGAGGCCCATGGTCCTTGGGCTGCCTCGGGATGCCACCCAGGGGGCAGGGCAGTTGTTCATCTGGTACGGTTGTGTGACAACAGGTCCTCTTGGCAAGAAGTTCTTCCAAAAGCTAATCCTAAATATCTCTTTAATTTAAATCTATATCCTTCTGCAGCCCTCAGTCAGCAGTGAAAGCAATTGGTCATAGTCTTTTGGGTAATAATCTTTATATGTATGTATTTTAATTGGGATATAATTGACAAATAACAATTGTATACACTTAAGGTGTACAATGTGATGGTTCAACATATGCATGCATTGTGAAAGGTTGTTTTCTTAAAGCAGATGTTGGGGGTAGGAGTTTATTAATTAATTTATTTCTGGCTGTGTTGGGTCTTCGTTTCTGTGCGAGGGCTTTCTCTAGTTGTGGCAAGTGGGGGCCGCTCTTCATTGCGGTGCGCGGGCCTCTCTTGTTGTGGAGCACAGGCTCCGGACGCGCAGGCTCAGTAGTTGTGGCTCACGGGCCTAGTTGCTCCGCGGCATGTGGGATCTTCCCAGACCAGGCCTCGAACCCGTGTCCCCTGCATTGGCAGGCAGATTCTCAACCACTGCGCCACCAGGGAAGCCCTGAAAGGTTGTTTCTGTCATTGAACTTTTAAAAATTGAAATATAATCGACTTTCAACACTTAGTTCCTGGTGCACGTCATAGTGATTCGTATTTCTGTACGTTACAAAATGATCACCACCACAAGTCTAATTAGCATCTGTCACTGTACAAAGTTACTACAATATTGCCGACTTATTCCCCATGCTGTACATTTCATCCCCGTGACTCATTTATTTGTAACCGGAAATTTGTACCTCTTAATCTCCCTCACCTATTTCACTCATCCCCCACCCCCTTCCCTCTGGCAACCACCTGTTTTTTCTCTGGATCTATGGCTCTGTTTCTGTTTTGTTATGTTTGTTCGTTTGTTTTGTTTTTAGATTCCACATGTAAATGAAATCATATGGGATTTGTCTTTCTGTTGACTTACTGCACTTAGCATAATACCCTTGAGATCCATCTATGTTGTCACAGATGGCAAGCTTTCATTCTTTATCATGGCTGAGTAATAATACATTATATATGTATATACCACATATTCTTTAACTACATCTATTGATGGGCACTTAGGTTGCTTCCATATCTTGGCTGTTGAAAATAATGCTGCAGTCAACATAGGGGTGCATATATCTTTTTGAATAAGTGTTTTTGTTCAGAAAAATACCCAAAAGTGGAATTGCTGGATCATATGGTAGTTCCATTTTTAGTTTTTTGAGGAACCTCCATACTGTTCTCCACAGTGACTGCACCAAGGTACATTCCCACCAACAATGCATGAGGGTTCCCTTTTCTCCACACCCTTGTCAATACTTGTTATTTGTTGTCTTTTTGATAGTAGCCATTCTGATGGGTGTGACGTGATCTCTCATTATAGTTTTGATGACATTTCGTGAGTGAAATTGTTTCTTGGATATTTTTGAGCCTACTTGAGGGGGGAAAAGAAGACCGATTAGGGGTGTTTGGGTACTAGTAGAATCTTAAGGTTGAAGGAATCTCCTTCACATCACCATTACCCATGCTCACATCTGCTGTGTAGCGTGTCCATCAAGCCTGTGCTGGGTGGTTTTCAGCCCAGTAACTGAGAGACATAAGACAGAGGGACCTCACCACCTTAGACAACCAATTCCATCTTTGGCCAGGAAGTCACACTCACATATAGTCTTTTACAGGATGAAGCTTTTTAAAACATTGCTTTAGATTTCTCTTATGTTTACAAAAGTAGTTCATGTTTAGCATGGAAACTTGGATAACTGAAGAAAGCTCAAGGAAGAATATGAAAACCTATGTGTATTAGTTATCTATTGCTATATAACAAATTACCCCAAAGCTTAGCAGCTTAAAGCGACAAACTTTTATTATTTCATATGATTTGAGAGTCAGGAATCTGGGAGTGGCTTAGCTGGCTTAGTGGCTGAGTTCTCTCATGGAGCTGCAGTCTAGCTGTGAGTTGAGGCTACAGAAATCTAGAAGTTTGACTGGGCTGGCGAGTCTGCTTTCAGAGTCTCCAGTCATGTGTGTGCTGGCAGGAGGCTTCTGTTCTTGCCATACTGGTCTCTCCATAGGGCTGCTCACGGTATGGTTTCCCTCCACACCATGTGGATCTGAGAGAGAGTCAGTTTGCATTAGAGAGTGACCAAGATAGAAGGCAGAATCTTTTCTAAGCTCATCTTAGAAATGACATTCCATCACTTCTGTTGAATTCTGTTGGTCACATAACCAACCCAGGTATAACGTTGTCAGAGGAACTACCTGAGGCTGTGAATACCAGGAAGTGGAGATCATTGGAGGCCATCGTGAGGCTGCCTACCACTTTGTCAATTAAAATTTGGTTAGAATAAATTACATAAGTTTTTACTCACTGTTTTTATTCCCCCAAGAGTATTACAAAATACAAAAGATCATCAGGAAAAACAAATCTGAAGAGAACACGATGTTGAGGGATGAATGCACCAATAAACTGTTTATTGCTCTCCCATCCTGGAGACACTTGCCGATTTTATTCCAAGTCGGCCGCATTGAGATGTGTGTGGTTTTGGGGTGGAGGGGAGTCATGGGAGTAGCGTGAATGGAAGGGTCTGGGTGTGCCTTGATCCTGAGGTCGTTTGTGTTTTGGGGAACCAGAGGTCCTCCTGCCTCTGGGATGGGATAGGAATTTAGGATTCTGTCCAAGCTGAAACATGGAGAGGCTCTTGGCTCCTAGACCCCTTCACTCTGCTGTTTTAGATGCAGTATAAGAAGCAGAGGTTTGTGAGAAATATTCCAATCTTTACAAATAATTATTTGAAAAAAAGGTGTAAGTACTTAAATCATAAATGTATATAGATAGTGACTTAAAAGTGTTTTGTGGCGGAAAGGATTTTGTTTATGCAAAAAACAGTATACCAAGATCTAATAGGAAATCATAACATCTGGATAAACAATAACGTTCTATAATCCCTTCCCCTAGCTATTAAGTCATACAGATAACATAGGAAACACATGGGTACACAGTAGGTAATACACACTTATAGATATGTGACATTTTAAAAGCACACATGCAGAGCTTTAAAAACAAATGGCACACACCTGTATAGTATTTTGGTGACTAATGGTAATGCGGAAGCAAACGTTAATATCAAGTAAATTTGAATGAATTCTTTTATAGTCAGAGGAAATTTATCAGCAAAAATTGGCACGAAACAAACAACACGATGGAATAAATTTGAATAAATGCCTGCATAGGCAGTCACAGGACATGTTGATAAATATTTCAACATAGACTGATACAAGGTATAACAAAATATTAATTTTGAAGGAATCCCTACGTCATGCATTCAACAGAAGCTAATATTTCACGGAATGGTAGTGTGTGCATACAAAGCAACAGAGGGGAAGCTGAATCTGTTTTCCCAGGGTGGCTTGAGTCTAGGGTTTGTGACTGTGTGTCTGCTGCTTTGAGCTGCAGGTTGCAATCATCATAGCACTGTGGATCCTAGATGTCGGGGGCGAGGGGAAGCCTCCGTGGTCCCCGTTCTGCCCATCTGAGGACCCTCTGGCAGACAGGGAGTGAACACAGCAAATTGGTGTGGCCTCCCTGCCCGGCCTCCCTCAGCCAGAGGCAACCCACGGGTTTCTCCATCCCAGGCCAGACCTGTTGGCGGCCCCAGGTGGACAGAGGGCAGGACAGCTACAAAGTAGTTCCTCCTGCTCTTTGGCTGGACCCCGAGAGAGGTGAGGTGCTCAGAGTTGTCGTTTCGAAAATGGAGCAACTTCATAACCAGCAGTTGGCTCTGAAGCCCTTTACACGTCCTCTGTTTCAGGCCTTGAGCTCTGTGGCCTTGGAACAGTCTGTGTCCTGTGTTGGATCCAGATGTGGTCCCCCTGTGAGAGTGTGAGGAACCCGAGCCTTTGCGTGAGCGGGTTTCCCCCTGTTACTGCTCATACTTTAGAAAATTCTCTGGCAGGCATCAAGCTGAGCCCCTTACAGGTGGTACGCAGCCCCCTTTGTCCTGCAGTCAGCTGGAATCCAGCCAACCCAGCCCAGGGCCCGGGAGAAGGTGAACCCTGACACCTCTCCGTGGGGAGCAGTGCTGCGCATAAAAGTGCCACCGAGAACACGGAGCAAAGCCCGGTGACAGGATGCAGAGGATGTGTCTGCGGACGGAAGCCACAGCTAGGCTTGTTGCATGTGGGGTCCTTACCACCTCCTGGCAGGGAGAGGCGGCATTGGAGACCTGAACGTTGGCTCGTTGATTAGCACACTGGGAGGGGGATGCAGGCTTTGTGGGGAGCACAGGATTTGGCAGCAGAAAGGTCTAAAATCAATTACGTAACCTCCTCTACACCTTAGCTTCCTCATCTGTAAAATGGGGCACCTGCCTGATGGGGTCGTGGTGAGGATTGAATTAGATAATGTATTTAAAGGCTCTGGGATCGTTTCTGGTACAGAGTTAAGGGTTTAATAATCCTAGTTAAAAATTTTAAAAAAGCTGTGTAATCCTGTGTGAATCTAATAAACTCTCTAGTTTGCTGTAAATGGAAAGACTAGACTCTTTGTTGGGTCTAAACAGCTCTTCCTCAGATTAGCTCCCGTTTCTTTCTCCCCAAGTCCAGCCGCCACCGAATCGCCTTGCTCGGAGCGGTAGCAGGACCTCGGGTGGAGGCGAGCATGCAGCTGGGAAGGTGGAAACGGCTGTGAGTTTAGGGGGGCTCTGGCCTCTAGCTGCTTCCTAGAGCTGTCTTGCGTCTGAGCCTGTCTCCTCATTTGTGTGAGGCGGGGGGAAATAGCATTGTCTGCTTCGTGGGGAGATGAGAATTCTTACTATACGGAAGGCACCTGTAGTTCCTGGCATACACTGATGACCACTACGAGGTAGCTGTTATCACCGTGGCTCAGGCAAGGGGCCTTTCATCCCTGGGCATCTCAGGCCATTTCACAGGGTGTGCTCATGAGCCCTGTCTGCCTCGGAACTTTCCTCTGCCCTGGTCCCAGTGTCCTCGTCAGCCTCCGGCAGGACACATCCATCATGTCTGCCTAACGAGTGAGGAGGTGGCTGGGTGAAGCAGAGCAGCGTGGGCCATGCCTGAGGCTCACGGGAGTCTGCAGCAGTCCTTTTCCTGCCAGGTAATACGTGCAACAGATGATGCCACGTGGAGGAACTAACAGTGGTCTAGCTTTCTGACCAAAGCTGAGGTTTGTGCTTCCAGGGCATTGGGGATCTCTTTACTTGAACATTCTCAGACGCTTTATCTTTTTTTGTTGTTTGTTTTGGTTCGGTCGCGCCATGCGGCTTGCGGGATCTTAGTTCCCCAACCAGGGATTGAACCCGGACCCTTGGCAGTGAAAGTGCGGAGTCCTAACCACTGGACCGCCAGGGAATTCCCTCAAACTCTTCATCTTTAATTGCATCTTAGGGTCACACTAGTTTTTGGTCTCAGAGCCAAAATGTTCAGAATTATCACAGATCTGTGCTCTTCTGACAGAACAATGTCTCTTGACCAACCACATAGGGCAGGCAGGTTACAGGTGAAGCTGGTTGCAGATGTCCCAGGTTCTCCTCCAGCTGTGACGTAGAGGGGGTCCAGGTTCTGGAGTCAGATGCCTGGCTGCCTGCTGTAGTCCACGTCACTTATACCTTCTACCCTTGCAGAGTGAAGGTGGTGATAGCGTTCACCTCAGAAGCGTGTTGCGAAACGTCAGTGGGATAATACAGATAAAGTACTTACTTATCTGTACCAGGTCCGTTTCAAGGACTCGAATAAATGTTAGCTCTTGTTTTTATTTATAATGGGCATATCATTTTTAAACTTGTTGCCTGCATCTCGCAGTCTTTTATTCTTTAGAAGTAATGATTTTCGAGTCCTGAATTAGACCCTTGTAGTTTACAGGAGAAGTCTCTGATCTTTGAGGGCATCTGTCTTGGTTGAATGCAGAACAACCAGATGGAGATATCTAGTGGGCAGATAAAGATATTAGCGTCTTCTGGATCATGTGCTCAACCACATTCTGAGATAATGCTTGGATGTAAGGGCATTGCCGGCCTCTGTGTGTGTGTTCTCAGTGTGTGGATGTGGACCAGGTGGCAGTTGCAATGGTCAAGAAGCATTTGTGGTTTAGAGCTTGGGGTCTGGAGTAAGCCTTCCTGGTTTTACATCCTGGCTTCACCACTGTCAATCTGACCATGGTGACCATGGGTGAGTCACTTAATTCAACTGTTTCCTCATCTGTTAAATGTGGAGAAAGTACATTTCCCCTAGGGTAAGTGCAAAGACTGAATAAGATCAATGAGAAGCAGTTTGCACTAAGGTCGTACTGAACTGGGGTCAGTCAGACCATACTCCCATTCCCTGCAGGAGAATGGGCAAGACCAGCCCTCGTATGTGCACCTTGCACTGTAGTTCATCGGTAGCGTCGCTGGTAGATACTCAATGAAAAATATGTCTGTTTCTCACTTTAGCAGTGATTGGATTAGATATCCGTTTAATGCATGATCTCACTTATACGTGGAATCTGAAAAAGTCCAACTCGAAAGCAGAGAGTAGAATGGTGGCCGGCAGGGGCTAAGGGAGTGGAGGAAATGGGGGGATGTTGGTAAAGGGTACAACATTTCAGTTATGCAGGATGAACAAGTCCTGGAGATCTAATGTACAGCAATGTGATTGTAGTTAATGATACTCTACAGTATGGATGAAATTTGCTAAAAGAGTAGATCTTAAGTATTCTCAACACACACACACACACACACACACACACACACACACACACACACACACACACACACACACACACACACAGGTAACCCTTTGAAGCAATGGCTGTGTTAATGAGCTTGATTGCAGTAATCGTTTCACAATGTATATCAAAACACCACATTGGGGACTTTGCTGGTGGCACAGTAGTTAAGAATCCGCCTGCCAGTGCAGGGGACACGGGTTCAAGCCCTGGTCCGGGAAGATCCCACGTGCCGTGGGGCAACTAAGCCCGTGTGCCACAACTACTGAGCCTGCGCTCTAGAGCTGAGAGCTACAACTGTGGAGCCTGTGTGCCACAACTACTGAAGCCTGCGTGCCTAGAGCCTGTGCTCCGTAACAAGAGAAGCCACCGCAGTGAGAAGCCTGCGCACCGCAAGGAAGAGCAGCCCCTGCTCACTGCAACTAGAGAAAGCCCGCACGCAGCAACGAAGACCCAACACAGCCAAAAATAAATAAATAAAATAAATACATAATTTAAAAAAAACATCATGTTGACGAGTAAAAATTATATTTAAAGTGTACAGTTATACCTCAGTAAAGCTGGAAAAATGCAAATTTCAGTAATGCTGCAGTGCTACCTCTGAAGTGAATAAGAGAGCTTTGCAGAGTTTTCATGACTCCTCATTATAGTATTTGGCTGACTTTGGGTTAAGTATGAGGTCTGATCATCCCAATCTGGCCTCTAGGTTTTTTGTTGTTTTATTCAACGTACTTTCATAAACAAGTGTTCTCTAGGTAAACATCTGTGAAAGTCAAAATACCAAAACAGGTGAAAGCTAGAACCAGGCCAGATGCTACATCAGTGTTTTAGTGGGAGCAAAACACCCTCATCTGTTACATTTAATTCTTGTGTCTAGTTTGAGTTCTGTTGGTTTGGTAGTGTTTGGAGTTGATTTCTAAATATACTGGGGATTTTATACCAGTTTTCTGTTTCTGCACATTTAAGGACTATTTTAATAAAAGTAAACGAAGTCAACATTGAAAGTCATTTTTTTTTCTTTTAAAGAGGGTCCGTACTTCAGTCAAGAAACATTGGCTAGCTCATTCAGAGTGTGCAGTGTGTCATCAGCGGATTTTTCTGATTTGCTGGCTACTTGGCAGACATTTCTCTGTCCAGCTCACACATTGCACAGGGGAGCACTTCTACCACCCTGGTTTCTCTGAGCATTGGGTGACCGGGTTATTCTGATTGTGTGGAGAGCTGCTTCTCTTCTTGTTGTGTGCTTTTAGCAGCAAGGGGGAAGCATATTCTCTCTTTCACCACTCAATATTCCTACCTTCCATATTCTGTTCATCGGATACAGCCACTTCCAAAGTCTTATTGTTTCACCATGAAATGAGACACACCATTGTTCTATCGACTGTTATTTCTTTTTCACATTTTTATATTAGGAAGTTGACTGTTGGCAAGTTCTCAGCGCCCGCGCCCCGCTGCCCCGCCCACCGCCCAGTGATAATATCCAGGCTTTCTCCAGCCATTCTTTCCCTGGGAACTCTGTACTGTTCACAGACGACACCATTAGTCCTCACGGTTGTCCCCAGAGGTAGGTAGGATCAGACAGAGCATCTGGGTGTGTGAACAGAGGGCCGCAGTGAATTGAGTCTGAGGAAAACAGTGGGTTACTACTTCTTTTTTTTTTTTTTTTTTTTTTGTGGTACGCGGGCTTTTCACTGTTGTGGCCTCTCCCGTTGCGGAGCACAGGCTCCGGACGCGCAGGCTCAGCGGCCATGGCTCACGGGCCCGGCCGCTCCACGGCATGGGGGATCTTCCCGGAACCCGTGTCCCCTGCATCGGCAGGCGGACTCTCAACCACTGCGCCACCAGGGAAGCCCCGGCTTACTTCTCTTATGTCAGCGTTTCTGCAGACTTCTGCATTTGCACCTATTTTCATATTTTCTACAAAGAATTTTTCAAGTGATAACAGTCATTAACTTCATTGCTGCAGAATGAAATAAAAGGGATACTAATGTAGCTATTGAGAAATACGAACCTTCACTCAAATCTTTTTAGGGTCATTAAGAAAATGCAGTTTTAACTGTTGATTTCGGTTTGATTTTTTTTTCCGCCCCTAGGATTTGGAGTGTATTTAAATTGATCTTAAATTGTGAAGCTAAATGATCAAAAGAAACCCCTTTAGTAGTACAGTTGTCTAAAATCTATTCAGTTTAGCTGTTTGAAGGTGCAAGATTAACATGCCTAAAGTCTAGCTCTGATCATTTCATAATTTTGTTTTGTTTCTTTTTAAGCATTATGAGCTTTGAAGTCAAAAGACCTGGCTTCATTTTATGGGCTGGTTATATAATCTCTCTGATTCTCACTTTCTTTCTCTAAAATGGAGATAATAATACCCACTTCAAAGGACGGTTATGGCAATTAAACGAGATCGTGTGTGTGAGATATTAAGCACAGTAGCTGTCAGTAAAACTTAAAAAAGGTGGAAAGCTAAAAACCTATAAGGACCTCTCTGTCTTTACAATATAAAATCCAGATTCTTTGCTGCCATGTTCTAGACCCCTGCATAGTGGCCTACGGTGACCTCATAGCCAACTTGTTATTTTCCAGCCAGATAGACGACTTCACTCTCCAGAAAACTTTCAAACTTTTTGACCAAGACCCTCAATAGGAAACACATTTTACGCATGAAACAAAAGTTTCACGAAGCAATACCTCACCTTGCCATATGAAATACATTCTGTTCTACATAGAAAATGCTGGTCTGACCATTCAACTGGTATCAGCAGGTTTTCAAACGTGCCGGTTGAAAACCCACTGATCTAGAAAACTCTTCATCTCCATTTCTTGAAATTCTTGAAAACCCTCCCTTGAGACCCATGCCCCCATCATGAAATCTTCCCTCATCTTGGCAGCCGGTGGCCTTCTCTGAACTTAACATTTTTTCTCAATTTCATTTATGGAATTCGCTGCAAGTTGGCTTTTATGTTAATTGTTGACTTATACCATCTCTGTGACTAGATGGCAAGTGCGGTCAGGGCTTGGTCCCTGTGGTCATTTATCAACCTGTGCGTGTAGCAGGAGTCATGCCCCTTGCTCCGAGGTCCAGACTCTGAGGTGTTTGTTAAATTGCATGGTGTCTTGACAGCTTCGCTGCCTTTGTGCTGACATTTGAAAGCCATAAAATCAGGTTTGCGTGTGGACTCTTGGGGGCAGCAGCTTCTCGCCGTGACCACTGCCTAGATCAGAGGTCTTCATCTGTCGGGCTGCGTTGGCTTCCTGTGTATCTGGAAAAGAATGCTATGGGTTGGCATTGGGGTTCCAGCTTCTAAATGGAGATTCTCAATTTCTGGTTTTCTGACATGACTTTGCTAGACCTGAGGCTCCTTTCAGCTCCAGCAGTGTGTGAGCAAAGATCAGTAACAGCCTCCTCTCTGATTAAGCACAGCGTGGTATCTTTAAACCTCAGGCGTGTGCAGCATGGAAGAGATAATGATTTTAGCCTATGAGACTCGCATTTTATAACATAAGATGTTTTTAGATATGTTTCCATGTGTGGATATTCTGTTCTCTCGATCCTATATGTGAGGGTACTTATACACAGTATTAATGATGTAGAGCCTTTCATCTACAATGAGAAAATACTATATAAGCCAGAGTAGAATATTTATATTTTAACTACGTACACTTACCTCATGTTGGGAGCCCAGTTTTGAGATCCTGACTAATGATGAGATTTAGGGGAGTGCAGGACCCATTTTATGTTTACTCAAATTATCTACCCAAAGGTCAACCTCATTTAAAGGCACTGATTTAATTTAGGAAAGTTATTTTTCTCTGTTAAATCTAATTTAAGAAGCTTGACTGAAATAGTAATAGATAGCAGAGGACTGCCTGTGCAGCAGTGTAAACCAGCAGATCTGGACATAGTGACGTCTCCACAGCGACATACAGAGACAAAATACATAGCAGAAATATCTAGGGAATTGTGGATTAAAAACAAATTACTTAACAGCTAATGAAGCAAACAGTAAAAAGATAAATAACCCACTGATAACTGCATAATAATATCTAGTAGAAGTTACTGATGCACAGTTTTTATAATGACTTTCTTTTTTAAGAGGCTGATGGACCCTTAGGTTTTTATAGTAAATCTCTTCATCCATAGGCACATTTTTCTCTTTTGAGCATCACACACTTGTAGGGACTTATGAAATGAGTTTAGTTAAATTCAGCACTCAGAGAATTTGTGCACAAGCTTCCTTATTTTGATTCTTCCCCATCCAGTCTGCCATTTACCAGTGTTAAAATGTGTGTCAAAGGAAGAGAGATTTGTCTTAAAAGAGATTTGGAGAAAATCTTCCTTCAGTATTTAAAGTGCTTGACAAAGTCATGTTCACACAGAAGTCAGTATGGAGATGAGGAAGTTAAAATCAAGTGGCTGGGCTTCGAGAGTCCGCCTGCCAATGCAGGGGACACGGGTTCGTGTCCCGGTCTGGGAAGATCCCACATGCCGCGGAGCGGCTGGGCCCATGAGCCATGGCCACTGAGCCTGCGCGTCCGGAGCCTGTGCTCCGCAACGGGAGAGGCCACAGCAGTGAGAGGCCCGCGTACCGCAAAAAAAAAAAAAAAGAAAAAGAAGAAAATCAGGTGGCTTATTTTTCATTACTGGCTGAAACCCATCTGATAGGATTGACATGGAGCGCTAATTAATTACCCAGGGTCTCCTCATTCACTAATCACATTGCATGAAACTTCCCTCCTGGCTGAGCCTCAAGGGCAAACCATAGGCATCCAGCCAGCTGATTTTTCATAGGCATTATGCTACCTCTGTAAATTAATGTGAACCTAATATATACTGTCAGCGGCTTACTTTCCCATGGCGACCCTCTCTGGTTAAACAGCTTTAAATGAAATCTTATATTGAGAGTGAAAAGTTTCTTGCAAAAGGGGGGGAAAAAGGAAGATTTAAAATCTTCTCTGTAATCTTTTTTCCCATGGTGTATACTATTTTGGCTCCAGTAAAAAATCTAATGCACAGATGACATGATCATTGCCTTTTGTTATCTGAAAAGTGAGCCTATGTAATGCTTAAGGAAGAGACTTTTTCCATGATATTTTTTAACTGCAATAATAATCTGTTCATTAAAGGCATACTGTACACAAACACATATCTCCTATGAGGATGCTATTACTGCCACCATTTATGGGCGAGAAAATTGTGAGTCTGTCAACTTGTATGCTGGGGCCCAGATTTGAACCATGGTTTGTCACCAAAGACCATGCTCATTTGATTGTGTTACTATTCATGACTCATCTGGTCCCTTTGTACCATTCCTTTTAACTTCAGGAAAATATGAATGGTCTTAGTCTTTAAAAATATTCCTGTTTCCATATTCATTTTTTACATTCATCTGAATGAATAAATCATTTTAGAAGCATGTTGATCTCTAGCACATTGTTTTAGGTCTTCAAATCATTTTAATGTCATGCAGTTTTTGTTCAGAGAGCAAAAAGTTGTGGGCATCTTTAAACCAGAGGAAATAGGTACAGCTTATTCACACATCACTCACGCTGCTGTCCATCTTCAATGCTTCCAAACAATTCCAGTAGAAAAGGGAAATTCCAGAGTGCACGTACACGGACAGTTTCCAAGGCAGTGCCTATTGAGAATGCAGCCTTCCATCCTGAATTTGTGAATGGCTCAGCTACAGCTTGTCCTATATGTAAATTAATTTCCAAGAGCGTGTGTAATAAACTCTTCTATGAAAGAACATACAAAAGAGTGTTTTGTCACAGCCCAGTTCCCCTGTTACAGATACCTAACTAGAGAGGGCAGGTTGATATTCATTGGTTTATATGGGTCCTGTCTTAAGCCAGCACTTGCCTCCTTAGTATGCAGTGCTCATATTCTTGATTGAAAAGAATCCATTCCATTTCTTTTCATAGGGTCATGAAAAGTTGGAAAGAGGAAAAACTGAGCTGAACGTACAGAATAAATAACTAAATGGTGCCGGCAGTCGGCCCTTCTGTTTTCAGACCTTCTCCCTCCCCCATCCTTTGTGAGTCATTGAGCCAGTAAGACCTATCAAAGACACCTCAGTGTATAGAACATTTTATGTGGAGCGTTAGTTGGCATCCACAGCAAAGGGCCAAGTGCCTCTAGGACTCCTTTCAGGTGATAACCAATGGATTTGGACCTCCTGGGTGTGCTCCATGTAGCCTGCATTCATCTCTCAAGATGTTTTAGGTTGTGATTGAATATAAAGGATCAGAAAGATGATGTCAATCCAGTAAAATCATTAAGGGGATTTTAAACATGAGTGTGGAAATGTAGAACATGAACTTGAAATGAGGTACCTACTACTGGTCTTTTTGTGCATGGTTAATTGGATTAGAATTACAACGTCTGTGATAGCTATTAAGAAGGCTATATGGCATTACTAGGGTGTAGCATGTTTCTTTGAGAACTTAGCATTTCAAAAGGCCCACTGTGAGAAAATTGGGTTCCTGTTTTAATATGAACTTGTGGTTCTCAGAGATGATTTCTTGGATGCCTTTGTTACTAACATTATCAATAAGATTTCGTTTTACACATTCTGAATTCTAACAAGCAGTCAGTGTACTCTGAATGTAGTTTCCTGTAGTGGCTTCGCCTAAGTGGGGTGGGAGGAGGGTATGCAGGTGGGTGATGAGTGGGCGATGCGGGTGGAGAGGATAGGCACCACCATTCCACTCACTCTATATAATGCCTGAAAAATTGGAGTTACGTCCCCCTGGCATTCTTTAACAATTATTTCTAAGTAAGGCACGTGATGACTAAAATTCACCTGAAACATGCAGTTATTTCTTAGAAGAATTTTTAATATTTACAGTTAAATGAGAACCTTTTTTTTTTTTTTTTTTTTGCGGTACGCGGGCCTCTCACTGTTGTGGCCTCTCCCGTTGCGGAGCACAGGCTCCGGACGCGCAGGCTCAGCGGCCATGGCTCACGGGCCCAGCCGCTCCGCGGCATGTGGGATCCTCCCAGACCGGGGCACGAACCCGCGTCCCCTGCATCGTCAGGCGGACTCTCAACCCCTGCGCCATCAGGGAAGCCCGAGAACATTTTTAAATGAAAGCATTATACATTGACTATAGCAAAGACATTTGTTTAGTAAGAGAGTCACCTTTTCCCCAAGAAAATGTGTAAATGTCACTATATTTCTTCGAAAAGAAAGGAGATTTTATATATATATATTTATATTTGGATAAAGAAACAAATTTTTTTAAAGGCATAACAAAATTTTAAAACACACAGATACATAGGCACAGAGAGTATTTGCATTAGGTTAAAAAAAAATAGAGTACTAGAACTAGCTCTGACTGAACAGCTCCTCTGCCCCCTCAGCTCTGACTGAGCTGACTTCCAACAGGGCAGACCAGGGCAAGCTGTGGGTGCCAGAGAACAATCTGTTGGGTGAGAGGGAAACACCCTCCCTTCTTCTGTAAAACAATAACACAGTGTCAAGAGCTGTGAGGGATCTGAGATTTTACCCTACCCGCCAGCTAGCAAGTTACCCTTCCACAGTGTCGTGGATGCTGGCAGAGATGCCAGACTCCTGGGTCAGAGATACAGGACTTTATTAATCACAGCAGTACTCGTAGCCAGTGTATCAATATTTTTCACTCTTTTCCTGAGCCCCAGTTTCCGTGGGGTGATGCAGAGAGGGCCAGTCAACACCTGTGTACGTAGTGAGTTGTGTTATAGGAGGGGAACCCTGCGTTTAGGGAACCCAAACTTTTATAATGGTCAGCAAGCCTGCTGGATCCTTTGTAGGATCTCTGTAAAACACTACCTGTGTCTTCCAAGGCTGTCTGCTGTACACATCTCCCTGAAAAGATAGTCTGTCACAAATGACTCATTTGTAATTCCAAACGATTCTTAAGAAGTGCAGAAACTCAAGAAAATTATCTTCTAACATAAAATACTCTGGAAACAGACCCAAATAAGCACAGATTCCATGAACAGCTACTGTGCACTGATTTTTAGGGCTGCATATGTTCCGATGATATAGCCAGTAGCGACAGCATGTATCTCACTGTTATTTTATCACTTAGATAAAATGTGGTATTTTAATTACATTCAGTATCTGTATCACACATCCTTTTCAAAATGTCTTCCCTTCCCTTGTGTTGGTCACCACAGTCCTGCGTAGCTGGGGCAGGAGTTGTTATTGTCCATTTATACTTGAGGAGACTTGTCCAGAGTGACTTGACCAAATTCACACACTAGTTAATGTTCTGGTTGGCACTAAACCTGGCGTTTCCTGATACCCAGTCTGTTAGTCTTTGAAACATGTTGCCTAACTCTGTTCCCCTTTTGTCTCTTACACAAGGCAGAGGACTTACCAGCCATTATAGAGGTGACCCAAGGCCAGTCCCAAGTTCCTTCTTGGTAGTTGCCATCCCTCTCAATTAACCTTGGGTGTTGCCCAGACATCCTGGGGGGATTGTCTGGTGGTGGTGCCAGTGGTGTCTGGGGTCAGAAAGGAGTTTGAAATAAGGGAAGCGATTGTGTTGAATGTTTCCTCATTGCTCTACACTTTATTTTCCGTTTAATTGAACACAAGCAGTCTCCACTGTTTCAGCCCCTTTGCTTAGTAGAGCAGCCCCTGGCTCTCCCGGACTTAACGTATAATTACAGGTGTCAGACTCTCCATCTGTGCTTTTGGGGGCACCCGTCTGTCTTGGTTTCCTGCTGCCCCTGTGTCTGCTTCTTTGCAGTCTCCCCTCAAGTTCCCTCCGTGCGCTTCACCATGAATCTTACTGTTCTCTGGGATGATGGCTTGGTCCTGTTCTCTACGAACTCTTTATGTGGCCTTAACGGTAACCACAGGAACAATTATTCATTGAGCGTATCCTGTGTGCCAGGCCCTTTGCAAAGCACATTATATGCATCATCTCATTCAGTCTACCCCAGTGACCCTATGAGATGGATACTGCTATCTCCACGTTTCATAGAGGAAGAAATAGAGAACTGAGAGAGTAAACTGTCTGAGGTCACATAGTTAATAAGTGATGGAGCTGGATTCCTAACCCCGAGTCTGCTGTCTGGCCTCCTGGCCCTCATACAGTTGTGCCAGGACACTTTTACGTGCATGTCTGACATTCATCTGAGTTTGTAATGTGTCTAAAACTGAATTCGAAAATTGATCTTTCTCCTAAAATCTTCTCACTGACCCATATCCCTAACTTTGAAAAGGACACCGTAGCCTATCAAGTTAAAATCCTGGGAATTTTCTTAGATTCTTCTCTCTTCCTTATCTCCCACAACTAATTCACTGATTTATTCAACAGTTATTTATTTAAGACCTGTGAAGCACACATCGTTCTAAGTTTGGTGGGTACAGGATGAACTAAACAGACAAGAATCTCTGCTCCCATGGAGCTTGTTTTCATGGAAATTAATATCCCCATTTTATGGATTTGGAAACTGAGGCATAGGGAGATTAAGTGACTTGCCTAAGGTCACATATTTAGGATTCAAAGCCAGGCATTGTGGTTTAGAAGACCATGGTTTTGACCTTATACCCTGTGCTTCCTGTCACCGAGTCCTGTAGAGTCTCCTCCTTAATCTTCTTTTCCGTCTTCATCCTACTGCCAGTGCCTCTGCCTCTGCCTTTCTGGGCTGGTGTCAGTGTCACCAGGATGACTGCAGGAGTCTCCCAACTTGTCTCATGGCCTGCAGTCTCACCTCCCTTCAGTTTATTCTCTATGCTGTACTGGAATGATTTTTCTAAAATGCAGTCTGATCCTGTCACTGTTTTGCTAAAAATCCTTGGTTGGCTTCAAGTAACTTGGTGGTACCTTGGTCCCCAGGACACAGACAGCCTGCCGTGATAAGGTCCCTGCTTAGCAACCTCTAGCCCAATGGTTCTCAGACTTCACTGTGTATCACAATTAGCTGGAGGGCTTCTTAAGCCAGGGCTTGCTGGGCCCCATCCCCAGAGTTGCTGAGGAGGTAGAGCTGGGGCCGCCTGAGAAGTTGCATTTCTAACAAGTCCCTGGAGCAGGACCCACGCTGTGAGAAGCCCTGCTTGGCAGCGGCCTGGCCTGATGTCTCTGCCCCAGCCCTGGGAGCATTTACGGATTCCTGAGGGACATGCTGTTTCAGGCTTTGATCCTTTTGCACGAGCTGCTTCCTCTGCAGGAGATGGTCTTCCTCTCTCCTTCCCTTTAAATCTCAGTGTCACTTCCTAGGAAGCTTCCTCTGACAACGCACAGCGATCCCAGAGCCTCGCCGCCGTGTTTCTGGGAAGGCGCCGTGTTTCTGGGAAGGCGCCGTGTTTCTGGGAAGGCGCCATTCCATCCCCTGTGCTGGAGCCTTGGTTTTACTTATCTGTTCCCACTCACTGACCCACGACAGTTAGCTCTTTAAGAAAAGAGCTCGTCGGGCTTCCCTGGTGGCGCAGTGGTTGGGAGTCTGCCTGCCGATGCAGGGGACGCGGGTTCGTGCCCCGGTCCGGGAAGATCCCACGTGCCGCGGAGCGGCTGGGCCCGTGAGCCATGGCCACTGAGCCTGCGCGTCCGGAGCCTGTGCTCCGCAACGGGAGAGGCCACAGCAGTGAGGGGCCCGCGTACCGCAAAAAAAAAAAAAAAAAAAAGAGATCATCTGTTATGTTTTTCACCTTTCTGTCCCTGGCACCTAGCATAGTGCCCAGTATGTATTGAAGGTATGTACTTACTAAATGAGTTGAAATGTATAATCCTACTTGTGCTTTAAAAAAGTAATCCTATTTTAAGTTTTCTTTGCATTAACCTTTAAGGCTTGCCTACGATGTTTCTTTAAAACTTTAAGGTGTTTCAAAACAAAAGCAGTGTACATCTGAAAGTATTAAACTTTCAAAGCTGCTGCACTGCTTGGTTGTTTAATGCAAACAGCGGGAACTTATTCCCACAAAGGCCGATGTTTGTCTGCAGACAACTTACTTGTCGTACCTGTGGTTTGAAATACTTGAGTTATCCCTCAGTCCTCCTCAGCCTTCAGAACCTCTCTCTGGTCTCTTCTTAGCCTTGGTTTAATCGAATCAGAGAATTACAGATGGAATAGCGCAGGTGGTGTAAGCCTGGCTTTTACTGAGACAAAGATCAGTGGGCTGTAAACTTGCAGCCTCCATGTTTCCATCCAAAATTGCATAATCCCCCACGTTCCTTTCTGTGTGCCTGCGTTGCCTGAGTAATTCCCAAGAGGAATATAGGTTTTACTGCCTGTGTAGCCCTCCCCCTTTCTTTCCCCTCCCATCTCAGATGACTAGTTCTTGCCAAAATGTTAAGCTCCAAATTCTAAACACAGGAATTTCTGAACAAGATTGTCCCTGGATTGTAGACATTTCTTCAAGAGGTGCTCTGACCTGCTGGTGCAGAGCAAGCTCAAAGGCGGAGCTTCCAAAATTCAACAAGCAAGCAGAGGGCAGCCCTTTCTGTCAGGTAGAGTGTGGCTGAATCCTGTGTAACTTCTCACACCAAGTCACAACAGCTCACCCGGTAGTTCAGAACCGCTGGAGTCTCGACTCAGCTGTTTGGAAAGGAACAGCATTTTCCACCAGATCATTAGTCTCTCGAGCCCCATCACGCGCATGCCTGTTCCACACATTTAATTGTTTACAGTGAGCTTGTCACAGGACTCAATATGAGGGAACTTAATCCGGTTTCTTATTTGCGTCTTAGGACCCTCTTGGTTGCAAGTAACAGGAAGCCTCCAAAGTAGCTTGAGCCAAGATGGGAGGGGGAGACGTACCATAGGGACCCAGGGGCATTACGTGGACCCCAGGATCAGGAAGTGCGGCCAGGGGTCCTGGGGATAAGGGGCAGAGGGCAGACAGGAACGGAAGTTTTCCTTGATCTCTTTTCTGCTTCTACGTGTGCACGCTCTACCCACAGCACCCCAGTCTGTTCTAGCATAAGGGAGACTGAAGCTGACAGAAATCACTGTGTCCAACACCCGATTTCTGGGGAAGAGAGGCTCTGGCTCAGCTTCATATTTAATTACTGACTTTTCCTGAGACACAGCCCACCCTAGTCTGCTCCTCAGTCTAGAGAGAGGGTTGGGAGGGAGTGGGCCCTCCTTGGCACATGTGGCTGCAGGGTCTTACCCTTGAGGGTAGGGGACAGTTTCCAGAAAAAGGGGCATGTAGATGGAGAAGTTGTCCCCATCAATATTGCTGATAATTTATATCCCACATTCTTCCAAAAAGATTCTATTGTTAAAAATGGATATAGTGGAACCAAAACACATCACAGAGGATATAAAATAAAAACAAGGAGTGATAAGGTTAGGGAGAGGGACGATGCATCAGGAAGAGAGGCTCGCGTACCAAAAAAAAAAAAAAAAAAAAAAGCCCTGATGGGGAGACACTTATTGTAATGTGGGATTTCAGAATTAGTAGGTTTTCAAGTTCTGGGACCAATTACACCCAGGATTCATGAACCAGATTGCTAGGATAAGAAAGAGAAAAGATGTGCGGTTAAAGCTGATCTTGGTGTTCTGGCTAGAGTCTGTTTCTTCTAAATGCACAGGGATATCGTATACACTGTTCCTGGAAGGAGCCCCCAGCCTGCGTCAGAGGAAGATGATTAATTGGAGGGCAGGTGTTAAACAGGCACATGTTCTCTGGTTAACACAGCCCCCAAGCGCTCCTGGAGTCTGACCTCAGGCCACATCACTCCTATCCGATCCCGTGTGTGTAAACATCAAATTAAGGGTACGTGCAGCGAGAGGTGCGCAAGTTGAGGAGAGGGTCCTGTGGTCACCGTGAACGAGGATGCTTTCTCATCCTTGGGGTAGGCAGGACTGGAAGCAGGGTGCCACACTGACCCGTGGTGGGTCCAGGGAGGCCTGAGGATGGGGAGGGAACTAAGGCGTTGGAAGTACCAACTATTCTGGGCATGTGATTCGATTTTTGAATCTCACCCAGTCGCTTGTTGTCACACTGACCCCTGTAGCTGTTTTGTGCATTTCCTCAGGTGCCCTTAGTATCTCCATTTGACAGATGAGGGCCAGGGGGCTGTAGGAAGTCAGGAAACCCTCCAGTGGTTCCTTCTCTCTGTGGGAGAAATCACAGTCACCACCCACCATAGCCTTCAAAGCCCAGCCAGCGTGGTTCCTGTTACTCTCTGTCCTTTGCATCGGCCCTCGGGTGGCTGTTCCTCCAGTGAGCCTGTACACCTCAGCCGTAGCACCTCAGCCAGGCTGCTGTCTTGCCTGGAACACAGTCCCCCGACATCCACCAGTCAGCTCCTTCATGTCTGTCATGTTTTTGCTTATGTAGCTTTCTTAGTGGAGACTTGCTTTGTCGGCTGTATTTCAGTGTCACACCTCCCTCCACCCTGGACCATGTTTCATTCCCCTTATGCCGTTCTCTTTTCCTGCAGTGCTTCTAAAATTGTATGTTATCTAACTCATATATGTTTCTCTTAATTGTCTTTCCCTCCCCACCTCGCCCCAACTAGAATATCAGCCCCAAGAGGAGGCACATTTGTCTGTTTTGCTTCCCAATTTATCCAGGGTCCCTAGAGGGCTTCCTGGCTCACAGTAGATGCTCAATAAATATGTGTTGAATGAATGAAGAACCTTTCCTGAGATTATAGAACCACAAAGTTCCAGAGCTGGGCTTCTGCAAGCTGTGTGTGTTCAGGCCGCTTGGAGGAGGCCGCGTGGGTGAAGTGAAGTGAGAAGTTGACCCTGGCTCAGATGGGGAATGTCCTGTTTACAAGTTCGAACTTTGTCTGCCACGCCATCTTATCATGAGGATTCCAGACAGTTTGAATGTACAAACTGGGATGCGGAGACCCAGTGGCAAAATTGGGATTGCCTTTCTGTGCATTGAATTTTCCACCAGCCCGTATTTACTCCTCAGACATGGCAAGCATTATGCCAGAGACATTTTGTTCCTGCAGTCGGCCCCTGCTTGGTAGAGAGAACATGGATTTTGTTAACAGAGGCATATAGCACACTCGTGTGGACGGCTCCACCCCACCTGCCCCGCCAGGCCTGGGGTGTTGTTCATACTCCAGTGTCAGAAAAACATCTTAATGAAACGTACATGTGTTGCAGCCTCAGGAAAATACATCTTTCCTAATGGCATTCTTTCTCTTTCCTCTCTTGTGTCAAATGTTTTAAATGTATCTCTCCTGTTGATTCAGGCAGAGCTTGAAATTGTTAAAAACAATGTCATCAGGATGATTAAAGAATACCAGTTCTTTCCATTGTTATTTAGGATAATATTTTCAAGATTCCAGTTAGGTGAGAAGATTAACCTGATTTTTATTTTCCTCTATTGTGTCTACCTTGCTGCCTTGTTATTTTGAGTCTGTTCACAGGGTGCCGGGCAGTTGCCATTGACGTAATTATTATTTTTTAAGCAAAAAGCATTGAAAATGTTTAAGAATCGCCTGTGAACTTTAACATACACCTATACATAACTGCTTCCTTTTATGAATAAAAGTAGTAGGGGGTCGTAGACATGCATATGGATTTTAAATAATTTATGTTTAAAAAGTATACAAGCTGAAACTTGTTTCCAGGAGAATTCACACAGCAGCCAAAATACCCATGAAAGAAAACTGTCCCTCAGAAATGCTGCTAGATCTCAAGCTAGTTATGAAATTGACACCCGAGAGTTATTTCTGTCAGAGGACATAAGATGGATTTAGAAGAGCCAGAGTCTCCATGTGGAAGATGCCAGAAACACAGGCATTATCCTTATATCTCCCTCTCCTTCACCCGTACCCCCACCCCTTCGCCATATCCAGGTATCATCGAAAACGTCAGTTTTACGTCTAAATACTCTCAATTCCATGTGCTTCTCCAGCGTATTTCAGTCCAGGACACGATCGGGTCTTGTCTGCATGACCAAAGTGCCCTCCTTCTAGCTGCTGTGCATCTACTCTGAACTCTCTTCCAGTCTTTTCTGCAACTCAGATCATTTTTCCAAAGCTCAAATCTGATAAAGACCTGCCTTCTCACCCCACCTCAGCCGACTACGTATGTATGGCCCTGAATACCTTCCTGTCACTCTTACGGTGATGACTGAATTCCTTAGCGTGGTTTAGGAGGCCCTGCATGGGCTGGTCCTGCTTGCATCTCTCATTGCAAACCTGCCATACCTTCCCCCGTTCCCCCATTCTCTGTGCACCAGCCATACTGGTCACTTTTTAGACCCCTTTACTTGCTGTGCTTCTCCCACCACAGGGCCTTTGTACGTTCTCTTCTCGCTGCCTGAAACTTTCTTCCGTCCTTTCTTTGCCAGTTAACATCATCTCATCTTGCAGACCCCAGTTCCTACATCCTTTACTTAGGGAAGCCTTCCTGGACCTCTCTCTAGGTCAAATCTCCCTCTTATGGTTTGTATTGGCCTTATTTTTTTCTCCTTTAGAGCACCATCAAGGGTGGTTTTGCCTTTTACACTTTATTTGATTAAAATGTATCTATTTTTTGGCAAACATTCAAAAACGTATTGTATTTTGAATAGGCGATACATTAAAATGGTTCAAAATTCAGAAGACCCAACAGGGTTCTTGGGAAGAGCCTTCCTCTTCTCCCACCCCCACCCCCTGCCCCAGTTCTCTTTCCCTTCCCCCCAGAAATCTGTTTTCTTACCTCCATTTATCCCACGACAAAAGCAGTGCCTAGCGCAAAGTAGGAACTCGAGAATACTTGCTGAAGGTTGTAGATAGATGGATAAATGGCTTCTTGAAGTACCCATTTTTGTACCAGTTAATGGAGCACTGATCCATTTCTTATAAGCTGGAGGCTCAGCAAGGGGGAAAACAACAGACTGAGGAAGAGATTTTCTGTTTGTAGACCTCAGAGGAAAGGGGGCAGATGTGGCCCTACTGGCAGAGAAGCCCCGGCACCCTAGTCACATCCTAGGGCCATCTTCCTCTCCAGCTTTTCCTGAGGATCAGCTCTGCTGGCTCTTGTCCTGCCAAGCCTGGCAGGCTTCCATCAGCAGTCCACTCTCTGTTTCTACCCAGTGCCGTCCTTGCTCCCAGTCAGGAAAACATACCTTTGCCTTGAACACCTAGAAATTAAAGAAGTGATTTTGAGTCTTAGGACGCGAGTTTCAGTATAGTTCTCCATCCCTTATTTGGCTGGACAGAGATTTTATGCACATTAGCAAAGTACTATCATGGTTTTGAGTTTGGACTGAGAAGTCATGTTTCCTGAGCAGCCCAGCTCAGGTGCCTGTGTAATCTTGGAAGACTTACTCAATGTTTCTGAGTTTTCTTTTCTATAGAATGGGGATAATACTACTACTACTGCATGGGATTATGGTGGGACACTTCAGAACAGTGTTTTCCAATAATAATATAGTGCAGGCCACATATATAATTTATATGTTCCAGTGGCTGTAGTTTAAAAATTATGTATAAAATAAATATGCTTCAGGGGTCTATTACACAGCACAGGGAAATATAGCCATTATTTTGTAACTTTAAATGGAGTATAATCTATAAAAATATTGAACCACTATGTTGTACCCCTGAAACTAATACGATATTTTAAGTCAACTATACTTCAATAAAAAAAGTAAAATGAAATAAGTGAAATTAATTTAAATATATTTATTAACCCAATATATTCAAAGTATTATCATTTCAACGTGTAATCAAAAATAAAACAACTGTAATATTACCCATAATAAAGAATGAAATAATGCCATTGGCAGCAACATGGACGGACCTAGAGATTTTCATCCTAAGTGAAATAAGTCAGAGAAAGACAAATGTCATATGACATCACTCATACGCTTTATATGTGGAATCTAAACAAGTGATACAAATGAACTTATTTGCAAAACAGAAATAGACTCACAGAAGTAGAAAACAAACTTACAGGTACCAAAAAGGAAAGGGGGGGGAGGGATAAATTAGGAGTTTGGGATTAACAGATGTAATGACCTGTATGGGAAAAGAATCTGAAAAAGAGTGGATATATGTATAACTGATTCACTTTGCTGTCCACTTGAAACTAACACAAGATTGTAAATCAACTATACTTCAATTAAAAATAAACAATGGTTCGTGAGATCTTTTCCATTCTTTTTATTCATATTAAGTGTTTTAAATCCAGTGTATATTTGACACCTACTAGCACATCTCGGTTTGAGCTAAGCACCTTTCAGGTGCCCAGTAGCTCGGGCCTGCTGTATTAGGCAGTGCTCTTCTAGCTCACTCTTATAAAACACAATACTTAGCACGGTGCTTAGTTCATACTTCGCATTCGACAAATGTTGGCAAAATTAATATGCATTTAAAATCATCAAAAACTGGGTAGACTAACATTTGACTGCGTGTTTGCATATATTGCCACGTGGGAAGACGCCTCAGATCTGGTTATTTCTGTTCCAAAGGAATAAAGAGCTGACTTTAATGTTCTTGGCTGTTCCCTGTAAGCGGCCTCTGGGTTTCAGAATGAGGTCAGTTTGGGGGTTTATGGCTGCCTTTTCTTTGGGAGGTGGGAAAGGGGAAACTCAGTGTGCTTCAAGCGCTGCGTGCCTGTCTCTGTTTTTTTGGCTCTTCTCTGTTTAATTATTTGGAGCTGGAACAACTTGATTTTAAAGCAAAACATATGGGCTGAGAGTAATTGGGAGGACGTTTACTGGTGATGGAGCGGCAAAGGTATGTACGGGTTTAGGCCCTGGCCCTGCGGCACTCGCTTAGCTATTGACGGCTTTCCTGGACTTCAAATTCAGTGTTCTTTCTTCAAATTCTCAGACCTTGTTTGGAAAGTCACAGTTAAGGTGGGAAATATTGGAACAAGATTATAAAGGAAATTGTGAGTCTTCTTTAGGTCCTGATTTTTTTCTCTTCTTTGATGAAAACTTGGTTTCCAATCTGTTTATATATGATTTGGGAAAGAAAAAGGTTTTCCAAAGTGCCAGGAAGAGAGAGGAGAACTCCGCACAAAGAGGAGAAAGTTGACCTACCGCTGAAGTTTTCTGTTTTCCGCTTTACTCCATTGATGACACCAGCACGGGGAACGTCTGTTCTACAACCAGTTCTTAATGTGAAGGCAAGGTTTTCATCTCTTTTTACCTCCTCAACTTCCCTTTGCTTCCTGGGGAGGGAATATATGATACCCATGTCACATCCCATATAATTCTAACCTGAATGCCTCCACTTTCTGTCCCATAGGGGAAAAGGGGGATGTGTCAAAACTGGTAAGAACCCATACGTTGATGTTTAGACTCATCTCGGTTCAAATCTCTGCTTTTCCACTCGGAAGCTGTGTGCCTTTGAGCGGAGTAAACTCTCTCAGCCTCATGTGTCTCATTCTTAAAATGGGGTTAATAATAGTGCCCATTTCAGAACAAACTTACTGTGACGCTTAAGAGAGACACGGCATACAAAGCACTAAGCAGAGCACCTGGAAAGTAATAAAGAGAAGTTTAATGTTAGCGATGAGGCAGGGGCCCTCAGCAATGATACGTTCACCCTCTTCGACGGCAAGAGGGACAGTGGACCACTACGTCCTCTGCCACAACATCTCACCCATTGCTTGAGGCGACACTGTGATTAAATACTGCATCAGGGAAGTGACCGAACCTTTGTCCACAAAGAGCTTTAGCATCAGAACGTCTTGCATTTCACTGGGCTGAGTTTGATGTCAGTGTGGAAGTCAAGCGCTCCATGTCTTCTAAGGTCTGAAGGGCTCCTGTGTATGCACTTGTCCCTTGTTACCCTACTGTGCCTAGGACCTATGAATATGAGAGTGACGTGCTGAATTGCTTTATCTGTGTATACAGAGTGCCCCAAACCTTTTGAGTCATTTGGAGGACTGGTGCATTTGTGGCTTCAGATCAGAACTGTAAAGCAAAATAGCATGCTGGCCTGGGCAGTGGAGGGGCTGAGCGTAGTGGACTTTTTTGCTGGGATGTTGGAGACAGGTTTTTCTGAACACTTTTCAAACCTCTATGAGCAAGGGTAGGAAAAAAGGGGTCCTCGGTTTTTGCTAAATCAAGGGACACATTGCTGAGCTTTTCTGTGTAGGGACTCAGAAGGCATCGAATGCTATCTCACTGCGGTGTCCGATAATTGTCCGGGGATTTGGCAAGTTCTGCTTTTAAAAACACCACCACCTTTTCAGAGCAGTCATGCCTTGGTGTTTTTTGCAGTCCCCTCTTTTCCCTCTCTGCTCCTGCTGTTTTCCCAGCCCTTTCGGATTTATTAGCCTTGCCTACAAAGTGTCAGTAACTCCCCGCTGCGAATGGCTGAGACCTCGCCAGGTGGACCCGTCTCAGATTCCCCTGAAACTGGAGAGAGTAGCCACCCTCACTCTTGTTTTCTCCACGCCCCCCTCTCAGTGGACAGCTTCCCTGACACTTAACTTGATCAAGATGTTAGTAAAATAAACAGCTGTCGTGAGACTGAAACTGCTTGTCAACCTGCCCACCCTCTTTTCACTTCACTGTTTGGAGAGGAAACTCAGAGCTGCTGTTGATAATAAAGAAGAGAACTAAGATGTGTCTTTTTCTTCGTGGCCAGTTACACTCAGTCTTGATCACTGAGCTCTTTGTGGGTGGACCACCCTGTGCAATGTGTCACCAAACCTGTGAAACTCTGATTATAAGACGCACCATTATTTTAGGTACGATCAAGGGAAGAAAAGCAGACCATGAGACATCATGGCTTTTAAGACACATCCCAGTTTCAGAGATGTTAAAATGTGGTGGAAAATGTGTATCTCAAAGGAGGTGGAGGACAGTGAGAACTAATTCAAATGGACCGTCCCCCTGGTTACTGACGGCTCCCCTCCGCAGCCGCATACTCAATGCAGCTGATGATGGAGTCTGTGTGTTTTTCAACTCAATCTCAGGGGTTATTTGTGTGCTCTGTGTTATGCATGAAGTTATAGCACTGAGTTGAGACCAGGCCGAGTCATGGAAGCCCTGTCAACTGCAATATAAGTATTTTAAGTTTCCGACAAACAGAAGAATCCAGGTGTTTTCTTTGGGTCACCCTGGACTTGATAAGATTCACGTTCCTTTTTATTTAGTTAGTTAGTTGCACCGGGTCTTAGTTGTGGCAGGTGGGCTCTTTAGTTGTGTCATGCGTGTGGGATCTAGTTCCCTGACCAGGGATCGAACCCGGGCCCCCCTGCATCGGGAGCGCGGGGTCTTATCCATTGTGCCACCAGAGAGGTCCCTCACGTTCCCTTTTGAAGGAGTGATAAAGAGCTTGCTGAGGGACATTGGGGGCTTCGGCGTGCCCTCCCAGCCCCGGCCCATTCATGGTGGCATGATGGCGAGGAGAGAATCTCCAGCTCTTCTAAATTCATGGCCCTACTTATCCATTTTCTAGTGAACATCGTGCTCAGATTTACTCACTGTTTCCTCTCCTATCCAAAAGGCAGCGTTAAACATTATTGATGACTTTAATTTTACTCAAGATTCTACCTAATTATTATTCTTCATGATCTGTTAAGCATTCAGCTTAATTAACAGTAAGCAGGTGCCCTTCCTCATACTGTAATAACTTTAATCAAGGGGATGATGGTATTTCTTTTCCTGTTAAAGACTGTTAGGTTTTAGAGAAAACTATTTCTCAGCAGGTAAAGTAACCAAAAAAATTGATTGCAAACTTTGTACTGGTAAAAACATGGCATTTACCTTCATACTTACACCACTTTCTCCCTTTCTTTCAGTTTTTGGGAATAGCATTTCTTGGAATTGGACTGTGGGCGTGGAATGAAAAAGTAAGTTAAAGATCGTTAAAATGCACACGTTTTGTGAGAAGCTGCACATTATATGCTGTCTCCTTTTCCTCTTTGACAACTGCCAAGTATATGGAAACATGGCTCTTTAATGAAAACGTACTCTTGGAAGATAACGTCACAGTTCAAAGACTCTTTAAGAATGGAGCCTAAATTGGTCACTCTACAAGAATTTCAGTAATGCTTATAAATAATACTAAAACACCTGTAGCCTTTTTTCTCTTTTACTTTTTAAAAAACCCTTTGGAAGATTATTCAATCCATAAAAAATGGTATTTTAGCATGAACATTACGTGCTGAGCTGTTAGCATGCGGTATGTATGAAGGAAGCTAGATATAATTCATGTTTGAACATCAGATAAACTTATCACCGTTGCTAATGTGAACACTTGTCTGCTGATTGAAAGTTTAAAGGAATATTCAAACTTTGTAATCAAATACAGCACAGAAAGGGATAAATCTGGCAGGAGAAGGCTGCATGAAGATACAGTGTTCTGGGTGGTTTGTTCTGTAAACAGCACACTCACGACACCCCTGCCCTGCGTTCATTCCTCCACTTCACTTCCCATCCATACCTTTCAATTTTTTCTCTGCAACTTCTACTGAAGCCAAGCAGTGGAATTCAAAAATAAACACAAACTCCTTTTTGCTTCCTTCTTTGGATGTGAGATCACTGGCAGCGTTTTATCTGTTCTGGTATTTGGCTACACAGTGAAGTTTTGTTATCTCCCACCTGTGAGAGTGAGTGAGTGGATGGATTGCTTAAAAGTTGTAAACTAAGACATTGGCTGAAATTTCCCCAGAAGACCATTCTCTTATCACTTTGGTATTTCACCCTCTGAGCTTGACCAAGGCCCAAAGTCAGGAGTTCCTTTGAAGTAGTTCATGTACTAAGAAAAGAGAAAAACTACGCAAGTCCAGCAAACAAAAGCCCTTCAGACGTAGGAAGGAATTTCCACAAGTAAAACAATGTTTAGATAGACTGCGTCCAATAAATTCAAAATAAATCCAGAGTTTTGAAATTGAACCACCCTCTGTTTATTTACGTAATACTTCTACAGAGTGTGAAATGTTTTATGGAAAATGAACCACCTTCCAGCCACCTTAGGAGGAAGGGCGGGGATTATACATCAAGGGAGACAAATTACGTTCCCAAAACAGAGGTAATTTTATCTCTAGAAGCTGTTCTGTTGAATACTGGCCTTCTGGTTTAGGATCAGCTTCTGCCTCAATCCCCTTGTAAGCTTGGAGATTTGTATTGGTGGAGTCTCAGAAATTCCACATTTAGAAGCCCTCTGTTTGCTTCGGTGACAGATCATACAGCTCTTTATAACTCTCCTTTAATCAATCCATTTCTATCAGCTCTGAAATGATGCTGGAAGGCATTATATGAACTCATTGTCTATTCTAGCAATACATAGAAAATTCATTGTTTTGAAGGTTTTTTTTTCTCTTTGTGAAATATAATTATCCTTTTGTTTCATCAGTTGCCCCAGATGTCTCTTCTCTGATAAAATCACAACATTCTAAAACTGGCAGTGTCATACAAATATCAGAGCAAGGGAATGATGCGGTCTCTAGGGAGGGATGAAATAGCAGTTCCCTCTTTTGTCAGGGCCAGTGGTGTCAGCAAATGGAAGGTTTCTCTGGAGAGCTGAGGTTACTTGGCCAAGGTTACCCAGCTACTGTGTAGCAGGGCTCTGTGAGCTGGGACCAAGCGGAGGTAGCAGAGGGTAGACGACGCGCAACAGCCCAACTTGGTGCGCGCTGGCCACGCGTCTGGGCCCTGAGCCTGGGGGTGAGGATGCAGCAGTGAGTGATGCAGAGTCCCTGCCCTGTGGGGCTTGCGTTCTAGTGGGAGCCTCGGCAGTAAGCAGTCAACTTGCCAGGAATACGCGCGCAGGTATGGTGAGTGCTGCTGAGAAACGTCAGGTGTAGCGTAAGGGCTCGTTAGAGAGTGGTGGGGAAAGGGGTCTCTTTTAGGTAGAGTAGTTGGGAACAGCCTCCCTGAGGAGGGGGCACTGGAGCAGAGACCTGGATGAAGTTAGAGGGATCTGCATAGCACTAGGGGAACAGCATTCCAGGCAGAGGGAATAGCAAGTATGATGGCCCTGAGTCTCAGGGACTTAGCGATTCCAAGGAACAGGAAGAAGGCCGGTAGGACTGGAAGGGAGAGAGCCAGAGCAAGAAGAAGTAGAGGATGTGGAAAGAGAGGCAGGCAGAGCCCGGAGCCGACAGCGTCCTGCAGAAGTTGGATGAGAGGCGGTCACCGGGGCATTTTGGTAAGGGCGTGTCCTAATCTGGCTTTTGTTTTAAGATCGCTCTGGTTGCCGTGAGGAAAAAAGCAGCACAGCTCTAGGCGGAACAGACCAGAGTTCAGATGCTGACCCCTCCGTTTCCGTCGGTGTGACTTTGGGCAGCTGCACTAACTTATCTGAGATACCCTTGCCCTGTTTATGCAGGGGCCGCTCATGTCACCTCATAGGGTTGCTGTGAGGATGAAATGAGGTGGCTCCCAGCACAGTGCCCGGTGTGAGATGAATGCCCTCTGGAGACGTGGTTCCCTCCCCTGGATGCATTGCTACAGTACGTCCACTCCTCCATGGGGAAAGGAGCAGACGGTGGCTTTGAAAGCTGCCTCAAGTTTTAGGAGAGTTCCAGGCTCTGATCCATGGACCCGAGAACTGGCTTTGTGTTGGGGTCTCTTAAGGAGGATGTGATGTGCATTGATGGACTTGGTAACTGCAGAGGCTACTCCGTTGAAGCCCTTCGGGTTACCTTCTAAGCTAGACCAGGCCTCTGATGGGATGACGTTCTGAGGTGAACCACAGCTGGCCAAGGGTGGCAGCTGCATGCACCTGCAGGGCGGATCACAGCAGCCCATGAATCAGTAAATCCCCCCAGTGGAGATGTGGTGACATTTACTTGAAAAGAGGCCTAGAGGGTAAATCCCCAAACTGGGTCACAGCTGGAAGGATCAGATTTCCTTCACAGATGGGGTTTTGCACTTCTTCGTGTGGAGTACAGAAACATTGGAGGCAAAAGTTATTACCCCTCATACTTACCTAATACCAGGCTGAGTTTTAAACCTAGGACTAATATTACAGTTGAATATTAGACATAATAATTAAATAATTTATATTATCTAAATTCCAAATAGACTGTCGAGATGCAAAGAATGAGTGTGTCTCCAGAGGGAACTGGTTTGTGTGCAGTTTTTCAGAAATCATAGGATCTGCTGTTTTAGAAGGAACATTAACCATCGTGTAGCGTGAATCACCTCTACAACAGGCTTGGCAACGTCCAGCCGTAATCAACTCATTCATTCAAAGAACATTTGCCGAGCACACAGCATGGGGCAGGGCTTGCGCTGGGCGCTGGGCAAGTAATTCCTCAGGGAATTGATGGTCTAGGAAAGGCATGCATATATACATAAAACATATACACGTAGAAATAAAACAACGCATTGCCGTGATGCTAATTTGGAGTGTATAGAAGTTTAACAATTCCTTTGGCAAAGTGTTCAGACCTTCTCTCTCTCTGGGTTTCTCTTACTGTTAGAAAGACCTTCCTCCCACCCCATTAGAATCATGTCCTACTAGCCTACTAGTTTTCCTTCCTTGAATGTGGGTCTGCCCTGTTGGATCCCACAGTAAGTCCTTCTCCGTATTAGTCCTTGGTTCCTTCTGAGTTTCCAGGCTGCACATCTGCTTCTCTCTGGGTGGAGCCCTTTCATGAGCACCAGGGAGAGGGTGCTTTAGGGGCCAAAGAGGGTATGGCTGCATCATGTCCCTTCTCTCCTGTCTGCTGTCAGTGCAGCTTGAGATCACACAGTTAATCACCGAGAGTCCCACATTGGTCTCAGATCCAGCTAGGTGTCCTCCGTCCATCCCACATCTGGCTGATTTTCAGAGGCAAATGCAAGATTCCAAATTGACCCAGTTATATTCTACCTGCGTGTCTACCTGCTAAGGCCCAAAGCTGTCATCCAGCACATTCCCCGTTCCATTTAGCTTGGCTTTAGCTGTACTTTTAATCAACCTCCTCCCTCAATTCCTTCTTTTAACTCAGGCCTGCCTTTAGCTCTCTGTCCCAGTGCCACCTGGCAAATTCAGATTCAGTAGGTCTGGGGTAGACACCCCAGGGAGGCTCTCTTTTAGCAAGCCTCTTATATTGTTCTGATTGCAGTCAAGTGTAGTTATCACTGATAGAAGCCACTGATACGTTGAGCAGGCCAAGGGCAGAACCCAATGACATGTCACTAGAACTTTGCTTTGGGGTTGACACTCATTCACTTACGTGTGCCCTTGGGTGTCATTAGTCAAAGAATTTCTAGTCCGTCTACTTGTCATTACATCAGACTGTCTTTCTGCATCTTGTCTTTTTCTCTGAATAACCAGCCCAGGACTTATTTCACCCTGGCGCTTTCTTATTGAAACCATATGGGTCCTGAAGCACATCATTTCCTCACCCAGGTGCCCTGAAACTCTTACCAGGAAAGCAAGGACTAAGCCATGTTTTATCATTCCTCCCTTCCAGGAACACTTGCCTCACTTGGCTTCCAAGAGATCACGCACTTCTGGGTCTCCTACCTCGTAAGCACTGCCTTCTCACACTCCTTTGCAAGGTCCAGCTCGCCTCTCGGACCTCTGAATTTTGGAGAAACCCCTCTCTCTCTTCACTCTTGCTCTGGGAGCTCTCATCCAGGCTTGGAGCGTTAGGTACCATCTGTCACTGATGACTTCCAAATTTAGATATTTGGTCCCGGCCTCATCTGAATCCCAGACTCGTCATATCCGCAAGCCTACCCAGCATGTCTGCTTAAATGCCCACCGGGCTTCGGAAGCGTAAGAATCCAAAGCAATGCTCCTGATTTCTCCCCGCAAACCTGCGCTTCCCAATTGTAGGAAATGGCAGCTCTGTCCTTTCACCCACTTGGGTGTTCGTGACACCCTTCTATCTCTTCTTCTCATACTGTGTTCGGTCTCTCAGCAAACACCATGCGCTCTACCTTGAAACTACATTGAGAATCTGATGCCTTTGCACCACCTGCACGGCTATACCTTGATCTAAGCTGCCACTTTTTGCCTGTGTTAGTGCAGAAGCCTCTGTTGTTTCCCTGCCTCTGCTGTTGTGCCCCTACTCCCACCCCAGGCCAGAGTGATTCTTTTAAATATAAGACAGATGCTGCCATTTCTCTACTCCAAACCCTCCAATGCACTTACTGTCTCGCTCAAAGCTGTGTGTGGTGCTCCCTCACTTCTGAGACCTTATTTCCCACACTGTGCCCTCCCCTGATGCACTCTAGCCCCCATCCGTCATCTTGCTGCTCCTCTGACATCTCAGATGGACCCACCACCCCAGGCCCTTTGCACTGCTCTTCCCCTACCTGACGTCCACATGAGTGTTTTCCTTTCCTTCCTGGTCTCTGCTCAAATGTCACCTTTGTCTGTAGGTGAAGGTGAAGCAGCCACTCTCACCCCAATCCCAGCCCTTTTCCCCTCTTCCCTGTGTTTTTCCCCCTCTGTGTTTTCATAGGACTTATCACTTCTGTGCTAACAAGGATTTCCCCCGCCCCACGAGGGACTTTTGTTTACTGCTACACTCGAGTACTTAGAACGTTAACTGGCACATAATAGACGTTACGTGAATGAATGAGCGAAAAGGGAAGATGAAAGCATTCTTTTAAACCCTGGCTCTATCACACAGTATAGAAGTCAGTAGTCACCTCAGATCTCTAGTAAGCGTGTTATCAGTCTTACAGCCTAAAAGGAAGTAAAATTACATGTGGTTTCTGAAGTCTGATATGATAGGGGTTCAGTGTTAGAAATAGCAGATTTCTTACATCCATTCATTCTGGATATCAGGGAAAAATTTTATTTATTTCTGGCATAAAAGTGGGACTCTACCGCCTGCCGATGCAGGGGGCATGGGTTCGTGCCCCGGTCCGGGAGGATCCCGCGTGCCGTGGAGCGGCTGGGCCCGTGAGCCGTGGCCGCTGGGCCTGCGCGTCCGGAGCCTGTGCTCCGCAGTGGGAGAGGCCACAGCAGTGAGAGGCCCGCATACAGCAAAAAAAAAAAAAAAAGTGAGACTCTATATATGATTATCTTGATTCGTGGAAAAACTAGGGGTACCTTTCCTCTTCCGTTTTGCCCAATGTTTATGCCTTCCCCCACCCACTTTCGCGTGGCTTGTGGGATCTTAGTTCCCTGACCAGAGATGGAACCCGGACCCTTGGCAGGCAGAGCTTGGAGCCCTAACCACCGGACCACCAGGGAATTCCCGTGTTTACGCTTTTTACTTAATTCTTAGGTCGGGGCCAGAGGCCGAGCGACAGATCACTGACAGCCGCCAGTGAGGCGGCTGCCAGCAGAGCTATTGAGGGCTGGGGGAGACTCGGCTTTTCCGAGTGGGAGAAGTGCGCTTCCCTGGTCCTCAGTGTGAGCTCCTGGTTCCTGTTGGGCGTCCTGCCACCGCTTCCCCAGCACCAGCCCCCTGGGCGGAGGGGGTGCCGGGCCTGGCTTGTCTGACCTGAAGACTCCTTGAGGCCAGGAGCCCGTCTCCTTCACCGCTTTATGCTCGGGTCTAGCATCGTGCCTGCTATACTGCGGATGCCGTATTGCTTGTGACTAAGTGAATGAGAATATGCAAGAGTGCCCCCACGGGCTCTCCCTCCCTGAGTCCCCTCTCTGTTCCTCCAACCTCCTCGCCTGGCCTGGCTCTGTCGGCAGCGGCTGGAAGGAGAGAGTGGGTGCAGAGTCCTGCCCCAGGAGGCAGAATGGCAGTGAGAAGAGCTCTAGCTTCTGTCGCTTTTCTCCCTGGCTGTCCTGGAGGCTTTGCGCCCTGACCACTGCCTGTAATTGTCAGTCTGACTTCAGAACCCTCCAGTTGCTTGCTGTCACGATTGTACAGTAGACTCGCCTTGGAAATACCTTCCCTGTTTTCCCAGGAAGGAGAAGTTAGACAAGGAGATTCCGTGATTCAGGCAGTTCTTAGCAGTAGCGGCCAAGGTAGCCAGAGAGAAGGTGGTAGGTGGAAGTGGCTACCAGGTCACTTAAACAGAAAAAGGCATGCCTCACCTGAGATACTACTTCAAGGAGACATTTCTGAGATGCTGAAAATACTTTCGAAGATGTCAGTTTATTACCTGAAATGTAGGAAGTTTGCATCTCTTTCTCAATTGTCCATGTAATCCCCTCAAGTTCTCTGTTGCAGCTAAAAATCTGAAAAGCAGGGTCTTCCCTGGTGGCGCAGTGGTTGAGAGTCCGCCTGCCAATGCAGGGGACACGCGTCCGTGCCCCGGTCTGGGAAGATCCCACATGCCGCGGAGCGGCTGGGCCCGTGAGCCATGGCCGCTGAGCCTGCATGTCCGGAGCCTGCGCTCCACAATGGGAGAGGCCACAACAGTGAGAGGCCCTGCGCACTGCAAAAAAAAAAAAAAAAAAAAAATCTGAAAACCACAGCTATCGTTCAGTACCTGGAAAGTCAGCCTATGATCTGTAGGTGCTGTACCCAGTATGGTCAGCAGACACATGAAATATGTTGGAAAAACCCTTAATTCTTCACTTTTCGTAAGTCTCGGTAAACTTTGCAGAGGGATTTCTCAGGAATGAAAATTCAGGGGGTCAAAAATTAGTGTCTTTGTTGTTTACCCTCAGATACCAGAGTCCTGCGCTCATTTTAGGCCCAAGTCCAGGCCCAGTTATTAGACAGGGCTGGATAATAAATCGAAACCCCAAACCTAACATTGCATTAAAGTGTCCTCCCTTGCCCAGCACCATTAGCCTTGCGCCCCTGAAGAGAGGAAGGGCTGAGGCCTTCACCCGCCCCCTGTTTCCTCCTGTCACCCCTCCCCTGGTCCCCCTGAGGTTCCTCTACCCACTTCCTGTCAGGGCATAAGTAGGGGTGGGACTTCGCCCTCTGGGCCTGACAGCTGGTAAAGGGGATGCTGCCTTGGTCTTTTGGAAGCTTCCCTGCGAGTCCCTCTGCCTGGCGGTTCCCTTCAGCTTGGTGGACATCCCTGTTCCCCGTGACCGCCTTGCACCCCTGCCTAGACGTGCCGTCCACCAGCTCCTCTCAAATCTGCTTCTCGGGTCTCTTCTCACCCCAAGCTGCCTGCCCTGTGCTGCCCTCATCTTTTCTCCTGGGCACGCTCGTCTGGGGGTGAGGCCAGTCCCACCGGGACAGCCCTTGTCTGCCCTGCAGCCCTCCTCAACCCCAGATTTCCGGGGCAGGGGTCAGACCTCAAGCCACAGCCTCCTTCCCGGGCAGACTCAGGCCCTCATTGTGGTGTTTCAGAGCTTCCTCAGGGGTCCCCTTGAAACTTCCTTACTAGGTTTTGAATCAAAAGAATCCTGCTCCCCTACCCAGGAAGGGGAGTCACACAGCACAGCGACTGCTTTCTCTGGAGAAATCTCAATTCCCTCACCCACTTCTTATCCACTTGGTTTCACTGAGATGTGCAAGAGAAGGAAGTCTTTGCCTGTGTGTGTGTGTGTGTGTGTGTGTGTGTGTGTGTGTGTGTGTGTGTGTGTGTGTGTGTGTGTGTGTGTGTGTGTGTGTGTGTGTAGGGGGAGGTCGTTTCCTACTCACTTTGGTTTTCAGATTGTTATCAGTAAAGTCTGAGGTATGACTATCATTCTAACATCACGTTTCATAGTTTTCTGAACATTTTAGAAACAAGCACATGATGTTACATTGAAAACAAGAATCGGCTTGCCCACTGCTGCTGTCTCTCTTCAGACAGTAGAGCATCGTGGTTAAAACACTGCTCTGGGGTCAGGTGGCAGGGCTCAAAGCCCCTGCTCGGCCACTTTCTCACCTGGGTCACCTGGCAAGTTACTCCATCTCTGGGTCTGTGTCCTGCCGTGGATAGTAGCCATACCTGGAAGGTTTACTGTGAGGGGGAAATAATGCACGTAGCCCCGTGCCTGGCAGAGTCCGTGCTCAGTAGGGGAGCTCTTACGTGGCTTTCGTCCCAGCGTTCAGCATCTCTCGCCTGCGTCACCACGGAACCTAGCGGCTCCTTAGCTGCTAGCAGCTGTAGCAGGTGTAAGTTTCCTTAGCACCTACCTGCTGCCCAAGGAGTAAGCTTTCTAAATGCACAAATGACCCTCCTCTGCTCAAAAGGCCTTCAGATTCAAACCCTGCCCCGCTCCGCCAACCTCTGTCTCCTCTCACCACTTGTCATACTCACAGGTAGACCTCTCGGTGGGCCTGGTCCTGCCGCTTTGTCTCTGTACTTGCTGACGTGACCTTCTGCCCCTCCTGTCTACACCCCCATAACACACACTGCTAATACCTCTGCCCAGCGCACTCCTGCTAACTTGTCTTCCCTCTAGACTAACTCCTGACAGTGTCACCATACGTTTTCTCCGAATACACATGACTAGCACAGCACCCGGCACCTCTCAGGTGATTCCTGTTTGCGCAGGATCTGAATGAGTTGTGTATCTCTGAAGCCCTAGAATACAGTGATCACCTGCCACTAGGCTAGACTTTTTTTTTTTTTCGCCTTAGTTGCAGGGCCACCGTGATCAGAGCCTCTATTATATATTTCAGTTTAAACTTTTTACTCAGGAATATTCCTGGGTATGTCTCTCATCTTCTGATCGTGCAAATGAAATATCTGGAGAGTGGCTAGGAACACGCTGGATTTCTGAAAAGCGACACTTTTGCAAGTGGCTGTTTCCTTGTTCAGAGAGGCAGTGACTCCCGCCAGGGTGGTGATGGTAGTTTCCCGGCCTGAGCGTGGTACCAGTGAGGGGACTTGGTGCAGCTGTCCTCCCCAGTGGCTGCTTGATTGCAGGAGTCTATGGAGCCCTGAGATACGACTACCCCTCCTTTTCTTTCTCACCACAAAAGCAGGCAGTGGCCGATTTTTATCTGCAAGAAGGGATTACTTGAATCTCACCGATGACCTTTTCTGACAAGATAAAAATGGAAAACCACACATCTTGAAAGCGTCTGGTCTTCCTTTAACCTTACATCTCTTTGCCAGGCCACGAGTTATGCTGCCCCTACACCCTCACATCTCCCTGAACTCAGGTCCCAGCGAGCTCCCATTCCTCTGCGTCCTCTCTCTGGATCCTGCAGGAATTCCTTAGATGCATGGGTGTTTTGGAGTTTGCAGTGTGGCTTTGCCCTGTAACATTCCTTGAGGATCTCCGATGAATTGTTAAGGGGCACGTTTCCCTGTGCCCCTGTGTCCCAGCTTGGACTTCCTGTGGACATTGTTTCAAAACCCATCGCCAGCTCTCCAGGGCCATCCTCTCTGAGTAGCTCATTTTCTTGAAAATGTCCTATCTTGTCATTCTTTCTCAGGTAGGGAAATGCTTCTCCCCTTCTTACTCTAGGAAAAGTGTTGCCAGTTTCACCCAGTAGTAGTTTAGGGAGGGTGGGTGAATCAGGGCCCAGGGTCATAAATCTCCAAGGGGTCCATCTGGCCTGGCTTTGGGTGCACATTCCATTTGCCTGTCTCTCTGTTTCTTATCCAGCAGTTGGAAGGAATGCGCCTGTATATGCCAAAGCAGAAGAGTCCCAGACTTTAGGGGCTTATTAATGCTATTTTTGCATTTCTTTGCTGAGTTGAGAGAGAAGAGACTGAAGCTTGCCAGGTGGCACACAGAGGCTGCTCTGTGCTGGTGGGGAAAACCACAGACACTCCTGAGGTTTATTGGTTTGAAACCCTTCTGGAGTTTTGCTTGCGTTTTCATTTCTGCATGTGTGTAAAAACCTCTTCCGAGAAGAAATAGTGATGCTCAGAATATAGTCTTTTATCGCCGAACCCTGGGGAGGGGCTGCTTAAATTCCAGAGACTGTTGAATGAACGAGGCGCTGATGGGGGGGTGGAGGGTGGAGGGTGGAGTCATATCCTTACTGAGACTTACCATGTTCATCAGACCATTGGAGGACGAGATCTCGAAGGCAATGGGACATGGTTTAGTAACTGGGAAGTCGTTCAGGAGCCATGAATCTTCAGCGACCAGCGTGCACAGTCAGCTTCTTGGCAGCGGTGGTATCCCTGGCCTGGTTCAGTGTGCAGCATCCCGGCCACGTGGCTGCGGCTGCTGGGCATGCTCTCCGCTACTGGCTGACTTCTCACTGCTCCTTTCTCCGCTGCACCGCTTCTGTGTACTCTCAGCTTCCACCCCCTCGTGGCCTCTGCCTACTCCTGGCTTTTGCGTACTCATGGCCTCTTCCTTCTGCCTTTACTCTGAATGCCTTTTAGGTGACTTCCAGTTTCTCAGGAGAGAAGATTGATTGGCACGTCAGTTCCTGCCACCTCCTTTAGACATGATCATCCAGTGTGGCCACGGAGTTTCTTAGAAGGGGGTCAGGCAGGGCACGTGCCAAAGCAGAATGGATTCCTCTCCAGAGCCGTTGGGTTAGAAGCCCCTCCAGTGTGCTTTCTGTAGCATCTGATGTCTTCCTCTTGGTCCAGTGTAGTAGTGATGATAATGACGTTGCTGATAAACTTTGACTGAATTCTCGTTATGTGCCAAAGACAGCATAGTGTTTGGATTTAACTTAGATTATTTCCTACATCCTCATGATAACCTTATGATGTAGGGTACCATTTCATAGATGTGGAAATTGAGGCTTAGGCAGGTTTGGTAGCTTAACCGAGATCACACAGGTAATAGGTAGTGGAACTGAGATTCAAGACAAGGTAGTCTGTATTGCGATGTCCCGTCTGTCTGTCTGCCCTACATCTAGCCCTTGTCCAGGCTGCCCTTTTTCTGGATTCCAGGGGAAATTGCAGGTGAGCCAGGTGGCTTGAGTACAGGGTGGCTTGTGCCAGGAGGAGGCCGACCCTGGACCGCTGTCTGCCACACCCTAGAGCAGACTTGTCTAAGTAGCTGGAATTTCAGAGGCTCCCTTGTATGGTGACAGACACACATCAGTACATTTTTTGTTTGTTGGCTTTCTAAACTTCTGTTATAATGATATTGCCTCAGCCGTGTTCCATTAATGTGTCTTATTTCTTCTTAGACTCATCTTGGTCTCCTTGCTAAGTCTGAGAGATACTGTCTAGTACGTAGGGGTTAATGGAAATCTCCTATTTTCCTTGGCAGTCATCTCTTAAAGGCTCCAGATTGATATGCCAAAAGCTAGTTGTCTAACAGCCAATTTGTGGAATGGCTAATTTGCTGAAAATATTTGTTTTAACTTTTTAAATTGACTGCTCTTCATTCTGTCTTTACAGCAGCACTTGGTTACGGTCGATTTGTTTTTGCCTCTGCTGCCCCAACAGCTGTAGACTTGGAGGAGATGAGTGAGGGTCACAAGAATATAGGTACAGGTGTATACAGTATGAATATGAAGAATTCTTACGGATGTTCATTTATACTAGTTTTTCTTAATGTAATCTTCATGTATTAACAAAGGATATGTGTATGAGAAATCCTCCTTTTATTCTTGACTCTATAGTATTCGAATATATTCTTCTTGTGACCTGCAATATTGGTCTCTGGCTCTCTCTCTTATTCTCACTCCTTCCTTTTCTGTCTTTGCTGCTCCTGTTCAGAATTCCACCTTCACGTCAACCCTAACAAATGGCTAAAGGAATAAGTACATGTGGACAACTGTTCCGCTCTTCCTCCATTTATCCTTATTCCGGTTAGATTCAGCTTCATAGGATGCTATTTTCTGACCTTACGCACAAGGCCAGTACCCTTGACGTCTTTAACTCCCAGGGCGTTGCTGCAGGATCCAGGCAGGAGGAGGACTTATTACTGGGGTGCAAATTCAGGCTCTGTGTGTGCTCTTCTCACATCAGCAGCAGCTCTGGGTACAAAGGAGAGTAGCCAGATAACGTTTTGTATTGGTTTATTTTTTCAATAAGTTTGAGTTCTAAAAAGTGGTTATTTAAACCCAAGGACTTGACCATTCAAGTCAACCTGGAGAACTGGAGCTGAAATCATGTACGTATCGTTGGTGACGTAGGCAAAACCTAAAAGTTCCTTCCAGAACTGATTGTTTCATTAGTGATGCTGAATTGATAGTGAGTCGACGTGAAGGAGATTATTTACACTGGCTCAGTTGCTGTGTTGACTGGAAACATCAGCCGTCTGAGTAAAGGTATCATTAAATCCAACACTGCCCTCTATACTCCCCACCCCGCCCCGTCTGCTTCCCACCCCCGACCCAGTACTCTTTTCCAGGGTAGATTGTGAGCTTTCGTTTTGGTCGTGTGTGTGCTCGCACGCACATACATGCAACACTGAAGCACAGTTTATTCGAAGCTGTCGTGTCGTGTGGGACTCCTCAGGTGCAAATTCAGATCCAGATACAACCACTCTATGCAATCAAGGGGTCTGAGGATCCTGAGTGACTCACAGGACTCACGGTCAGGCCAGGGCTTATAATACTGTCAGGATTTTCTTCCCCTACCCTCGTTCTTTGTTTCTCGCTACAGACTGACTTTCTCCACAAGGTGAAAAACACGCGGCACGTGGCTCCAGAGTTGGGCCATTTACAGCCTCAGCCGCTAGAGACAGATGCCTGTTCCAGATCCTGGTGTCGGAGGCAGGGAATTTCAGGCTTTCCGACTCCTGCCGGGGCGGTGGGGTCACGTGAGAGCTGGCAGCTCTGAGCTGGTGGTGGAGTGGGTTTGGGAAGAAGGAATCCTCACAAGAAGAGGGGGGCGCTGTTCCCTGAAGGAGAGGGTGGTGCACACAGGTGCCCGGAAGATAAGGTGTCTGCCGCTGGTGTGCTTGCACGTTCCTCAGGATTTACCACGAATCTGAATGCCTGTTTTAAATCACTTGGCAGACTTAACTGTAATATTGGATTTTTTTTTTCTTCCGGCTTCTTGTCAACTACAAGCTTTAATTATAATCATTCTTCAGCTGGCATGTCCTAGCGCTTCTTACTCATCTGTCAACTTGAGTTTAACACAGTTAAGGAGTCCAGTGAAAGACCCCATCTCTGAGACAGCAGAAGGCGGAGCTGTCAACTGCCTGTCGGTTTTGTAGTCCCCAGTCATTGTTGCCAGGATTATGTTCAGCTCCTCTTTGGTTTCTCTGTGTAGTTAGAAACAGTAAGACTGCTCTTCAGTGAGTATTTGGAGACACTGCACAGGTGAAAGAGTCAGTCTTTTTTCCATCCCCGTCCAGGTTAGCTATCCTAATCCTCAGGAAAAGAAAACTGGGCCTTGACTGCCGTACTTTGTGTTTTAAGATTCAGGTTAGTTTGCGGCTGACAACTACCTGGGATCCATTAAAAATTAAGTTTTTGGTTGTCTTTTCTGTCCTCTGCAGAATATGATTTCCTACAAGCTCCCAGTATCTGTCTCCAGCCCTGTCTTTTGCCAGAATGTGGGATTAAATGAGTAGAATCTTCAGTCCAGCTCAGCCCCCAAATGATTGTTGTTTCCATGGAAACAGTTGAAGGCCTCTCAATTAAAACTGCCCCTGCAGGCTGGGGAGGGTACAAGTATGAAAATGAGTTTGAGAAGCCAAGTTCTCATCCTCCAAATTAAACCCAGAGAGGACAGTGCTCCAGGAATCTGCTGACAGTTGGGACCATACTTTTTTTCGCCTTTTGGTGAGGGAGGGTCTCGGTATTTCAGGCACAGGTGTGTGTTGGTTTGCTTGTTTTGCTGAATTCCTCAGGTAACTGTCCTGTTATCCATGGAGCTCTTTGCGTACAGCCATGGATCATGGAAGAGTGTTTGGGAACAATCTGATCTTTGCTCAGACTTTGGTGTGAATCACAAATAAAAAGCCCATTAAAAATGGATGAAATCATAGAATGGTCTTAAAACTGGAAGGAACCTAAAGGACAGTAGGTGCCAAATTCCCCTCCTCTTAGAGAATTCCTCCTGGAGCACGGCTGGGGGAGGTTCACAGCTTCAGCTCCTGCCAGGGGAAGCCCATGTTTCTCAGGCCGCCTTCTCTGCCCCACTGCTGGAGACCCGCTGGTATTAGAAAGGCCTCTTTATGCTGGAACTGACATCTTCTCCTGTCCCTTCCAGCTCTGCTGCCTCTTTTTGGTGCCAAGTAAATTGAGTCTACTTCTTCTTCCACAATTATGTTGATTTTTTTTTTTTTTTTTTTTTTTTTTTTTTTGCGGTAGGCGAGCCTCTCACTATTGTGGCCTCTCCCGTCGCGGAGCACAGGCTCCGGACGCGCAGGCTCAGCGGCCATGGCTCACGGGCCCAGCCGCTCCGCGGCATGTGGGATCCTCCCGGACCGGGGCACGAACCCGCGTCCCCTGCATCGGCAGGCGGACTCTCAACCACTGCGCCACCAGGGAAGCCCAATTATGTTGACTTTTTAAAGTTTAAGAATGTTATCACACACCCTCAAAGTCCTCTCCTCCCCTGGCTGAGCAGGTCTGAAACATTAAGACCTTAAATATGACCACCTCTGTTTAAAGGCATTCTGAGGGGAGAAGTTGATTTCCTTCCAATTCTGGACCCTCACCACTGTCGCTTAGATTTTGTTTGACTTCTGGCAATTTTTGTTTTTTCTCAGCATCATTTGGGTAGGTGGAGAATTGGTTACAGTATTTCTGGGTTTTCCTTTTTCCCCCCTGGAGTATTCATAGTTCAGAGCTTGGAAATCTAAGAAACACAAGGTTGGATCAAACCATTGATCTATGCAGTTTCACGAAGGGTGTGGTTGCCTCGTATGATGTCACCCCAGACATTAGTGAATACACCCTACATTCCTAAGTGTTTAATAATCTCTCATCTTTCATCTCTGACTTTATTTAAACTCAGCCCTTCATCTCTGACTTTATTAATCTCAGCCCTTAATCTCAGCCCTTACTCTCAGCCCTTACTCTCAGCCCTTCATCTCTGACTTTATTTAAACTCTGGCCTTTTTCATAAGGTTAAAGTTGTGCATTTTAGGAGTCCTTTGTGCCTCATACGTGTTCTATTATTAGTATCCTATTAGTGTCCTTAAAGTGATTTCCTGCCTACCCTGCGCCCACCCCTGCAAGAAACAGAAACCTTATAAACAAAATTCTCTTGTTCAGTGTTCCTACAACCTTAAAATGGGTCAAAACATAGAAACCCTAAACTCAGGTGTTGATTAGTACTGACTGAAAAGTGCTGGGAAGCAAGTACACAGCTTCCACTTGGTAGAGAAAGATTATTGAAGTAGACATTCTGTTCTGATTCTAAAAAATCAATAGCTGTGTGACCTTCAGCAAATCACCAAACTTCTCTGGGTTCCGTTTTCCTCAAGGATAAAATGAGATGAGTATTCCTGTTTTTCCAGGTTGTTGGGAATGCTTTGAAAACAAATTGTTTAATATTAAGACTTTACAGCAAACTATACCATGGTACTCTGGGGGTATTTTGAGAGCTCAAAAGAAATTTAATAAGATAAGAAAATAAAATACTGATGATATCGGGTATTTAAGACTCACAAAGCTCCACAATTTCAAAATAGCAGTAGCTGGCCTCTGTAAGAATGAGTAGTAAATATATACCTTCCATCATAGAGGAAAACATCTCATAAAATTTCTAACTTAGGTTCTGGGTGGTATTTGATGTGGTGTCACACTTAAGGGAGAAGAAATTTCTGTAAAGAAGTTGCATTGTTTGTGGAGAAATGAAATTACTCTGGGTCCTTTTGGCAGGAGAACAAACGGGTTGCAAGCCAGGGAGTAACCTTTGATTTTTAAGTCATTTAAATGAGGGTAAGGAAATACGCTAATTACTCAGTGTGGGACAGCCATGGGCACAAACCACCCAGGTGGGCTTTGGGGATCTGAGCCTGATAGGGTCTCCCAGGGAGCTCAAGGGTGGACCTGAGGTGAGTTTTCCCTGGAAAACTTTTAGGGGCTTGTGGCTGGGACTGGCTGCCCTGTCAGCTTTAAGATTCCAGCTCTCCCCTATTTCCTGAGAAGCACCAGTGATTTGAAGGTGGCCCTTGTCTGGCATCTGCGTGCCCTGGGGGTGTAAGAATGACAGACACCTCCTGGGTGTTGAGAGGTGTCTTTCTTACACATCTGTTTTTCACTCAGACCACTTATATTTGGAGACGTAGAAAGCAAAGTAACATCCACTTCTTCTCCATACAGGGTCTGGGGACGGTTTCTAGGGGTCGTGTCTTTGCTTTATGTAGTTTTACCGAAAATATGAACCCACCTAGACCTTGGAAAGTAGTTTTTCTTTTCTTTTGTTTTATCTATCTCCCTATCTTTCTTTCTTTCTTTCTTTCTTTCTTTCTGTCTGGCGGTGTTTCTTGATGTGATGTGGCAGTCAGATGCCTCTCAAGGTTTTCCTGGGGTGGGGAGGGGAAAGACAGTGGCAGTCATCTTTTCATGATAGAAAACTGACCCCGCCTCCTGGCACCCTGTTGTGTGTTCTTTTCCGCTTCCAGGGAGTTCTGTCCAACATCTCTTCCATCACCGATCTTGGCGGCTTTGACCCAGTTTGGCTCTTCCTCGTGGTAGGAGGAGTGATGTTCATTCTGGGATTTGCTGGGTGCATTGGAGCTCTACGGGAAAACACTTTCCTTCTCAAGTTTGTAAGTACCGCACTCTGCTCTCAGGTTGAGAGCCAAACTCTCATCTCACATCAAAAGGACACCCTGTCTACCAGCAAGAGTGAGCCGTACCGAAGGCACTGGCGAGCATGTGGCCTGGGTAATGCTTTTCTTTTAGGAGGGCTTTCTAGATACCCACCCTCCATCCTCCTCTGCCCCTGCCTCCTTAATAGTATCCACACCGGCCCCTCCCCATGCCATCCGTGGAGGCTTTGTACATGGATATCATGAGTTTGCATTCCAATCCCTAAAATCGCTTTAGGACTAAGGTAGGTCTATCTAGGTACCTAGTTTTCTTCTTTTGAATGATTTTTTGCCCCCTCTTTTAAGCACATAGTCAATAGAAAGCTGTTTAGGTAGTTGGTTTAGAGAAACCAGACGTAAGCACAGTGTCTGTGACATGTCCAGATTAAATCTGTTAAGCAGTAGGTTCTGGTGAATAAAGAGAAACAGTAAATGCATATCTCCTGTGTCCTCCGCCAGCGCAAAGGCCTCCTTTGTGTGACCAGAATAATGTTTAGATCCCTTGTGGGGTATTTGGTGTGATCATTGTTAGCATGAATATTTTTGGAGGAGGAGTTTAACCAGGGGGTAGATAAGTATTAAAAGTCGAGAATGGGCTTCCCTGGTGGCCCAGTGGTTGGGAGTCCGCCTGCCGATGCGGGGGGCGCGGCTTCGTGCCCCGGTCCGGGAGGATCCCACGTGCCGCGGAGCGGCTGGGCCCGTGAGCCATGGCCGCTGAGCCTGCGCGTCCGGAGCCTGTGCTCCACAATGGGAGGGGCCACAACAGTGAGAGGCCCGCGTACTGGGAAAAAAAAAGTCGAGAATGAAAAGTAAAAGCCTTTTCCTTTGGAGATTCCTTCCTCAAGATATCAAAATGGCCTGTGTTTACTTGTGTGTGTTTGAAATCAGTTTGGTAGGTGTAGCCAGTGGTCACCTTCAGCTAAGTGTGCCTGTCTGTCTCGAGCTTGGCATTCTGGTGAGCGTCTGTCTCACAGCCCCATGTACGACAGCATCCACGCCCCTCTCCAAGAACAGAAAAATGATTTTTCAAAACCCCACCGTCCTGTGGGGAGGCAAGACGGTGGGACTTTGGAAGAACAGCCTTAGCGTTGTATCCCCTGTTCCTAGGGTCATTCTCTACCTCGGCGGACACGTCATCATCTAACGGCATTTTCATTTGAAACGAGCATTGACCAGAACTAGTCCCAACGGCCCTGCCCTATGTGATTCCCTTCCCCCGCACTTCTGCCGCATCTCCTCTGGCATCTTTTCTTGAATCGCCCTAAGAAGAGCAGACACTGTCCCCTCACTGGCCCCCTGGGCTATAGCTCATTTTGCATTTGGGCGGCTCTGCCTCCGACAAGGTTCTGGAGGCTGTTCTGAAAGTTCATGTGACTCATGCTAACAGGGAAGACCAAGGGATGCTTGGTGCTCTGTACAATTCAATGAGCAGTTGGTTCTCTGTTCTTTATACATAGGTCTGTGTTGGGAATAGTTTTCCAAGACTCCATTTGTCTTACACACACACACACACACACACACACACACACACACACACACACACACACACACACACACACACACACACACACACACACACACACACACACACACACACACACACACACACACACACTCACTTACTTCGTTCCTCACCTAGTCTTGATCTCTGGAGCCCTCAGGAGAGCTTTGTCCCTGATTGTGACCTACCATCCTGCCAGTCGTCTTGGTGTGAGATACTTCTAAATGCCTGAGCTCACCTCACTCAGCGTTTCTGTAGCCTCATTGGGCCACAGATCATACTTACTACTGGCCGCTATTTTATCAGCGTTAGTCTCCTTCTTCCCTTTTAATGTGACTTAATTGCATATAGTTTCGTTTATAAGGGTAGCCTGTTTAATATAGTTGATGATTTTTGTAGTTGAAGACACCAGAGTTAACTGAACAGGCAGAAATACATACATTTCTCTAGAGTGGCATTTTAATTTATGAAGTCCCACATTGGAAATGAAGAGAACTGTGTTGTTTCTTGGCTTTTTGAAGTCTTGGAGAATATTTTAAATGCCCTGTCTCTCCATTTAGTACAAACAGTCAAAACTGGCCTAGAATATGCTTTGAAGCAGGAGCTATGAAGGAAGTAGGAAGTAATGTCAACATGGCTCCAAACAGCTTCAAACATCTGATGTCATAAGGCTAAGAGAACTGCTGGGGGAAAATCCGGGAGCTTCCTGACTGACTGAGGCCCTTGGATGAAGCCTGGGAGTCAGTCTCTGCACCTTCAGAAATGGGGGAAATTAGCTCATAGGACCCGAAGGATGCTGATTTCTGCCAAATATTTGATAAGAATTTAATTTGGACTCAATTTCTGATACATGTATTATGTAACATTATGAGAAAACTTACCAGGGTGACTGGGCCTCACCTTGATAGAGGTGAGAACAAAAATCTAATTAAAACCTTTGCCTGACCTGTGTTTTGGTACTTTGCATGTGCGTGCCTGTGAACTAGCTATGATTCTCTCATTTCTATAGTGTGATAACTGTCGTATTTACATGTGTAGAGTAGTACCCGATAAAGGAGGGAGTCGTTTTATGCGGGGGGGTAGGCATTGTGTGAAAGTGATAGGATTTTTCTTCTTTCCTTTTTTCTAGATTGAGGAAAGCTCACTTTGAAATTATGGGTACTACTGATGATTGTTAAGAACTGTTTAGATTCTGTTTCTAAAGTGAACTCATCAAGGACAGATGACCAGGAGCTCTGTGGAACCTGAGGGGCTGAGCTGGAGCGTCTGGAATTGGGACCTAGACCTTGGGGTCCTAGACTTTGGCAGCCATTTCTTTCTTCCTTCCACCCCTCCCCTCATGGCCATCCTCCCAGAATGGCACTTGGCACCCTGGATAGACACTGCCAGATGTACTGACATCTAACGTGGAAAGACCTGACCCCCCGGTCCTTTCCTACCCTCACATAAGACTGTGGGCTCTTTGGAGGCAGAGCTGTGGTCCTACTTATCCTTGCCTCTGCAAAGCCCACCTAGGCCCGAGCCTGATCTCTTGTGGGCCATTTAGGAGGTGTTTGCTGAGTGAATAAACCCTTTTTGTCTTTTATTTTCGTAAGTAGCTGTAGCTTCCTTTGCACCCGTCGCCAATATATTTTCCTCTTGGTTGGCTGCATGCTGTCTGCTCGCTGAATGTAGGCGCAGCAGACCGTAGCCCCTCTACCTCCCCAGCCTCTCCCTGGGTGGCAGGAGCCCTCAGGAGCTCGGCTCAGCAGGGGGCCCCAGTGCCACCCTTCCTGCCCTTGTCCACAGAAGTTTGCCTGCCGTTTACCCTCTGGTCCTTCACAGCCTCGTTTCTCGTAAATGGCTTGAGCAAAATAGTTTGAAAAGGGTGAGAACGTGGGGGTGGGAGGAAGTGGAAAGAACCATGGGCGTGAGCAGGACGTTGATATGACTAAGATGAGACACTTCTGGGTCTTCTAGATGAAAGGGAAATTTCTGCAGATTTATGGGCAATTCACCTTGCAACCCCGTGGTCTCCAGTCTTCCTTTTAAATTCCTGTTGTCTGCGTCAACCCGAAGTCTTCCTCTGGCTGCGCGTTGATGCTATTTAAAGTATTCTGGGCCTGGTGCTTCACAAAGGAAAGCCAGCACAGCTTGCTGTCCCAAGAAAGCCCTCAGCCCAGTGGTTTCATTTTGTTTGCATCATGGGAAATTATTTTCATGTCACCGCTGCCCCCTCCTTCCCACCCAGTTCGTCTTTGACCTCTTCACCTAAAATGAACCCATCTGCTGTTTTGCCCCGTGTCGCAGGTGCAAAGGGGAGTTAACACAGTATCTGAATCCGGAAAAGGACTATATTGCATACAGAATCAAGGCCACAGTAACAAATGACAGGCGATCTTAAAATACTGGGCTCATTTATCTTTCAGCGTTACAAAAGCTTACTAGAGGTAGGAGCAGGTCGTTGTTCAGGCGTCTGACGAATGCATTCATCAGGAGAAATTCATTAGGCCTTAATGTGGGTCTAATGAGGAATTCCTAGTATCCACGTCTGCTTACGGGCTTTGTTGGTTAATTACCAAATGGAACACCAGAGCCCCTAAAATGTGATTATGAAGTGATTTTTAAAAATCCCTTCTTGGAGTGTAATATTCTATTAATGAATCATAAGAAACTGAAGGCTATCTACTTGGGCCGTGGGTAACAACCCAATGGTATTATACAGCTTTTTAGAAGGAAGCATTTGACTGTATAGGATCAAATCGCCCTTGTAACTGTTGTCTGTGTGTGTGCCTTTTGTTTCAGTTTTCTGTATTCCTGGGAATCATTTTCTTCCTGGAGCTCACTGCCGGGGTTCTGGCATTTGTTTTCAAAGACTGGATCAAAGACCAGCTGTATTTCTTTATAAACAACAACATCAGAGCGTACAGGGATGACATTGATTTGCAAAACCTCATAGACTTCACCCAGGAATATGTAAGTTTAAATTTGGTTTATTTTCAAGTTGAAAGCCTTCTCGGAAGGATGACCCCAATGAAAACTCCTCCTGGCTTCTGCACCTGCCAGCTGGAACCTACCTCTGACTTTTCTGCATGGGTTTTTGTCTGTTTGCTTGTGTATTTATCATTTTCTGACTTGTTCTAGGGCGTACACGATATGTACCCTAATGGGAAATGTCTTATTTGCACTCACCTCAATTTCTACTAAGAACAAGGAAGAAAACTCTTAGGCAAAAAGGTTAGAGTCAAAGGTGCCCATTCCTATGGACATTTGAAGACGATTGTTTTGCTGTAGGTTTAACCCTGTTCTTTGGTGTTAGATGTGGGTTCTTTCCTATCCTTGGCCCCCTTTTTGATCATTCTCCACACTTCATAGCTCATAATAATATACTAGGTCAACAGAATGTTTATCCACAAAGTTCCTAGAATTGTGCCTATCCAAATATTATTATAGCGCCCGCAGCTAAAACTGAAAGTCAAGCCTTGGTGGCTTCTCACAAGTGAAGAACCTGTGGAGTAGAGCCATCCCACTCAGGTTTCTCAACATTACAACGTGACAGCCCCTGTGATGCGAACGAAGTAGCGGATGCCCTGTTCCACTCACAACGCAGAATGGTATAAACAAGGGTTCGGAAGACACAGCTAGTGCCAGAATCTGATTAGCTAAGTGACCTTGGGCTAATAGGACCTTGAGCTATTTCCCCAAGAGTGAAATGGGAATAATAGTAGCAACTACTTAACTCATGGGGATATCATGCCGCTCTCCTAAGACGTACATGGTTTTATATCAGGCTTCAGGTGTTATCGTCCTACACACTGACAGGCCTTTATTTGCACGCACTGAGAAACTGGATAAGGTGAGCAGACCTGGAGAGCCGTGTCCGTGACGTTCACGTATATGGCAGAACTGGAGGGCACACAGAAACTCAGCGGACCAGTGGCTGTCTCTTGGTTGGACAGTTTTCCAGAGTGAGCTGGGGTCCCTTTGATAAAGGGAGGAGAGGGCTGCATCGGCGCTCGCCGTGAGGGAGGCCCCCTGCCCTCCTTAGGTGCTCAGAAGTGAGCTGAATTGTGTTGCCTTTGTTCGGTGACAGCAACGACTGTCCTGGAGCCTGCTGTCCCTCGGGTGTGAAATTAAGCCCTGTTTCATCTCCTCAGCGGCTTCACTGTTTTGTTGGGTCATAATGGATGCAAGCTCAAGCCTTGCCGTGTATTACTGCTGACTAGTGTGCGTGACAAATCTGATGGAGCATTGTAGGCAAAGGGGAGATGCACAGCCCAAGCCCTTGGAGGACTCGATGAGTCGGAGGACTGTGCAGATACACGTTCTCTTGAGATGCTGTCTGCTTTATATGGAGATTCTCTTATTTCATGGGATTTCGCTTTTCTCTCATGGCCTTTAATACTTGGAAGTAGCTATTGGTCTTGAAACCCTTCAAATGGTCAAGGCTTGATGTTTCTTTAACTTGGAGAAGCAGGGCTAGTCCAGCACACACACACATGGGGAGTGTCAAAGGGGCTTATGGTGGAGCCGCCCTTGAATCAGGCCTCATTTAAGACCCACTGAATTGAACATCTTGTTGGATTATATTTTAATTAGATGATTGCATTTTTTTCAGGTTGAAAATGTAAATACACGCTCTTTTTTTATAAAAATTCAGAGTAGAAACAGATATAGAATGAAACGTAAGCCTCTAAAACTTGGGGGAAGGTAACGAGTATGTTCACTGTCTTGCTTGTGGTGATGGTTTTATGATGTATAAGTGTGTCAAAACTTATAAAATTGTATACTTTAAATATGTGCAGTTTATTGTATGTCAATTACACCTCAATAAAATGGATTTTTTTAAAAAAAACGTTCAGGTGTAGAGATGGAAATTTTAAAAAAAGTAAGCCTCTAGATCTACCCACAACCCCAGCTGCCTCCTTCAGACACTACCGCTGTTTTCTGTCTTGCTTATCTCTAACTGGGCCCTGCTGTACAACTCAGGCTCTGCCCATCTTCCACCTAACACCACGGGTCTCATCAGTTGTTTTCTAAGTCTCACGCCAACACATCCTTACAAACCTTCAGCCTTACCTTGGAAGCTTTTACAGGAGCCCTTTAGGTTCAGTTGGTTTAAAAATAAATTCTGAGATACAGAGAAGGTTAGAGCTGGCAGAAGCTGGGTGTGGGTCGTCCTGGCGGGTGCAAGTGTAGGCACCTGGTCGCCTCCAAGTCGAGATGTTCTAATTCTCTCCTGTTTGCTCTAGTGGCAGTGCTGTGGGGCTTTTGGAGCTGATGATTGGAACCTAAATATTTACTTCAATTGCACAGATTCCAATGCAAGTCGAGAGCGATGCGGCGTGCCCTTCTCCTGCTGTACTAAAGACCCCGCAGTAAGTGGCTGCCAGCAGCCCGTTGGCCTGCTCCGCGCATCACACCGAGAGCATGTGTGGGATGAGCAGAGTGGGTTTTTTCTGGAAACCTCTTCTTACCCTCTTATTCCTAACTGTAGCTCCTGTAGGGGGGTTAGTGCTCAGATCTTCCCAGTAGGAGTAATCATCCCTGACATTAATTTAGCAGTACGTGCTGGTTCCTATTCTAAGCCTTTTTGTGTGTTGGCTTGAGTTTGGAACATCCCTGCTGGCAGATGCCACCATTATCTTCCCTTTTCAGGTGAAATCAAGGCCCGTGGAGTTTAAGTCACTTTCCCAAGCTCACATTGCTGGCAAGTGATGGAACCGAGCTTAGACTCAGGCAGCTGCCTGTGTTGCCTGTGATTCCTTCTTTGCGAGAAGGATGGGCTTGTGTGGAAGCTCTCTGCATTGCTTGGGGTTAGTAACCCTTTTCTTGCTGACCTAGCTCCGAAGGAATCCTAGGAATAGCAGAAGAGTTTGAGACAAGATAGGACGACACCACTTGCAGGAAGACTGCAGCTGCCCAGACTCTGGGCCAGAATGACTACAGTCATTCTTTTTTTAAAAAAAACAGAAACAAAAACATAAAACCTGTTCACAAGCCACCCTCTTTACCACAGGTTTGATTGTATTTTGAGTCAAATCATGTGCCTGGTAGGTAGAACAGCTTAAAATGCAGCACCCCTGCTGTAAGTTAAAAGCCAGAATTGAGGGTTAGAACAATGAATGTGAGAGAGAAGGTGCCCCTGGCCCTTCCGCCCTCTTCAGCCTCTCTCTGGCTGGTCAGTCCCCAGGTGTCCTCTCCCAGACCCGCCCTTCCCCACAAGGAGCAGAGCCGAGTGGGCGCTGATGAGTTCATGGCCGATTTTCCCCTGCAAGGTAGGGGGGGGGGGTACGGGGCTCTTTAAAAGGGGGCGTGGTTTGTCTGTAAGAATACTGAATCATTATGCTGTACCCCTGAAGCTAATACAATATTGCAAATCTACTACACTTCGATTTAAAAAAAAGAGAGAGAGAGAGAAGAGGGGACAGTGGTCTGAGGTAGCAAAGCACAGCTTCTCGTAGGCTGCCCACCAGAGGTGGTCTGAAGGGGACAGAGTCGGTGAGGACTGCGCTGCCCTGCTCTGAGCCCTCAGCGGCAACACCAGCCTTTCCCACTAGCTCACTTCTCCTTTCCTCTGAGGAGGCTGGGAGGCAAGAGAGCGCCCAGCACAGAGCCCAGGGCGCCCACCCAGGCAGTAGATGCAAGCCCTGCTCTCTCCGTCTCCAGCCCCTGCCCTGAGTTACCGTTCCATCAGAAGAATTCTGAAGATTCTCAGGTGTTGTGTCCCCCTTTCAACGACAGATCCTCTGGGTAGAGATATCTCATTCCATAAATGCTAAGCTAATAAAATCCACCCCATACCCTCCAGAGGGGAAACATAAACAAACCTAGAGCAGCGGAACCCACGTTTCTGATCAGGCCTGTAAGATTTCAGGGCATCTGTCCATGTGCTATGTGGTCAGGGTATCATTTTTAATTATCAAAATAATTCATTCTCATTGAAAAATCATTTAAATCACATACAAGTATATAGATTCAAAAGTAGAATTCCCCCCAAAAGATCATAAGTGAAGATAGTCATTATGAAAGTAATTATAAGAAACCTTTAACTGCGGTTTTTATGTCTCCAGTTTCCTAAACCCATAAGCTTCTTGAGATCATCAACTTTGAATCTAGAGCCTTCCACATAATGGAATTACTAGTCTTTCTGATATTTCCTGAGTCTCAGTTTTCCTCATTTGGAAAGGAAGGGATATTTAATACCTACTTCTGAGGATGGTTATAATAATTACATGGAATTATGTATAAAGGTGTTTAACATGGTGCCTGGGACGTCTGTGTGCCCAAATAAACATTTTCTGACCAGCACTTAACAGGGGTCTTCTGCTGACCCCTAGGTGGGCTTTCTCTCTGACAAGAGTGAATTTCACTCTTCTGTTTCTTTTCTCCACCAGGAAGATGTCATCAACACTCAGTGTGGCTATGATGCCAGGCAAAAACCAGTAAGTGGAAACTCATCTTGTCGCTTAGCACGAAGGGTGTTGGAGGAGCTTTTGAACTTGCTTAGTGATGCTGTGCTCTCCTCTTCCCTTCTGAAGGAAGTCGATCAGCAGATTGTAATCTACACGAAAGGCTGTGTGCCCCAGTTTGAGAAGTGGTTGCAGGACAACTTAACCATTGTGGCTGGTATTTTCATAGGCATTGCATTGCTACAGGTAAGATGGATGTCGCAGGGAAATGATGCCCTGGGAGAGCGCTCACCAGGACAGGAGCTTTGCTTATTCACCATCATTTCACAGTTTTTAAGACACATTGGAGGGCTGGGGAACAGACCTCAACTATATTTGGTTTGTATTTTATTGAAGCTCTGATTTTAGATGCTACTGTCCTGAAAGACTTTAGGAAACCTTTTTTTTTTTTTTTTTTTTTTTTCCTTTTCAAGAAAGAGAAATTGACTGGGTCAGTATTCGCCTGCTGGCATTCCAACATTGCCATGGGCTCAGTAATGCGGCATTGTGACAACTGGTCAGACAGGAATGGTCAGATGTAGAGCCTTGCCCAGTGGCAAGGCTAAGGCTTTTTGGAGTTTCACAGATACGCTCTGCTCCTTTCTCTCTCTGGGCCACCTTGCCAAAGTGCTGTGAGGGAAGAGAGCACCTACTTTTCCTCCTGGGAAGTCCCAAGAGCTAGGCTTTGCATCGTATGGTGATGTGATACTTTTAACTTAGAGGGTCACAAATGAGGCACCATGGTTGAAAGAAATTAAAGAAGACCTAAATGAATGGAAAGCCATTCGCATTCACGGATCAGAAGACTTAATATTGTTAAGGTGACAGTACTCCCGAAATTGATGTACAGATTCAGTGCAACCCCTACCAAAATTACAACTGCCTTTTTTGCAGAAACGGACAAGCTGATCCTACCATTCATATGGAAATTCAAGGGACCCAGAATAGCAAAACAAACTTTAACAAGCACAAAGTTGGAGAATCCACACTTCCCAATTCAAAACTTACTACAAAGCTACCGTGATCAAGATAGAGTGTACTGGCATAAGGTTGGACCTACAGATTAGTGGAATGGAACTGAAAGTTCAAAAAAGCCTCTGTATCTATGGTCAGCTGATATTTTGACCAGGAAACCAAGACCATTCAATGGAGAAACAATAGTCTTTTCAACAAACGGTGCTGGACCAACTGGCTATCTATATGCAAAAGATTGTATTTGGACCCCTAACTCACATCACATATAAAAATTAACTCAAAATTCCCTGGCGGTCCAGTGATTAGGACTCTGTGCTTCCACTGCAGGGGGCCTGGGTTTGATCCCTGGTTGGGGGTGGGGGGCGCTAAGATCCTGCTAGCCTCATGGTTTGGCCAAAAAATAAAAATTAACTCAAAACAGATCAAAGACCTAAATGTAAAAGGTGAAGCTATAAAAGCTTTAGAAGAAAGTCTAGGTGTAAATCTTCGTGACCTTGAATTAGGCAGTGTTTCCTTAGATATGATACCAAAAGCACAAGCAACCAAAGGAAGAGTGGACAAATTGGGCTTCAAAATTAAAAACTTCTGTGCTGAAAATGATACTATCAAGAAAGTGAAAAGACAACCCACAAAATGGGAGAAAATATTTGCACATCAGTACATCTGTTAAGGATCCTGTATATAGAACATATGAAGAACAACTCAACAATAAAAGAGGACAAACCCAATTTAAAGGTGGGCAAAGGATTTGAATAGACATTTCTCCAAAGAAAATACACATTCGCTATTCGTAATGACATCATTAACTGTGAGGGAAATTCAAATCAAAAGCACGATGACATACCACTTCAAACATATCAAGATGGCTATAATAAAAAAGACAAACCAATAACAAGAGCTGGTTAGGAGGTGGAGAAATTGGAACCCTCATACATTGCTGAAGGGAATGAAAATGATGCAGTCTCTTTGGAAAACAATTTGTCAGTTCATGAGAAAATTAAACAGAGTGACCATATGACCCAGCAATTCTACTCCTAGGTATGTGCCCAAAAGTACTGAAAACATGTTCACCCAAAAAGTACACAGATGTTCAGAGCAGCATTATTTGCAATAGCCAAAAAGTGAAAACCATGTAAATGTCCATCATCTGATGAATGGATGAACAAAATGTGGTGTATCCGTATAATGGAATGTTATTCAGCCATCGAAGAGATTGAACTACCGTTGCAACATGGACGAACCTTGAAAACATTTTGCTGCGTGAAAGCAGACCAACACAAACGGCCATATATTATATGATCCTGTTTATATTAATGTCCAGAATAGGCCAGTCCATAGCGATAGAATGTGGCTTAGTGGTTGCCAGGCCTGTCGGGATGGGGGCGGGGTCTGGATGACTGCTCATGGGTACAGAGTTTCTTTTTGGGGTAACGAACATGTTCTGGGTTTAGATAGCGGTGATAGTTGCACATCCTCACGAATATACCGAAAATCGCTATAAATGATACACTTTAAAAGGATGAATTTTGTGGGATGTGAATTCTATCTCAATTTTTAAAAATCAGAGATTTTTAAAAAACGGAATTCAGTAGCCAAAGAAAAGCCTAATCTAAAGTTAAAAGTTCTACTGTTTGACTGTCTTTTCCTTCCTTGCCCAGATTTTTGGGATCTGCCTGGCCCAGAACCTGGTGAGTGATATTGAAGCTGTCAGGGCTAGCTGGTAGAGCGCCTGCAACAGCTGCCTCCAGACACTGGACAGACCCCCGCCTTCCTGACCCTCCAGTGCGCCCAACTGATACCCATGCTGCACGGACCCTAATCACAGAGGCATCCTGCGATCCCACCTGATGGAGCTGCCATCAGAACTTAGTTTTTGGGGGGGTAGAACTGGGAAATGCTGCTCACTGACAGAATTAAAAAAAAAAAAATTAACCAGTATGAAAGTCGTTGCGCCGTGAATCTCTATTGTAGCCATGAATTTCTGGACGGTTGGATACTTACCAAATGAGAAAACAAGGGAGGGTGGGGGACCCAGATGTACTGAATTTGTGGAAAAGGCTTGTTCTCTGCTTCGGTAGTTGGAGGGCTGCCTCCTGTGCCATGGCCTGAGGAAGTGCGTCTTTTCTAAAACTCAGCCCCTTACCTGGGAGGGCTGTGGTTTCATTTCAAGGAACTGCTACAACCATGGTCCCGAGAAGAAAACAGCTTGCCTTTGGGTTCAGATTTTGTGACCGCGTTCAACAAGGAACTTGTGTGGGCACGTCTGGTCTCTCCTGAAGTTTCTCCTCGTAAGAGAAGTTGGATATTCCTTGTGTGCTGAGCAGGGCTCTGGAACACTTCATGATGCTGAATTTTAGCAGGACAGATCTCTTTTCTGAGTAGGCCTGAGCTTTATTTATCGGTGAACTCCAAGGAGAAAATGAGGTTAATGAAGAGGTAGTGAATACTGCAGCCTACCAAATTAGTCGTTGGATTCTTTGGAAACTCTGGAATACTATGGGTTTCGTTTTGTTGTGGGTGTTTTTTTGTTTTTGTTTTCTTCCAAAAGTGAAAGCTATGATACGGTTTCTTAAATTTTAAAGATTTTTTTTTTTTTACTCAGCTCGAATATTAATTTTTTATATAATCTCCCTGCATGACCTGTGAATCAATCCACCAACTCCTTTACCTGCCGTCTTTTCTACAAACCTTTAAAAACGTTATTCGGTCAGCATTGATTTCGTGGGTTCACAGCCTTTAGAGATGTGTCCTCCCTGTCTGCGAAGGATCCATCTGGGCCGTCGCAGATGCTTCTGTGGACTCAACACTCTCTGAACCGTGTCGGTTGATCATCGTGGCCTCTTCTGCAGCCTCCCCGTCTTTCTCTTTGAAGGGAATTAAACCCAATTCTGAAATGATGTGGACACAATCAAAGCTTCTGATGGTTTCTTTCTTCTGGTTTTAGTTCGTTTTTATTAAAAACAAATGAAAACAAAAACAAAAAAAACCCAGCGTGCATGGCCAGAGCTCCTTCTTTTCTTAGTACAGACTCACCATCAGGGTGGTAACAAAGCACAAACTCTTTGGAGGGGAGAGCATTGATGGGGCGAGTGTTCTGTGACACAAGGTGGGAAACACTTCCAGATACTGCCACCTGCCCCCATTCCAGGTGGGAGGGACGAGTTTTGCCCCCAGATTTTAATCATCCAGGTCCACCAGGATGTCGCACCCCCTGGGGAGGAGATGTTAGTCTGTGGAACACTGGGAAGACCACAGGTGTATTTTACGGTGATGACACACTTACCAACACAGAACGGGGTAGCCAGCTAGCATAGTTGGTGGAAACTTAGCAAGGTTTTCCATTTCAGCCCCATGTTGCATCGCTGTGGCTGATGAATGTGTCCATCTGCTCAGAGAAAGGACAAAAATTCTTTGAAAATCTAGGCTCCAGAGTTAAGGTGTGTATGACTCTGCATGTGTGTGTTTCTGTGTCTCTGTGTAGTTAGAGATGTTCGTTCCATATTCTGGCTGTAAGATTATTTTGTTTCATCTCTGCCCCCACCACTGTTGTCATTCCGTATTGTCATTCCAACATGGAGAAGACTTGAGCTCTCCAGTTGGCACTCTTGTCTTGTTTGTTACCTCATTCTCCAGTGAACTCCACCTGACCAGTTGATTAAGAATCAGGCGAGCTTCCCACCCTTTGGCACATCCAGTGAAAGGCCAAACAGCAAGTCCAAGTGAGTTCTAAATTTTAATTAATCACCCTTTATTTTTTACACTTGAGAGTGGTTGTAATTAAAGGTTGTCATTAATAAACTTGGTTCTACCTTACGTGGAGTTATGTCTGTCTTCATTCTCTCTTGCAGTTGTGAAATTCTCCAATCCAGTGGTGATCAAACTTAAGTGTGCATTGGAATCACCTGGAAAGCTTGTTAAAACACAGGTTACTGGGTCTGCCCATCCCCAGAATTTCTAATTTAGTAGGTCTTGGGTGGAGCTTGAGAACGGAATGTGCATTGCTGACACGTTTCCAGGTGACGCGCCGTTGCTCCTTGTCTGGGAAGGACACTTGGAAAGGCACCGTTCTGATCAGGTTCTCTCAGAGGGGAAAAGGAGAGGGGACATTTTGTGGCTGGGGAGGGGAAGGTCCCTTTGTGCTGCTGGACACGGACTGATGAGAGACGGGGGCAGAGCTGGGGATGGAGGAAAACCTCTGTCTCTGAAATCATTGTCTGCTGGTCACAATCACCTGGGCACCACGTAGAATACAGATCAGACCTTGCCCTGAGCAATTCTGGAGTGGGAGAGCCAGAGCCTGTATTTTTAAGAAGTTCCCGTG